>NC_085929.1:10525603-11775603 GCF_028885655.2 Pongo abelii | reverse complement strand
ATTCCATTGCGTGTCTCTTCCTTCACTGGGCCTGGGATCTTCCAGGTTCATTCACACTGCAGCCTGCATCTGACCCTCATTCGTTTTTGCTGGCCATATAGTATTCCATTGTGTGTCTCTCCTCCCACCGGGCCTGATGTCTTAAAGGTTCATCCATGCCGCAGCCTGCATCTGACCGTCATTCCTTTTCCTGGCTGTATAGTATTCCATTGTGTGTCTCTTCTGTCACTGGGCCTGGTGTCTTCAAGGTTCATCCACACTGCAACCTGTGTCTGACCCTCATTGCTTTTCCTGGCTGAATAGTATTCCATTTTGTGTCTCTTCTCTCACTGGGCGTGATGCCTTCAAATTTCACCCATGCCGCAGACTGTGTCTGACCCTCATTCCTTTTCCTGGCTGTATAGTATTCCATTGTGTGTCTCTTCTCTCACTGGGCCTGAGGTCTTCAAGGTTCACCCATGCCGCAGCCTGCGTCTGACCCGTATTCCTTTTCCTGGCTGTGTAGTATTCCATTTTGTGTCTCTTCTCTCACTGGGCCTGATGTATTCAAGGTTCATTCATGCTGCAGCCTGCATCTGACCCTCATTTCTTTTCCTGGCTATATAGTATTCCATTTTGTGTCTCTTCTCTCACTGGGCCTGATGTCTTCAAGGTTCATTCACACTGCAGCTTGCGTCTGACCCTCATTCTTTTTCCTGGCTGTATAGTGTTCCATTGTGTGTCTCTTCTCTTACTGGGCCTGATGTCTTCCAGGTTCACTCACACTGCAGCCTGTGTCTGACCCTCATTCCTTTTCCTGGCTGTGTAGTATTCCATTGTGTGTCTCTTCTCTCACTGGGCCTGATGTCTTCAACTTTCATTCACACTGCAGCCTGCATCTGACTCTCATTCCTTTTCCTGGCCATATAGTATTCCATTGTGTGTCTCTTCTCTTACTGGGCCTGATGTCTCCCAGGTTCATTCACACTGCAGCCTGCATCTGACCCTCATTCCTTTTCCTGGCTGTATAGTATTCCCCTGTGTTTCTCTTCTCTCACTGGGCCTGAGATCTTCCAGGTTCATTCACACTGCAGCCTGCATCTGACCCTCATTCCTTTTCCTGGCTGTATGGTATTCCGTTTTGTGTCTCTTCTCCCACTGAGCCTGATGTCTTCAAGGTTCACCCATGCCGCAGCCTGCGTCTGACCCTCATTCCTTTTCCTGGCTGTATGGTATTCCGTTGTGTGTCTCTTCTGCCACTGGGCCTGATGTCTTCACAGTTCACCCATGCCGCAGCTTGCGTCTGACCCTCATTCCTTTTCCTGGCTGTATGGTATTCCGTTGTGTGTCTCTTCTGCCACTGGGCCTGATGTCTTCAAGGTTCACCCATGCCGCAGCCTGCGTCTGACCCTCATTCCTTTTCCTGGCTGTATGGTATTCCGTTTTGTGTCTCTTCTCCCACTGGGCCTGATGCCTTCAAGTTTCACCCATGCCGCAGCCTGCGTCTAACCCTCATTCCTTTTCCTGGCTGTATAGTATTCCATTGTGTGTCTCTTCTCTTACTGGGTCTGATGTCTTCAATGTTCATCCATGCCGCAGGCTGCGTCTGACCCTCATTCCTTTTCCTGGCCATATGGTATTCCATTGTGTGTCTCTTCTCTCACTGGGCCTGAGTTCTTCCAGCTTCATTCACACTGCAGCCTGCATCTGACCCTCATTCCTTTTCCTGGCTGTATAGTATTCCATTGTGTGTCTCTTCTCCCATTGGGCCTGATGTCTTCAAGTTTCACCCATGCTGCAGCCTACGTCTGACCCTCTTTCCTTTTCCTGGCTGTATTCCATTGTGTCTCTCTTCTCTCACTGGGCCTGAGAACTTCCATGTTCATTCACCCTGCAGCCTGCATCTGACCCTCATTCATTTTTGCTGGCCGTATAGTATTCCACTGTGTGTCTCTTCTCACACTGGGCCTGATGTCTTCAAGGTTCACCCATGCCGCAGCCTGTATCTGACACTCATTCCTTTTCCTGGCTGTATGGTATTCCATTGTGTGTCTCTTCTCTCACTGGGCCTGAGGTCTTCGAGGTTCATTCACACTGCAGCCTGCATCTGACCCTCATTCCTTTTCCTGGCCATATGGTATTCCACTGTGTGTCCCTTCTCTCACTGTGCCTGGTGTCTTCAAGTTTCAGCCATGCTGCAGCCTGCTTCTGACCCTGATTCTTTTTCCTGGTTGTATAGTATTCCATTGTGTGTCTCTTCTGTCACTGGGACTGAGGTCTTCAAGGTTCATCCATGCTGCAGCCTGCGTCTGACCCTCATTCCTTTTCCTGGCTGTATAGTATTGCATTGTGTTCCCAGAGCAAATTCTGTTTACCTGTTCATCCACTGATGGGCGCCTCGGTTGCTTCCACGTTTGAACTGTTGTGAGTCATGCCGCTATGAAGTTGGGTATAGCAGTATGCTCTGTTTTTCTCGGAAAATTGGGAGATGAAAAAAATATATTCACCCATGAGATCATGTCCTTTGCAGGGACGTCGATGGAGCTGGAAGCCATTATCCTCAGCAAACAAACACAGGATCAGAAAACCAAGTACTGCATGTTCTCTCGCATAAGTGGGAGCTGAACAATCAGAACACATGGACACAGATAGGGGAACATCACACACTGGGGCCTTCCAGGGGTGGAGCGGTGGGAGGGAGAGCAACAGGAAAAATAACTAATGCATCGTGAGCTTAATACATAGGCGACAGTTTGACAGGTGCAGCAGACTACCATGACATGTGTTTACCTATGTAGCAAACTTGCCCACCCTTCCCCCATACCCAAGAGCTTAATTTTTTTTTCTTTTTTTTTAAGATGGAGTCTCACTCTGTTTTCCAGCCTGGAGCGCAGTGGCGCGATCTCAGCTCACTGCAAGCTCCACCTCCCAGGTTCACGCCGTTTTCCTTCCTCAGCCTCCTGAGTAGCTGGGACTACAGGTGCCTGCCACCGCACCTGGCTAATTTTTGTGTTTTTAGGAGAGATAGGGTTTCACCGTGTCAGCCAGGATGGTCTCGATCTCCTGACCTCATGATCCGCCTGCCTCGGCCTCCCAAAGTGCTGGGATAACAGGCGTGAGCTACTGTGCCTGGTACCCCAGAGCTTAAAATAACATTTTTTAAAAAGTTTATATAGTACAAAGAAAAAAAGCGTAATTGTTTTCATAGTCATTAACTAGAGAATAAGACAGAGACTAATAGAGACAAAAAAGTGTTGTGTGATTGTCACAGCTAAGTGGAAACAGGGCTGGTATAATTTGCATCTTCACCTTTTCAGGGCTGGGAGTGCGGTGGTCCACGTCTGCGATTTCAGCACTTTGGGAGGCCAAGGCAGGTGGATCACGTGGGGTCAGGAGTTCGAGACCAGCATGACCAGCTTTGCAAAACCCCATCTCTACTAAAGATACAAAAATTAGCCAGTCGCAATGGCTGCTGCCTAGAAACCCAGCTCCTCGGGAGGCTGACGCAGGAGAATGGTGTGAACCCAGGAGGCGGAGCTTGCAGTGAGCTGAGAAGGCGCCATTGCACTCCAGGCTGGGAGACAGAGTGAGACTCCGTCTCAAAAATAACATAATATCCGACTCTCAATTCAACAGTCAATTAAAAACACAGTCCGTAATTTCCCTTCTATCAGAATCTGCAGCCTACGCTTTCATTTCTTTCTTGTCGGCTAGTCCTTCCATCAAGGTAGGACATTTCTCCCTTACGAACTGTGCCCTGTGTTTTGGGCACCCGTAAAATACGTCTTTAAAATCGCTTGAACTCTTTTTATTTATTTATTTATTTGTTTATTTATTTATTTATTTATTTATTCTGAGACAGAGTCTTTCTCTTGTCACCCTGGCTGGAGTTCAGTGTCACGATGTTGGCTCACTGCAACCTCTGCCTCCCGGGTTCAAGCAGTTCTCCTGCCTCAGCCTTCCGAGTAGCTGGGATTACAGGTGCCACACCGCCACACCTGGCTAATTTTTGTATTTTGTAGTAGAGACGGGGGTTTCACCACGTTGGCCAGGCTGGTCTCGAACTCCTAACCTCGTGATCCACCCGTCTCGTCCTCCCGAAGTGCTGAGATGACAGGCGTGAGCTACCGCACCCGGCCAGAAAAAATCATCCGAACTCTTTTTAACGTTTGGAAAGAAGTCCCTGGTTGTGTTCCGTCTGTTGGAGGCACCACGATGGAAAGGGAACCATCTGTGCTAAAGGCACCCGTCCTCATTTTTCACAACAAATCCATCTGGCCTCTTGCTGTGCTCGTGAGCTCTCTGCAGAGAAAGCTTGTTCATCCCGGCTCTTTTCTACTCAGCTCGCATTCAGGTTCCTGCAGACCTGGGATAATCTCTTCTGGAGGAGGGTCTTTTCCAAACCTTTGATCTGCCCTGTTTTATTTATGTCTAGTAATTCCTGTGTCTGCAGAACAGGTGGGGAGGATCAAGCCAGCTCTGTCCTGATCCAACACGTGTGGTCCCCCGTTAGTGCACAAGCCTGTGATCTGCTTTTTCAGGAGGCGCCTCCCACCGAGTCTGAAGCGGGCATCTAATCCTCAGGCGAAAGAACTTCCTGCTTTTATACACAGGAAAAATTGGACTCCGGGTTCTAATACAGAAATCTGTGTCTTTTCCGAGGCTGTCTTTGCGAGGGTATTACTCAGCCTATTAACCGTGTCAATATTAGGTCAATAATATCCCACACCTGTGATAACTTCAGCCTGCCAGGCAGAAATTTGCCGTGCTGATCAAAAGACATTCTCCCAAGGCAAACATTGGAAATTAATGTTTTAAAAACCGGTTCTGATTCCAGAAGGAAAGGCTGTTTTAGAAAGACAACCGGCATTCTAGGGGAAAAAGATGGTCCTCGTTGAAATGCACGGATTGTGCATGACAAATACGGAATTGGATGTTGCCAGGAAATGAAGAGAGCTGTTTGGAAAAGGCTGGTAAAGAGGAAGGTTTTCTGTACCAAGAGAAGCGACTCACACGTTTAAGAGTTTATGCAGCCAGCAGACACATGAAAGAATGCCCATCATCACTGGCCATCAGAGAAATGCAAATCAAAACCACAATTAGATACCATCTCACACCAGTTAGAATGGCAATCATTAAAAAGTCAGGAAACGACAGGTGCTGGAGAGGATGTGGAGAAATAGGAACACTTTTACACTGTTCATGGGACTGTAAACTAGTTCAACCCTTGTGGAATTCAGTGTGGCGATTCCTCAGGGATCTAGAACTAGAAATACCAGTTGACCCAGCCATCCTGTTACTGGGTATATACCCAAAGTACTATAAATCATGCTGCTATAAAGACACATGCACACATACGTTTATTGTGGCACTATTCACAATAGCAAAGACTTGGAACCAACCCAAATATCCAACAACGATAGACTAGATTAAGAAAATGTGGCACATATACACCATGGAATACTATGCAGCCATAAAAAAATGATGAGTTCATGTCCTTTGTAGGGACATGGATGAAATTGGAAACCATCAGTCTCAGTAAACTATCACAAGGACAGAAAACCAAACACCGCATGTTCTCACTCATAGATGGGAATTGAACAATGAGAACACATGGACACAGGAAGGGGAACATCACACTCTGGGGACTGTTGTGGGGTGGGGGGAGGTGGGAGGGATACCATTAGGAGATATACTTAATGCTAAATGGCAACAACTCCAGCTCGGGAACGAAGATGTTCTATGTGTGTTTTTAAAAACTTTTAATGTTACATAAAATTGGCAACTAATAATTGCATATTTTTAAGGTGCACAAGATGACGTTTTGATATATGTATCACTGTGGAATAATTACATCAGGTTAATTCACGTATCTGTCACTTAAACTGCTTAATCTTTTTTTAGTAAAAACATGTAAAATCTGTTCTTTTATCAGTTTTGAATTATACATCATCTATTAACTGTTGCCACCATGCTGGGCTAGAATGTTTTCTTCTGTCACTAGAATGCAACCTTTCTGTCAGACTGAAACTTTGTATCATTTCACCAGTGTTTCCCCCTTTTTTTTCTTCTTCTTCCTCCTCCTCCACTTCCCCCTCCTCCTCCTCCCTCCCCTCCCCTCCCCTTTCCTCCCATCCCCTCTCCTCCCCTCCCCTCCCCTCTCCTCCCTCCCCTCCCTTCTCCTCCCTCCCCTCCCCTCCCCTCCCTTCTTCTCCCTCTCCTCCCTTCTCCTCCCTCTCCCCTCCGATCTCCTCCCTCCCCTCCCCTACCCTCTCCTCCCTCCCCTGCCCTCTCCTCCCTCCCCTCCCCTCCCCTCTCCTCCCCTCCCCTCCCCTCTCCTCCCTCCCCTCCCCTCCCCTCTACTCCCTCCCCTTCCCTCCCCTCCCTTCTGCCCCCTGTCCTCCCTTCTCCTCCCTCTCCCCTCCCCTATCCACCCTCCCCTCCCCTCCCCTCCCTCCCCTCTGCTCTCCTCCCTCCCCTCCCCTCTACTCCCTCCCATCCCCTACCCTCTCCTCCCTCCCCTCCCCTCCACTATCCTCCCTCCCCTCCCCTCCACTCTCCTCCCTCCCCTCCCCTCTCCTCCCTCCCCTCCCCTCCACTCTCCTCCTCTCCCCTCCATTCCCCTCCCCTCCCTCTCCTCCCCTCCACTCCCCTCCATTCCCCTCCCCTCTCTCCCCTGTCCTCCTCTCCCCTCCCCTCCCCTCTCCTCCCCTCCCCTCCCCTCTCCTCCCTCCCCTCTGCCTTCCCCTCCCCTCCCCTCCCCTCCCCTCACCTCCCGTCTCCTCTCCTCTCCTCCCCTCTCCTCCCCTCTCCTCTCCTCCCCTCCCCTCCCCTCTCCTCCCCTCCCCTCACCTCTGACTTCCCCTCCCCTCCCCTCCCATCTCCTCTCCTCTCCTCTTCCTTTTCTTTTCTTTTTTCCTTTCTTTTTAGACAGAGTCTTACTCTGTCACCCAGGCTGGAGTGCAGTGGCCTGATCTCAGCTCACTGCAACCTCCACCTCCCGGGTACAACCAATTCTCTTGCCTCAGCCTCCAGAGTAGCTGGGATGACAGGCACCTGCCACCACACCTGGCTAATTTTTCTATTTTTAGTAGAGACAGTGTTTCGCTGTGTTGGCCAGGCTGGTCTCGAACGCCTGACCTCGTGATCCACCTGCCTCGGGTTACACTTTTTTACATTCCACGTAGAGGTGAGAGCACGCGGTATTTGTCTGTCTGAGCCTGGCTTATTTCCCTCAACATCACGTCCTCCAGGTTCATCTTGTTTTTTCAGGCTGAAGACTATTCTGTTGTGTGTGTCACACATCTTGTGGCCTGTGTCATAGGAAACGTTTTCCCTCCAAACCCATACCCCGACCGGGACGCTCCAAGCCCTCTCATTGTGCTTATAGGCCCCACGGGAAGGCTGTTATTGTCTCCCTTACTTTTAGTCTTAAGCAAATACAACTGTTGTTTTGCTAAATTTGCCTGTTCTTTCTTTCTCTCCTTTCTTTCTCTTTCTTTCTTCCTTTTCTCCTTCTTTCTCCCTCTTTCTCCCTCTCTTCTTTGTTCTTTTCTCTTTCTCTCTCTCTTCTTTGTTCTTTTTTCTTTCTCCCTCTCTTCTTTCTTTCTTCTTTCTCTTTTCTTTCTTTCTCTCTTTCTCTCATTTCTTTCTTTTTTCTTTCTTTCTTTCTCTCTTTTCTATTTCTCTCTCTGTCTCTTTTCTTTCTTTTCTTCTTTCTCTTTTCTTTCTTTCTGTTTCTGTTTCTTTCTCTTTCTCTCTTCTTTCTTTTTTCTTTCTTTCTCTTTTTTCTCTCTCTCCTTTCTTTGTCTTTCTCTCTTTCCTTCTCCTTTCTTTCTCTTTCTCTTACTTTCTTTATCTCTCTCCTTTCTTTCTCTCTGTTTTCTTTCTTCCTCTTTCTTTCTCTCTCTTTCTTTTTTCTTTCTTTCTCTTTCTTCTTCCTTTCTTTCTCTCTCTTTTCTTTCTTTCTCCCTTCCTTCCTTTCTTTCTCTTTGTTTCTTCTTTCTTTCTTCCTCTCTCCTTCCTTCCATCTTTCCTTCCTTTCAAGACAGAGTCTGACTGTCACCCAAGCTACAGTGCACTGGCACAATCTCAGCTCACTGCAACCTCTGCCTCCTGGGTTCAAGTGATTCTCCTGCCTCAGCCTCTTGTGTAGCTGTGATTACAGGCACTCGACACCACACCCAACTAATTTTTTTATATTTTCAGTAGAGTCGGGGTTTCACCATGTTGGCCAGGGTGGTCTCAAACTCCTGGCCTCAAGAGATCCACCCGCTTCGGACTCATAAAATGCTTGCATTACATGAACCACCCTACCCAGTTCTAAATTTGCTTTTTATGGGGGATGCCTTTGCAAAGGTAGCCTGAAGCTACGTTAAGGCTGTTGTACATGAGCTGGTCACATGACAGTATGCGTAAAAGTAGAAGAAGGAAAGGAAAATTGCAATCCTCCAAAGGCTGTGATAACCAAGGGTAGAGTCATATTCCAACACGTGTGAGTGGCTGGATTCTCTATCCGTCCCAGAGAGAGGATCAGGGGTCACTGGGAACAAGGTTTATTATGAGACAACTTGAGATGTCTTCCAGCAGGAAAAGGACAAAAACACTCTGGAATAGGATTGCTTGGGGCAGAAAGGTCTTCACCAGACCACATGCTTTGTAAGCACCTGGCTGTAGGCAGAACCCTATCCGGGAAACCCTGGGTGAACAGAACACGCTGTCCAGCGGGCTTGGGAGGGCCTCATCTTGTGCCAGCTTCAGCCAATTGGAAAAAAATAAAAGATGAGCCGATTATGTAAGGCCTGACATGGTACTGAGGGCTCTCCGAGCATAAATTAACTTCCCCACACAGCCTGGCTGTGAGGTAGGTAGGAAGGTGGATGGTAAACGTTTGTGCCAGTTTTCATCTGGACCTCAGAGACCCGTGTCATCAAAGGTCACACAGTGAGCCTGATGGAGGAAGCGTAGAAACTCTCAGTCATCCGCCAGGCCCAGTCTCATACTTTGGCAGGGAAGTTTTTAGTAAAATGATTAAGGACCGACTTGGTGATCCTGGGAAAAGTTGTTGAATAATGAAAGTTTGGGCCTCTGAGTTAATGGTTTAATTATGCGTCTCAGGATTTGCAAAGAGCACCGTAACCTTATGGGTGGGGCGGTTTCTGACTTCCCTTCCAGCCTTTCATTTCTAGAGACAATCGGCCAATTTATACTTAGGGGAAAATGAAGGATGAGCTGAAAGAATGGCAGAAAGTCCATCCTCCAAGCTCTTCCTGGAAATACAGAAAAGAAAAAGGTGTCCTCAAAAAACACCAGCCCACACGTTGACGTCGGCACCTCCTGCGAGATGAGCCGGGCACATTTATTAAGCAGCCGTTTGGCTGGAAAAATGGCCAGTGCAACTCGGTCTGAATTTCTCTCCAGTGTGTCCAAGGATCAAGGCAGGCAGTGAGGTTGGCAGAATTATGAATCTCAATCAAATTTGTTCTATGACCTGATAGAAACACCAGCACACTGTATGAGTCTGTTGTCGAAGTCTAACTTCCAAAATGCAATGCACACTCCCGATCATAAACACAGAGATACAAGTATTCACGAATCGTCCCCCGGCTCCAGCCCAGGATTTCTCTAGAGGTGCTAATGGAGGCCGCTCACATTTGTGGGATAAAAAGGTTTGGGATGAACAGTCTTGCCTGTGGTGTAGAAGGTGAGGAGCTGTGTGTGGCTTTTGCATTTTCTTTCATGATGGAATGTGAGTCTTTCATGCTGGCTGGATCCACGTTTTACGAGGCGGAATTTTTAATATTGAAAGTCAGAAAGGGCTAGATGGTCTTTGGAGTCCCAGTGGGTGAAGTCAAAGTAAAGGAATGTGGTCAAAAAAAAAAAAATCACCTTGATTTTTCTTACCCAGAGGTTGCTAAACGGTGAGTCTAATTTTTTCAAATGAAATCTGAAATCAGACCAATTTGGAGTGTGGTTACCTGGGTTCTGCCTCAAACGGGCCCACATCACCAGCCCTCATATTCGGCGCTGAATTTCCATCACTATTCTGCAAGACGAGCTCACGCCAGGAATACTTCCGCCAACCCAATGTCTGACTCAAAACTTTGCAGACTAGGAAAGACCCAAAAGAAAGTATGAAATCGGGGCCAGGTGTGGTGGCTCATGCCTGTCATCCCAGCACTTTGGGAGGCTGAGGTGTGTGGATCACCTGAGGTCAGGAGTTCAAGAGCAGCCTGACCAACATGGTGAAACCCCGTCTTTACTAACATACAATTAGCCAGGCACAGCTGTGGGCACCTGTAGTCCCAGCTACTCGGGAGGCTGAGGCTGGAGGATTGCCTGAACCTGGGAGGCAGAGGTTGCAGGGAGCAAATATCACGCCTCAGAACTCCAGCCTGGGCAACAGAGTAACATTTCATCTCAAAAAAAGAGAAAGAAATGGCCAGGCGTGGTGGCTCACACCTGTAACCCCAGCACTTTGGGAGGCCGAGGCGGTGGATCCCCTAAGGTCAGGACATCCAGACCAGCCTGACCAACATGGAGAAACCCCGTCTCTAATAAAAATGCAAACAAAATTGATCGGGCATTGTAGTGGGTGCCTGTAATCCCAGCTTCTCATGAGGCTGAGGCAGGAGAATTGCTTGAACCCTGGAGGCGGAGGTTGCAGTGAGCTGAGATCGCACCATTGCACTCCAGCTTGGGAACAGAGTGAGACTCCATCTCCAAAAGAAAAAAAAAAAGTTAACATTCTTTCACCCAGATTTCCTAGTCTTTATTTTAGCTGTAAATTCCCCTGTAGGAAAAACACCAGTTTCTATCTTTCTAAAGACATATTCCTGAAACCACACTTGGAGAGTTTTACAGAGCTGGAGCTGCAGAGAGAGGAATAAAAAATCCTGGCTGCGCACAATGGCTCATGCCTGTCATCCCAGCACTTTGGGAGGCCGAGGTGGGTGGATCACCTAGGGTCAGGGGTTCAAGACCAGCCTGACCAACATGGAGAAACCCTGTCTCTACTAAAAATACAAAAATTAGTCAGGCGTGGTGGTGCATGCTTGTAATCCCAGCTACTCCAGAGGTTAAGGCAGGAGCATCGCTCGAACCCGGGAGGAAGAGGTTGCCATCAGCGAACATCGTGCCAATGCACTCCAGCCTGGGCAGCAAAAGCAAAACTCCGTCTCAAAAAAAAAAAAAGAAAGAAAGAAAGAAAAAAGAAAATCAGAGACTACCTGGCAGATCTCAGGATATGACTCCCCCAGGGTCGCCAGAGCTGACTGCATTAGCACGGCCTTGTGATCACCGGATGAATTGTCTTGGTGGGACAGGTGGCTGGCGTGAGCAAACGGTGTGTCCGCCGGTGCTGACAGGTGAGGTGCCGAGTTACCCACACGACCCGCCTGGGCCTGGTCCAACAGCAGCAGGGAAGGAGGAGCAGAGCCCAGCTCGGTGCATTTGGAGGCGGTTACCAGGGAAACCAGGGGACAAGCTCAGACGCTCGGGGACGGCCACTCCACCCAGGCACGTGGAGCCTCATATTAATCAGCAGCCGGGCAGGAGCTGGCAGCCCCTTACCCAGTTGGAAACACGCAGAACTGGGGCTCTCGGCAGTGGCTCGTCACGGCTGATATCTGCCCCAGTGGTCGTGTTGAACCGGGACATCATGTCTGTAGGAAAGGGGGGACGGATGTCTGTCTGGACACGGTGCAAGGTACATCGCTGTCTGAACTTTCCAAAAAGTCAGCGTTTGTGGCTTGAGCTGGAGGCTTTGAAAGGCGAGGGCGTCGGAAGCTTCATCTCAGGGAGCTGTCGTGTGGTATTACCTTGTAGCAGCACCAACCGGCCCTGTCCAGACTGACTTCTCCGGGGCGGGTATTCTAGGAGGAAGAGCACAGTGACTCTGTTTCCCCAGCGGCTTCCAAGCACTCCTGGGGACCTCTGTTTGTGAGAAGGCCAACATCTGTGTCTGTTTGATGGGCTTGGTGGGATACTCTGATCCATGCACCTGCCACTGGAGCTCTCTCTGCAAACGTTCTATGATGATTTAGGGGAGGCAAAGACACAGAGTTGGAGACCAAGGCTGGTTTGTTCTTCAGCCTTTTGACTCTTCATCTGTGGCATCATTGCATCTGTTTGAATATTTTTCAAAAAGTTTATCAAAAACACAGCTGCACTCTGATGAAGATCCCCACACTATTCACAAGGGGAAACATACAGAATCGACCGATGTGTGTTTCATTTGATTTTCCTTGATGATTATTGATTGTCTTAGTCTGTTTTCATGCTGCTGGTAAAGATACAACCGAGGCTTGGGATGGTGGCTCACGCCTGTCATCCCAGCACTTTGGGCGGCCGAGGCGGGTGGATCACCTGAGGTCACGAGTTCGAGACCATCCTGGCTAACATGGGGAAACCCGTCTCTACTAAAAATACAAAAATTAGCTGGACATGGTGGTGAGCGCCCGTAGTCCCAGCTACTCGGGAGGCTGAGTCAGGAGAATGGCGTGAACCTGGGTGGCGGAAGTTGTAGTGAGCTGAGATCGCACCACTGCCCTCCAGCCTGGGCAACAGAGTGAGACTCCGTCTTAAAAAAAAAAAAAAAGAGACATACCCGATAGTGGGTAATTTATAAAAAAGAAAGAAAAAGAGGTTGAATGGACTCACCGTTCCTTCCCAAAAGCTCACTGCAAAAACACAACGTGGGGACCACTGCAGCAGTACAAATTTTTTGTTTGTTTGTTTTGAGACAAGTTCTTACTCCATCACCCAGGCTGGAGTGCAGCGGCACCATCTTGGCTCACTGCACCCTCCGCCGCCCAGCTTCAAGCGATTCTCCTGCCTCAGACTCCCGAGTAGCCGGGACGACAGGTGCCTGCCACCACGCCTGGCTAATTTCTTGTGTTTTTAACAGAGATGGGGTTTCACTATGTTGACCAGGTTCGTCTCGATCTCCTGACCTCATGATCTGCCAGCCTCGGCCTCCCAAAGTGCTGGGATTATACGCGTGAGCCACTGCGCCCTGCCTAAATGTTTTTTGGTCGGATGGATGGTTGGTAAATCTAGGCTCTTAGTGCACCTGTGCACTGGGTAGTGTACATTGAACCCCAGAGGTAATTTTTCATGCCTCAGTCCGCTCCTGTCTTCCCATCTTCTGAGTCTCCCATGTCCACTAGTCTATACTATATGTCCCTGGGTACCCAGAGCGTAGCATCTTATAAATGAAAACGTGGTATTTTTTTTTCTGTTCCTGAGCTACTCTAGTTGGGAAAGTCATCTCCAGCTCCATCCAAGTTGCTGCAAATGACATTATTTTGTTCTTTTTCATGACTGAGTAGTATTCCATGGTGTATATACACATTTTTTTTTTTTTCAGATGGAGTCTCACTCTGTTGCCCAGGCTGGAGTGCAGTGGTGCAATCTCGGCTCAGTGCAACCTCCGCCTCTCAGGTTCAAACGTTTCTCCTGCCTCAGCCTCCCGAGTAGCTGGGATGACAGGTGCCCGCCACCATGCCCAGCTCAATTTTTTCTATTTTTTTTTTGTATTTTTAGTAGAGACGGGGTTTCACCATGTTGGCCAGGCTGGTCTTGAACTCCTGACCTCAGGTAATCCGCCCGCCTCGGCCTCTCACAGTGCTGAGATGACAAGTGTGAGCCATCTCACACCCGTTTCTTTTCCTTCTTAATGGGCATGTTAAATTGTTCTGCAACAATCCTGACTCTTCTATAGAAGTGTGATGTCCACAAGAAGGAATTTAGGGAGAGCAAGCTTGCTTCTGCACTCTCCGGGAAAGGCAGGTCTGCACAGCTAGGGGGGTCAAGCTCTTGTAGGAAGGAATGAATGCTCCAAGAAGTGTTCTGAACCCAGGAAGAATGCAAGCTTCGGCTCCGAAGCATTCCGAGGAGGCCAAGCTGCCACTAATCACCCCGAATTATCCGTAAGGGGAAGCGTTGGGGAGCTGGTAATCCGTGGGGATGGAAGGTAATTACTTAATCACTCGCATTTGTAAATCGCATTATTGGAAAAGAAATTACTCTGGTGATCGAATTACAGATACTTATCTGCTAATAGCCCTGATTAACTGGCGATGCTAATCTGTCATTTTGAAAGCTAATATTAACAGCATCCATCTCGCCGAGAAAATAAACAGTTTATGAGAAATAAAACCGGGTGTAATGGAAACTACTGCGTGTTGGAAGTGCCAGATCTAGGGTGCTGCTGAGTGGAGTGGCCGGGGTCCCCATTAGCCCTTTATGAGCTGCAAAATAACCTCTGGCTGGGAATGGTTCAGACAGGGCTGACTCTAACAGGCTCAGAGAAGCTGAGGAAAAACACCCAGGGAAAATGCATTTTGAGAAAAATCCCTAAGATTCTAGACAGGGGTCCCCCAGGGAACACCCTGCACGTGTAGTTACGCACTTCACGCTCCATAAAAAGGATCCCCTGGAATTCCAAGCAAGGAAGGATTGAGTTATCCAGCAGACACCCGGTGGGTGTGTTTTACGTCCACTTTAGCCAAATCGATAATCTCAGAGTGAGACTCCGTCTCAAAGAAAAAAAAAATTACCAAATAGTGTCAAAAGATTAGCTATGTGTTTTTCAGACAACGATTTGATGCTTCTTTTTGGAAAAGTAGCAAGATTTGAGGATGGGGTTTGGATTTGCTCAAGAAAAGTATTATGGCAGGATCTGGAGCTTTAGCAACTCCCTCTCTACTAAAAAAAAAAAATTAGCCAGGAGTGGTGGCGGGTGCCTGGAATTCCAGCTACTAGGGAGGCTGAGGCAGGAGAATCACTTGAAAGGGGGTCAATAGGCTGTAAATGTAAAGGAATCCTCCACAATCTGAAAACCGTGGGCTGAACGGTGTCTCCCCTGGAAAGCGTGTTGAAATCCAGACTCTGGTGAACGTAACCTGATTTGCAACATGGTCTTTTATTTGGAAAGTTAACATGATATCCGCAGGGTGGGCCCTGATGCAATAGGACTGGTGTCTTTCTAAGAAGAGGAGATGAGCTGGGCATGGTGGCTCATGCCTGTAATCCCAGCAGTTTGGGATGCTGAGACTGGGGGATCACTTGTGGTAGGGAGTTCAAGACCAGCCTGACCAACATACAGAAACCTCGTCTCTACTAAAAATGTAAAGTTAGCCGGGCGTGGTGGGGCGTGCCTGTAATCCCAGCTACTCAGGAGGCTGAGGTAGGAGAATCGCTTGAACCCAGAAGGCAGAGGTTGTGGTGAGCCAAGATCACGTGATTGCGCTCCAGCCTGAGCGACAACAGTGAAACTCCATCTTAAAAAACAAAAACAAACAAAACAAAGAAACAAACAAACAAAAAAAAACCAGAAGGGAGTTGAGGACACAGACACACACACAGAGGGACGACCCTGTGAGCACACAGGGAGAAGACGGTGTCTCCAAGCCCAGGAGAGAGGCCTCAGGAGGAACCAGCAGTGCCCATACCCTGATCTCAGATGTCCAGCCTCCAGGACTGTGGGAGAATGAATGTCTGTTGTTTCTAAGCCACCCAGCCTATGATATTCTGTGATAGCAGCCTGAAATGGACTAAGACTTCTCATAAGAAGAGGAGAGGAGGACACAGACATGCACAGAGGGATGACGCTGTGAGGACACAGGGAGAAGACGGCGTCTCCAAGCCCAGGAGAGAGGCCTCAGGAGGAACAAGCCCTGCCCACACCTGGATCTCAGACTTCCAGACTCCAGGACTATGGAAGAATCAATGTCTGTTGTTTACAATCCACCCAGTCTATGGTATTGTGTGACAGCAGCCTCAAACGGAGTAAGACATCTCATCAGAAGAGGAGATGAGGACACAGACACACACAGAGGGATGACCCTGTGAGGACACAGGGAGAAGATGAAGTCTCCAAGCCCAGGAGAGAGGCCTCAGGAGGAACCAGCCCTGCCCATACCTGGATCTCGGACCTCCAGCCTCCAGGACTGTGGGAGAATCAATGTCTGTTGTTTACAATCCACCCAGTCTATGGTATTCTGTGATAGCATCCTGAGACGGACTAAGATATCCCATAAGAAGAGGAGATGAGGACACAGACACACACAGAGGGGCGAACCTGTGAGGACACAGGAAGAAGACGGCATCTCCAAGCCCAGGAGAGGGGCCTCAGCAGGATCCAGCCCTGCCAGCATCTTCGCTGGAGGCTTCTGTTCTCTGAAAGTGTGAGAGGAAAGTATTATATCTTTCAAAGCCCCCCAGTGTGTGATAGTTGGTGATGGCCACCCCGGGGAACCAGTGCAACAATCTCCCTGCATTTTGCTTTTTGAATTTTCTCAGCCGACTCTCAGAAACGGAATCAAGGAGATGCACAAGGAGACACACACCAGCCCTTTTTTTTTTTTTTTTGAGAAGGAGTCTCGCTCTGTCGCTCAGGCTGCAGTGCAGTGGTGCAATCTGGGCTCACTGCAGGCTCCGCCCTCCGGATTCAAGCCATTCTCCTGCCTCAGCCTCCCAAGTAGCTGGGACTACAGGCACCCACCACCACGCCCAGCCCATTTTTTTGTATTTTTAGTAGAGACGGTGTTTCACTGTGTTAGCCAGGAGGGTCTCGAACTCCTGACACCGTGATCCGCCCGCCTTAACCTCCCAAAGAGCTGCGATGACAGACGTGAGCCGCCGCACCCGGCCCCACCAGCCCATCTTAAACTGCATCCTTTGTCTGCCCTGGCTGGCCGGGAGTTGTGTTTGGAGAGGTCCCTGGCAAAGGCCGTCGTTGCCATGATCTGCCTACCCGCACTCCCACACCCAAGAGAGGAATGAATGGATAATGTCACCCTGTGCACAGAGCACCCGACATTATCTGTTGGGGAGAAGAGATGGTGTTTCCTTCCTTCCTCTTTAATTTTTTAATTTTTTAAATGTCACCGTGTGCACAGAGCACCCAGCATTATCTGTTGGGGAGAAGAGACATTGCTTCCTTCTTCCCCTTTTAAAATTAAAGATACTGGCAGGGCGTGAGGACGGAGTGACGTCTATCTGAGTTAGCGTTACAAAAATGTGCATCTTCCAAAACTCTGTTCATCCTTCTCACAGCCTGTTTCTCCTGTGCTGGATGCTTCCTGCCTTCAAACATCAGATTACAAGTTCTTCAGTTTTGAAACTAGGACTGGCTGTCCTTCCTTCTCAGCCAGCAGACGGCCTATGGTGGGACCTTGAGATCATGTCAGTTCATACTTAGTAAACTCCCCTTTATTTATATATGTATATATGTAAGTATTCCATTAAGAATACCATATATAGGCTGGGCACGGTGGCTCACGCCTGTCATCCCAGTGCTTTGGGAGGCCCAGGTGGGCGGATAATTTGTGGTCAGTAGTTTGACGCCAGTCTGGCCAACATGCTGAAGCCCCTTCTCTACTAAAAATACAAAAATTAGCAAAGTGTGATGGTGGGTGCCTGTAAACCCAGCTACTGGGGAGGCTGAGGCAGGAGAATTGCTTGAACCCAGGAGGCGGAGATTGCAGTGAGACTCCGTCTCAAAAAATAAATACATTAAAAACAATGCAGCACCAGGAGACGCCTGCCAATGAGAAAGAAATAGATAATCAGGCACGCTGCATGGAGAACACATTAAAACAGTGAGTCACATTCTCTCTGACTCATGCAGCTATGACAACCTGTTCTGGATTGAATCGTGTCCCATACTCGTGGGTATAACTTTATTTGGAAATAGGAGCTTCAGAGGTATAATCAAGTAAAGACGAATTCATGAGCATGAACCCCCATGCAATAGCTCTGAGCTTCTTATGAAAAGAGGAGTTGTTTATTGCAGCACTATTTACAACAGCAAAGACTTGGAACCAACCCAAATGCCCATCAATGCTAGACTGGATAAAGAAAATGTGGCACATAGACGCCATGGAATACTATGCAGCCATGAAAAAGGATGAGTTCATGTCCTTTGTAGGGATGTGGATGAAGCTGGAAACCATCATCCTCAGTAAACTCACACAGGAACAGAAAAGCAAACACCGCATGTTCTCACTCGTAAGTGGGAGTTGAACAGTGAGAACACATGGACACAGGGAGGGGAACATTTCACACCGGGGCCTGTCAGGGCCTGGGGGGCAAGGGGAGGAAGAGAATTAGGACAAATACCTAATGCATGCAGGGCTTAAAACCTACATGACAGGGTGACAGGTGCAGCAAACCACCCTGGCACATGTATACCTGTGTAACAAACCTGCACGTTCTGCACATGTATCCCAGAACTTAAAGTAAAATAAAAATAAATAAATAAAAAGGAGGTGAAACTTTGAGGAGACATTCTCCAGAGTCTCGTTCTGTCGCCCAGGCTGGAATGCAGTGGCACGAACTCAGCTCACTGCAACCTCCACCTCCCAGGTTCAAGTGATTCTCCTGCCTCAGCCTCCTCAGTAGCTGGAATTACAGGTGCCCACCACCACGCCTGGCTAATTTTTATATTTTTTAGTAGAGAAGGGTTTGCACCATGTTGACTAGGCTGGTTTTCAAACTCCTGACCTCAGGTGATCCACCCACCTTGGCCTCCCAAAGTGCTGGGATGACAGGCGTGAGCCACTGCACCTGGCCCTGGTTTTCCTTTTTTAAATTAATTTTTATTCATTTATTTATTTTTCTTTAGAGATGGGGTCTCACTGTTTTGCCCAGGCAGGTCTCGAATTCCTGGGTTCAGGTTATCTTCCTGCCTGAGCCTCCCAAAATACTATATTTCTTGTTTGCACATTCCCTTCCACAAATTTTCCTTTCTTCCTTCTATTCACATCAATATTCTTGGTAGGTCCATGGGAACCTCTTTCAATTGAAATGTCCAGAACCTTCCATAATATTATTCTTGAGCAAATCTAAACCCCATATTCAAATCTTGCTAATTTTCCGAAAAGAAGCATTATCAAATAATTGTCTGAAAAAGGGACAGTTATTCTTTTGACAGTATTTGGTAATTTTTTTTTTTTTTTTTGAGATGGAGTCTCACTCTGTCGCCCAGGCTGCAGTGCAATGGTGCCGTCTCAGCTCACTGCAACCTGTGTCTGCCAGGTTGAAGCAGTTATCTGCCTCAGCCTCCCAAGTAGCTGGGACTACAGGAGCCCGCCACCACGCATGGCTAATTTTTGTGTTTTTAGTAGAGACGGGGTTTCACCATGTTGGCCAGACTGGTCTCGAACACCTGACCTCAGGTGGTCCACCCACCTCAGCCTCCCAAATTGTTGGGATGACAGGCGTCAGCCACCGTGCCCGGCCAGGATGGTTTTTTGTTTGTTTGTTTGTTTGTGTGTTTGTTTTCTGGTTTTGTAAACTGGAATGAGAGCAATGTGGATATTCATTGACTTCATCTGTCCAATAATTGGCTAATTGTTCCTTTTAGTCCAAAGCATCCATTCAGAATCAGATGAATGGCACCCCCAAGGCATATTAAATATACAATGTTTTCACCTTAAATAATTTCATTTCAACTCCCTTTACCTTGTGGGTTTTTTTTTTTTCTTTTCCTGGAGGTTTCAGAAATGGTGAGGTGCTGGCTAGCCTGTTCCACATTAGGTGCTTAAGAGAATTTTTGTTCCCGTCACCCAAAAATGTTTTGACATCTCAGGTCTAGACAGAGGAATCTTTGCCGTTCTCCCCTGGTGTTTCGTAGATTTGTTAACTCGTTTTCTCTAATAACCTTGACTTTCTATTCTATCTTGTGAGTTTCTAAGTGGGTCCCATAGCATCCCTGGTGTCTCCTCAGAAAAACTAATTTCACTTGGATTAAGTTGTACGTTTTCATCTATCTTCTCTTTCTAAGTACCTGACAACCCGAAGCACGTTTTTCATCTGTTTCTGTAACCTGCCCAAAGTGGTTACCAACATTTTTTGATCAATGAATTCTAACATTCCACCCTGCGTAAAAAAAAAAAGTGTTATATGTAATAAATATATTCACTTTTATATATAAATATTCCATTAGAAATATTTATATTCTATATTATATAATATTATATATGGAATAGCTATAAATATTCCATTACAAATATTTTGTATTATATATTATATATTGTATATATATGTATTTCCATTAAGAATGTTTTATATTTTATATATATATTATTGTATTATATATTGTATATATATGTATTTCCATTAGGAATATATTTTATATTTTATATATATATATATCATATATTGTATTATATATTGTATATATGTGTATTTACATTAGGAATATTTTATATTTTATATATCATATATTGTATTATATATTGTATATATATATGTATTTCCATTAGGAATATTTTATATCTTTTATATATATCATATATTGTATTATATATTGTATATATATGTATTTCCATTAGGAATATTTTATATTTTATGTATATATCATATATTGTATCATATATTGTTTATATGTGTATTTCTATTAGGAATATTTTATATTTTATATATATATATCATATATTGTATTATATATTGTTTATATATGTATTTCCATTAGGAATATTTTATATTTTATGTATATCTTATATTGTATTATATATTGTATATATATATGTATTTCCATTAGGAATATTTTATAGTTTATATTTATATATCATATATTGTATTATATATTGTATATGTATGTATTTCCATTAGGAATATTTTATATTTTATATATATATCATATATATATAAATAAACATTTTACATATGACAGGGAGTGAGTCATTTGTTGCCTACCAGACTTTGGTGTGGAATCTTACAGAGAGGTGGTTTTTCTCCTACTGCAGAATTATTGCTGGTAGAGAGGTTGGAGTCCTGGTCATTTATAATGATCCCCTGGGTCCAGTCTCTGATCACATGCAGATGTGGGCCCTGGTGAGCCACAGGCCCTGGCAGGAAAGGCAGTTCTTGCAGGCAGCAAAACAGGGGTTTGTCTGCACCAAAGAAGAGCCATCATTGAGGGCCTGGGCCGAGGAGCAGGCTTGGAGGACACACCCATGAAGAGGAATGCAGGGTGTTTCTTCCAAGCGTGGATGGAAGCAAGCCTGTGTCCACAGCACCTCAAGTTACCCCAAAGGGAACAAAGTCATGTCATTACCTGTGTTCTGGGCATTGTTGCCTGGGACCTCCCTGAGACTATCTGAAATCTTCGCTAAGAAAATGTCATCAAGGAGATGGGGGAAGCCAGCCTTCTTTCCTGTAAGCCTGAGAGGGTTGTTATCACAGAAGCATGACCTGCAGTTACTCAAAGGAACACAAAACAGGAATTTCCCCCTGCCTATGATGTACGAGAACTTCCCACATCTACAAAACACGAGGATGCTCTCTGTCCTAACTTTTGGGCTAGAAAAAATGTTGCAGAATGTGGCCGGGTGTGGTGGCTCACACCTGTAATCCTAGCACTTTGGGAGGCCAAGGCAAGCGGATCATAGGGTCAGGTGACCGAGACCGTCCTGGCTAACACGGTCTCTAATAAAAATACAAAAAAAAAAAAATTAACTGGGAGTGGTGGCACACAACTGTAGTCCCAGCTACTTGGGAGGCTAAGGCAGGAGAATCACTTGAACCTGGGAGGCAGAGGTTGCAGTGAGCCAAGATTGCGCCACTGCACTCCAGGCTGGGTCACAGAGTGAGACCCTGTCTCAAACAAACAAACAAAATTTTGCAGAATGTTAAATATAAAGAAATTATGAAATCAATCTCCATAGAGGACTCCTTTGAATATCTCATTGGACAGATCTAGAAATTGCAAGAAGTAGCAATAAAATAGGGTCTTTTACAGAAAAAAAAAAAATCCAGCTGCAAGGACAATGTCACAAATGTAATTCAAAATATATAGACACATTATCTCCTAGAGTGATTGATATGGTTTGGCTGTGTCCGCACACCAAATCTCATCTTGAATTGTAGTTGCCATAATTTCTACGTGTTGTGGGAGGGACCTAGTGAGAGATAATCAAATAATGGGGGCAGTTTCCCCCATACTGTTCCCATGATAGCGAATTACTCTTGGCCAGGTGCAGTGGCTCACGCCTGTAATCCCAGCACTTTGGGAGGGCGAGGCAAGTGGATCACCTGAGGTCAGGAGTTTGAGACCAGCCTGACCAACATGGCCAAACCCCGTCTCTACTAAAAACACAAAAATTAGCTGGGTACGGTGGCGGGCGCCTGTAGTCCCAGCTACTCGGGAGGCTGAGGCATGAGAATCACTTGAACTGGGAGGTGGAGGTTGCATTGAGCCGAGATCACGCACTGCACTCCACCCTGGGTGACAGAGTAAGACTCCGTCTCAAAACAAAGAAATGAAACCTCTTCCCTTTATTAACTACCCAGTCTGCAGCATGCCTTTATCAGCAGCATGAAAACAGACTAGTACAGTAATTAATATCCTTAAATAGTGAAGGAGACATGTCAGTGAGAACTATCAAGAAAACCGGTCCTGTGATTTCTCTCTAGACTGTCCAAAGCAAACCCAGCCATCTCTCCTTACAACCCAAAGTTAGTTTTAGTTGACATCAGAGGCTTCTTTTGTTCGCTACCACATAACAGCACTTTTCAAGTCCAATTTGCCATTCACAAAAATCGAGTAATAGAGCCATAATGCTTTTCTGATCTGCATTCACATATAGAGTCATCCCCAAAACAGGTGTCCTTTCTTCACAGATCTCCGCAGAAAGACTCACAGATTTCTCCACAGGTTTTCGTTTTTGCTCTAAAACTGCATTTTGTACAGACTCTATTAGATGCATGGCACTGAAAAAATATTTTGCTTTACGTGCCGAGCACTCTTTCTGGTGTTGTAGACATTTCAGCCAAATTGCTCTAACATGCGTTACTGGTGACTTTCGATTCTTTCTCACAGCTTCTTTGGTGAACAATTGGGGGTTTGGGGTTGTGCCTGTCTGTGGAGGAAAAGTTAAACATTAAATTTGAACTCGGACGGGCACAGTGGCTCACACGCCTCTCATCCCAGCACTTTGGGAGGCCGACGCGGATGGATCACCTGAGGTCGGGAGTTCGAGACCAGCCTGACGAACATGAAGAAACCCCGTCTCTACTAAAAATACAAAATTAGCCAAGCGTGGTGGTGGCAGGTGCGTGTCATCCCACCTACTCGTGAGGCTGAGACAGGAGAATCACTTGAACCCGAGAGGTGGAGATTGAGCCATTGCACTCCAGCCTGGGCGACAAGAGCAAAACTCCTTCTCAATAAATAAATAAATAAATAGATTCGAACTCAGTTGAACGTGGACACAAACAATGGTCACCAAGTCCCGGAACAGGTTGTGTGAGCCCACTTGAGGCGTTCATCCAGCGCTATTTCGGATAAATCTCTATTTCAATCTATTCCTATACATCAGTTATTGAAAAACAACAGACAATCACAAAAACAAGTTGACCTTCTTCTGTTCCTTGAGCCCAGTCGAGAGGGGCCCTCATGACGGGGCCTCATGCCAAACAACTAGTTACAAAAAGAGCTAGGGTCCCACACCACGCCGAAGCTTCATGAGACCTCTCCTCATCTGTGCATGGATGACTGGCCGAATCTGGAGCTGTTGCTTCCCAGTCTGGTGGTGAATCCTCCATAGTCTGGTGAGTATAGCTGTCTTTTCCCTTCTCCCTTATCTTTACAAGTTGCTTATTATATCAATCTGCTTATTGTGTCCATCTATTTATTATATCATTTGCTTATTATTCTATCATTTGCTTAATTATTTGCTTATTGTTGTTATTACTATTATTATTATTTTCTTGAGACAGAGTCTTGCTCTCTCGCCCAGGCTGGAGTGCAGTGGTGCAATCTCAGCTCACTGCAAGCCCCGTCTCCCAGATTCA
Organism: Pongo abelii; assembly: GCF_028885655.2. Taxonomy (NCBI): domain Eukaryota; kingdom Metazoa; phylum Chordata; class Mammalia; order Primates; family Hominidae; genus Pongo; species Pongo abelii. The sequence continues at coordinate 11,751,819 of NC_085929.1, read as the reverse complement.
CGCCATTTTCCTGCCTCAGCCTCCCGAGTAGCTGGGACTACAGGCACCTGCCACCATACCCCGATAATTTTTTGTATTTTTAGCAGAGACGTGGTTTTACCGTGTTAGCCAGGATTGTCTCGATCTCCTGACCTCATGATCCGCCCGCCTCGGCCCCGCAAATTGCTGGGATTACAGGTGTGAGCCACTGCGCCCGGCCTATTATTTGCTTATTATATCTGCATTGCCATTGACATGGGATAAAGGTTGTTTACCCCTTCAAGGTATTGTGTGTGTCTTTTCTTCTCCCCTCACGCGTTGCTTGCAGAGAACACTGTCTTGTGTGGTGGTTAATGTCATCCACAACCTTAACACTTGCAGTTAGCCTGTGAGTTCTTTGGGGATTAAAATTCTGTCTTGTTCTTGTCTTTGGTTCTTAAAGTTATTTTCTCATCCCTTTGCATTATAGCAAGTAAAACAAAAAATAAAAATGGGTGGCCGGGTACGGTGGCTCACGCCTGTTATCCCAGCACCTTAGGAGGCCGAGGCGGATGGATCACGAGGTCAGGAGATTGAGACCATCCTGGCTAACGTGGTGAAAACCCGTCTCAACGAAAAATACAAAAAATTAGCCGGGCGTAGTGGCGGGCGCCTGTAATCCCAGCTACTTGGGAGGCTGAGGTAGGAGAATGGTGTGAACCCGGGAGGCGGAGCTTGCAGTGAGCCGAGATTGCACCACTGCACTCCAGCCTGGGCGACAGAGCGAGACTCTGTCTCAAAAAAAAAAAAATGGGTATAAGTTTGATAATTAGGAAACAGATGAATCAATTTATTCAGAAAGTGTTGAAGAGTTTCATAACTAGGAACTCTGTGCACATTGTGTAAAACTAAGAGATACATTCCTTGCCTTCATGGAACCCACGGTCTTTACAGTGTGTTGGACAATACACAGGTAACCACACAGAAGTGCATGTGACTCTAGCTTGTGCTAAAGTGGACACAGGGGTGGATGTCAGTGGCCACCACAAAGATCCATCTTTGGATCTGATATGGTTTGGCTGTGTCCACCCCCAAATCTCACCTTGAATTGTAGCTCCCATAATTCCCACGTGTTGTGGGAGGGACACAGTGGGAGATCATTGAATCACGGGGTTGAGTCTTCTCCGTGTTGTTCTTGTGATAGTGAATAAGTCTCACGAGGTTTGATGCTTTGATAAGGGGAACTGCTTTCTCTTGGCTCTCCTTCTCTTCTCTTGTTTGCCACCAGGGAAGACATATTTTTCCCCTTCTGCCATGATGGTGAGGCTTCCCCAGCCACTTGGAACTGTGAGTCCACTACACGCTTTTCTTTTTTTTTTTTTCTTTTGAGACAGAGTCTCACTCTGTTGCCTGGGCTGGAGTACAGTGGCGTGATCTCAGCTCACTGCAACCTCCACCTCCCAGGTTCAAGCAATTCTCCTGCCTCAACCTCCCGAGTAGCTGGGATTACAGGTGCCCGCCACTATGCCCAGCTAATTTTTTGTATTTTTATTAGAGACGTTGTTTCACCACGTTGGCCAGGCAGGTCTCAAACTCATGACCATGTGATTCGCCCGCCTCAGCCTCCCAAAGTGCTGGGATTACAAGCATGAGCCACCATGCCCAGCCATTACACGCCGTTCTTTTGTAAATTTCCCAGTGTTGAGCTTGTTTTTCTCAACAGCATGAAAACGAATTAATACAGCGTCACACCCACATGGGATTGCAAGATAATCTGAAAAAGATCTTTTCCCATTCTTCCCATTGAGTAGATCTCTTCCCAGACTTTCTTCCTCTCTTCCTCTTTGCTCCTGTCCTTCCCCTACCTCCACCAAACGGCTGTGAGATCAGGAGGTCTTCAACTTGGAGAACATTGATTTATTCCAACCACAGATGATGGCACCACAGAGTCTTCTGCCCCTGGGAGGATGGCTTTCATGTTTGCTGATTTCTTAGACGTCCACATCACCAAAGCGAACACACCTTTTTTTTTTGTAATATTAACTCTGTCCGTGCAGTTCAGGAGGTCTTCAAGGTCACCTACAGGTCTAAAAATGTGCTAGAGAGACTCGCAGAGCTCAGAACAGCTGTTAGACTCATGGTTAGGGTTTATTACAACAAAAGAATACAGGCTAAAGTCAGCAAAGACTAAAGGCTTACAAGGTGGAGTCCAGGAGACTCCAGGTATGAGATTCCCAGTGTCCCCTCTTGGTGAAAGCATGCAGATGGTGATTAGTTCTTCTAAGACTCTTCTAGGTTCTTCTAATACACTCCTGGAGTATTCCAATCAGGGAGGCTCCCTTGAGTTTGATATCCAGTTTTCATTGAAGGTCAGTCACAGGTATGGCTGATCACAAGTGTGACTAATCTGTCTCCAGCCTCTCCAGAGGTCAACCTGATATAGGAGGGTGCAGGTCCCCCACCATCAATTACATTCTGTTTTTATTTTGTTTTTGTTTGAGATGGAGTTTTGCTCTTGTTGCCCAGGCTGGAGTGCAACAGCACAATCTCGGCTCACTGCAACCTCCGCCTCCCGGGTTCAAGTGATTCTCCTGCCTCAGCTTCCCAAGTAGCTGGATTACAGGTGCCCACCACCATGCCAGGCTAATTTTTGTATTTTTAGTAGAGACAGGGTTTCACCATGTTGGCCAAGCTGGTCTCGAACTCCTGACCTCAGGTGATCCACCCACCTCAGCCTCCCAAAGTGCTGGGATTACAGGCATGAGCCACTGCACCCAACCAATTGCATTGTTAACATGGAATCTCTGGCATGGCCCTAAGGGATTAGGTAAGCAAAGATACTCTTATCCAACAAGGGTTTTAAAGCTACCTCCCAGAAGCCAATCAAGTGCCAAATATTTTACTGGGCAAGACAAATCCTTTGCCACATGACCCTGGAAATTAATACATGTGGTAGTTTCCTTCCACAGCAATGATGCATGACCTTAACTTACTTAACTAACCTTGTAGTATAGCATTTGTGCATTAAAACACTGAAGATTGGGCTGGGCGCAGGTGCTCACGCCTGTATTCCCAGCATTTTGGGAGGCTAAGGCAGGCGGATCACGAGGTCGGGAGATTGAGACCACGGTGAAATCCCATCTCTACTAAAAATACAAAAAATTAGCTGGGCGTGGTGGCGGGCGCCTGTAGTCCCAGCTACTCGGGAGACTGAGGCAGGAGAATGGCGTGAACCCGGGAGGCGGAGCTTGCAGTGAGACGAGATCACACCACTGCACTCCAGCCTGGGTGACAGAGCGAGACTCCATCTCAAAAAAAAAAAAAAAAAATTAAAGATCGGATCACAAAGTCAAGAGATCGAGACCATCCTGGTCAACACAGTGAAACCCCGTCTCTATCTAAAATACAAAAATTAGCTGGGCATGGTGGCCCATACATGTAGTCCCAGCTCCTCAAGAGGCTGAGGCAGGAGAATGGCATGAACCTGGGAGGCAGAGCTTGCAGTGAGCCGAGATCACACCACTGCACTCCAGCCTGCGTGACAGAGAGAGACTTCATCTCAAAAAAAAAAAAATTAAAGATCGGATCACAAGGTCAAGAGATCAAGACCGTCTTGGTCAACATGGGGAAACCCCATCTCTACTAAAAATACAAAAATTAGCTGGGCATGGTGGCCCATACCTGTAGTCCCAGCTCCTCAGGAGGCTGAGGCAGGAGAATCGCTTCAACCCGGGAAGTGGAGATTGCAGTGAGCTAAGATCGCACCGCTGCGCTCCAGCCTGGGCGACAGAGCGAGGCTCCATCTCAGAAAAAAAAAAAAAAAATTAAAGATCTGTCTTGATAACCCCCTGGATGCCCCATGAGTGAGGGAGGGAGGGATCTCCTACCCTAAATAGTATCTGATAGCCAGATGCACCACACCCAACACTGCATAGGTGAGATTGAGATATATCCACAGTTTACTAGTCATAGATGGTTACTGCTGGAGTAAGAGGACACCGTCTGCCATGCAGGACCCTGGGAAGGTTGCATTTGAGAGCAGAGTGAACCAGCAGAAGTTGTAGGAAGTAGACTTTGTAGTCACAAGAGGGTGTGGTGTCCCCTGGTTCCCGTGAGAAGACGTGATTGGCTCCTTGAAGCTATGAGTAGAAGAGAGTTTGTGCAGCTATAACAAAATATCCCACACTGGGCAATTCAGAAGAACAGGCATTTATTTCTTACAGTTCTGGAGGCTGAGAAGTGGCAGATCGAGGTCCCGACAGATTCAGTTTGATGAATTTTATGGGCTAGGTGGGAGGGAAAATCCACGAGTTTGAAAAGTTCTCATAAGTTATGCCCCCTGCTCAACAGGAATGGCTCCCCACATGGTGAGTTCTATTTTATCTATTCTATCTATCTGTCTATCTGTCTGTCTGTCTGTCTATCTATCCTCTATCTATCCTCTATCCATGTATCTATCAATCTTTCTTCCCATCATCAATTATCCATCTATCTATCCATCTATCCATTCTCCATATATTCATCTATCATCTATCTATCATCTATCTATCTATCCTCTATCCATGTATCTATCCATCTATCTTTCCATTATCTATCTATTATCCATCTATCTATCCATCATCTATATATTCATTTGTCTATGATCTATCTATCTATCCTCTATCCATGTGTCTATACATCCATCTTTCCATTATCAATCCATTATCCATCTATCTATCTATCCATCTTCTATATATTAATCTATCATCTGTCTACATATATCTATCATCTATCATCTATCATCAATCTGTCTATCATCTGTCTATCTATCTATATACCTATGTATCATCTATCTATGTGTCATCTATTTATCTATCTATCTATCTATCTATCTATCTATCATCTATCATCTAGCTAGCTAGCTAGCTATCATCTATGTATCTTTCTATCATCTATCTAGCTATCATCTATCTATCTGTTATCTATCTAGCTATTATCTGTCTATTTATCTATGTATCTATCATCTGTCTATCTATGTATCTATCATGTATCTATCAATTACCTGTCATCTCTCTCTCTCTCTCTCTCTCTCCCTCTATCTTATCTATTCTAGCTATTCTATTTGATGGGAGAACTCGCCACATGGGGAGCCATTCCTGTTTACTAGGGGGCATATCTTATGAGAACAGAGAAACTCATGGTTAGGATTTGGGGTCTCCTGAGGCTCTAAGACGTAAAAGCATCAGCACTTGAAACTTTCAGTCTTACAATGTAACAGCCCCTTTCCTTGCAGTAATGAGTAGAACAGTGTCATTATCTGTTTGGGCTGCTGTAACAAAACAACAAAGACTGGGTAATTTTAAAAGAACAAAAATGTATTTCTTACAGTTCTGGAGGCTGGGAAGTCCAAGAACCAAGTAGCCAAGCATCAATTGATTCTGTTGTCCGGTGAGGGCTCCTGTCTGCTTCCAAGATGAAAACTTGTCACTGTTTCCCCTGCGGGGAGGAATGCTATGTCCTCACATAGCAGAAGGCAAATGAGCAAGAGAAAGCTAAATGCTGTATGAAGCCCCTTTATAAGGCCCTAATCCCTCCTATGAGGGAGGAGCCATCATGGTCTAATCACTATTTTAATGCCTGCTAATACCATCACTTTGGCCATCAAATTTCAACACTAGCATTTTGAAGGAAATACGTTCAAACCATATCAGACAGAAATTATATGGCCAGCTCTATGGTTCCTCTACTTATACTAACCATTATTTAAATAAGTAAAAGGCATGCTGGCTGGGTGCAGTGGCTCACATCTGTAATCCCAGCACTTTGGGAGGCTGAGGCAGGAGGATTGCTTGAGCCCAGAAGTTTGAGGCCAGCCTGGGCAACATAGCAAGACTCTGTCTCTATAAAATAAAAATTTTTAAACTAATTAGCAAAGTCTGTTGGCATATGTCTGTAGAAAGAGCTTCTTGGAAGGCTTAAGCAGGAGGATTGTTTGAGTCTAGGAGTTTGGGGTAGCAGTGAGTTATGACCACACCACTGCACTCCAGCCTGGGAGAAAAAGCAAGACCCCCAACTCTAAAAAAAAAAAAAAAAAGAGGGTGGTGACCTTATATAGGAGATAGATGGTGGAAGGCATTCCAGAGAAGGCAAGCAGTGAGTATATGTTGCAGGTCCATTCTCAGCCCTGAGACAGGAGGCCCATTAAGTACTTTAGCTGGAATGCATTGTAAAGAAGAGAAAAAAAAGCTGAGAGCTGCTGTGCTGTCCTTATGGGCCTGAGCTGTAGTTTTGTCTTTCTTTCAACAGCAACAGGGAAGGTGTTGCATGGTCTTCAGCAGCTGGGCAATGTTAGCAGGAGTGCCCCCCACTTTCAAGTAGGCCTTCACCTCCAAATGGCCTCCACCTCCAAGTTAGTCTCCAACTTCTAAATTGGCCTCCACCTCCAAGTTAGCCTCCAGTTTCCCAGTTGGACTCTACCTCCTAGTTGGCCTCCACAACCAACTTGGACTCAACTTCCAAACTGGCCTCCACCTCCAAGTTAGCCTCCCACCTCCAAATTGACCTCACCTCCATGTTAGCCTCCACCTTGAAATTAGCCTCCAATCTCCTAACTGGACTCTACCTCCTAGATGGCCTCCAACCTACATGGTGGCCTCCACATACAACTTGGACTCCAACCTCCAAATTGGCCTCCACCTCCAAGTTAGCCTCCCACCTCCAAATTGACCTCACCTCCATGTTAACCTCCACCTTGAAATTAGCTTCCAATCTCCTAACTGGACTCTACCACCTAGCTGGCCTCCAACCTACATGTTGGCCTCCACATCCAACTTGGACTCCAACCTCCAAATTGGCCTCCACCTCCAAGTTAGCCTCCCACCTCCAAATTGACCTCACCTCCAATTTATCCTCCACCTTGAAATTAGCCTCCAATCTCCTAATTGGACTCTAGCCTCCTAGCTGGTCTCCAACCTACATGTTGGCCTCCACATCTAACTTGGACTGCAACCTCCAAATTGGCCTCCACCTCCAAGTTAGCCTCCAGCTTCAAGTTAGCCTCCAGTCTCCCACCAACTGGACTGTACCTCCTAGTTGGCCTCCAACCTACATGTTGGCCTCCACTTCCAACTTGGACTCCAACCTCCAAACTGGCCTCCACGTTCAAGTTAGCCTCCAACCTCCAAACTGGCCTCCACCTCCAAGTTAGCCACCACCTGCAAGTTAGCTAATTTACCAACTGCGGGATTATCAATCTGCTTATTATATCAATCTGCCTATTATATCTTATTATGCCTCCAAGTTGGCCTCCACCATCAAGTTCACCTTCACTTCCACATTGGCCTCCATCGCCAAGTTAAGTGGCCTCCACTGCCAAGCTGGCCTCTACCTCCAAGCTGGCTCTAACCTCCAAGTTGGCCTTCACCTCCAAGATGACCTCCAACCGTCCAAATTGACCTCCAACCTCCAAGTTGACCTCCACCTTCAAGTTGCTCTGAACATGGTTTGGAGAATATATCAATGGATGTATATGAAAGTAGTGTGACCAGTGGAGAAGTTGGTGTGGCCACTTGGACGTGATTGATGGACAGGGCTCCAATGGTTCATCAACCCGAGGCTCCTTTACTTAGAAACCACACTGACTCAACAGACCAGAGACCACATCTAAAGTCTACAGAAGAGCTGATAGCAGGCTCTGTCTGACATAAACCACTGTATCAATTTCTCCCCATGTCCACCCGGTTCTGATCATGGTGCCTGGGTAAAGGTAGCCTGCCCTGTGTTTGTCTATTGTCTGAACAATTTCCAAATCACTGCCTCATCTGTAGCTCATTCTCCAAGGTCACTAACCTGTGTCCTGACTGTCCACAAGGAAGGAGTGAGATTTCTCTTTCGGTCCTTGCTCCGTCCTCAAATCTTGGGCACCTCGTCATATGAACTTTCCCTTTGATGGTCTTTTTGTTTCTTGCACTTCAAATCTGGAGGCCCAGGAAGTGTGGGCTTTGTCCTAGGCACCGATTGTCACATGCCTTCTCCACGCTTAGTAAGAAGTTTTTGTACAATTAACCAGGTTTCTCTGATTCCTTCATTCTTTGCACCTTGGAAAAACTGCATGAACACAATCTTATCTGTTCCCAATCTTAACTGTTCTTTGATTCCCTCAAGCTCCTGCATCATTACCTATCTGGCTTGTGGATTTAGCTCCTTTTCTGATTGCTGTTATTTTTCTTACAGTTGCCTTTTCCATCTGCCCCAAAGACTCAACTCATGAAAGCAAGACGATGAAGGGGGAGACGGATTAGGGCAGAGGCCGGGCAGGGAGGCGGGAGATGTGGGCTTCTTCTAAACAAGGTGTGAGATCTGCTGTAGAAGCCAACTTACCAGGGGTTTAGGCAATACAGCCAAGCCAGCCAAGATCTCCGGGTCTGTCCTGGGAGTGCTCCCAAACCCGAGGTTGGACTTGGGAGGTCTAGAGAGGAACACCACAGGCTCATGTTTCACTAGCCTGTTGGGACCACGGCTAATTCCACAGCCTTTTGCCTCCTTGGGAGGATATCACACCTCTCCTGGAACCCAAACACTTGCGGCCATCCCGTGATCCAGTGCCACCTCCCTAAGAACCTTTATAAGAAGAAGACATGAGGATCTTTGATCCGCTTCCTTCTTTTGCAGCTGAAAATATATTGAATGTCAGTAAAAGGTCTCATCTATTTTTATATATTTATCTCTGTCTCTCTATGTGTCTAGCTATCATCTAGCTATCTATCTATCTATCTACCTATCTCTCTATCTATGTGTCAATCTATGTACTTATCTGTTTGTCTGTCTGTCTGTCTATCTATGTATCTATCTATCTATGTGTGTATCTATGTATCTATCTATCTATGTGTCTATTTATCTATCTGTGTATCGATCTACCTATCTGTCTGTCTGTCTATCTATGTGTCTATCTATCTATCTATCGGTCTATCTATCTATCTGTGTATCTATCTATATATCTATCTATCATCTATCTATTTATCTACCTATTGGTCTATCTATCTATCTGTCAATCTATGTATCTATTTGTCTATCTATCATCTATCTATCTATCTATCTATCTATCTATCTATTGGTCTATCTATCTATGTATCTATCAATCTATCCTTCTATCTATCTATCCATCTATCCATCTCCATCCATCTACCATATCAATTGATCTATCTATCCATCTATCCTATTGATGTATCAATCTATCCTCCATCTATCTGTCCATCGCTACGCATTTATCCTATCAACTTATCAGTCTATCCTTCTATTTATCTATCTCTCTATGTATCTCCATTCATCTATCCAATTGATCTATCAATGTATTCTTCTATCTATCCATCTATCTATCTACCTACCTACCTGCCTATCTATTTTATCTAATCTATCTATCTGTCCATCTATCTACCCATCTATTATCTTTATCTATCTCTATCTATCATCCATCTTTCTATGTCTTTATCTAGCTCTCTATCGAACTCTGTCTATCTCTTTCTCTATCTGTATCTATCCATCCATTCTTCTGTCCACTCATCTGTCCATCCATCTGTCTGTCTATCTATCTATCTCTATCTGTCTCTATCTATCTGTCTATCTATCTATCTATCTATCTATCTATCTATCTATCTATCCATTCTTCTGTCCATTCTTGTGTCTGTCAATCTGTCTATCTATCCGTCTATCTATCATCTATCTGTCCATCCATCCATCCATCTATCCATCCATCCACCCATTCATCCATTCAACTATCCATCTATCAATCCATCCATCCATCCATCCGTCTATCTTATGCATCACAGCCGGACCATGCAGAAGACAGAGGGCTGAGGAATGGCAGCTTCCGGTGAGGTCTGTGGGTGCAGCCATGAACCCCTCCAGTTAATGTGACTGTATTGGGGAGAACTGGCACCATTGAGGGGGAAGTTGTAGCTCTGAAGAGAACAGGACCCAGTGATTGTTGTTGAAGACCATCTGTGCACGATCTGAGGCAGAGCTGGAACACGCAGGTGACGAGTTCCTCACTGAAGGTCAATTTGGACCATCCCAAGAGTCCCCTTGGTAGCACAGAGAGATACTATCTCCCACAGCAGGTACAAAGAAAGTAAAAGATCAGGAACAAAGTGTGCTGGGACTGTCTGATGTCAAACCCCAGCTAACGGGCAGTATCAGGACATGATGGACACCACCTCAAGACATGGGATGGGGTGTCCTGGTATCTGTACCTTTGAGAGCTTTATTTTATTTTATTTTATTTTATATTTTATTTTATTTTATTATTTTATTTAATTTTATTTATTTATTTATTTATTATTTTATTTATTTTATTTTATTTTTTGAGACGGAGTCTCACTCTGTCACCCAGGCTGGAGTGCAGTGGCACAACCTTAGCTCACTGCAACCTCCACCTCCTGGGTGACAGGCCCCACCGAGTAGCTGGGATGACAAGCATGAGCCACCATGCCCAGTCCCAGTTTGGGTTCTGAACCCTTCAACACAGACTCTTTCTGAGAAAAAACAGGCCAGGCACAGTGGCTCACGCGTGTCATCCCAGCACTTTGGGAGGCTGAGGCTGGTGGATTATCTGAGGTCAGGAATTTGAGACCAGCCTGGCCAACATGGAGAAACCCCATCTCTACTAAAAATACAAAAATTAGACAGGCATGGAGACGGGCGCTTGTAATCCCAACTACACGGGAGGCTGAGACAGGAGAATCACTTGAACCCGGGAGGCAGAGTTTGCAGTGAGCCAAGATCACACCACTGCACTCCAGCCTGGGTGACAGAGCAAAACTCTGCCTAAAAAAATTAAAAAATTAAAAGTAAATAAATAAATATGAAGTTGGCAACTAAAAAAAATCAAACTTGGCCAGGCGCGGTGGCTCACGCCTGTAATCCCAGTACTTTGGGAGGCCGAGGAGGGCAGATCACAAGGTCAGGAGATCGAGACCACGGTGAAACCCCATCCCTACTAAAAATACAAAAAATTAGCCGGGTGTGGTGGCAGGCACCTGTAGTCTCAGCTACTCAGGAGGCTGAGGCAGGAGAATGGCCTGAACCCGGGAGGCAGAGCTTGCATTGAGCTGAGACCCCACCACTGCACTCCAGCCTGGGCGACAGAGCGAGACTCTATCTCAAAAAAAAAAAAAAAGAAAAAATCAAACTTTACTAGATAGGAGAACTGCTCAAAAAACAGAAAAAAAACCTACAAATCACATTTTCTATTTATAAAAATATGATTATTTACATGAAAATGCTCTGTCTTATCAATAAGAAAGCTTGTTAGTTAAAAGAAAAGAAACTGCATGTCTGTATATGCAGACATGTATGCGGGCATGTGTGTCTGTATGTGTGTACATATGCAGTTGCCTTCCTCCACCAAAAGGCAAACTTTTGTTTTGTTTTTTTTTTGAGACGGAGTCTTGCTCTGTCGCCCAGGCTGGCGTGCAGTGGTGCGATCTTGGCTCACTGCAACCTCCGCCTTCCAGGTTCATGCCATTCTCCTGCCTCAGCCTCCGGAGTAGCTGGGATTACAGGAACCCACCACCTCTGGCTAATTTTTTGTATTTTCAGTAGAGACGTGGTTTCCCCATGTTGGCCAGGCTGGTCTCAAACTACCGACCTCAGGTGATCCGCCCACTTCAGCCCCCCAAAGTGCTGAGATTACAGGTGTGAGCCACCGCACCAGGCCTAAAATTTTTTTTATTGGGATAAAATTCGCATACCATGAAATTCCCCTTAACTATCTTGCAGAGAACAGCTCAATGGTATTTAACACTTTCTCCATGCTGTGAAACCATCAGTCTATTTCCTTCTAGAACACTCTCTTCAACCCAAGGAGATCCTGCACCCATTATCACTCATGCCCATTTCCTCTCCCCACACTAAGTCTCTTGAAATTTGTGACTTTGTGTGTCTTTCCTCCACAACGACCATTCTCTTTAACTTTTAAAAAGCCATTGGCCCTCTCTTCTTTCTTTTTTTTTTTTTCTGAGACAGAGTCTCACTCTGTTGCCCAGGCTGGAGTACAGTGGTGTGATCTCAGCTCGCTGCAACCTCTGTCTCCCAGGTTCAAGCAATTCTCCTGCCTCAGCCTCCGAGTAGCTGGGACTACAGGTGCACACAACCACGCCCAGCTAATGTTTGTCTTTTTAGTAGAGACGGGGTTTCACCATGTTGGCCAGGATGGTCTTGATCTCTTGACCTCATGATCCACCCTCCTCTGCCTCCCAAAGTGCTGGGATTACAGGCGTGAGCCACCGTGCCCCGCCCCCTCGCTTCTTTAATAAGACCCTGATTTCCTTTACAGGATCCTGCCCCAACCCAGGGGATGAACCAGGCAGGTCAATCTGTTCCCCATTTCTGCTGGCCAAGTTTCAGACTTGATAAAGTGTGTGGGAAAAGCAAGGAAAAAGAGGAACAGGGGAAAAACTATCTTTGCCTATGCCCTCCCTTTCTGCTAAGAATGCTGTCTTGAGGATGTGATGTCTGGAGCTTCAGCAGCCACTTTGTGACTATGAGAAAACTCTACTGTGCCCATGCCTTTCCTTCCTACCAGGAAAGCTCTCTTGAGGGTGTGATGTCCAGAGTTTCAGCAGCCACTTTGTGACTATGAGAAAACTCTGCCATGCCCATGCCCTCACTTCCTGCTAGGGATGCTTTCTTGAGGGTGTAATGTCTGGAGCTTCAGCAGCCACTTTGTGAGTATGAGAAAAGTCTGTTGTGCCCATGGCCTCCTTTCCTTCTAGGAATGCTCTCTTGAGGATGTGATGTCCAGAACTTCAACAGCCACTTTGTGAGTATGAGAAAACTCTGTTGTGTGCATGCCCTTCCTTCCTGCTAGCAATGCTGTCTTGAAGGCATGATGTACGGAGCTTCAGTAGCCACTTTGTGATTGTGAGAAAACTCTCCTGTGCCCATGGCCTCCCTTCCTGCTAGGAATGCTCTCTTAAGGGTGTGATGTCCAGAGCTTCAGCAGCCACTTTGTAAGAATGTGAAAATTGTTTTGTGCCCATGCCTTTGCTTCCTGCTAGGAATGCTCTTTTGAGGGCAGGACATTCAGAGCTCCAGCAGCTGTTTTGTGACTATGAGGCACACTATCAGACTGTGAGGCATTACCATGCAGGAGGATGTCATTACCCGTTCTTTATTTGCATTACTGTTCTTTTATTTGCATTATCTGTTCTTTATTTGAATTACTGTTCTTTTATTTGCATTACCTGTTCTTTATTTGCATTACTGTTCTTTTATTTGCATTACCTGTTCTTTATTTGCACTACTCTCTGTTCTTTATTTGCACAAACGGCCTAGATTTCTCTGCCTGCATCACTGCAGCAAACACTCTATGGGACTTTGGCAAGAGCAAGAAATATTCTCACTTCACGTCTCCTCAATGCCTCCCAGCCATTTGTGCTGCTGTGATGATAGGTCTGTGGTAAGGAATATTCCTTCTCCCCAGGCTCCAGCAGGTACCTGGAACAGGCATTCCTCGTAGTACTTCTGTTTGGTACTTTTCATCTCTAGGAAAGGAGTGGGAAAATCGCCTGCCTAAGTGTAGCCATACAGAGTAGCTAATGAAGTTCATGCATGAGGGCGTATGGGTCATCACGCCCCTTTTAAGATTTACATTCCTCCAACTTCTTCTAAAGAACAGCATACTGGCTAGGTGCAGCAGTTCACGCCTGTAATCCCAGCACTTTGGGAGGACAAGGCAAGCAGATCACCTGAGGTCAGGAGTTTGAGACCAGCCTGGCCAACATGGTAAAACCCTGTCTGTACTAAAAATAGAAAAATTAGCCCGGTGTGGTGGCACGTACCTGTAGACCCAGCTACTTGGGAGGCTGAGGCAGGAGAATCGCTTGAACCTGGGAGGCAGAGGTTGCAGTGAGCCAACATCTTGCTGCTGCACCCCAGCCTGGGTGACAGAGAAAGGCTCCATCGCAAAGAAAAAAAAAAAAGAAACAAATAAGAAAGAAAGAATGAAAGAAAAGAAAGATAAGAAAGAAAGAAAGAAAGAAAGAAAAGAAGAAAGAAAGAAAGATGAAAGAAAGAAAGAAAGAAAGGAAGAAAGACGAAAGAAAGAAAGAAAGAAAGAAAGAAAGAAAGAAAGAAAGAAAGAAAGAAAGAAAGAAAGAAAGAAAAGAAAAGAAAGAAAGAAAGAAGGAAAGAAAGAAAGGAAGGAGAAAGAGAAAGAAAGAAAGAGAGAGAAAGAAAGAGAAAGAAAGAAGGAAAGAAAGAAGAAAGAAAGAAAAACACCCAGCATATCTCATGCATTCATTTGTTCCAGCACCAGGCAAAACGAGGTGCTGTTCAAATCCTAAGAGCCGAGATCATGCCACTGCACCCCAGCCTGGGCGACAGAGAAAGACTCCATCAAAAAAAAAAAAAGAAAGAGAAAGAAAGAAAGAAAGGAAAGAAGGAGAAAGAAAGAAAGAGAGAGAGAAAGAAGAAAGAAAGAAAGAGAGAGAGAGAAAGAAAGAAAGAAAGAAAGAAAGAGAGAGAGAGAGAAAGAAAGAAAGAAAGAAAGAAAGAAAGAAAGAAAGAAAGAAAGAAAGAAAGAAAGAAAAGAAACAAGAAAGGAAGAAAAAAAAACCCCAGCATACCTCCTGCATTCATTTTTTCCAGCGCCAGGCACAGTGAGGTGCTGTTCAACTCCTAAGAGCCGAGAACATGCCACTGCATTCCACCTGGGTAACAGAGAAAGACTCCATCTCAAATAAATAAATACATAAATGAATAAAATGAACTACTCTCCTATTGACTTTGACTAGTCTACGTCTTTCTGGGTAGTGCCTTCACTCCTGTCTGACCCTTAGTGAATACCTCTAGGAATCTGTAATCAATATATTTTTAATGAATCACCATCAGCTGTCCATAGTCCCAATGATTCCCATTGAATTTACCTCCAAGGGTGAAGATGCCCCTGTTTTCTGAGGGATCTCTTCCTCCTTGCGCCTTCTGCACCAAATCAAAATGTCCAATCTCAATGCTGGGGCTGGGATCATTGATGATTATCACGTGGGTTTCTCACATAGACTGTGGGTTGCATTTTTCTAAAATACATGGTCCAACAGCGTTTAAGGTCACTGTCATTGCCCCTAAACACACAGAGCGAGGTGTAGAACACAGAATCGAATGCACATATGTGCACACACACACACACACGCACTTCTTTTCCTAACTACATGAGAAAAATCATTCGGTGCTTATCAAAAATGACTCTCCGGCCGGACACGGTGGCTCATGCCTGCAGTCCCAGCACTTTGGGAGACTGAGGCAGGCAGATCACCTGAGGTCAGGAGTTCGAGACCAGCCTGGTCAACAGGGTGAAACCCCCGTCTCTACTAATAATACAAAAATTAGCGGCGTGGTGGTGGGCGCCTGTAATCTCAGCTACTTGTGAGGCTGAGGCAGGAGGATCACTTGAACCCAAGACGCGGAGGTTGCAGTGAGCTGAGATGCTCAGATCTTTTAAGATATCTTTTTGGCAGGGTGCGGTGGCTCACGGCTGTAATCCCAGCACTTTGGGAGGCTGAGGCAGGTGGATCACCTGAGATCAGGAGTTTGAGACCAGCCTGGTCAACATGGCGAAACCCCTTCTCTACTAAAAATACAAAAATTAGCCAGGTGTGGTGGCTTGTGCCTATAATCCCAGCTACTTGGGAAGCTGAGGCAGGAGAATTGCTTGAACCCGGGAGGCCGAGGCTGCAGTGAGCTGAGATCATGCCACTGCAATCCAGCCTGGGAGACACAGCGAGACTCTATCTCAAAAAAAAAAAAAAAAAGGAAAAGAAAAACAAAGGAAGGTGTGATTATGGGAGAGCAGCCTAAACATTGAGGGGAACATCCTAAATCCCAGCAGCAAGGGAAGAAAGGCCAGGTGACAGGGCTTTTTTCTGCACAGAAGTAACTGATGTCTGACTCCATTTCTATGAAACGTGCTCAATAGGCAAATCCACAGAGAGGAAGTGAATTTGTGCCTCTCAGAGTTTGGGGAGGGGGATGTGGAGTGACTGCTTGATGGGAATGGCGGTTTCCTTTTAAAGGGAATGAAGATTTTCTCAAACTACATAGAACTGGTGGTTGTACAGCACGGTGAATGTACTAAATGCCCCGTTCGTATAATTTAAAATAACTAACTTGATGTAATTTTTTTTTTTTTTTGAGAGAGAATCTTGCTCTGTCACCCAGGCTGGAGTGCAATGGCGCGATCTTGGCTCACTACAAGCTCCGCCTCCCGGATTCAAGCGATTCTCCTGCCTCAGCTTCCCGAGTAGCTGGGATTACAAGCACCTGCCTCCACACCAGTATTTATAGCAGAGATGGGGTTTCTCCATGTTGGCCAGGCTGGTCTCGAACTCCTGACCTCAAGTGATCCACCCACCTCGGCCTCCCAAAGTGCTGGGATGACAGGTGTGAGCCACTGTGCCCGGCTATGTGATGTGTGCAAGTTTTTATTTGATAATTGTGAGTATTTCACACAAACGTGGGAGTACGGGGTATGCAACAAGCTTTTTAAAAAACAGAGGTATGTGATGTGAATCTTACCTCTATTTTTAAAAAAGCTTGTCACATGTCTCACACTCACAAGTTTGTGTAAAATAGTCACAATTATCAAATAAAAACTTGTACAGGGATATTCATAGCAGTGGTATTCACAGTAGCCAAAAAGTAGAAACAGCCCTACTGCCCATTTATGAATAAATGGGTAAACACAATGTGGTGCATCCATGCAATGCAATATGATAATGGAATATTATGCAGCCAGGAAAAGGAAGAAGGCTCTAACAAAAGGCTGCAACATGAATGCATTTTTGGAAACAGCCCTACTGCCCATCTATAAAGAAATGGATAAACACAGCATAGCTCATCTATGCAATGCAATATTATAATAGAATATTACACAGCGTGGAAAAGGAAGACGTCTCTAACAAAAGGCTGCAACATGAATGAATTTTTGCAACAGCCCTACTGACCTTCTATGAAGGAATGATAAACACGATGTGGTTCATCCATGCAATGGAATATTATGCAGCCTTGAAAAGGAACAAGGCTCTGACAAAAGCTGCAACAGGAATGAATCTTTGGAACAGCCCTACTGCCCATCTATGAAAGAATGGATAAACACAGCATGGTTCATCCATGTGATGCAATATTATAATGGGATATTATGCGGCCTGGAAAAGTAACAAGGCTCTGACAAAAGGCTGCAACATAAATGCATTTTTAGAAACAGCACTACTGCTCATCTACGAAGGAATGATAAACACAATATGGTTCATCCATGCAATGCAATATTATAGTGGAATATTATGCAGGCTGGAAAAGGAACAAGGCTCTGACAAAAGCAGCAACATGAATGAATTTTGGAAATAGCCCTACTGCTCATCTATGAAGGAACGCATAAACACAACATGGTTCATCAACGCAATGGAATATTATGCCACCTGGAAAAGGAATGAGGCTCTGACAAAGGCTGCAACATGAATGAATCTTGGAAACAGCCCAATGCCCATCTGTGAATGAATGGAAAAACACCACGTGGTTCATCCATGCAGTGCAATATTATAATGGAATATTATGCAGTCTGGAAAAGGAACAAGGCTCTGACAAAGGCTACAATGAGAATGAATTTTTGGAAACAGCCCTGCTGCCCATCTATGAAGGAACGACAAACACACCGTCATTTATCCATGCAATGGAATGTTATGCAGTCTGGAAAAGGAACAATATTCTGACAAAAGCAGTAACATGAATGAATTTTGGAAACAGTCCTACTGCTCATCTATGAATGAATGATAAACACAATGTGGTTCATCCATGCAATGCAATATTATAATGGAATATTATGCACCTGGAACAGGAACAAGGCTCTGACAAAGGCTGCAATGTGAATGAATTTTTGGAAATAACCCTAATGCTCATCCATGAAGGAATGATAAACACAGCATCATTTATCCATGCAATGGAATATTATGCAGTCTGGAAAAGGAATAAGGCTCTGACAAAAGGCTGCAACATGAATGAATTTTGGAAACAGCCCTACTGCCCATCTATGAATGAATGGATAAACACCACATGATTCATCCACGCAATGCAATATTATAATGGACTATTATGCAGCCTGGAACAGGAACAAGGCTCTGACAAAGGTTGCAATGTAAATGAATTGTTGGAAACAGCCCTACTGCCCACCTATGAAGAAATGATAAACACAGCGTTGTTTATCCATGCAATGGAATATTTATGCAGTCTGGAAAAGGAACAATGTTCTGACAAAGGCTGTAACAGGAATGAATTTTGGAAACAGCCCTACTGCCCATCTATGAAAGAATGATAAACACAATGTGGTTCATCCATGCAATGCAATATCATAATGAGATATTATGCAGCCTGGAGAAAGAAGAAGGCTCTGACAAAGGCTGCAATGTGAATGAATTTTTGGAAATAGCCCTAATGCTCATCTATGAAGGAGTGATAAACACAGCATCCTTTATCCATGCAATGGAATATTATGCAGTCTAGAAAAGGAATAAGTCTCTGACAAAACACTGCAATATATATGAATTTTGGAAATGGCCCTACTGCCCATCTATAAAGGAATGGATAAACACAGCA
The DNA here is from genome assembly GCF_028885655.2 of Pongo abelii. NCBI lineage: Eukaryota > Metazoa > Chordata > Mammalia > Primates > Hominidae > Pongo > Pongo abelii. Next base: position 11,733,243 of record NC_085929.1, on the reverse strand, counting down.
TAGTTCATCTATGCAATGCAATATTATAATGGAATATTACACAGCCTGGAACAGGAACAAGGCTCTGACAAAGGCTGCAACGTGAATGAATTTTTGGAAACAGCCCTACTGCCCATCTATGAAGAAATGATAAACACAATGTGATTCCTCCATGCAATGGAATATTATGCACCCTGGAAAAGGAACAAGGCTCTGACAAAAGCTGCAACATGAAAGAATTTTTGGAACAACCCGAACAACCCGACTGCCCATCTATGAATGAATGGATACACATAGCATGGTTCATCCATGCAATGGAATATTATAATGGAATATTATGCAGCCTTGAAAAGAAACGAGGCTCTGACAGAAGACTACAACATGAATGAATTTTGGAAGCAGCCCTACTGCCCATCTATGAAGCAATGGATAAATAAAGCACAGTTCATCCATGCAGTGGAATATTATGCAGCCAAAAAAAAGAACAAGGCTCTGACAAAGGCTGCAATGTGAATGAATTTTTGGAAACAGCCCTACTGTCCATCTTTGAATGAATGTTAAACACAGTATGGTTTATCCATGCAATAGAATATTATGCAGCCTTGAAAAGGAGCAAGGTTCTGACAAAGGCAGAGACAAGTTGCAATGTGAATGAATTTTTGGAAACAGCCCTACTGCACATCTATGAATGAATAATACACACAATGTGGTTCATCCATGCAATGCCATAATATAATGGAATATTATGCAGCCTTGAAAAGGAAGGAGGCTCTGATAAAGACTGCAACGTGCATGAATTTTTGGAAACAGCCCTACTGCCCATCTATGAAGGAATGATAAACACAGTGTGATTCCTCCATGCAATGAAATATTATGCAGCCTGGAAAAGGAACAAGGCTCTGACAAAGGCGGTAACGTGAATGAATTTTTGGAAATAGCCCTACTGCCCATCTATGAAGGAATGACAAACACACCGTCGTTTATCCATGCAGTGGAATATTATGCAGTCTAGAAAAGGAACAATATTTTGACAAAGGCTGTAACATGAATGAATTTTGGAAACAGCCCTACTGCCCATCTATGAAAGAATGATAAACACCATGTGATTCATCCATGCAATGCAATATTATAATGGAATATTATGCAGCCTGGAAAATGAAGAAGGCTCTGACAAAAGGCTGCAATGTGAATGAATTTTTGGAAACAGCCCTACTGCCCACCTATGAATGAATGATAAACACAGTGTTGTTCATCTGTGCAATGCAATCCTATAATGGAATATTATGCAGCCTGGAAAAGGAATGAGACTATGACAAAGACTGCAATGTCAATGAATTTTGGAAACAGCCATACTGCCCATCTGTGTATGAATGGATAAACATCACGTGATTCATTCGTGCAATGCAATATTGTAATGGAATATTATGCAGCCTTGAAAAGGAACAAGGCTCTGACAAAAGGCTGCAATGTTGATGAATTTTGGAAACAGCTCTACTGTCCATCCATGAAGGAATGGAGAAACACAGCATAGTTCATCCATGCAATGGAATATTATAATGGAATATTACACAGCCTGGAAAAGGAACAAGGCTCTGACAAAGACTGCAACGTGAATGAACCTTGAGGACATCATGCTCAGGGAGAAAAGCCAGGCAAAAACACAAAAGCACACGTAGGGTATGATTCCCTTTCAATGAAACGTGCTGAACAGGTAAACTCCTAGAGAAAGATAGTGGATTTGTGGGTGCCAGGGCCTGGGAAGGAGAAATGGAAGTGACTGTTTAATGCGTACAGGGTGCGTTTTTGGGGGTGATGAGAAATTTCTGGACCTAGAGATTGGTGATGGTTGTACAACATTGTGAATGCACTAAATATCACTGACTCATTGAGTTTAAAATGGCTATAATGCTGAATTTTATATATTTGTATTTTGTCATCATAAAAAAGAGTGTACATTGTGAATTTTCCTTTTTTAACAGGTGAGAGGTTGGGTAAAGAATCTTCCAGAATGGACGGACATGGTGACTCACCCCTGAAACCCCAGCACTTTCGGAAGTCAAGGTGGGCAGATCATCTGATGTCAGAAGTTCGAAACTAGCGTGGCCAACATGGCGAAACCCCGTCTCTGCTAAATATACAAAAAAATTAGCCGGGTGTGGTGGTGCACGCCTTAATCCCAGCTACTTGGGAGGCTAAGGCAGCAGAATCGCTTGAATCTGGGAGGCAGAGGTTGCAGTGAGCTAAGATTGTGCCACTGCACTCCAACCTGGAGGACGGAGCAAAAACTCTGTCTAAAAAAAAAAAAAAAAAAAAAAAACTTCCAGAATGCTTGCCTTCTCCACACGCTATGTCACTTTTGCTGGTTGACCTAGAATCCATCCTTTTTTTTTCTTTTTTTTTTTTTTCTCGAATGCAATCCAAACATACAAGCTGAAACTGGCCACAATCGCCACTTATAAAGTGTGATTGGTGTAATAGAGTTGAACTTCCATTTTTACTTAGTTATTTTCATCATACCCAGAACGATTTATGTGGTTTCACACTTAGATGTCCAAAGGGTGCTGGCATTAAAGTGGTTTGTGCTGAATGCCGTTGTAATTCGGAAGGGTTGGGGGCGTCCACTGGCGTAATTGATACTCTAACCCGTAATTGGCACTCTAACTTGAAACACATTTTATTTATAATTTTTATTTATTTATTTATTAATAAAATAAAATTTTATTTACACAATGTGTTTCATTCACGTTGCTGTCTTTGTCGGAAACCTGTTCCTTTTCCAGGCTGCATAATATTCCATTATGAGTCCACGGTTTCTGTGAAGGTATCACCCAAAAAGCCATAACCAAACAAAATGAAGTTCAGAGCCATCATCACAGCCCAGAATGCTGGTGTTCACTTTGGCCCCATTGAGTCTAAGATGTTTTGGTGGGGAGCCCTGATATTCATTTCTGTGCTGCTGGAGACCTTGTAGAGAAATCTCAGCTTACCAAAGGCCAGAAGAGAAACGGCGGAAACGATTTGACATTCTCTGGCTGGGATGCCTATCCCGAATCATGTGGGTAAAGAAGGAGTTTGGGAAACTTTTGCTGTTTTTGTTTGTTGTTTGTTTTTGAGACGGACTTTCACCCTGTCACCCAGGCTGGAGTGTAATGGTGTGATCTCGGCTCACTGCAAACTCCACCTCTGGGGTTCAAGAAATTCTCCTGCCTTAGCCTCCCGAGTAGCTGGGATTACAGGCACACGCCACCAAGCCCGACTAATTTTTTTTTTTTTTTTTGAGATGGAGTCTTGCTCTGTCTCCCAGGCTGGAGTGCAATGTCACGATCTTGGCTCACTGCAACCTCCGCCTCCCGTGTTCAAACCATTCCCCTGCCTCAGCCTCCGGAGTAGCTGGGACTACAGGCATGCGCTACTGCGCCCAGCTAATTTTTATATTTTTAGTAGAGATGGGGTTTCTCCATGTTGGCCAGGCTAATCTCGAACTCCTGACCTCAGGTGATCTGCCCGTCTCGGCCTCCTGAAGTGCTGTGATTACAGGCGTGAGCCCCTGCACCTGGCCGAGCTAATTTTTTTTTTTCTTTGAGACAGAGTCTTTCTCTGTCGCCCAGGCTGGAGTGCAGTGGCACAATCTCGGCACACTGCAACCTCCGCCTCCAGGGTTCAAGCAATTCTCCTGCCTCAGCCTCCCAAGTACCTGGGATTACAGGCACCCGCCACCACGCCTGGCTAATGTTTGTATTTTTAGTAGAGACGGGGTTTCACCATGTTGGCCAAGCTGGTCTCGAACTCCCAACCACAGGTGATCCACCCAGCTCAGCCTCCCAAAGTGCTGGAATAACAGGCGTGAGCCACCACGCCCGGCCGAGTCTGGGAAGGCTTTGACAAAAACGTCGCTTTTCCTGGGAGTTGGTGGCACCAAATGACTGTTGACAAATTCTGTCAGGGTGAAATTGAGCCAGTTGTCACCTTCGGTCACCAGCAAATAAGCCAGTGTGACAGTTGTCACATCTTCTGTAGGCCTTAGCTCAAAGCAAATGTGGCTTGGTGTTTTCCTGGCCTGGTACAAACCTGACCATCTCCCTGTAAACTCTGCCCTCCTCCTTGGGCCTGAAGCAGACCCTGTCCCTTGTCAAACCTCATAGCAGGCTGGGCGTGGCTGCTCACGCCTACGATCAAAGCACTTTGAGAGGCTGAGGCAGGAAGATTGCTTGAGACTTGAAGTTCAAGACCAGCCTAGGCAACACAGTGAGGTCCCGTCACTACAAAAAATGAAAAAATAGCTGGGCATGGTGGTAAGTGCCTGTGGTTCCAGCTACTCGGGAGGCTGAGGGAGGAGAATCACTGGAGCCCAGGAGGTTGAGGCTGCAGTGAGCTGTGATAATGCTGCTGTACTCCAGCCTGGACAACAGAGCAAGACCCTGTTTTTCTTCCTCAAAACACACACACACACACACACACACACACACACACACAAACTCCTTAGGAATTATGGTTCACGTATGATTTTTTTTTTTTTGAGACAGAGTCTTGCTCTCTTCCCCAGGCTGGAGTGCAGTGGGGTGATCTCAGCTCACTGCAACCTCTGCTTCCCCAATTCAAGTGATTCTCCTGCCTCAGCCTCCCAAGTAGCTAGGACTAGAGGCACCTGATACCACGCCCGGCTAATTTTATGTTTTTAGTTGAGACGGGGTTTCGCCATGTTGGCCAGGTTGGTCTCAAACTCCCGACCTCAAATGATCCACCCACTTCAGCCTCCCAAAGTGCTAGGATTATAGGTGTAAGCCATCCCACCTGGCATTTCTTTTCTAAGTATTTTAAAGTTGGTTGGACTCAAGGGCGACTAGTCCATGGAGTCAAGGACGATCTGTAATTTCTTTTGGATTTTTTTACATTTTAATTTTAATTTGTGTAGATTTACGGGTTCCAGTTCCAGTTTTGCTCCACGGATATTGTGCGTGGTGAAGTCTCCGCCTTCAGCATCACCAAAGGTTTTGTTCAGTCCTCAAATCATTGATCTCAGGTACTGTTTAAAACCATTTTTTCAGGATAAATGTTAACTTGTTAAGTAAAGTAAGGCTAAGCAGGGAAAAAAAAGAAAAACACCTTTGGACTCAAAAGAGGCATGATATATTTTATATCATGTTCTGCCTGATGGAGGGAAATAAATATTTCTGTACTTATGCCTTGGAGGACCAGGTGAAGCCCCAGAGTGGACGCCCATCACTGTGTTGGAGGCTGTTTACTGAGGTCCTACTATGTGCAAAGCTCTGAGCGGCACGTTGTGAGGAAGAATGAATGATTTGACCTCTGAAAACTCATGTCCCTACTAGGGTAATCCAACACGGGACAGATACAGAAAGGAGATAACGGCCGGGCATGGTAGCTCACACCTGTAATCCTAGCACTTTGGGAGGCAGAGGCAGGAGGATCATGAGGTCAGGAGTTCGAGAGCAGCCTGGCCAACATGGAGAAACCCCATCTCTACTAAAAATGCAAAATTAGCTAGGCATGGTGGCGGGTGCCTGTAATACGAGCTACTGTGGAGGCTGAGGCAGGAAAATCACTTGAACCCAGGAGGTGAATGTTACAGTGAGCTGAGATCATGCCACTGCATTCCAGCCTGGGCAACAGAGCAAAACACCATCCCCCAAACGAAAACAGAAACAAACAAACAAACAGAAACACAGGAGGGAGAGCTCAGCCTTATTTCTGCAAGGGTGACTAATGTGAGTCACGAGGGATCAGGTAAATGGGGTTTTGCAGACTGCATAGGAGTTTGCAAGGGAGATTTAGGAGAGTTTGTGGAGAGGGATCAATACTTGCAAATGCTTAGAGGTGTGGTTGTGGGCACCTTTAACGGGAATAGCAGAAAGGGTGTTGTATGAAGACAGAATCAAAGGGAATGTTATTATTTCTCCAAACAAAGCAGGTACCCCCCAAATCAGGGCATTTTTCTTTATCGTTGTTCTTATTTTAATTTGTCCTCCCAGGCTCTGCCGTTAGGACTCTCGGCTCTTGAGCCTTAATTTTTGCCTTCACTTTTATCTTAATAGTTACATATATATTTAAGATGTTAGTTAGGTATTCTTAATACCCCAACGCAATTTTATAGTTGATTTTTTTTCATGGGGGTTAGATAGAGGTCCCTTTTAACACTCTAATGCAATCTGTCCAACCTTCACCAATATATAAAGAGAGGCATTAAGAATAACGGACACCCATCGCTTCTCCCACCCCATCCAGCCCTCTGCGACGCTACCCACAACCCAAGGTGACCCTGTGTGGAGTTTGGTATCCTTCATTTTCTGAATTTCCTTTGATACTTCACTTTATTGCATTTCTCTATTTTAATTGTCTCTAACTTTATGAAAAGTGTATATCATGCTCTATGTAATTTTTTGAGACCAGCATTTCCCACTGAAAACGTCATTTCAAAGATTCATCCATACTGGATTTCTGCTGTGTCTTCATTTTGGTGGCTCTGTAATATCCCAGTGGGTGAATATTCCACAACATATGGATGCGTCCTTCTGCCTATGGGCATTAGGTTATTTCCTCGTAGAAACAGGAAATGGAAATAGGAATATTTCTATGGGGTATTTTGCGGCAGGGCTACTGTAAACATTTTTAGACATGTTACCTGATGGGCAAATCAAGACTGCCGTGAGACACCCTTTTCACACCAATATTGAAAGACAGGACTAGCTGGATTTCCTAGGCCAACTCGGAATTCCTAAGTCTAGGTGGGGAAGGTGATAGCACCCACCTTGTAACTCAGCTCACACCCAACCAATCGGGTAGCAAAGAGGGAGCTCACTAAAATACAAATTAGGCTAAAAGCAGGAGGTAAAGAAATAGTCAGATCATCTACTACCTGAGAGCACAGGGGGAGGGACAATTATTGGGATATAAACCCAGGTATTTGAACCGGGAGGGGGCAACCCCTTTTGGGTCCCCTCCCATTGTATGAGAGCTCTGTTTTAAAGCTGTTAAATCTTGCAACTGCACACTCTTCTGGTGCATGTTTGTTCCGGCTCGAGCTGAGCTTTCGCTCGCCGTCCACCACTGCTGAACGCCACCATTGCAGACCCACCATTGACTTCCACCCCTCTGGATAGGGCAGGGTATCTGCTGTGCTTCTGATCCAGCAAGGCACCCCCTGCTATTCACAATCATTGTTCCTGCGTGGCTAAGTGCCCAGGTTTGTCATAATGGAGCTGAAAACCAGTCCTGGGTTCCAGGGTTCTCTTCCGTGACCCATGGCTTCTAATAGAACTACAACACTCACTGCATGGCCCAAGGTTCCATTCCTTGGAATCCATGAGGCCAAGAACCCCAGCTCAGAGAACAAAAGACTTGCCGCCATCTTGGGAGTGGCCGGCTGCCATCTTGGGAGTGGCCCACCCCCATCTTGGGAGTGGCCTGCCCCCATCTTGGGAGCTCTAAGACCAAAGACCTGCCCGTAACGATATGATTGGCAAAAATGTTAAAAATGGAGCATTCTGACGGTTGCAGATGTTGCCGTAGGTGCCAGAGATTGGCTTTCCTCAACATTGTAGGGCGAAATGTCTGTCTCAACCACCATTTTGGAAAGGGGTTTGGCCTCATCTTAAAGTTGAGAAACACGGGTTCCCCAGCCCAGCAATTGTACTCTGGTTGTGTCCCCAAGATGAACTCCAGCCTTTGGGTATTGTCAGAGGCACTGGAACCGGAACAACTTCAGCTTGAATAGGGGCTGGGTAAAATGAGGCTGAGACGTACTGGGCTGCATCCCCAGATGGATAAGTCATCCTAAGCTACAGGATGAGTTAGGAGGTTTGCACAAGACACAGGTCACAAAAACCTTGCTGATGTAACAGGTTGCAGTAAAGAAGCTGAATGAAACCCACCAAAACCAAGATGGCAATGAGAGTGACCTCTGGTCATCCTCACTGCTACACTCCCACCAGCGCTAAGACAGTTTACAAATACCATGGCAACGTCAGGAAATTACCCTATATGGTCTAAAAAGGGGAGCCATGAATTATCCACCCCTTGTTTAGCATAAATCCTTTCCTGGGGGCTCCAGGCCTCCTCCCTCTCTGGGGGGTCTGGAATGGCATCCCTGGGCCTGTGGCCTCATCACTCCAGTCTCTACCTCCACTCACAGGTTTTTGGGTTAGAATATGAAACATATCTTTTTTGGGATACATAGTTCAATCCACTTCAAATGTATCAAGTTCTCTCTGGAGGCTCTAGGGAGGATCCTTCCTGCCTCTCCCAGCTCCTAGGGGATCCAGAGTCCCTGAGCTTGTGGCTGCATCACTCCAGTCTCTGTCTCCGTCTCCAGGTGGCCTTCTCCTTTGTGTCTGTGTCTCCTCTTCTGTCTCTTGAAAAGACACTTGTCATTGTATTCAGGGCTTACCCTACTCTACTCCAGGATGATCTCATCTCAAGGCCCTTCACTTTATCACATCTACAGAGACCCTATTTCGAAATAAGTTCTCACTCCAGGTTCTGGGCTTTCAGATGTGGAGAGATCTTTCTGGGGGCCACTGTTCAATCCAGTACAATTGTATCCAGTTCCCTCTGGAGGCTCTAGGGGAGGATCCTTCCTGCCTCTCCCAGCTCCTGGGGGATCCGGCATCCCTGGCCTTGTGGTCCCATCACTCCAGTCTCTGCCTCCGTCTCCACGTGACCTTCTCCTATGTGTCTGTGTCTCCTCTTCTGTCTCCTATGGGGACAGCTGTCATTGGATTTAGAGTCCACCCTAATCCAATATGACCTCACCATAACTTGACTAAAACTGCAAAGAGCATATTTCCAAAGAAGGTGATGATCAGAGATTCTGAGTGGATGCGAAGTTTGGAGAGGACACAGTTCCATCCTCTGCAGAGTGTCTTGTGCGGTCTCCAATGTCCTTATCTGCCGGAGACCCTGTGGGCGTTCAGCAAGGTGGTCCTCCTGTGTCACCACCTCCGGGATCTTACCTTTCACCAGGTGTGCCCACCTTGTGGCCGAATGGTGCAATATGAAATGATCTTTGCTCTCCGCTCCCTCATCTCTCTCTCTCTCTGTGTCTCTCTCTCTCTCTCTCTCTCTGTCTCTCTCTCTCTGTTTCTCCAGCATGCTGGTCCTGTCCACACCACCTAATCCAGCCGGGTGGACCCCATTCTCATCCACTCAGCAAGGTAGGAAAGAGCTCACGTGAAAACAGGTGAGGATGTGAAGAGGGGCTTCGGAACATGGAGCCAGGGCAAGAGGGTGGGTAACACTGGGATGGAGCCCACAGCATTCTGTGCTAATCCCTGCAGCGGCCTGGGGGCTTTGTATGCATTTGCTCCTCTCCACCATCCACAGCTTCTCACTCTTCCTCCATGTGGTACACATTTTCCTGCCCAGGAGCTGCTCCCTGAGCTCGGGATGCTCTCCCTCTAGATCCCTGCATGGCTGTCACCTTCCTGTCCACACTTAGCAAGACCCACAGTTGTTTAGTTCAGTCTTTGAGGGCAGCTGTCTCCTGAGCAAGACCACCTCTCTCAAGCCTAGAATGTGAGTCAAGGAAGCAGCCAGGAGCTGAACCAGCAGCACTAAAGCTACATCCGCCTCTTCCCAGGAAACGATGGTTTAGAATCATCCTTGTGCACCTGCCAGGATTGTTAGACTCAAAACATAAACAAAGAAAAATAATAAGTGGGCTGGACACAGTGGCTCACGCCTGAAATCCCAGCACTTTGGGAGGCCAAGGTGGGCGGATCACCTGAGGTCAGGAGTTCGAGACCAGCCTGACCAACATGGAGAAACCCCGTCTCTACCAAAAATACAAAACTTGCCGGGCGTGGTGTTGCACACCTGTAATCCAAGCTACTTGGGAGCCTGAGGCTGGAGAATCGCTGGAACCTGGGAGGAGGAGATTGAGTTGAGCTGAGATCGGGCCACTGCACTCCAGCCTGGGTGACAGAGTGAGACTCCATTTCAAAAAAAAAAAAGAGGAACCGTATTTGCAAACTATGCCTCTCTGAAATGCGTTAATTTTAATATATAAGACACTTAGGGCCGGACACACTGGCTCACGCCTGTAATCCCAGCACTTTGTGGGGCTGAGGTGGGCAGATCACGAGGTTAGGAGATCGAGACCATCCTGGCTAACACGGTGAAACACCGTCTCTACTAAAAATATTTAAAAAATTAGCCTGACGTGGTGGCGGGCAACTGTAGTCCCAGTTACTGGGAAGGCTGAGGCAGGAGAATGTCATGAACCCGGGAGGCGGAGGTTGCAGTGAGCTGAGATCGCACCATTGCACTGCAGCCTGGGTGACAGAATGAGACTCCACCTCAAAACAAAACAAACAAACAAACAAACAAAAATTCACAAAGTGAGTGAGATGGCTTAGCCCCTGTGCGCTGACAGTACCTTGCAGAGGAAGCTTTCATGGGATTTTCAGAACCGGTCAGCTGCTCAGGAAGCTCCTCCTGTAGCAGGAAGATGGGGAGGATATTGAAGTAAGACGTGTTCGCTGGGAATAGGCCATCAATGCACGTACTTCCATTCCAAGTTCCATTCCACGTTACATTCCATGTTCCATTCCGCGTTCCATTCCACATTCCACGCCATTCCATTCCACATTCCATTCCATTCCAATCCCCATTCCATAACACATTCCATTCCATTCCATTCCAAACTCCATTCCATTCCATTCCACATTCCATTCCATTCCATTCCATTCCACATTCCATTCCATTCCATTCCATTCCCTTCCACATTCCGTTCCAGATTCCATTCCATTCCATTTCACATTCCATTCCATGTCCTTCCACAATCCATTCAACATTCCTCTCCAATACATTCCATATTTCGTTCCATTCCATTTCTCATTCAATTCCATTCTATTCCATTCCACATTCCATTCCATTCCATTCCACATTACACATTCCATTCCACATTTCATTCCACTTTCCATTCCACGTTCCATTCCACATTCCATTCAATTCCATTCTACGTTGTATCCCACGTTCCATTCCATTCCATTCCACTTTCCAGTCCGCATTTCATTGCATTCCATTCCACCTTCCTTTGCATTCCATTATACATTCCATTCCACATTCCTTTCCATTCCTTTCCACATTCCATTCCACATTCCATTTCCTTCCATTCCACATTCTATTCCACATTCCGTTCCTTTCCATTTCACATTCCATTCCACGTTCCATTCCTTTCCATTCCATGTTCCATTCCACATTCCATTCCACTCCATAACAAATTCCTTTCCACATTCCATTCCACATTCCATTCCATTCGATTCCATTCCACATTCTATTACATTCCATTCCATATTCTTTCCCATTCCATTTCACATTGCAATCTATTGCATTCCATATTCCATTCCATATTCCATTCCATTCCATTCCACTTTCCATGCCATTCCATTCCACATTCCATTCCATTCCATTACATTACATTACATTCCGCATTACCTTCCATTGCATTCCACATTCCATTCCATTCCACATGGCATTCCTTTTCATTCCACATTCCATTTCATTACATATTTCATTCCATTCCATTACACATTTCATTCCATTCCATTCGACATTCCATTCCATTCCACACTCCATTCCATTCCATTCCACATTCCATTGCATTCCATTCCACATGGTATTCCACATTCAATTCCATTCCATTCCATTCCATTTTCATTGCATTCCATACAAAACTCCATGGCATTCAATTCCACATTCCATTCCTTTCCATTCCATTCCACATTCCATTCCACATTCCATTCCATTCCATTCCAATTTCCAATCTATTCCATTCCACATTCCGTTCCTTTCCATTCCACATTCCATTATATTCCATTCCATTCCGTTCCATTCCAAATTGCATTCCACATTCCATTCCATTTCTTTCCACATTCCATTCCATTCCATTCCACTTTCCATCCCATTCCATTCCATTCCATTCCACTCTCCCTTCCGTTCCATTCCACATTCGATTCCATTCCATTCCACATTGCATTCCATTCAACTCCACATTCCATTCCATTAAATTCCACATTCCATTCCATTCCATTCCACATTCCATTCCATTCCAGATTGCATTCCTTTCCATTCCACATTCCATTTCATTCCACATTCCATTCCATTCCACATTCCATTCCATTACATTCCATTTCATACCACATTCGATTCCACATTCAATTACATTGCATTCCACATTCCATTCCATTCAATTCCACTTTCCATTTCATTCTATTCCACATTCCATTCCAGTCCATTCCACATTCCATTCCACTCCATTCCATTCCACATTGCATTCCATTCCATTCCACATTCCAATCCATTCCATTCCACATTCCATTCCATTCCAAACCATTCCTTTCCATTCCATTCCACGTAGAATTCCTTTCCATTCCACGTTCCATTCCATTGCATTCCAAGTTCCATTCACTTCCATTCCACATTCCATTCCATTCAATTCCACATTGCATACCACATTCCATTCCATTGCATTCTATAATCCATTCCACGTTCCATTCCATTCCATTCCACATTACCTTCCACATTCCATTCCATTCCAGTCCACATTCAATTCCATTCCATTCCGTTTCTCATTCCATTCCATTCCATGCCATTCCACATTCCATTCCTTTCCATTGCATTCCGCATACCATTCCATTCCATTCCACATTCCATTCCATTCCGCATTCCATTCCACATTCCATTCCGTTCCATTCCAGATTCCATTTCTTTCCATTCCACATTCCAATCCATTCCATTCCACATTCCATTTCTTTCCACATTGCAATCCATTCCATTCCACATTCCATTCCATTCCACACTTCATTCAATTCCACTCCGCATTCTATTCCATTCCTCATTCGGTTCCATTCCATACCATTCCATTCTAGGTTCCATTCCATTCCATTCAAAGTTCCATTCCATTCCATTCCACATTCCATTCCATTCCATTACACATTCCATTCCACATTGCATTCCATTCCATTCTACATTCCATTCCACGCACCGTACCATTCCATTCCAAATTCCTTTCCACATTCCATTACATTACATTCCATTCCAGTCCACATTCCATTCCATTCCATTCCATTCCACATTCAATTCCAAATTCCATACCTTTCCATTCCACATTCCATTCCATTCCGTTTCACATTCCATTCCATTCCATTCCACTTTCCTTTCCATTCCACATTCCATTCCATGCCCTTCTACATTCCATTACATTCCATTCCACATTCCATTGCATTACATTCCATATTTCTTTGCATGCCACATTCCATTCCATTCAATTCCATTACATTCCATTCCAAATTCCATTCCATTCCATTCCATTCCATTCCACATTCCATTCATTTCCACATGGCATTCCATACCGTTCTACCTTCCATTCCATTCCATTCTACATTCCATTCCATTCTGTTGCACATTCCATTCCATTCCTCATCCCAGTGCATTCCATACCATTTCATTCTAATCCATTCCACGTTCCAATCCATTCCATTCTACGTTCCAATCCATTCCATTCCACTTTCCATTCCCTTCCATTCCAAGATCCATTCCATTCCGTTCCACATCCATTTCATTCCATTCCACATTCTATTCCACTTTCTATTGTACATTCCATTCCATGTTCCATTCCATTTCATTCCACGTTGCATTCCACATTCCATTCCATTTTATTCCATTCCAGTCCACATTCCATTCCATTCCAATAATTCCTCTTTTCATTCAGTTCCATTGCATTCCACATTCCATTTGATTCCATTCCTCATTCCATTCCGCATTCCGTTCCACATCCCATTCCATTCCATTCCATTCCGCATCCCATTGCATTCCATTCCAAATTCCATTCCATTCCAAATTCCATTCCATTCCATTCCATTCCATTCCACATTCCATTCGATTCCATTCCACATTGCATTCCATTCCATTCCACATTGCATTGCATACCATTCCACATTCTATTCCATGCCATGCCAAATTTAATTCCACATTCCATTCCATTTAATTTCACATTCCATTAGATTCCATTCCATTCCATTCCATTCCACGTTCCATTCCATTCCATTCCAAGTTCCATTCCATTCCATTCCAAATTCCATTCCTTTCCATTCCACTTTCCATTCCATTCCGTTCCACTTTCCATTACAGATTCCATTCCTTGCCATTCCAGATTCCATTCCATTCCATTCCACATTCCTTTAAATTCCATTCCACATTCCATTCCAATCCACGTTCCATTCCATTCCACTACGCATTCCTTTCCGCATTCCATTCCACATTCCTTTCCGTTCGATTCCATTCCACATTCCTTTCCATTCCATTCCACATTCCATTCCACTTTCCATGGCATTCCATTCATTTCCTTTCCGCATTCCATTCCACATTCCATTCCATTCACTTCCATTCCACATTCCCTTCCATTCCATTGCATTCCCTTCCACATTCCATTCCATTCCATATTCCATTCCATTCCATTCCATTCCACATTCCATTCCATTCCACAGTCCATTCCACTCCTTTCCGGAATCCATTCCATTCAATTGCACATTCCGTTCCATTCCTCATTCCATTCCATACCATTCCATTCCATTCCATTCCACGTTCCATTCCATTCCATTCCAAGATCCAATCCATTCCACTCCACTTTCCATTCCATTTCACGTTCCATTCCACATTGCATTCCTCGTTCCATTCCATTCCATTCCACTTTCCATTCCACATTCCATTCCATTCCATTCCATTGCAGTCCACATTCCATTCCATTCCATTCCATTCTACATTCCATTCCATTCCATTCCATTGCACATTCCTTTCCACTCCATTCCACATTCCATTCCTCTTTCCACTCCTCATTCCATTCCATTCCATTCCATTCCGCATTCCATTCAATTCCATTCCACATTCCTTTCCATTCCATTCCATTCCATTCCTTTCCACATTCCATTCGATTCCATTCCACATTCCATTTGATTCCATTCCACATTCCATTCGTTTCCATTCCACATTCCATTCGATTCCATTCCACATTCCATTCCATACCATTCCACATTCTATTCCATGCCATTCCACATTGCATTCCACTTTCCATTCGAATTCATTCCACATTCCATGCAATTCCATTCCATTCCATTCCACATTCCATTCCATTCCATTCCACATTCAATTCAACCTTCCATTGCAATCCATTCCACATTCTATTCCTCATTCCATTCCATTCCATTCCACGTTCCATTACACTCCATTCCACATTCCATTCGATTCCATTCCACATTCCATTCAATTCCATTCCACATTCCATTCGATTCCATTCCACATTCCATTCGATTCCATTCCACATTCCATTCCATACCATTCCACATTCTATTCCATGCCATTCCACATTGCATTCCACTTTCCATTCGAATTCATTCCTCATTCCATGCAATTCCATTCCATTACATTCCACATTCCATTCCATTCCATTCCACATTCAATTCCACCTTCCATTGCAATCCATTCCACATTCTATTCCTCATTCCATTCCATTCCATTCCACTTTCCATTACACTCCATTCCACATTCCATTCCATTCCATTCCACATTCCATTCCAATCCAGATTGGATTCCGTTCCATTCCACCTTCCATTCCATTCTATTCCACTTTCCATTCCATTCCATTCCACATTCCATTCCTCATGCCATTCCCTCCCATAGCATTCCATTGCATTCTATTAAACGATCCATTCCATTTCATTTCACATTCCATTACATTCCTATCCATTTCCGTCCAAATTCCATACAATTCCATTCCATACCACATTCTTTTCCATTTCATTGCACATTCCATTCCATTCCATTCAATGTTCCATTGCATTCCATTCCACGTTCCATTCCATTCCAATCCACTTTCCATTCCATATAATTCCAAGATCCATTCCACGTTCCATTCCAAGTTCCATTCCACATTCCGTTCCATTCCACTTTCCATTCAACATTGCATTCCATTCCTTTCCATTCCACATTCCATTAAATTCTATTCCAGTCCACATTCCATTCCATTCCATTGCATTCCCCATTCCATTCCACGTTCCATTCCATTCCGTTACACACTCCATTCCATTCCTTTCCACATTCCACATTGCATTCCATATTCCATTCTACATTCCATTCCACGGCCCTTTCCGCTTTCCTTTACACGTTCCACTCCATTCCATTCCACATTCCATTCAACGTTCCATTTCATCAACTCAACATTCCCTTCCATTCCATTCCTTATTCCATTCCGTTCCTAATTCCATTCCATTCCATAACAAATTTGACTCAATTCCATTCCACATTCTTTTCCATTCCATTCCACATTCCATTCCATTCCATTCCACATTCCATTCCATTCCATTCCACATTCCATTTCATTCCATTCCACGTTGCATTCCATTCCATTCCACGTTGCATTCCATTCCCTTCCACATTCCATTCCAAATTCTATTCCATTCCTTTCCACATTCAATTCCACATTCCATTCCACGTTCCATTCCACGTTCCATTAAACGTTCCTTTTCCCGTTCTATTCCACGTTCCATTCCATTTTCCATTCCATTCCATTCAATATTCCATTCCACATTCCATGTAACGTTCCATTCCACTTTCCATTCCACATTTCATTCCATTCCATTCTACATTCCTCTCCATTTCATTCCATTCCACATTCCACTCCATTCCATTACAGATTCCTTTCAACATTCTACTCCACATTCCACTTCATTCCGTTCCACATTCCATTCCACATTCCATTCTATGCCATTCCACATTGCACTCTTCCATTACATTCCATTCCACATTCCATTCCATTCCATTCCACATTCCATTCAATTCCATTCCACATTCCATTCCACATTCCATTCAATTCCATTCCACGTTCCTTTCCATGTTCCATTCCACGTTCCATTCCACCTTCCATTACATTTCTTTCCACATTCCATTCCACATTCAATTCAACGATCCATTCCATTCCATTCCACATTCCGTTCCACATTCCATTCCATTCCATTCCACTTTCCATTACACATTCCATTCCATTCCATTCCACATTCCATTCAACATTCGATTCCATTACATTCCACATTCCAGTCCATTCCATTCCATTCCAGTCCAAATTGCATTCAATTCCATTCCATTCAATTCCACATTCCATTCCATTCCATTCCATTCCACCGTCCTTTCCATTGCAATCCACATTATATTCCATTCCATTCCACGTTCCATTCCATGTTCCATTCCACCTTCCATTCCACATCTCATTCCAGTTTCCATTCCACTTTAAATTCCATGGTCCATTCAACGTTCCATTTCACATTCCATTCCATGTTCCATTCCACGTTCCATTCCATTCCATTCAACATTCCGTTCCACATTAAATTCCATTTCGTTCCACATTGCATTCCACGTTCCATTCCACGTTCTACTCCATTCCATTCCATGTTCCATTTCACGTTCCATTGCATTCCATTCCACATTGCATTCCATTCCATTCCATTTCACCTTCCTTTCCACATACCACTCCATTCCATTCCACATTCCACTCCATTCCATTCCACATTCCATTCCACATTTCTCTCCATTACATTCCACATTCCATTGCTCATTGCATTCCACATTCCATTCCACAGTCCATTCCATTCCATTACACGTTCCATTCCACATTCAAATCCTTTCCATTGCACAATACATTCATCATTCCATTCCATTCTATTCCATTATTCATTCCCCTCCATTCCGTTGCGTATTCCATTCCACATTCCATTCCACATTCCATTCCATTCCATATTCCATTCCACGTTCCATTCCACCCTCCATTCCACTTTCCATTCCAATTTCCATTCTAATTTAATTTCCACCGTCCATTCCACATTGCATTCCACATTCCATTCTACATTCCAGTTCATTCCATTCCACATTCCATTGCACGTTCCATTCCATCTTCCATTTCAAGTTCCGTTCAACATTCCTTACCACATTGCATTCCATTCCATTCCACATTCCATTCCACATTCCATTCCATTCTGTTCCACATTCCACTCTATGTTCCATTCCATGTTCTATTCCATTCCATTCCACGTTCCATTTCACGTTCCACTTCATTCCATTCCACATTCCATTCCAAATTCCATTTCATTCCATTCCACATTCCACTCCCTTCCATTGCAATTTCCACTCCATTCCATTCCACATCCCACTCCATTCCATTCCACATTCCATTAAACATTTCTCTCCATTCAATTCCACATTCCATTGCACATTCCATTCCACAATCGATTCCACATTGCATTTCATTCCATTCCAAGTTCCATTCCACATTCCATTCCACATTCAATTCCATTCCATTCCGCATTCCATTCCACATTCCATTCCATTCCATTCCACATTCAACTCCATTCCATTCAATATTCCATTCCTTATTCCATTCCATATTCCATTCCTCATTCCATTCCACATTCCATTCCATATTACATTCCACATTCTATTCCATTCCATTACACATTCAGTTCCATAATCCATTCCACGTTCCATTCCACGTTCAATTCCGCATTCCATTCCCGTTTCCATTTCATTGCATTCCACATTCCATTCCACATTCCATTCCACATTCCATTCCATTCCATTCCATTCCATTTTCCTTCCCATTCCATTCCACATTCCCTTCCATTCCATTCCTTTCCATTACACATTCCATTACATTCCATTCCCCTTTCCATTCTACGGTCCATTCCACGTTCCATTCCAACTTTCTTTCCAGTTTACATATCACTTACCATTTCAAGTTCCATTCCTCGTCAAATTCCATTGCATTCCTCACTTCATTCCACATTCCCTTCACTGCATTCCACGTTCCATTCCACATTCTGTTCCATTACATTCCACATTCCATTCCATTCCACGTTCCAATCCATTCCATTCCACTTTCCATTCCATTATGTTCCATTCGACATTCCATTCCATTTCATTCCATTCCACATTCTATTGCATTCCATTCGAAATTTCATTCCATTCCATACCACATTCCATTCCACATTCCATTCCATTCCATTCCACATTCCATTGTACATTCCATTCCATTTCATTCCACATTCCATTGTACATTACATTCCATTCCATTCCACATTCCATTCTATTGCATTCCATATTCCATTCCATTTCATTTCACATTCCATTCTACTCCATTCCATTCCAGTCCACAATCCATTCCATTCCATTCCACATTCCATTCCATTCCATTCCTTTCCACATTCCATTCCATTCCATTCCATTTCACATTCCGTTACATTCCATTCCGTTCCATTCCATTCCACAATCAATTCCATTCCAATCCGAATTTCATTCCTTTCCATAGCACAATCCGTTCCGCCTTCCATTCCATTCCATTCCATTTTCCATTCTACCTTCCATTCCATACCATTCCACTTTATATTCAATTCCATTCCACATTCCATTCCATTTCACATTCCATTCCATTCCATTCCATTCGAGTCCACATTCCATTCCATTCCATTCCACATTCCATTCCATTCCATAAACATTCCATTCCACATTCCACTTCATTCCATTCCACATTCCATTCTAAATTCTTTTCCATTCCATTCCACATTCCATTCTATTCCATTCCACACTCCATTACATTCCATTTCACATTCCATTCCATTCAATTCCTTTGCAGTCCACATTCCATTCTTCTACCTTCCACATTACATTCCATTACATTCCATATTCCAGTCCACATTCTATTCCATTCCTTTCCACATTCCTGTCCACATACTATTCCCTTCCATTCCACATTCCATTGCATTCCATTCCACATTCCATTTCATTGCATTCCACATTCTATTACAGATACCATTCCACAATCCATTCCAAATTCCCTTCCCTTCTATTCTACATTCCATTCCGCATTCCGTTCATTTCCATTTCAATTTTCATTCCATTCCATTCCATTACACACTGAATTGCCTTCCATTCCACATTCCATTCCATTCCATTGCACATTCAATACCACTTTCCATTCCACATTCCATTCCATTCCATTCCACATTCCATTCCATTCCATTCCACATTCCATTCCACATTGCATTTCAAATTCCATTCCATTCTTTTCCACATTCCATTCCGATTTCCATTCAATTCCATTTCACTTTCCATTACATTCGATTGCATTACACATTCAATTGCATTCCATTCCACATTCCATTACATTTCATTCCACATTCCATTTCCTTCCATTCCGCATTCCATTCCATTCCATTCCGCATTCCATTCCATTCCATTCCAATTCATTCCACATTCCATTCAGTTCCATTCCGTTACACATTCCATTTCATTACGTCACATATTCCATTCCTTTCCATTACATTCCATTCCACATTCCATTCCATTCCTTTCCATTCCATTCCATTCCATTCCCTATTCCATTCCATTCCATTCCATTCCACATTGCATTCCATTCCGTTCCACATTGTGTTCCATTCCATCCCGCATTCCATTCCATTCCATTCCATTCCACATTGCATTCCACGTTCTATTCCGCATTCCATTCCACCTTCCATTGCATTCCATTCCACATTCCATTCCATGTTCCATACCATTCCTTTCCACATTGCATTCTACTTTCCATTCCATTCCATTCCTCATTCCATTCCTTATTCCATTCCACTTTCCACTCAATTGCATTCCACATTCCATTCCATTCCATTCCACATTCCATTCCATTCTGTTCCCTATTCCATTCCACTTTCCATTCCACTCCATTCCACATTACTTTCCACCTTCGATTCCATTCCATTCCTTTCCACCTTCCATTCCATTCCATTACACCTTCCTTTGCATTCCATTCACAATGCATTCCATTCCACTCCACGATCCATTCCATGTTGCATTCCACCTTCCATTCCGCGTTTGATTCCACATTCCACTCCACTTTCCATTCCACTTTCCACTCCACTTTCCATTCCATTCCCTTCCACGTTCCATTCCACTTTCCCTTACACTTTCCATTCCACGTTAAATTCCACGTACCATTCCGCATTCCATTCCACATTACATTCCATTCCACGTTACATTCCACTCCACATTACATTCCACATTTCATTCCATGTTCCATTGCACGTTCCGTTTGAAGTTCCTTTCCACGTTGCATTCCAAGTTCCATTCTACGTTCCATTCAATTACATTCCACATTCCATTCCATTCGATCCCACATTCCACTCCATTCTATTCCACATTGCACTCCATTCAATTTCACATTCCATTCCACGTTTCACTCCATTCCATTCCACACTCCATTGCACTTTGCATTCCACATTCCATTCCACATTGCATTCCATTTCATTCCACATTCCACTCCATTCCATTCCATTTCACATTCCATTCCATCCCATTCCATTCCATTCCATTCCTCCTTACATTCCACTTTCCATTCCAGATTCCATTGCACTTTCCATTCCTTTCGATTATGCATTCCATTCCACATTTCATTGCATTCCATTACACATTCCAATCCACATTCCATACCATTACATTCCACATTCCATTCCAAATTCCATTCCGTTCCATTCCACATTGCATTCCAATACATTCCATAGTCCATCGCATTACATTCCACATTCAATTTGATTCCATTCCACCTTACATTCCATTGCATTCCACATTGCATTCCATTCCATTCCACGTTCCATTCCACTTTCCATTCCAGTTTCCACTCCACTTTCCATTCCACTTTCCACTGCACGTTCCATTCTATTCCATTCGACGTTCCATTCCACTTTCCATTCCACTTTCCGTTCCACGTTGCATTCCACATTGCATTACACGGTCCATTCCACGTTCCATTCCAAGTTACTTTCCACATTCCATTCCACTTTCCATTCCACGTTACATTCCACGTTCCATTCCACGTTCCATTCCACGTTCCATTCCACGTTACATTCCACTTTTCATTCCACGTTCCGTTCCAAGTTCCATTCCACATTCCATTACATTCCACATTCTATTCAAAATTCCATTCCACATTTCATTCCTCTCCATTCCACGTTCCACTCCATTCAAATCCACATTCCATTCCATTCCATTCCACATTATATTCCACATTTTACTCCATTCCATTCCACGTTGCACTGTACATTCCATTCCACATTCGATTCCACATATCTTTCCATTCCATTCCACAAGCCACTACATTCCATTCCATTCCGCATTCCACTCCATTCCATTCAACATTCCCTTCTACATTCCTTTCCATTCCATTCTACATTGCATTACACATTCCATTCCATTCCATTCCATTCTGCAATACATTCCATTCCATTCCACATGCCATTCCATTCCGTTCCATTCCACCTTCCATTCCATTCAATTCCATTCCACATTCCATTCCATTTCATTCCATTCCACATTCCATTCCATTCCATTCCAATCCATTACACATTCCATTCCACATACCATTCCATTCCACCTTCCATTCCCCATTGCATTCCATTCCATTCCATGTTCCATTCCATTCCATTCCATTCCGCAATCCATTCCATTCCTTTCCACATTCCATTCCATTCCATTCCTTTGCACATTCCATTCCATTCCATTCCATTCCATTCCACATTCTATTCCATTCCATTCCAATCCATTCCACATTCCATTCCATTCCATTCCATTCCACATTCCATTCCATTCCATTGCAATACATTCCACATTCCATTCCCATTCCATTCCATTCCACTTTCCATTTCCCATTCCATTCCATTCCATTCCAGGTTATATTCCATTCCATTCCATTCCAGGTTACATTCCATTCCATTCCATTCTGCAATCCACGCCATTCCATTCCACATTCCACATTCCATTCCAATCCACTCCATTCCATATTCCATTCCATTCCATTCCAAACCATTCCTCATTCAGTTCCGTTCCACATTCCGTTCCATATCCCATTCCATTCCCTTTAATATTCCATTCTATTCCATCCCATAAAATTCCACATTCCTTTCCATTCCATTTCAAATTCCATTCCATTCCATTCCACATTCCATTAATTTCCCTTCCACATTCCATACTATTCCATTCCATTCCACATTCCATTCTATTCCACATTCCATTCTACATTCCATTCTATTCCACATTCCATTCCCCATTCCATTCTTTTCCGTTCCACGTTCCATTCCAATACATTACACATTCCATTACATTCCATTCCACATTGCATTCCATTTCATTCCACGTTGCATTGCATTCTATTAGACATTCCATTCCAAATTCAATTCCATTCCATTGCACATTCCAATCCACATTTATTTCCATTCCATTCCACATTCCATACCAAATTCCATTCCACTTTCGATTCCAAGTTCCATTCCACATTCCATTCCACGTTCCATTCCACGTTCCATTCCACCTTCCTTTCCATTCCAGTCCACATTCCATTCCACATTCCATTCAACGTTCCATTCCATTCCATTCCACATTTCATTACTCATTCGAATCCATTTGATTTCACTTTCCATTCCACATTCAATTCCACATTCCTTTCCATTCCATTTGACATTGCATTCCACATAACATTCCATTGCATTCCACATTCCATTGCATTCCATTCCACATTCCATTCCACATTACATTCTCTTCCATGCAACATTCCATTCCACCTTGCATTCCATTCCATTCCACCTTCCATTCCAAATTCCTTTTTATTCCAATCCACATTCCATTCCATTAATTTCCGCATTCCATTCCATTCCATTCCATTCCACATTCCATTCCAATACATTCCACATTCCATTCCATTCCATTCCTCATTGCATTCCATTCCATTACACGTTCCATTCCACGTTCCCTTCCCCTTTCCCCTCCATGTTCCATTCCATTCCATTTCACCCTCCATTCCATGTTCCATTCCACATTCTGTTCAATTCCATTCCACAGTCCATTCTATTCCATTGCACGTATCATTCCTCGTTCCATTCCTTTTCATTCCACATTCCATTCCATTCCATTCCGCATTCCATTCCATTCCATTACATTATATTCCTTCCCACATTTTATTCCATTCCATTCAATTCCACTTTCCATTCCATTGCATTCCATTACACTTTCCATTCCATTCCATTCCACATTGCTTTGCATTCCATTCCAAATTCCATAGGGTTACACATTCCATTCCACTCCATTCCATTCCACATTGCTTTGCATTCCATTCCAAATTCCATTGCGTTACACATTCCATTCCACTCCATTCCACATTCCATTGCATTGCATTATACATTCAATTCCATTCGTTTCCATTCCAGTCCATTCCACATTCCTTTCCATTCCATTCCGTTCCGCAATCCATTCCATTTGATTCCACATCCCATTCCATTCCATTCCACTTTCCATTCCACATTCCATTCCATTCCATGCCACATTCCATTACATTTCATTCGAAATTCTGTTGAATTCCATTCCAGATTCCATTCCTTTCCATTCCACATTCCATTCGACTCCATTCCACATTCCATTCCGTTCCATTCCACATTCCATTCCGTTAAATTCCACATTCCATACTATTCCGTTCCACATTCCATTCCATTCCATTCCACATTCCATTCCATTCCTTTTCACATTTCATTCCATGCCATTCCACATTCCATTCCACATTCCTTTCTATTCCATTCCACATTCCGTTCCATTCCATTCCATTACACATTAATTTCCATTCCATTCCACATTCCATTCCGGATTACCTTCCATTCCATTCCATTCCATTCCATTCCATTCCATTCCCTTCCATTCCATTCCACTTTCCATTCCATTCCATTCCATTGCTTTCCATTTCATTCCATTTTCCATTCCATTCCACATTCCATTCCATTCCATTCCATTCCATGTTCCATTCTATTCCATTACATTCCATTCTACATTCCATTCCAATCCAATCCACGTTCCATTCAATTCCATACCACATTGCATTCCACGTTCCATTCCATTCCATTCCACATTGCATTCTACATTCTATTCCATTCCATTCCACATTCCATTCCATTCCACATTCCATTCGATACCATTCCACATTACATTCTTCATTCCATTCTGCATTCCATTCCTATACATTCCATATTCCATTCAATTCCATTCCACGTTACATTGCTTTCTATTTCACATTCAATTGCATTCCTTTTCATTACAGTCCACATTCCTTTCCATTCCACATTTCATTCCATTCCATTCCACCTTCCATTCCATTTCATTCCGCATTCCTTTCAATATCACATTCCATTCCATTACACATTCCGTTCCATTCAATTCCACGCTGCTTTCCATTCCATTCCACATTCCATTCCACTTTACATTCCCTTACATTCCACATTCCATTCCACCTTCCATTCCATTCCATTCCATATTCCATTCCATTCCATTCCATTCCAAATTCCGTTCCATTCCATTCCATTACAACTTCCTTTCCATTCATTTGCACATTGCATTCCATTTCATTCCGTGTTCCATTCCACTTTCCATTCCACTTTCCATTCTACGTTCCATTCCACTTTCCACTCCATGTACCATGGCATTGCATTCCACATTCCATTCCAGTTTCCATTCCACATTCCATTCCACGTTCCATTCCACATTCCATTCCACATTCCATTCCACATTCCATTCTTTTCCATTCCATATTCCATTCCACCTTCTATTCCACGTTCCATTCCATTCAATTCCACGTTTCATTACATTCCATTGCACATTCCATTGCACATTCCATTCCATTCCTTTCCACATTCCATTCCACTTTACCTTCCATTCCATTCTGCATTCTACTCCCTTGAATTTACATTGCACTCCGTTTCATTCCTCATACCATTTCACATTTCACTCCATTCCATTATACATTACATTGCACATTCCTTCCCACCTTCCATTCCACATTGCATTCCATTCCATTTCGCATTCCACTCCATTCCATTCCATTCCACATTCTATTCCATTCCATTCCACTTTCCATTCCATTCCATTTCAATTTCCATTCCTTTACTTTCCAATCCTTTCCACGTTCCATTCCACTCCTTTCCACATTACTTTCCAGTCAATTCCATTCCACGTTCCATTCCAGGTTCCATTCCACCTTTCATTCCACATTCCATTCTATTCCATTTTATTCCATTGCACATTCCACTACTTTCCATTCCTCATTCCATTCCCTTTCCTTTCCGCATTCCATTCCACACTCCATTCCAATCCATTCCACCTTCTGCTTCCTTCCATTCCAGTCCACATTCTATTCCATTCCATTCAACATTCCACTCCACATTTCATTCCATTCCGTTCCTCATTGCATTCAATATTCCATTCCGCTTTCCATTCCACGTTCCATTCCACGTTCCATTCCAGAATCCATTCCATTGCATTCCACATTCCATTCCACATTCCATTCCATTCCATTCCGCATTTCATTCCACATTCCATTCTATTCCTTTCCATTCCACATTCCATTCCATTCCATTCCACATTCCCTTCCACG
Source organism: Pongo abelii (assembly GCF_028885655.2). Classification (NCBI taxonomy): domain Eukaryota; kingdom Metazoa; phylum Chordata; class Mammalia; order Primates; family Hominidae; genus Pongo; species Pongo abelii. The sequence goes on along the minus strand of NC_085929.1, from coordinate 11,706,755 downwards.
GTACGTTGCGCGTTCCATTCCACCTTAAATTCCATTTCCTTCCACATTCCATTCCAAATTTCATTCCATTGAATTCCACATTCCATTCCACATTCCATTGCACATTCCATTCCACATTCCACTCCATTCCATTCCACATTCAACTACTTTCCATTCCATTCCATTCCACATTCCATTCCATTCCATTCCATTCCACATTCCATTCCATTCCATGCCACATTCCATTCGACATTCCATTCCACATTCAATTCCGTTCCACTCTACATTCCATTCCTTTCATTTCCACATTCCTTTCAATTCCATTATACATTCCATTCTATTCCCTACCGCATTCTATTCCACATTCCATTCCGTTCCACTCTAAATTCCATTCCATTCAATTCCACGTTCCATTGCATTCCATTTCACATTCCATTCCATTCCATACCACATTCCATTCCACTTTCCATTCCGTTCCACTCTACATTGTATTCCATTCCATTCCACATTCCATTCCATTCCATTCCATTCCACAGTCCGTTCCAAAGCTTTCCACATTCCATTCCATTCCGAATTACATTCCACATTCCATTCTACTTTCCATTCCATTACATTCCACGTTCCATTCCAAGTGCCATTACATTCCAATCCACTTTCCATTCCACATTCCATTACATTACGTTCCGTATTCCAATCCACCCTCCATTCCACATTCCATTCCACATTCCCCTCCAATCCATTCTATTCCACATTCCATTCCATTCCATTCCTTTCCATTCCACCTTCCATTCCACATTCCATTCCACATTCCGTTCCTTTCCATTCTACTTTCCATTCCACGGTATTTTCAATGTTCCATTCCACCTTAAAATCCATTTCATTCCACATTCCATTCCAAATTCCATTCCATTGCATTCCACATTCCATTCCACATACCATTCCACATTCCATTCCACATTTCACTCCATTCCATACCACATTCAGCTACATTCCATTACATTCCACACCACATTCCATTCCATTCCATTCCATTCCACATTCCATTCAATTCCTTTCCAGAATCCATTCCATTCCATTACATTTCATTACATTCCATTCCAGAGTCCATTCCATTCCATTCCACATTCCAGTCCACGTTGCATTCCATTCCATTCCATTCCGCATTCCATTCCATTCCATTCCACATTCCCTTCCATTTCATTCCATTCCATTGCACATTGCATTCCACATTCCATTCCTTTCCATACCACATTCAATTCCACGGTACATTCCGCGTTCCATTCCTCGTTAAATTCCATTCCATTCCACATTGCTTTCCACATTGCATTCCATTGCCTTCCACGTTGCTTTCCACATTCCATTCCATTCCAATCCACATTCCATTACATTCCATTCCACATTCCATCCCATACAATTCCACTCTACATTCCATTCCATTCCTTTCTTCCCCACATTCCATCCATTCTGTTCCATTGCTTGTTCCATTCCATTCCATACTACATTCCATTCCACATTCCATTCCATTCCATTTTACTTTCCATTCCATTCCATTCTACATTCCATCCAATTCCATTCCACATTCCATTCAATTCCATTCCACGTTCCATTCCATTCCATTTCACATTCCTTTCCATTCCATTCCAGTCCAAATTCGATTCCATTCCAGTTTACATTCCATTCCATTCCATTCCACATCACATTCCATTCCATTCAGCTTTTCATTCCACATTCCGTTCCATTCCATTGCACATTGAATTCCACATTCCATTCCACATTCAATTACATTGCATTCCACATTCCATTCCACATTCCATTCTACATTCCATTCCAAATTCCATTCCACTCTATTACACACTGTATTCCGCATTACATTCAATTCCATTTCACATTCCATTCCTTTCCATTCCATTCCACATTGAAGAGTATTCCATTCCACTTTCCATTCCATTAAATTGCACATTTAATTCCACATTCCTTTCCACATTCCATTCCATTCTGTTCCACATTTCATTCCACATTCCATTAAACATTCCATTCCACATTCCATTCCATTCTATTCAGCATTCCATTCCGTGTTCCATTCAATTCCATTTCACATTCCATTCCATTCAATTCCACCTTCCATTCCACATTCCATTCCACATTCCATTCCATTCTATTCCCCTTTCCATTTCGCAATCCATTCAATCCCGTTTCACATTCCATTCCATACTATTCCACCTTCAATTGCATTCCATTCCACATTCCATTCCATTACATTGCAGATCAATTCCACATTCCATTCCGTTCCATTCCACATTCCATTCCATTCCAATTCCAATTCCATTCCATTCCATTCCAGTCCACATTCGATTCCATTCCATTTGACATTCCATTGCTTTCCATTCCACGTCACATTCCATTCCATTCAGCTTTTCATTCCACATTCCATTCGGTTACATTGCACATTCAATTCCACATTCCATTCCACATTCAATTGCATTGCATTCCACATTCCATTCCTCATTCCATTCTACATTCTATTCCAAATTCCATTCCACTCTATTACACACTGTATTCCACATTACATTCAATTCCTTTTCACATTCCATTCCTTTCCATTCCATTCCACATTGAATAGTACTCCATTCCACTTTCCATTCCATTCTATTGCACATTTAATTCCACATTCCTTTCCACATTCCATTCCATTCTATTCCACATTCTATTCCACATTCCATTCCACATTCCATTCCATTCTATTCAGCATTCCATTCCGTGTTCCATTCAACTCCATTTCACATTCCATTCCATTCTATTCCACCTTCCATTCCACATTTCATTCCACATTCCTTTCCGTTCTATTCCCCATTCCATTTCGCAATCCATTCAATCCCGTTTCACATTCCATTTCATACTATTCCACCTTCAATTGCATTCCATTCCACATTCCATTCCATTACATTGCAGATCAATTTCACATTCCATTCCATTCCATTCCACATTCCATTCCTTAGTGTTCCACTTTCCATTCCGCATTCAATTCAATTGTATTTCACATTCCATTGCATTCCATTCAATTCTACATTCAATTGCATTCCATTCCACATTCCATTCCATTTCATTCCATACTATAGTACATTCCATTCCATTCCACATTCCAATCCATTCCACTTCACCTTCCATTCCACATTACATACCATTCAATTTGACATTCCATTCGACGTTCCATTCCATTCCATTCCACATTCCATTCCACATTGCATTGCATTCCACGTTGCATTCCATTCAATTCCAAATTCCATTCCACATTGCATCCCATTCTTTTCCACCTCCATTACATTCCATTCCATTCTACATTCCATTCCATTCCATTCTACATTCCTTTCTATTCAATTTCACTTTCCATTCAAGTCCATTCCAGATTCCATTGCACATTCCATTCCATTCCATTCCATTGTGCTTTCCATTCTAAATTCCCATCCATTCCATTCCACATTCCATTCCTTTACATTCCATTCCATTCCATTCCATATTCCATTCCAATCCACATTCCATTCCATTCCATTCCATTCCATATTCCATTCCAATCCACATTCCATTCCATTCCATTCCATTCCACATTCTATTCCATTCTATTCCATTTCTAAATCCATTCAATTCCATTCCACATTCCATTCCATTCCATTCCACATTCAATTCCAATTTCCCTTCCATTCCATTCCAGGTTCCATTCCATTCTATTCCATTCCATTCCACAATACATTCAACATTCCCTTCCCTTCTATTCCACATTCCATTCCATATTCCATTCCATTCCATTCCACATTCCATTCCATTCCACATTCCATTCCATTTCATTCCACATTGCATTCCATTCCATTCCACGTTGCATTCCATTCCATTCCACATTCCATTCCGTTTCATTACATTCCTTTCCTCATTCCACTCCATTCCGTTCCATTCCAATCTACATTGCATTCCATTCCATTCCATTCCATTGCATCTTTCATTGCATTCCATTCCTCATTCCATTTCTTTCCATTCCACATTCCATTGCATTCCATTCCACATTACATTCCATTCCACATTTCATTCCACATTCGATTACATTCCGTTATACATTCCATGCAACATTCCATTCCATTCCATTCCACATTCCATTCCAATTTCCACTCCATTTCATTCCACATTCCATTCAACATTCCATTCCACATTCCATTCCACATTCCATTCCAATTTCCACTCCATTTCATTCCACATTCCATTCCACATTCCATTCCATTCCATTCCACATACCATTCCATTCCATTCTATTAAACATTCCATTGCATTGCATTCCACATTTTATTCCAATTCATTCCACATTCCATTTCACATTCCATTCCATTCCATTGCATATTCCATTCCACATTCCGTTCCACATTCCATTCCTCTCCCTTTCACTTTGATTTCCACATAGCATTCCATTCCATTCTACATTCCATTCCATTCCTTTCCGCATTCCATTCCATTGCATAAATCATTCCCTTCCAAATTCCATTCCACATTGCATTCGATTTCATTCCACATTCCATTGAATTCCATTCCACGTTACTTTCCACATTCCATACAAAATTCCATTCCATTTCATTCCACTTTCCATTCCACATTCCATTGCACATTCTCTTCCACTTCCCATTCCATTCCATTCCACTTTCCATTCCATTCCATTCCACGTTCCTTTCCATGTTCCCTTATATTCCATTCTGTTCCATTCCACATACAATACCATTCATTTCTACTTTCCATTCCACTCCTTTCCAGATTGCATTCCATTGCATTCCATTTCACTTTCCATTCCATTCCATTCCACGTTCCATTCCGTTCCATTCCACATTCCATTCCATTCCAATTCCATTCCATTCTATATTCCATTCCATTCCTTTCCGCATTCTATTCCATTGTATTCTGCTTTGAATTCCATTCCATTGCATTCCACATTGCATTCCATTCCATTGCATAAATCATTCCATTCCAAATTCCATTCCACATTCCATTCGATTTCATTCCACATTCCGTTGAATTCCACTCCACGTTACTTTCCACATTCCATACAAAATTCCATTCCATTTCATGCCCCTTTCCATTCCACATTCTATTGCACATTCTCTTCCACTTCCTATTCTATTCCATTCCACTTTCCATTCCATTCCATGCCACATTTGATTCCAATTTCCATTCCATTCCATAACACATTCCATTCCATTCCATTCCACATTCCACATTCCATTTCACTTCCCATTCCACTTTCGTTTCTACATTTCATTCGACGTACCTTTCCATGTTCTATTCCATTCCATTACACGTTCTATTCCACATTCCATTCCATTCCATTCCACGTTCCATTCCAGTTTCCATTCCGTTCCACTCCACGTTCCATTCCGCTTTCCATTCCATTCCATTCCGTGTTCCTTTCCATGTTCCATTACATTCCATTCTGTTCCATTCCACATACAATTGCATTCATTTCCACTTTCCATTCCACTCCTTTCCAGATTGCATTCCATTGCATTCCATTTCACTTTCCATTCCATTCCATTCCACATTCCATTTCGTTCCATTCCACATTCCATTCCATTCCAATCCCAGTTCCATTCCATTGCATTGCATTCCATTCCATTCCACATTCCAATGCATTCTACTCCACATTCCCTTCCATTCCAATCCATTCCACTTTCCATTCGTTTCCATTCCATGATCCATTCCGCGTTCCATTCTTCTTTCCATTCCATTCCATTCGACATTCCGATCCACATTGCATTCCATTTCATTCTACATTCCATTACACATTCCATTGAATTCCATTGCTCCTACCATTCCACATTGCATTCAATTCCATTCCACTTTCCACTCCATTCCAATCTACATTCCGTTCCATTCCATTCCACATTCCATTCCATTCAATTCCATTCCATACCATTCCGCATTCCATTCCATTCCACATTCTATTCCGTTCCATTCCACGCTCCTTTTCCTTCCATTCCAATCTATTCCACATGCCATCCCACATTGTATTCCATCCCATTCCACTTTCCATTACACAATCCATTCCATTCTGTTACACATTACATTCCACATTCCATTCCATTCCATTCCACATTCCATTCCACATTGTGTTCCATTCCATTCCACATTTCATTCCATATTCCATTCCTTTCCATACCACATTCCTTTCCATTCTTTTCCATATTCCATTCCATTCCACATTCCACATTCCATTCCACTTTCCATTCCACGTTCCATTCCATTTCATTCCACTTTGCATTCCACTTTCCATTCCATTGCATTCCTCATTCCATTCAACTTTCCATTCCACATACCATTCCATTACATTCCGTATTCCATTCCACCTTCCATTCCACATTCCATTCCAATTCAATCCTTTCCACATTCTTTTCCATTCCATTCCATTCCATTCCTTTCCATTCCACTTTCCATTCTTCATTCCATTCCACATTCCATTCCTTTCCATTCTACTTTCCATTCTGCGGTCCATTCTGCATTCCATTCCACGTTAAATTCCATTCCATTCCACATTCCATTCTACATTACTTTCCATTCCATACCACATTCCATTCCACATTCCATTCCGTTCCTCTCTACATTCCATTCCATTCCATTCCACATTCCATTCCATTCCATTCCATTCCACATTCCATTCCAAAGCATTCCAGATTCCATTCCATTCCATTCCACATTCCATTCCATATTCCCCTCCATTGCATTCCACATTCCATTGTACATTCCATTCCACATTCCATTCCACATACCATTGCATTTCATTCCACATTAAACTCCATTACATTCTCTTCTATATACCATTATATTCATTCCATATTCCATTCCATTCCATTTCAAATTCCATTTCATTCCATTTCATTCCTTTCCACACTCCGTTGAATTCCATTCCACATTCCATTCTATTCCATTCCACATTCCACTGCATTCTATTCCATTCCACATTACACTCCATTCCATTCCACATTCTATTCCATATTCCATTGCACATTCCATTCCACATTCCTTTCCATTCCATTCCACTTTCCACTCTGTTCCTTTCCATTCCAAATTCAATTCCATTCCATTCCACATTCAATTCCATTCCATTCCACATTCCATTACATATTCCATTCCACATTCCGTTTGACGTTCCTTTCCTTTCCATTCTACATTCCACTCCACATTCCATTCCATTGCATTCCACATTCCATTCCAAATTCCTTTCAATTCCATTCTGCATTGAATTCCACATTCCATTCCATTCCATTCCACATTTCATTCCACTGCATTCCATTCCATTCCAAATCCCATTCAATTCCATTCCACCTTGCAATCCATTCCATTCCACATTCCATTCCATATTCCATTCAAATCCATTCCACATTGCATTCCACTTTCCATTCAATTCCATTCAACTTTTCATTCCATGGCATTCCATTCCATTCCAAATTCCATTCCATTCCAATCCACCATCCATTCCATTCCATTCCACATTACATTCCTTTCCATTCCACGACTGTTTCACGTTTCATTCCACTTTCAATTCCACGTTCCATGGCATTCCATTCCACTTTCCACTCCACGTTCCATTCCACGTTCCATTTCACATTCTATTCCACGTTGCATTCCATGTTCCATTCCACATTCCATTCCACGTTCCATTCCGCATTCCATTCCACATTCTATTCCAGATTCCTTTCCATTGCATTCCACATTCCATTACGCATTCCACTCCATTCCGTTCCTCATTCCATTCCACATTCCACCCCATTCCATTAAACATTCCATTCCATTCCATTCCATTCCACATTCCATTCCACATTCCATTCCACATTCCAATTCACATTCCATTCCATTACATTCCACGTTTCATTCCCTTCCATTCCATGTTCCATTCCATTCCGTTTCAGTTTCCAATCCACTTTCCATTCCATTCCACTCCATGTTCCATTCCATTCCATTCAACTTTCCATTCCACATTCCATTCCATTGCAATCCACATTCCATTCCATTCCATTCCACGTTCCATTCCACATTCCACTCCATTCCATTCCTCGTTCCATTCCATTGCATTCCACGTTCCATTCCATTCCATTCCACAATCCATTCTATATTCCATTCCATTCCATTCCACATATCATTCCATTCCATTCCCTTACATTCTGCATTCCATTCCATTCCATTCCACGTTCCATTCCGCATTATATTCCACTGCATTCCACTTTCCATTCCATTCCATTCCATTCCACATGCAATTCCTTTCTATTCAACTTTCAATTCCACGTTCCATTCCATTGCTTTCCACATTCGATTCCATTCCATTAAACCTTCCATTCCACATTTCATTACATTCCTTTCCACATTTCATTCCACATCAACATTCCATTCCACGTTCCTTTCCACTTTACATTCCGTTGCATTCTACATTCCAATCCATTCCATTCCACATTCCATTCCACATTCCATTCCACATTCCATTACGTTCAAATCCACATTCCATTGGATTCCATTCCTCATTCCATTCCATTCCATTCCTCAATCCATTCTACATTCCATTCCATTCCATTCCACATTCCGTTCCATTGCATTCCACATTGAATTACACATTCCATTCCACATTCCATTCCATTCCTTTCCACATTCCATTCTATATTTCATTCCATTCCATTCCACATTCCATTCCAGTTTCCATTCCATTGCATTCCACATTCCATTCCATTGCATTCCACATTCCATTGCACATTCCAAACCATTACATTCCACTTTCCATTCCATTCCATTCCAGATTCCATTTCACATTCCAATCTCTTCCATTCCACATTCCATTCCACATTTCATTCCATTCCATTTCACGTTCCATTCCACATTCCATTCCGTTCCTTTCCACATTCCATTCCACTCAATTCCACATTCCATTCCACATTATATTCCACATTCCATTCCACATTCCATTCCATTGTATTCCGCAATTCATTCCACATTCTATTCCTTTCCATTCCACCTTCCAAAACATTCCATTCCACATTCAAATCCATTTCATTCAGCATTGCATTCCACTCCTTTCCATATTCTATTCCACCTTCCATTCCATTCCATTCCACATTCCATTCCATTGCATTCCATATTCCATTCCATTCCACTCCATTCCACTTTCCATTCCATTCCATTCCACATTCCATTCCACATTCCATTCCATTCCATTCCACATTCCATTCTGTATTTCATTCCATTCCATTCCACATTCCATTCCAGTTTCCATTCCATTGCATTCCACATTCCAATCCATTCCATTCCACATTCCATTGCACATTGCAAACCATTCCATTCCACTTTCCATTCTATTCCATTCCAGATTCCATTTCACATTCCATTATCTTCCATTCCACATTTCATTCCACATTTCATTCCATTCCATTTCACGTTCCATTCCACATTCCATTCCGTTCCTTTCCACATTCCATTCCACTCCATTCCACATTTCATTCCACATTATATTGCATTCCATTCCACATTCCATTCCATTCCATTCCACCGTCCATTCCCTTCCATTCCACGTTCCATTGCATTCCGCTGCACTTTCAATTTCATTCCATTCCACTTTCCATTCCACGTTGCATTCAACATTCCATTCCATTCCATTCCACTTTCCAATCCACATTCCTTTCCATTCCATTCCACATTCCATTCCACATTGCATTCCATTCCATTCCACTCCATTCCATGTTCCATTCCATTCAATTCCAAGTTCCATTCTACCTTACATTCCACATTCCATTCCATTCCTTTCCACGTTTCATTATGTTACATTCCACTTTCCATTCCATTGCATTCCACTTTCCAATGGACATTCCAATCCATTCCAGTCCACGATCCATTCCATTGCATTCCACATTCCATTCCACATCCCATTCCATTCCTTTCCACATTCCATTGAGTTCTATTTCACATTCCATTCCACATTGCATTCCATTTCATTCCAATTTCCATTCCACATTTCATTCCATTGCATTCACCATTCCATTCCATTCCTTTCCATTCAACAATAATTCCACATTCCATTCCATTGCATTCACCATTCCATTCCATTCCATTCCATTCAACAATCATTCCACATTCCATTCCATTCTATTCCACATTCCATTCCACGTTCCACACCGTTTCATTTCACGTTCATTCCATTCCAATCCATTCCATTCCATTCCTCATTCCATTGCATTTCATTCCATTGCATTCCACATTCCATTCCACATTCTATTCCACATTCCATTCCATTCCATTCCACATTCCATTCCACATTCCATTCCAATCCATTTCACTTTCCCTTAAATTTCATTTCAGTCTATTCAACATTCCATTCCAATTGCATTTCACGTTCCATTCCAAGTTCCATTCCATTTTCCATTTCACATTCCATTCCTCGTTCCATTCCTCATTTAATTCCATTCCATTTCATATTCCATTCCACATTCAATTCTGTTGAATTCCAAATTGCATTCCACTCCATTGCATTCCACTTTGCATTCCATTCCATTCCATATCCCATTCCTTTGCATTCCACATTCCATTCCATTCCACATTCCATTTCATAACATATCATTCCACATTCCTTTCAATTCCATTCCACTTTCCATTCCTTTGCACATTCCATTGCATTCCATTCCATATTCCATTCCATTCCATTGCATTGCACTATCCATTCCACATCCTATTCTATTCCATGTTGCATTCCACATTCCATTCCACATTCTATTCCATTTCACATTCCATTTCACGTTCCATTCGACGTTCTGTGAAACATTGCATTCCATTCCATTCCACAATCCATTCCACATTCCACTTCTTTCCACGTTCCTTTCCACATTCCATTCCATATTCCATTACATTTTGTTACACATTCCATTCAACTCCACATTCGATTCCATTCCATTCCACATTCCATTCCATTCCATTCCATAGCAGTCCACATTTCATTCCATTCCATACCATTCCAGATTCCATTCCGTACCATTCCACATTCCATTCCCTTTCATTCCACGTTCCATTCACATTCCATTCCACGTTATATTCCCTGTTCCATTCTACATTCCATTCCACGTTCAATTTCCAATCCCTGACATTCCAATTTCCTTTCCACGTTCCTTTCCACGTTCCATTCCATTCCATTCCATGTTCCATTCCACGTTGCATATCACGTTCCTTTCCTCGTTCCATTCCATTAAATTCTACATTACATTTCACTTTCTATTCCATGTTACATTCCATTGCATTCCACGTTCCATTCCATTCCATTCCACTTCATTCCACGTTCCATTTCACATTCAATTCCATTCCTTTCCACATTGCATTGAATTCTATTTCATGTTCCATTCCACATTGCATTCCATTTCATTCCATTTTCCATTCCACATTTCATTCCATTGCATTACCCATTCCATTCCATTCCATTCCCCATTCCATTCCATTCCATTCAACATTCATTCCACATTCCATTCCATTCCACATTCCATTCCACATTCCACACCATTACATTTCACGTTCATTCCATTCCAATCTATTCCATTCCATTCCTAATTCCATTCCATTTCATTCCATTCCATTCCACATTCCATTCCACATTCCATTTCACATTCCATTAAACATTCCATTCCAATCCATTTCACGTTGCCTTAAATTTCATTCCAGTCCATTCCACATTCCATTCCCATTGCATTTCACTTTCCTTTCCAAGTTCCATTCCATTTTCCATTTCACATTCCATTCCACGTTCCATTCCACATTTAATTCCATTCCATTTCATATTCCATTCCACATTCAATTCTGTTGAATTCCACACTGCATTCCACTCCATTCCATTGCAAATTGCATTCCATTCCATTCCATATTCCATTCCATTCCTTTCCAAATTCCATTCCATTCCATTATACATTCCATTCCATAACATATCATTCCACATTCCTTTCAATTCCATTCTACTTCCATTCCATTGCACATTCCATTGCATTCCATTTCACATTCCATTCCATTCCATTCCACAATCCATTCCACATTCTATTCTATTCCACGTTCCATTCCACATTCCATTTCACATTCTATTCCATTCCACGTTCCATTCGACGTTTTGTAAAACATTGCGTTCCATTCCATTCCACAATCTATTCCACCTTCCACTTCATTCCACATTCCATTCCACATAACATTCCATATTCCATTCCATTCCATTACACATTCCATTCCAATACACATTCGATTCCATTTGATTCCACATTCCATTCCATTCCATTCCATATCAGTCCACATTCCATTCCATTACATAGCATTCCAGATTCCATTCCTTACCATTCCACATTCCATTCCATTCCATTCCATGTTCCATTCACGATCCATTCCACGTTCCATTCCCTGTTCCATTCTACTTTCCATTCCACGTACGATTTCACGTTCCAATCCCTGACATTCCAATTTCCATTCCACGTTCCATTCCAAGTTCCATTCCATTCCATTCCACGTTCCATTCCACGTTGCATATCACGTTCCATTCCACGTTCCATTCCATTAAATTCCACGTTACATTCCACTTTATATTCCATGTTACATTCCATTCCATTCCACGTTCCATTGCACGTTCCATTCCACATTCCATTCCATTCCATTCCACACTCCATTTTACATTCCATTCCATTAAATTCCACATTCCATTGCACACTCCATTCCATTTCATTCCACTTTCCTTTCCTTTCCATTCCACATTATATTCCATTACATTCCACATTCCATTTCACATTCCATTCCATTCCATTCCACATTCCATTGCACATTCCATTCCATTCCATTGCACTTTGCATTCCACACAGCATTCCATTCCATTCCACATTCCATTCCATTCCATTCCACATCCTTTCTTTCCTTTCCACGGTCCATTCTATTCCATTCCGCAATGCATTGTCATTTAATTCCATTCCGCAGTCCATTCCGCATTCCATTCCATTAAATTCAACTTACCATTTCACATTCCATTCCATTAAATTCTGCATTCCATTCGGCATTCCATTCCATTCTATACTCCATTCCATTCCACATTCCATTCCATTCCATTCCATTCCAGATTCCATTCCATTCCATTCCATATTTCATTCCACCATCCAATCCATTTTATTCCACGTTCCATTCCAATCCATTCCACATTCCATTCCATTCCACTCCACATTCCATTCCATTCCACTCCACATTCCATTCCACATTCCATTCCATTCCACATTCCATTGCACATTCCATTCCATTCCATTCCACTTTGCATTCCACACAGCATTCCATTCCTTCACACATTCCATTCCATTCCATTTCATGATACTTTCCATTACATTCCATTCAATTCCACATTGCATTCCATCCCATTCCTTTCCACTTTGCATTCCACACAGCATTCCCTTCCATCCCACATTCCATTCCATTCCATTCCATGATCCTTTCCATTCCATTCCATTCCATTCCACATTACATTCCATTCCACTACACCTTCCATTCCACTTTGCAATTAAATCCATTGCACATTCCATTCCACATTCCATTCCATTCCATTCCATTCCACCTTCCATTCGATTCCACATTCCTTTCCACATTTCATATCATGCCATTCCCCATTCCATTCTGCATTCCATTCCCCGTTGCATTCCATTCATTTTCACATTCCATTCTACATTCCATTCAATTCCATTCCGCATTCCGTTCCATTCCATTCTTCATTCCAATCCATCCCATTCCATTCCATTCCACCTTCCATTGCATTTCATTCAGCATTCCATTCCATTCCAGCATTCCATTCCACATTCCATTCCATTCCATTCAACATTCCATTCCATTCCATTCCATTCCATTCCATATTCCATCCCATTCTATTCCACATTCCATTCCATTCCACTGTATATTCCATTGCATTCAATTCTACTCCACAATCCATTCCACATTCCATTCCATTCCACGTTCGATTCCACATTCCATTCCACATTCCATTGGATTCCACTTTCCATTCGATTTCACATTCCATTTCATTCCATTTCACTTTCCATTCCATTCCACATTCCATACCACATTGCATTCCATTCCATTCCAAATTCCATTCTACATTCCATTCCACTCCATTCCGCATTCCATACCATTCCATTCCACCTTCCATTCCATTGCACTCGGCACTCCATTCCATTCCTGCATTCCATTCAATGTTCCATTACACATTCCTTTCCAGGTTCCATTCCACATTCCATTCCATTCCATTCCACGTTCTATTCCACATTCGATCCCATTCCATTCCACATTCCATTCCATTCCATTTTACGTTCCATTCCACTCTATTCTACGTTCCATTCCACATTGCATTCCATTCTATTCCACATTCCATTCAATATTATATTCCACATTGGATTCCATTCTACGTTCCATTCCACATTCCATTGGATTCCACGTTCCATTCCACATTCCATTCAACATTCCATTCCACATTCTATTCCACGTTCTATTCCAATTTCCATTCCAAATTCAATTCCATTCCATTCTGCTTTCCATTCCATTCCATTCCACATTCCTTTCCATTGCATTTCACATTCCATTCCACATTCCTTTCCCTTCCATTCCACATTCCATTACATATTCCATTCCATTCCACATTCCGTTCCACATTCCTTTCCACCTTCCATTCCACATTCCAGTCCATTCCATTCCCCCTTCCATTCCACTTTCCAATCCATTCCATTTCACATTCCATTCCATTCCATTCGACTTCCGATTACACATTCCATTCCATTATATTCCACATTCCATTACACATTCAATTCTCTTATATTGCACTTTCCATTCCACATTCCATTCCATTCAATTCCATATTCCATTGCACATTCCATTACATTCCATTTCACATTCCATTCCACATGCCATTCATTTCCATTCCACATTCCTTTCCATTCCACATTCCATTCCACATTCCATTTCCTTCCATTCCACATTCCATTCCACATTCCATTCCATTGTATTCCGCAATTCATTCCACATTCTATTCCATTCCATTCCACCTTCCAACACATTCCATTCCACATTCAAATCCATTTCATTCAGCATTGCATTCCACTCCTTTCCATATTCTATTCCACCTTCCATTCCATTCCATTCCACATTCCATTCCATTCCATTCCATATTCCTTTACATTCCACTCCATTCCACTTTCCATTCCATTCCATTCCACATTCCATTCCAATCCATTCCACGTTCTATTCCACTCCAATCCATTCAACAATCCATTCCACATTCCATTCCATTCCATTCTACGTTCCATTGCACATTCCATTCCATTCCTTTCCAAATTCCATTCCATTCAAGTCCATTCCGCACTCCATTCCATTCCATTCCATATTCCATTCCATTCCATTCCATTCCACATTCCATTCCTTTCAATTCCACATTCCATTCCACATGCCATTCCACTCCATTTCACTTTCCATTAAATTCCATTGCGTTCCTTTCCAATTTCTATTCCCATTCCATTCCAAGTTCCTTTCCACGTTCCATTCCACATTCGATTCCTCATTTCATTCCATTACATATTCCATTTCACATTCCATTCCATTCCATTCCACATTCCATTCCACATACCATTCCATTCCATTCCACATTCCATTCCTTTCCATTACCCATTCTATTCCACATTTCTTTCCATTCCATTCCGCATTCCATTCCACATACCTTTACGTTCCATTCTGCATTCCATTATACATTCCATTCCATTCCATTCCATATTCCATTTCACTTTCCTTTCCATTGCATTATGCATTCCATTAAAAATTCCTTTCCATTCCATTGCCCATTCCATTCCACATTCCATTCCATTCCATTCCACATTCCATTCCATTCCATACTGCATTCCAATCCACTTTCCATTCCATTCCATTAAACATTCCATTCCACATTCCTTTACATTACATTCTGCTTTCCATTCCACATTCCATTCCATTCCGCATTCCATTCCACATTAAATTCCATTGCATTCCACATTCCATTCCACATTACTTTGCATTCCATTCCGCATTCCGTTCCACAACCCATTCCATCCCATTCCCCATTCCACTCCACATTCCATTCCATTCCATTACACATTCCAATCCATTACATACCGCATTCCTTTCCACATTCCATTCCATCCCGCATTTCCTTCCACATTCCATTCCATTCCATTCCACATGCCTTTCCACTTTCCAATTCATTAAATTCCGCATTCCATTCCACATTACATTCCATAAAATTCTGCACTACATTCCACCTTCCATTCCATTCCCTTCCCCGTTGCATTCCATATCCCTTTCCATTCCATTCCACATACCATTCCACGTTATATATATCATTCCATTCCACATTCTTTCCATTCTATTCCTTTCCATTTCACATTCCATTCCATTCCATTCCACATTCCATCACGTTCCAATCCACGTTCCATTCTATTCCATTCCACATTCCATTCCATTCCATTCCACATTCCATTCCATATTACATACCATTCTTTCCATGTTACATTACATTCCATTCCACAATCCATTCCACATTCCATTCTAATTCATTCCACATTCCACTGCACTCCATTCCACATTCCATTGCCTTCCATTCCATTCTACTTCCCAATCAATTCCGTTCAGTATTCAATTCCTTTCCATTCCACATTCCATTCCATTCCATTCCACTTTCCATTCTACATTCCATTCCATTCTATTCCACATTGCACTCCTTTCCATTCCATATTCCACTCCATTCCATTCCATTTAACATTCCATTCCAATCCATTCCACATTCTATTCCATTCCATTTCACATTCCATTCCATTCCATTCCACATTCCATTCCACTTTCCATTCCATTCCTTTCCACATTGCATTCCACTCAATTCCACTTTCCATTCCACATTCCATTCCATTCCTTTCCATTTCACATTCCATTCCATTCCATTCCACATTCCATTCAACATTCTATTACATTCCATTCGGCATTCCATTTCACATTCCATTACTTTCTGTTTCACATTCCATTCCATTTTATTCCACACAAAATTCCATTCCACCTTCCATTCCATTCCATTCCACATTCTATTAAATTCCATTCCACATTGCATTCCATTCAATTCAATTACATATTCTTTCCACATTCTACTCCTTTCATCTTTCCATTGCACATTCCATTCCACATACATTTCCACGTTCCATTCCACATAACTTTCCACGTTCCATTCCACATTCCATTCCACCTTCCAATCCATTCCATTCCACTTTTCATTCCACATTCCATTTCATTCCATTCCACACAGCGTTACAATCCATTCCATGTTCCATTCTATTCAATTCAACATTCCAGTCCATTCCACGTGCCATTCCTCTTTCAATTCCACGTTCCATTCCACATTCCATTCCATTCCGTTACATGTTTCATTTCACATTCCCTTCCACATTCCATCACATTAAACGTTCCATTCCACATTCAATTCCACGTTAAATTCCACATTCCATTCCTTTCCATTCCACGTTCTATTCCACATTCCATTCCATTCAATTCCACATTTCATTTCATTCCATTCGATGTTCCATTCCACATTCCTTTCCATTTCTTTCCACATTCCGTTCCATTCCACATTCCCTTCCTTTCCATTCCTTTCCATTCCACTTTCCATTCCATTCCATTGCACATTCCATTCCATTCCCCATTCTATTATATTGTATTCCATATTCCATTCCACATTCCATTCCGTTCCCTTCCACATTCCATTCCACATTCCAATCCTTTCCATTCCACATTCCATTCCACATTGCATTCCACATTCCATTCCACTACATTCCACATTGCATTCCATTCAATACCATTCCATTAAATTCCATATTCCGTTCCATTCCATTCCACATTCCATTCCATTCCATTCCACGTTCCGTTCCATTCCTTTCCACATTACATTAGTCATTCCATTCCACATACCATTCTACGTTCCATTCCACTTTCCATTCTACATTCCTTTTCACATTCCATTCCATTCCATTACACATTCCATTTCACAATACATTCCATATCGTTCCGCATTGCTTTACAATCCATTCCACATTCCATTTCATTCCATGGAACATTCCATTCCATTCCATTCCACATTACATTCCATTTCCATTCCACATTCGATTCCATTCCAGTCCATTCCATTCCACATTCCATTCCATATTCCATTCGATGCCACTCCATTCCATTCCACATTCCATTCCACATTCAATTCCATTCCATTCCACTTTCCGTTCCCTACCATTCCACATTCCAATCAGTTGCATTCCACATTCCATTCCGCATTCCATTCCGTTCCACATTCTCTTCCACATTCCATTCCATTACATTCCATTCCACATTCCATTCCTTTCCACATTCCATTCCATAACTCGTTCCATTCTACATTCCATTCTACATTCCATTCCACGTTCCATTCCACATTCCATTCCATTCCGTTACACTTTCCATTCCGTTACACTTTCCATTCCACATTCCATTGAATTCTATTCCACATTCCATTATATTCCTTTCCACATTCCATACCACATTCCTTTCCATTCCATTCCACATTCCATTCCACATTCCATTCCATTCAACCTTCCATTCCACAATGCATTCCATTCCATTCCAAACTCCTTTCCATTCCACATTCCATTCCGTTCCATTCCACATTGGATTCCCCTACATTCCATTTCAAATTCCATTCCACATTCCATTCCATTCCACATTCCATTCGACGTTGCATTCCATTCCATTCCACATTCCATTCCACATTCCATTCCATTGCATTCCATTCCACATTTCATTCCATTGCATTCTACATTCCATTCCATTCCATTCCATTCCACATTACACTCCACATTCTTTTCCATTCCATGCCACATTCCATTGCACATTCCATTCCACATACCAGTCCCCATTACATTCCAAATCATTCCACATACCAGTCGAAATTCCATTCAATTCCACTCCACTTTCCATTCCACACTCCATTCCATTTCACTTTCCATTCCACATTCCATTCCACATTCCATTCCAAGTTCCTTTCCACATTCCATTCCACATTTCATTCAGTTTCATTCTACATTCCATTCATTCCAATCCACATTCCACTCCATTCGATTCCATATTCCATTGCATTCCAATCCACATTCCATTCCTTTCCATTCCATATTAAATTCCATTCCATTCCACATTCCGTTCCCTTGCATTCCATTCCACATTCCATTTCATTCCATTCCACATTCCATTCCATTCCACATTCCCTTCCACGTTCCATTCCATTCCATTCCACATTCCATTCGATTCCAATCCACATTCCATTCCACTTTCTATTCCATTCCATTCCACATTTCATTCCACATTCCATTCCATTCCATTCCATTCCAATCCACATTCCATTCCAAATTCTATTCAATTCCTCCATTCAACATTCCCTTCCACATTCCATTCCTTTCCTCCATTCCACATTCAATTCCATTCCATTAAACATTCCATTCTTTTCCATTCCACATTTGATTCCACATTCCATTCCATTCCATTACCTTCCATTCCATTGCATTCCACATTCCGTTACACACTCCATACGACTTTCCATTCCACATTCCATTCCATATTCCATTGCATTCCATTCCTTATTCTGTTCCACTCCATTCCACATTCCATTCCAGTCCATTCCACCTTAAATGCCAAATCGACTCCACATTCTAATCCACATTCCATTCCATTGCATTCCACAATCCATTCGACATTCCTTTCCTTTCCATTCCACATTCCATCCCATTGCATTCCACATTCCATTCCATATTCCATTCCATTCCAGATTCCTTTCCATTCCATTTCACATTCCATTCCACTCCACATTCAATTCTATTCTTTTCAACACCACATTTCATTGCATTCCATATTCCCGTGCATTCCGTTCCACATTCCTTTCCATTCCATTCCACATTCAATTCCATTCCATTAAACCTTCCATTCCACATTCCATTCCTCATTCCATTCCATTCCATTCCACATTCCATTCCAATCCATTCCATATTCCATTCCATTCCACATTACATTCCATTCCATTCCACATTTCATTCTACATTACATTCCACATTCCATTCCATCCCATTCCACATTCCCTTCCACATTCCATTCCATTCCATTCCACATTCCATTCGATTCCAATCCACATTCCATTCCACTTTCTATTCCATTCCATTCCACATTTCATTCCACATTCCATTCCATTCCATTCCATTCCAATCCACATTCCATTCCAAATTCCTTTCAATTCCTCCATTCAAGATTCCTTTCCACATTCCATTCCATTCCTCCATTCCACATTCAATTCCATTCCATTCCACATTCCATTCTGTTGCATTCCACATTTCATTCTGCATTCCATTACATTCCATTACATTCCATACCACATTCCGTTCCACATTCTTCTCCATTGCATTCCACATTGTATTCCATTCCATTCCATTCCATATTCCATTCCACATTCCATTCCATACCACGTTCCATTCCTCTTTCCGATCCACATTCGTTTCCACGTTCCATTCTACATTCCATTCCACATTCCATTCCATTCCAGATACTATTACACATTCCATTCAATTCCTTTCCACATTATATTAAACGTTCCATTCCACAGTCCATTCCATTTGATTCCACCTTCCATTCCACATTCCATTGAATTCCATTACACATTCCATTCCACATTTCATTCCACATTCCATACCGCATTCCTTTCCATTCCATTCCACATTCCATACCACATTCCATTTCTTTCCATTCCACATTGCATTCCGTTCCATTCCACATTCAATTCCATTCCATTGCACGTTCCATTCCACATTCCGTACCACATTCCATTCCTTTCCATTCCACATTCCATTCCATTCCATTCCACATTCCATTCCATTCCATTCCACGTTCCATTCCACATTCCATTTCATTCTATTCCACAATCAATTGCATTCCATTCCATTCCATTCTTCTTTCCATTCCATTCCATTCCACATTGCATTCCATTCCACTCCATTCAACATTCCATTCCATACCACCTTCCGTTCCTCATTGCATTCCACATTCCATTCCAAGTTCCATTCCACATTCCATTGCATTGCGTGACACTTTCCATTCCACACTGCATTCCATTTCATTCCATATTGCGTTTCATTCCATTCCACATTCTATTCCATTCCATTCCACATTCCAATCCATTCCATTCCATTCCATTCCTTTCAATTCCATTCCACATTCCATTCATTCCATTCCACCTTCCATTCCATTCCATTCCACATTGCATTCCATTCCATTCCATTCCACGTACATTTCCACATTCCATTCAATTCCTTTCCACATTCTATTCCAGTTTCCTTTCCATTTCATTTCGCATTCCATTCCATTCCATTTCAAATTCCATTCGTTTCGATTCCTCAGTCCATTGCATTCCATGTCATTTCACATTTCATACCATTGCTTTCCACGTACCATTCCACTATACATTTCACATTGCATTCCATTCCATTCCACATTCCATCCCAAATTCCATTTCATTCCTTTCCACTTTACATTCCATTCCATTCCACATTCCATTCCTTTCCATTCCGTTCCACTGCATTCCAATCCATTTTACATTACATTCTACATTCTATTGCATTCCATTCCACTTTGCATCAAACATTCCATTCCACGTTCCATTCCACATTCCTTTCCAATTAATTCCACACACCATTCCACATTCCGTTCAATTCCATTTCACATTCCATTCCACATTCCATTCCATTTCACGTTCCATTCCAAATTCCATTCGACGTTCCATTCCATTCCACGTTCCTTTCCACATTCCAATCAATTCCATTCCACATTCCATTCCATTCCACGTTCCTTTCCACATTCCAATCAATTCCATTCCACATTCCATACCATTACATTCAACATTCCCTACCGCGTTCCATTCCATTCCATTCCTCATTCCATTCGAAATTCCATTGTATTCCATTCCACGTTTCATTTCATTCCATTCCACATCCCATTCCACATTCCATTCCATTCCATTGCACATTCCATTCCATTCCACATTCCATTCCTTTGCACGTTCCATTTCACTTTCCATTCCATTTAAAGCAACATTCCATTAAATTCCATTCCACATTCCATGCCATTCCATTTCACAGTCCATTCCACATTCCGTGCCATTCCATTCCATTCCACATTCCATTCCATTGTATTTCACTTTCAATTACATCACATTCCACATTCCATTCCGTTCCATTCCATTCCATGTTCTGTTGCATTCCATTCCAAGTTCCATTCCAGTCCATTTCATGTTCCATTCCATTCCATTCCACTTTCCAATCCATTCCATTCCACGGTCCATTTCACATTCCATTCCATTCCACGTTCCATTCTATTCCATTAGACGTTCCATTGCACATTCCATTGCATTCCAATCCACATTCCATTCCATTCCATTCCATTCCATATTGCATTATATTCCATTGTATTCCTCATTCCATTCCATTGCATTCCATTCCACATTCCATTCCATTCCATTTCATTCCAGATTCCATTCCATTCCATTCCATTGCATTCCACATTCCATTCCATTTCATTCAATTGCTTTCCACATTCCATTCCATTCCATTCCACATTCCATTCCATTCTATTCCAAATTTCATTCCATTCCACATTTCATTCCATTCCATTCCACATTCCGTTCACTTCCATTAAACATTCCATTCTATTTCAATTTTACATTCCATTCCATTTCATATTCCACTCCATTCCTTTCCATTCCATTCCACATTCCATTCCACATTACATTCCATTCCCTTCCACATTCCATTCCATTCCATTCCTGTTTCCATTTCACTTCCCATTCCATTCCATTCCACTTTCCATTCCATTGTATTCCACATTCCATTCCATTCCATTAAAAATTCCATTCTATTTCCATTACACATTCCATTCCACGTTCCGTTCCATTCTACTACTTTCCTTTCCACATTCCATTCCATTCTACGTGCCATTCCATATTCCATTCCATTCCATTCCACAATTCGTTGCACATTCCAATACATCACTTTGCACATTCCATTCCATTCCATTCCACATTCCATTCCAGTCCATTCCATTCTACATTCCGTTCCACTCCATTCTATTCCATTCAATTCCATTCCATTCCATTGCATTCCACATTCCATTCCATTCCTTTCCACATTCCATTCCACTTTCCATTCCATTCCTTTCCACATTGCTTTGCAGTTTCTATTCCATTCCATTCTACATTCCATTCCATTACATTCCACATTCCTTTCCATTCAATTAAACATCGCATTCCATTCCATTTCAAATTCCATTCCATGACTTTCCTTTCCAATCTATTCCACTTTCCATTCCATATTCTATTCCATTCATTTGCCTTCCATTCCACATTACATTCCACTTTCTATTCCATTCCATTCCGCATTCCATTGCACGTTGCATTTCACTTTCTGTTCCACGTTCCATTCCACATTCCATGTAACGTTCCATTCCATTCCATTCCACATTCCATTTCATTCCATTCCACATTTCATTCCATTCCACATTCCATTCCAAATTCCATTCAATTCCATTCCACATTCCCTTCCATTCCATTCCACATTCCATTCCATTAAATATTCCATTCCAGATTCCATTCCATTCCATTCCACATTGCATTCCATTCCACATTCCATTCGATGCCATTCCACATTCCACTCCACATTCCAATCCATTCCATTCCACATTCCATTCCTTTGCTCTTTCCATGCCATTCCATTCCACATTCCATTCAAAATTCCAGACCATTCCATTCCATTCACATTCCATTACATTGCATTCCAATTTCAATTCCATTGCATTCCACATTCCATTCCATTCCATTCCACGTTCCGTTCCATTCTAAGTTGCATTCCATTCCATTTCACGTTCCATTGAATTCCATTCCACTCTCCATTCCATTCCTTTCCAAGTTCCATTTCACATTCTATTCCACTTTCCATTCCATTCCATTCCACATTACATTCCACATTCCCTTACATTTCATTCCACATTCCATTTCTCATTCCATTCCATTCCATTCCATTCCATATGCGATTACATTCCATTCTATTCCACATTCCATTAGTTTGCCTTCCATTCCAAATTCCATTCCTTTCCATGTTACATTCCATTCCATTCCACATTCCATGCCATTCTATTCCACATTCCATTCCATTCCATTCGACTGCATTCCACAATTCATTCCATTCCGTTCCATTCCATTCCATTCCATTCCATTCCATTCCAAATTCCATTCCATTCCGTTCCATTACACATTCCACTCTATTACATTCAACATTCAATTCCACGTTCCTTTCTATTCCATTCCACATTACATTCCATTCGATTCCACATACAATTCCATTCCATTTAACATTCCTTTCTATTTCAATTTCATATTCCATTATATTAAATTCCATTCCCAATTCCACTCCACTACCTTCCACTCCATTCCACATTCCATCCCACTTTACCTTCCATTCCATTTCACATTCCATTCTGTTCCATTACACATTACATTCCACGTTCCATTCCATTCCATTCCACATTCCAATGCACATTCCGTTCCACATTCTATTCATTTCCATTGCACATTCCTTTCCATTCCACGTTCCATTCCCCATTCCATTCCTCATTCCCTTGCATTCCATTCTACCTTCCTTTACATTCCATATTCCATACCTCTTTCCATTCCGCGTTCCATTCCTTTCCATTTCATTCCTTTCCACATTCCATTCCATTTCATTTCATTTTCCATTGCACGTTCCATTCTACGTTCCATTCCATGCTCCATTCCATATTTCATTCCATTTCCTTTCAAATTCCATTCCACTCCATTCCATTCCATTCCACATTCAATGGCATCGCTTTCCACATTCCATTCCATTGCATTCCATTCCACGTTCCATTCCGTTCCATTCCATGTTCCATTCCATTCCATTCCACTTTTGATTCCTCACTCCATTTCATTCCGTCCTCTTTCCATTCCACTTTCCATTCCACATTCCATTCCATTCCTTTCCATTCCATTCCACATTACATTCCATTCCACATTCCGTTCCACATTCCTTTCCAGATTCCATTCCACCTTCCACTCCATTCCATTCCACATTCCATTCCAAATTGTATTCCACTTTCCATTCCATTCCATTCCACGTTCCCTACCATTCCACATTACAAATCACATTCCATTCCTCATTGCACTCCATTCCATTACACATTTCTTTCCATTCCACATTACTTTCCACATTCCAATGCACATTCCATTCCATTCCTTTCCATTTCACTCCTCGTTCCATTCTACATTCCATTCCACATTCCATTCCATTCCTTTAATTCCATTCCATTCCATTCCATTCCATTCCGCATTCCATTCCATTCCATTCCGATACGTTCCACATTACATTCCATTCGATTCCACTTTCCATTCCCTTCCATTCCACATACCGTTCCAGATTCCATTCCACTTTCCATTTCACTCCATTCTACGTTCCATTCCATACCACTTTACATTCCACTCCATTCCATGTTCCATTCTGCATTCCACTCCAGGTTTCATTCCACGTTATATTCCAAATTCCATTCCGTTCCATTCCACGTTTCATTCCTCAATCCATTCCACATTCCATTCCATTCCGTTCCAAATTCCCTTCCACATCCCAATCCACAATAAATTCCATTCCATTCCACATTAAAATTCATTACATTCCACATTCCGTTCCATTCTATTCCATTCCATTCCTCATTCCATCACACATTCCATTACATTGCATTCCAAGTTCCATTCCATTCAATTCCACATTCCAATCCACATACCAGTCCATTCATTTCCAAATTTCAATCCATATTCCGTTTCTCTCCATTCCACATATCACTCCATTCCATTCCCTTCATTTCCACATTCCATTCCATTCCATTCCACATTCCATTCCATTCAATTCACTTCCATTCCAAATTCCTTTTTATTTCGTTCCACATTCCATTCCATTCCATTCCATTTCATTCGACATTCCATACCATTCCATTCCACATTACATTCCACTCCGTTCCATTCCATATTCCATTAAATTCCATTCCACATTCTGTTACATTGCATTCCATATTCCATTCCACATTCCATTCCATTCCACATTCCATTCCATTCCATTGATTCCATTCCATTCCACATTCCATTCCATTCCATTCCACATTCCGTTATATTACATTCCATTTTCCATTCCACATTTCATTCCATTCCACATCCCATTTCATTCCATTGATTCCATTCCATCCCACATTCCATTCCATTCCATTCCACATTCCATTGCATTCCAATTCACATTCTATTAAACACTCCATTCCATACCATTCGACATTCCATTCCACATCACATTCAATTCAACCACTCATTCAATTCCACATCACATTCCATTCAACCCCTCATTCAATTCCACATTCCATTCAATTCAGTTCCACATTGCATTCCATATTCCATTCCACATTCCATTTCACATTCCTTTCTGTTCCATTCCACATTCCATTCAATTCCATTCTACGTTCCATTCCACATTCCATTTATTTCCATTCCATTTTCCATTCCACATTACATTCCATTCAACTTTCAATTCTATTCCTTTCCACATTCCATTCCATTCCATTCTATATTCCAGCCCTTTCCATTTCACACTTCATTCCATTCCATTTCATATTCCATTGTGTTCCTTTCCAATTTCCCTTCCATTCCATTGCATCTTCCATTCCATTCTATTAAACATTCCATTCCACATTGCATTCCTCATTCCATTCCATTCCATTACGCATTCCTTTCCATTCCATTTCATTCCACGTTCAATACCATTCCTTCGACATTCGATTCCACATTCCATTCCACGTTCCATTCCACATTTCATTCCATTCGATTCCACATTCCTTTCCACTTTGCATTCCATTCCATGTACGATTCCACTTTCCATTCCACATTCCGTTCCACATTCCATTCCATTCCATTCTACATTTCTTTCCATTACGTTTCACATTCCATTCCACATTCCACTTCATTCCTTATTCCATTCCATTCCATTCCATTCCACATTGACTTCCATTCCACTCCACTTTCCATTCCACATTGCATTCCATTTCATTCCGTTTTCCATTACATTCCATTCCACATCTATTCCATTCCATTCCAAATTCCATTCCATTCCATTAAAAGTTTCATTCCACTTTCTATTCCTCATTCCATTCCATTCCATTCTATTCCATTCCACGTTCCATTCCAATCCATCCCAAATTCCATCCACATTCCATTCCACATTCCTTTCCTTTCCATTAAACATTCCATTCCATTCCACATTATATTGCTTTCCATTCCACAGTCCATTCCATTCCATTCCACATTCCATTGCATACCATTCCATTCCATTCCACAATCCATTCCACTTTCCATTCTTTTCCATTACACATTCCATTCCATTCCTTTTCAAATCCCATTCAATTCCATTCCATTCTATTCCATTCCACATTCGTTTGCATTCCAATCCATATTCCATTCCATGGCATTCCATTCCGTATTCCAGTCCATTCCATTCCATGATACATTCCACTTTCCGTTCCACATTCCTTTCCATTCTATTCCACATTCCATGCCACATGCCATTCCATTCCATTCCAAATTCCATCCCACATTCCATTCCATTCCATTCCACATTTCATTGCATTACAATCCACGTTACATTCCATTCCATTCCTCATTCCATTCCACATTCCTTTCCACATTCAATTCCACATTCCTTTCCGTTCCATTCAACATTCCATTACACATTCTATTACATTCCACTCCACATTCCTATCCACATTCCGTTCCGCATTCAATTCCAGATTCCATTCTAGTGCATTCCACATTCCATTACACATTCCATTCCATTCCATTCTGCATTCAATTCCACATAGCATTCCATTCCATTCCATTCCAAATTTCATTCCACATTCCATTCCATTCAACTTTCCATTTCACATTCCATTCCACATTGTATTCCACTTTCTCTTCTACATCCCATTCCACTCCATTCCACATTCCATTCCACATTCCACTGAAGTCCATTCCAAAATCCATTCCATTCCATTCCACATTCTATTCTACATTCCTTTCCAATCCATTCCACCTTCCATTCCACATTCCATTCCATTCCCTTGCACATTCCATTACATTCCATTCCACATTGCATTCCATTCCATTTCTTTCCACATTCCATTCCACATTCTATTGAATTCCACGTTCCATTCCACATTCCACTCAACATTCCATTTCAGGTTACACCCCACATTACATTACTTTCCATTCCACATTCTATTCCACATTCCATTATATTCCATTCCACATTCCATTCCATTCCATTGGACATTCCATTCCATTCCATTCCACATTACATTCCACATTACATTCCATTCCACGTTCCATTCAACATTCCATTTCACATTCCATTCCATTACACGTTACATTCCCCTTTCCATTCCACATTCCATTCCACGTTACATTCCATTTCATTCCATGTTCCATTCCACATTCCTTTCCATTCCATTCCACATTGCATTCCACATTCAATTCCACAATTGATTCCACATTCCATTATATTCCACGTTCCATTTCACATTCCATTCCGCATTCCCCTCCTTACACATTCCATTCCAGATTCCATTCCACGTTCCTTTCCTCATTTCATTCCATAACATTCCACGTTCCATTCCACATTCCTTTCCATTCCATTCCACATTCCATTCCATTGCCTTCCACATTGCATTCCACATCATTTCCATTCCATTACATATTCCATTCCACATTCCTCTCCATTCCATTACAGTTTCCATTGCATTGCATTCCATTCCATTCCACATTCCATTCTGTTCCATTCCATTCCACATTCCATTGCATTGCATTCCACATTCCGTTCCACATTCCACTCCATTCCATTTCAGATTCCATTGCATTCCATTCCATTCCATTCAACATTGCATTCCATTTCCATTCCAGGTTCCATTCCATGTTCCCTTCCACGTTCCATTCCACGTTCCATTCCACATTTCATTCCATTCCATTTCATATTCTGTTCCACATTCCACTTCATTCCATCCCACATTCCATTCCAAATCCCATTCCATTCTGTTCAACATTCAATTCCATTGTATTCCATATTCCATTCCATTGCATTCCAGATTTCATTCCATTCCGTTCCATTCCACATTCCATTCCAATCAATTCCACATTGCATTCCATTCCATTCCATATTCCAATCCACATTCTTTTGCATTGCATTCTTCATTCCATTCCACATTCCATTCCATTGCATTCCACATTCCATTGCACGTTCCTTTCCATTTCCTTCCACATTCCATTCCTTTCCATTCCATTCCACCTTCCATTCCCTTCCATTCCGTTCCATTCCACTCCATTCCACATTCCATTCCAATCCATTGCAATCTAATTTCCATTCTATTCCATTCCAAATTCCATGCCATTCAATTCCATTTAATTACGCATTCCTTTCCATTCCACATTCCATTCCACATTCCATTCCATTGCATTCCACATTCCGTTTCGTTGTATTGCACATTCCAATCCACATTCCATAACATTCCATTCCACATTCCATCCACATTAAATTCCACATTCCATTGCATTTAATTAAACATTCCATTCCATTCCACCTTCCATTCCACTTTATATTATATTAAATTCCACAGTCCATTCCATTCCTTTTCACGTTCAATTCCATTCCATACCTCATTCCATTCCGTTGCTTTACACATTGCCTTCCACATTCCATATCATTACATTCCATGTTCCATTCCACGTTCCAGTCCACAATCCATTCCACATTTCATTCCATTCCATTTCATATTCCAATCCACATTCCATTCCATTCCATTCCACATTCCATTCCTCATTCTTTTCCATTCCATTCCATATTCCATTCCACTGCATTCCACATTCCAATCCATTTCATTCCATTCCACATTCCATTCCATTCCATTCCAAATTCCATTCCATTGCATTCCACATTCCATTCCGTTCCATTCCTCGTTCCATTCCATATTCCATTCCATTCCATTCCCCGTTCCATTTCACATTCCATTCCATTCCATTCCATTCCCATTTCCCTTCCACATTCCATTCCATTCCATTCCACATTCCATCCCGTTCCATTTCACATTCCATTCCTTTCCATTCCACATTCAATTCCATTCCATTCACTATTCCATTCCATTACATTCCACGTTCCATTCCACGTTCCATTCCACTTTCCATTCCACATTCCATTCCATTCCATTCCATTCCACATTCCATTCCATTCCTTTCCGAATTCCATTCCACTTTCCATTTTTTTCCATTCTGCTTTCCATTCCACATTCCTTTCCTTTCCATTCAACTTTCCATTCCACATTCCTTTCCATTCCATTCCGCACTCCATTCCACTCAATTCTACATTCCATTGCATTTCACATTCAATTCCATTCCATTCCACATTCCTTTGAATTTCATTGCACGTTTCCTTCCATTCCATTCTACTTTCCACTCCTTTCCTTTCCCCATAGGATTCATCATTCCATTCCATTCCATCCCACATTCCATTATACATTCCATTCCATTCCATTCCTCATTCCATTCCATTCCATTGCACATTCCATTCCATTGCACATTCCATTCAACATTCCATGCCACGTTCCATTTCATGTTCCATTCCACGTTGCTTTCCACGTTACATTCCAAGTTGCTTTCCACGTTCCATTTCACGTACCATTCCACGTTCCATTTCTCATTCCATCCCACATTCCACTCCATTCCATTCCACAATACATTCCACATTCCATTCCATTCCATTCCACATTCGTTTCCTCTCTACATTGCAATCCATTCCACATTCCATTCCACATTCCATTCCATTCTATTCCACATTGCATTCCATTCCATTAAACATTTATTTCCATTCCATTCCACTCTCATTTCCATTCCATTTGACTTTCCGTTCCATTCCATTCCATTCCAGTTTCCGTTCCATTCCATTCCATACCATTCCACTATCCATTCCACATTCCATTCCATTCCATTGCATTCCACATTTCATTCCATTCCATTCCACATTCCATTCCATTCCATTCCATTCCGTTCCACATTCCATACCATTTCTTTCGGCAATCCGTTCCATTCCATTCCAAATTCCATTCGATTTCATTCGGCATTCCATTCCATTCCATTCCACATTCCATTCCATTCCATTCCATATTCCATTCCATTCCAGTCCACTCCGCATTCCATTCTTTTCCATTACACATTCCATTCCACTCCATACCATTCCATTCCACATTCCATTCCACATTCCATTCCATTCCATTCCATTCTACATTCCATTCCATTCCAATACACATTCCGTTCCATTCCATTACACATTCCATTCCATTCTATTCCACTTTCCATTTCACGTTCCCTTCCACGTTCCATTCCACATTCCATTCCACATTTCATTCCATCTTCCTTTCCATATTCCATTCCACGTTCGATTCCTCTTTCCATTACTCATTCCATTCCACAATCCATTTCATTCCATTCCACATTCAATTCCACGTACCATTTCATTCCTTCCCACAATCCATTCCACATTGCAATCCCTTCAATTCCACATTCCATTCCATCGTCAATTCCACTTTTTTTCAACGTTCCATTCCACATTCCACTCCAGTTTCAAGTCCACGATACATTCCATGATCCATTCCACATTGCATTCCATTCCAATCCATTCTTCTGTCCGTTTGACATTCCATTGCATTCCATTCCATTCCACATTCCATTCCACTCCATCCACATTGCTTTCCATTGCAATTCAAATTCCATTCAATTCCATTCAAAATACCATTCCATTCCATCCCACATTCCATTCCATTCCATTCAACACTGCATTCAACTGCAATCCAAATTCCATTCAATTCCATTCAAAATACCATTCCATTCCATTCCACAATCCTTTCCATATTCCATTCCATTCCATTCCATATTCGATTCGACATTCCATTCCGTTCCTTTCCAAATTCCATTCCATTCCATTCCATTCCACAATCCATTCCACATTCCATTCCATTCCACCTTCCATTCCACATTCCATTCCACCTTTCATTCCATTCCACATTCCATTCCACTTTCCATTCCATATTCCATTCCATTCCATTCCACGTTGCATTCCACATTCCATTTAATTCCATTCCACATTCCAATCCACCATCCATTCCACATTCCATTACATTACACGTTCCATTCCACTCCATTCCACGTTCCATTCCACATTCCATACCACATTCCATTCCATTCCATGGTCCATTCCACGTTCCATTTGATGTTCCATTCCACATTGCATACCTTTCCATTCCATGTTCCATTCCACATTGTGTTCCATTCCATTCCTCAATGAATTTCATTCCATTCCACTTTCCATTCCACATTCCTTTCCATTCCATTCAACATTCCATTCCACATTCCCTTTCATTTCATTCCACTTTCCTTTCCACATTCCATTCCATTCCATTCCATTCAGCTTTGTATTCCACATTCCATTATACAATCCGTTCTGCTTTCCATTCCATCCCATTCCACAATCCATTCCACATTCCATTCCATTCCATTCCACATTGCATCCCATTCCATTCCATTTCATTCCACATTCCATTCTACTTTACCTTCTATTCCATTCCACAATCCATTTCATGCTTCAGTACATTCCATTCGATGCCATACAACATTCCATTCCACGTTCTATTCCATTCCGTTACACAGTCCATTTCATCCATTCCATTCCATTCCACATTTCATTCCACATTCCATTCCATGCCTTTCCGCAATCCATTCCACTTTTCATTCCAGTCAATTCCACTCCACTCCATTCTGCATTCCATTCCAAATTCCATTCCGCAATCCATTCCACATTCCATTCCATTGCATACCACATTCTATTCAACCGTTCATTCCTTTCCGTTCCACATTCCATTGCAATCCATTCCACATTACTTTCGACATTCCATTCCATTCCATTCCGTTCTGCAATCAATTCCACATTCCATTCAAACTTCCGTGCCATTCCTTTCCACATTACTTTCCATTCAATTCCACATTCTATTCCACATTCCATTCCATTCTATTACACATTCAAATACATTCCATTCCGCATTCAATTCCACATATCATTCCATTCAATTCCACATTCCATTCCACGTTCCATTACACTTTCCAATCCACATTCCATTCCCTTCCTTTTCATTCCACATTTCATTCCAGATTCCATTCCTTTCCATATTCCATTCCATTCCACATTGCATTCCATTCCATTCCATATTCTATTCTATTCCATTCCACATTGCATTCCATTCCTTTCCATATTCTGTTCTATTCTATTCCACATTCCCTTCCATTCCATTCCACATTCCTTTTCATTCTATTCCACTTTCCATTTCACATTCCATTCCAGATTCCATTCCCTTTCATTCCATTCCATTCCACATTCCATTCCAAATTCCATTCCATTCCATATTCCATTCCATTCCATTCCACGTTGCATTCCATTTTGTTCCATATTCCACTGCATTCCATTCCACATTCCATTCCATTCCATTCCATTCCATTCCACATTCCATTCCATTCCACATTCCATTTCATTCTATTCGACGTTCCATTCCACACTCAATTCCACATTCCATTCCATTCCATTTCAAATTCCATTCCACATTCCACTCCACTCTCCATTCCATTCCATTCCATTCCACAATCCATTCCATTTCATTCCACATTCCATTCCTTTCCATTCCGCATTGCATTCCATTCCATTCCATTCCACATTGCATTCCATATTCCATTCCATTCCACGTTCCATTCCACATTCCATTACACATTCGATTCCACGTTCCATTCCACATTCCATTCCATTCCATTCCTCATACCATTCCCCATTCCATTCAATTCCATTCCACATTCCATTCCACCTTCCATTCCATTCAATTTCACATTCTATTCCACATTCCATTCAATTCCGTTGCACATTCCATTCCATTCTATTACACATTCCATTCCACATTCCATTCCATTGCAGTCAATATTCCATTCCACATTCCATTCCATTCCATTCCACATTGCATTTCATTCCATTTCGCATTTCATTTCATTCCATTCCACATTATATTGAATTCCATTCCACATTCCATTCCACTGCATTCCACATTCCGTTCCATTCCATTCCATGTTCCATTCCATTCCACGTTCCATTCCACTTTCCACTCCATGTTACTTTCCATATTCAATTCCATTCCACTCCACATTCCACTCCACATTCCATTCCATTCCTTTCCACTTTCCATTCCATTTCATTCCACATTCCATTTAGCATTCCATTCCATTCCATTCCACATTGCATTCCACAATCCATTCCACGTACCATTACAATCCTCGTTACATTCCTCTCCATTCCTCTTTATATTCCACATTCTTTTCCACGTTGAATTCCGTTCCACATTCCATTCCCAATTCCATTCCACGTTTCATTTCACATTCCATTCCATTCCACTCCACGTTACATTCCACATTCCATTCTATTCTATTCCACATTCCATTCCACATTCCATTACATTCCACGTTCCTTTCCCCATTCCATTCCACCTTCCATTCCACATTCCATTCCACTCCACTCCATGTTCCATTACACATTCCATTCCTTTCCGTTCCACATTCCTTTCCATCTCATTCCACATTCCATTCCACATTCCATTCCATTCCATTCCACGTTCCAATCCACATTCCATTCCATTCCATTTCAAATTCCATTGCGTCTCATTCCGCTTTCCATTTGCCTTTCCACTCAATTCCATTCCACGTTACGTTCCGCTTTCCATTCCACAATCCATTCCTCATTCCATTCCATTCAACATTCCATTCCACATTCCATTCCACATTCCATTCAATTCCTCATTCCATTCCAATTTCCATTGCATTCCAGTCGACTTTCCATTCCACTTTCCATTCTATTCCATTACACTTTCCATTCCATTCCATTCCACTTTGCATTCCATTCCATTCCACTTTCCATTCCTTTCCATTCAACGTTCCATTCCACATTCCATTCCATTGCATTCCAGATACCATTCCACATTCCATTCAATTCCATTCCCCATTGCATTCCATTCCATTCCACATTGCATACGACATTCCATTCCATTCCATTCCACATTCCATTCCATTCAATTCTACATTCCATTGCATTCCACATTACATTACAGAATCCATTCTGCATTCCATTCTTTTCCACTATCCATTCCACGTTCCATTCCACATTTCATTCTATTCAACGTTCCATACCACATTCCATTCCACATTCCATTCTGTTCCACGTTCCATTTGACATTCCATTCGATTGAATTCCACGTTCCATTCCACATTCCATTCCATTCAATTCCACATTCCACTCCATTGAATTCCACATTGCATTCCATTCCATTCCATTCCACATTCAATTCCATTCGATTCCACATTCCATTCCGTTCCATTCCACATTGCATTCCATTCCATTCCAGTCCACATTGTATTCCATTGCATTCCATTCCAAATGCCATTCCACCTTTCATTCCATTCCACATTACATTCCACTTATCATTCCATATTCCATTCCACGTTCCATTCCACATTCCATAGCACATTCCATTCCACGTTCCATTACACATTCCACTCCATTCCATTCCACATTCCATTGCATTCCATTCCACATACCGTACCGCATTCCATTAAACTCTATTACACATTACATTCCACATTCCATTCAATCCCATTCCTCATTGCATTCCTTTCCATTCCACATTGCATTCTATTCCAATCCACATTCAATTCCATTCCTTTTCACATTCCATTGCATTATATTCCATTCAACATTGCATTCAATTCCAGTCAGCATTCCATTAAGTTCCATTTCATTCAACGTTGCTTGCTATTCCAATCCACTTTCCATTCCATTCGATTCCGCATTCCATACCATTCCACATTCCATTCCACATTCCATTCCATTCCACGTTCAACTTCACATTCCATTCCACGTTCCATACCACATTCCATTTTTTTCAATTCCACATTCCATTCCACGTTCCCGGCCATATTTCTATTCATTCCATTCCACATTCCATTCCACATTCCATTCAATTCTATTCCTTATTCTATTCAATTGCTGTCCAGATTACATTCCATTCAATTCCAAATTACATTACGTTTTATTCGACATTCCCTTCCACGTTCCATTCCATTGCATTCGGCGTTCCATTCCATTGCATTCCACATTCCATTCCATTCCATTCCACATTCTATTCCATTCCATTCCGTTTCACTTTCTATTCCACATTCCATTGCATTCCATTCCACATTCCATTCTTCTCTAATACGTTGCAATCCATTCCATTCCTTTCTACATTCCCCTCCATTACATTCCATTCCGCATTACCTTATATTCCATTCTGCATTCCATCCCGTTCCGTTCCATATTACATTCCATTCCATTCCATTCAACATTCCATACCATTCCAATCCACATTACATTCCGTTCCATTTCACACTCCATTCCATTCAATGCCATTCCATTCCATTCCACATTCCATTCCATACCAATCCACATTTCATTCCACATTGCATTCCACATTCCACTCCATTCCATTGCACATTCCATTCCCTTCCATTCCACATTCCATTCCATTCCACATTCCTTTCCATTCCATTCCACTTTCCAGTCTTTTCTATTCCACATTCCATTACTTTCCATTACGCATTCCATTCCATTCCATTCCACATTCAATTCCACATTCCATTACACTTTCCATTCCGCATTCCATTCCACGTTCCGTTCCACTTTCCAATCCACGTTCCATTCCACTTTCCATTCCGTTCCATTCCACGTTCCATTCCACATTCCATTCCATTCCATTCTACATTGCATTCCACATTCCATTCCATTCCATTCCATATTCCATTACATTCCATTCCACTTTCCATTCCAAATTCCATTTCATTCCATTTCACATTGCATTCCATTCCATTCTACTTTCCATTCCACATTCCATTCCATTACATTCCACATTCCTTTCCAGTTTCCATTTGATTGCATTCCACATTCCTTTCCAAATTCCATTCGATTCTATTTCATATTCCATTCCACATTCCTTTCCATTCCAATCCACATTCAATTTCACATTCCTTTCTGTTCCATTCCACTTCCCATTCCACATTCCGTTCCATTCCATTCCACATTCATTTCCATTCCATTCCTCTTTCCATTCCATTCCTATGCATTCCACTCAATATTCCATTCCATTCCATTCCGTTCCATTTTCCATTCCATTCCATTACACAATCCATTCTACATTCCATTTCATTCCATTCCTCATTCCATTGAATTGCATATCACTTTCCATTCCATTTCTTTTCAAATTCGATTCCATTGCATCTGATTCCAGTCCACCTTCCATTCCATTCTATTCCACATTTCATTCCATTCCATTCCATTCCTTTCCATTCCACATTCCATGCCATTCCATACCATTCCACGTTGCATTCCAATCCATTCCATTGCATTGCACATTCCATTCCACATTACATTCAATTCCATTTCACATTCGATTCCACAATCCATTCCATTCCATTCCATATTTCATTCCACATTCCATTCCACTTCATTCCACATTCCATACAACGTTCCATTGCACCTTCCATTCAATTTCCTTCGACATTCCAGTCCATTCCAATACAAGTTCATTTCCATTGTGTTCCATGTTAAATTCCATTCCATTCCACATTCCATTCTACTTTCCATTCCATTCCACATACCATTCTATTCCATTACACGTTGCATTCCATTGTATTCCATTCCATTCCATTCCACATTCCACTCCACGTTACATTACACATTCCATTCCACTTTCCATTCCACATTCCTTTCTACGTTCCTTTCCACGTTCAATACCACGTTCCGTTCCATTCCATTGCATATTCCATTCCATTCCATTGCATATTCCATTCCATTCCATTCCACTTTCCATTCCATTGCATTCTATATTCCTTTCGAGATTACATTCAATTCCATTCCACATTTCATTCCATTGCAATCCACATTCCATTCCATTACATTCCACATTCCATTCAATTTCATTCCACATTCTAATCCATAAACTTTCCATTCCATTCCATTCCACATTCTGTTCCATTCCATTCCACATTCCATTCCATTCAATTCCACATTCCATTGCATTCTATTTGCCATTCTTTCCACTTTCCATTCCATTCCATTCCTCATTCCATTCCTTTCCAATACATTGCATTCCATTCCATTCCATTCCATTTCACATTCCACTCCTCTACATTCCATTCCACATTCCTTTTCATTCCATTCCACATTCCATTCCACATTTCATTCGCATCCACTCCATTCCATTCGACTTTCCTTTCCATTCGATTTCACATTCGATTCCACATTCCATTGCATTCCATTCTCGCTCCATTCTATATTCCATTCCACATTCCTTTCCAAATTCCATTCCACATTCCATTGCATTCCATTCCACATGCATTCCATTCCAAATTCCATTCTATTCCATTCGACGATCCATTGCATTGCATTCCACGTTCTATTCCGCATTCCATTCCATTCCACATTCCATTCTATTCCATTCCACCTTCCATTCCACATTTCATTCCATTCTATTCCACATTCCATTCAATTCCATTCCATTCAACATTCCATTCCATTCCATTCAACGTTCTACTGTATTCCATTTCACGTTACATTCCATTCCATTCCACGTTCCATTCTACGTTCCATTCCATTCCATTCCATATCATTCCATCCCTTTCCAGATTCCATTCAATGTTCCATTCCATTCCAGATTACATTCCACATTCCATTCCATTCCATTCCGTATTCCATTCAACTTTCCATTACACATTCCATTCCACATTCCATTGCACACTCCATTCCATTCCATTCCACGTTCCAATCCATTCCAGAACATTTTCTATTCCATTCATTCCACATTCCATTCCACATTCCATTCCACTTTCAATCCCACGTTCCATTCCACGTTCCATTCCACTTTTTGTTTCATTCCATTTCACGTTCTATTTAACTTTCCATTCCACGTTCCATTCCACATTTCATTCCTTTCCATTTCATACTCCATTCCACATTCCATTCCATTCCATTCCCTTCCTTTCCACATTCCATTCTATTCCATTCCATGTTCCATTCCATTCCATTACACGTTCCATTCCATGTTCCATTCCATTCCATTACACGTTCCATTCCTTCCCAATTCACGTTCCATTCCACTTTCCATTCCATTCCATTCCACTATCCATTCCATTCCATTCCACGTTCCATTCCACATTCCATTCCACATTCCATTCCATTCCATATTCCATTCTACATTCCATTCCATTCCATTCCACATTCCAATCCATTGTATTCCACATTCCATTCCATTTAGTTCCACATTCTCTTCTACATTTCATCCCATTTCATTGCACATTCCATTCAATTGCATACCACCGTCCATTCCATTCCAATTCATATTTAATTGCATTCCATTCCATTCTTGTCCACATTCCATTCCATTCCATTCCACATTCCGTTCAATTCCATTCCACATTCCATTCCATTCCATTTCAATCTTAATTCCATTCCTTTCCATTCCATTGCACATTTTATTCCAATCCATTACATTCCTTTACACATTCCATTTGACATTCCATTCCATTCCATTTCACATTCGATTCCACATTCCATTCCGTTCCATTCCACCTTCCATTCCACTTTCTTCTCCACATTCCATTCCACCCCATTCCACATTCCATTCCCTATTTCATTCCACATTCCATTCCATTCCATTCCACATTCCATTTTATTCCTTTCTACGTTCCATTCCATTCCATTCCACATTCTCTTCCAGTGCATTCCACGTTCCATTCAACATTCCTTTCCATTACATATTCCATTCCATTACATTACACTTTCCATTACACATTCTATTCCATTGCATTCCACATTGTATTTTATTTCACATTCCATTCTGTTCCATTCAACATTCCATTACTTTCCGCATTCCGTTCCATTCCATTCCACTTTCCATTACATTCCATACACCTTCCAATCCATTCAATTCCATTCCACTCCATTCCACATTCCATACAATTCCATTCCGTATTCTAATCCAGTTTGCATTCCATTTCATTCCACGTACCATTCCATTTAATTCCAAATTCGATTCCATTCAATTCTACATTTCATTCCACTCCAATCCATTCAAGTCCTCATTCCGTTCATTTCCATTCCATTCCAAACTATATTCCCTTCCATTTCAGTCCACATTCTACTCCATTCCATCCCATTCCGTTCCATATTCCATTTCAATACATTCCACATTCCATTCCATTCCTTTCCATATTCCATTCCACATTAAATTCCATTCCATATTCAATTCCATTGCATTCCATTCCACTCCATATTCCATTCCATTGTATTCCACTCCACATTCCATTCCATTCCATTCTACCTTCCATTGCATTCCATTTAACATTACATTCCGTTCCATTTCACATTCCATTCCATTCCACTTTCCATTCCATTCAAATCCATTCAATTCTACATTCCTTTCCTCTCCAGTTTCCATTCCATTCCATTCCGCATTCCAATTCACCCTCGATTCCATTCCGTTCCACATTAGTATCCATATTCCATTCCACATTCAATTTGTTTCCGTTCCATTCCACATTCCATTCCATTCCATTCCACATTCCAATCCATTCCATTCCACATTCCATTCCACATTCCATTCCATTCCTTTCCACATTCCACTCCATTGCATTCCACATTCCATTCCACATTTCATTCCATTCCATTCCATTGCCCCTTCCATTCCATTCCATTCCACGTTCCATCCCATTCCATTCCACATTCCATTCCATTCATAATACATTCCATTCCATTCCATACCTCATTCCATTTCATTACATATTCTCTTCCATTCCACTTTCCATTCCATTCCATTCAACTTTCCATTCAACTTTCCATTCCATTCCATTCCTGGTTCCATTCCACATTCCATTCCTTTCCTTTCCACGTTCCATTCCATTCCATTCCACATTCCATTGCACATACCTTTCCATTCGATTCCTTTCAGCATTCCACTTTCCATTCCTTTCCTATCCGCATTCTATTCCACTTTCCATTCCATTTCACATTCCATTCCATGTTACATTCCATTCCATTCCACATTCGAATTCCACGTTCCATTCCATTCCATTCCACATTCCATTTTAGATTCAATTCCACATTCCATTCCATTCGATTCCATTCCACATTCCATTGCATTCTCTTTCACATTCCATTAAATTCCATTAAACATTCCATTCCATTCCATTCCATTCCACATTCCATTTTATTTCATTCCCCGTTCCATTCCCTTCCATTCCACGTTCTATTCCATTCCATTCCACTTTCCATTCAACATTCCATTCCATTACACATTCCTTTCCATTACATTACTCTTTCCATTCCACATTGCATTCCATTGCATTCCCCATTGTATTCCGTTTCACATTCCATTCTGTTCCATTCCACATTCCATTCCATTCCACATTCCATTCCATTCCATTCCACTTTCCATTCCATTCCATACACGTTCCAATCCATTCCATTCCATTCCACTCCATTCCACATTCCATTCCATTCCTTGTTCTAATCCAGTTTCCATTCCATTTCATTCCATGTTCCATTCCATTTAATTCCACATTCGATTCCATTCAATTCTACATTTCATTCCATTCCATTCCATTCAAGTCCTCATTCCATTCAATTTCATTCCATTCCAAACTATATTCCATTCCATTCCAGTCCGTATTCCACTCCATTCCATCCCATTCCATTCCACATTCCATTTCAGTACATTCCACATTCCATTCCATTCCTTTCCACTTTCCATTCAACATTAAATTCCATTCCATATTCCATTCCATTCTACATTCCATTCTATTCCATTCTATCTTCGATTCTATTCCATTTAACATTGCATACCATTCCATTTCACATTCCTTGCCATTCCACCTTCCATTCCATTCAAATCCATTATATTCTACATTCCATTCCATTCCACTTTCCATTCCATTCCATTCCACCTTCCAATTACCCCTCAATTCCATTCTGTTCCACATTCCTATCCACATTGCTTTCCACATTCAATTTGTTTCCATTCAATTCCACATTCCATTCCATTCCATTCCTCATTCCAATCCATTCTATTCCACATTCCTTTCCATTCTACATTCCATTGCACATTCCATTCCATTCTTTCCACATTCCACTCCATTCCTTTCCACATTCCACTCCATTGCATTCCACATTCCATTCCACATTCCATTCCATTCCATTGCATCTTCAATTCCATTCCATTCCATGCTGCATTCCATTCCACATTCCAATCCATTGGATTGCACCTTCAATTCCATTCCATTCCACGTTGCATTCCATTCCTTTCCACATTCCATTCAATTCATTACACATTCCATTCGATTCCATACCTCATTCCATTTCATTACATATTCTATTCCATTCCACTTTCCATTCCATTCCATTCCTGGTTCCATTCAACGTTCCATTCCATTCCATTCCTGGTTCCATTCCAAATTCCATTCCTTTCCATTCCACGTTCCAT
The DNA here is from genome assembly GCF_028885655.2 of Pongo abelii. Classification (NCBI taxonomy): domain Eukaryota; kingdom Metazoa; phylum Chordata; class Mammalia; order Primates; family Hominidae; genus Pongo; species Pongo abelii. The sequence goes on along the minus strand of NC_085929.1, from coordinate 11,663,906 downwards.
TCCATTCAATTCCACATTCCATTCCATTCCACATTCCATTGTACATTCCATTCCATTCCATTCCTTTCAACATTCCACATTCCATTCCATTACTTTCCACATTCCATTCCACCTTCCATTCCACTTTCCATTCCACACTCCAATCCACATTCCATTCCACATTCCATTCCATTCCAATCAATTCCGCATTGTATTCCACTCCATTCCACATTCCATTCCACCTTCCATTCCACTTTCCATTCCACACTCCATTCCACATTCCATTCCACATTCCATTCCATTCCATTCCATTCCGCATTGTATTCTATTCCATTCCACCTTCCATTCCACATTCCATTCCACATACCATTCCATGTTCCATTCCATGTTCCCATTGCATTTCATTCCATTCCACATTTCATTCCATTCCACATTTCATTCCATTCCATTCCATTTCACATTCCACTCCATTCCATTTCAATTGCCATTTCACATTCCAGTCCATTGCATTCCTCATTCCATTCCGTGACATTCCACATTCCATTCCACTTTCCATTATATTCTAATCCACATTTCATTCCATTCCATTCCATTCCAGTCCACATTCCATTCCAATCCATTCCATTGCACATTCCATTCCATTCTATACCAAATTCCATTCGATTCCATTGCACATTCCATTCCGTTTCATTCCACGTTCAATTCCATTACATTCAACGTTCCATTCCATTCCATTCCATGTTTCATTCCACGTTCCATTCCACTTTCCATTCCATGTTCCATTCCATTACACTCCATGTTCCATTCCACGTTCCATTCCACGTACAATTCCATTCAATTCCACGCTCCATTCCATGTTCCATTTCACGTTCCATTCCCCTTTCCATTACATTCCATTCCACGTTACTTTGCAAGTTCCATTTCACATTCCATTCCACATTCCATTCCATATTCCATTCTATTCCATTCCAAATTCTATTCCATTACATTCCACATTTCATTCCATTCCATTCCACATTGCATTCCATTCTATTGCATTCCATATTCAATTCCACATTCCATGCCACATTCCATTCTATTCCATTCCACATTCCATTCCAATCCATTCCACATTCCCTTCCACTTTCCATTCCATACCATTCCACATTCAACTCCATTCCAAAGCATTCCAGTCCACACTGCATTCCAATCCATTCCATTTCACATTCCATTCCATTCCACTCCATTCCATTCCATTCCTTTCCACTCCAAATTCCATTCAATTCCATTCCATTCCATTCCACATTCCATTCAATTCCACATTCCATTCCGTTCCATTCCATTCCATTCCACATTCCATTCCACATTCCATTCAATTCCATTCCTCATTCCATTGCATTCCATTCCAGATTCAATTCCATTCCGCTTCATTCCACATTCCATTCCACATTCCATTCCACTCCATTCCAAGTTCCATTTTATTTCATTTCACGTTCCATTCCATTCAATTACAATTTCTACTCCATTCCATTCCACGTTCCATTACACGTTCCATTCCATTACACATTTCTTTCCATTCCATTACGCGTTCCATTCCACGTTCCATTCCACATTCCATTCCACTTTCAATTCGATGTTCCATTCAACGTTCCATTACGCATTCCATTACAAATTTGATTCCACATTCCATTCCATTCCATTCCACATTCCATTGAACATTCCATTCCACGTTACATTCCAAACTGCATTCCATTGCATTCCATTCCATTCCATTTCCCATTCCATTCAACATTCCATTCAATTCCATTCCATTCCACATTCCACTGCACATTTCATTCCACTTTCCTTTCGAAATTCCCTTCCATTCCAATCCATTCCACATTCCATTCAATATTCCATTCAATTCCTTTCCGCATTGCTTTTCAAATTCCATTCCATTGCATTCCACATTCCATTCCACATTCCATTCCATTGCTTTCCACATTCCATGAAACATTCCATTCCATTCCATTCCACATTTCATTGCATTCCATTCTACATTCCATTGCATTCCATTCCACGTTCCATTCCATTTTCCATTCCACTTTCAATTCCACGTTTCTTTCCACATTCCATTTCACGTTCCATTCCACGTTGCATACCACATTGCATTCCATTCTATTCCACATTCCTTTCCAAATTGCATTCCATTTCATTCCACATTCCATTCCATTCCGTTTCAAATTCCATACCATTCCATTCCATTCCATTAGAAATTCCATTCCATTCCATTCCGTTTCATTCCATTCCACATTCCATTGCATTCCAATCCACATTCCATTCCATTCCATTCCATTCCATATTCCATTCCATTTCATTCCACGTTCCATTCCACGTTCCATTCCAGTTTCCATTTCAATTCATTCAACATTCCATTCCGCCTTCCATTCCTTTCCACATTCCATCCGACATTCCTTTCCATTCCATTACACATTTCATTGCATTTCATTCCACATTATATTCTATTCCATTCCACATTCCATTCCAAGTTCCATTCCACGTTCCATTCCTTTTCATTCCACATTCCACTCCACATTCCATGGCACATCGCATTCCTTTCCATTCAACATTGCATTTCATTCCATTTCACATTCCTTTCCATTCCATTCCGTTCCACATTCCATTCCATTCCATTCCACGTTCCATTCCAATTTCCATTCCAGGTTCCATTCCACATTCCATTCCACATTCAATTCCACGTTCCATTCCACATTCCATTCCACTTTCCATTCCTCATTCCATTCCACATTCCATTCCACATTCCATTCCATTCCATTCAACATTCCATTCCATTCCACTCTATTCCATTCCACATTCCATTTTATTCCATTCCATTCCACATTCCACTCTAATCCATTCCATTCCACATTCCATTCCACTTTCCACTCCAATTCTTTCAACATTCCATTCCACCTTCCAGTCCTTTCCACATTCCATCCCACATTCCATTCCATTCCATTACACATTTCATTTCATTGCATTCCACATTATATTCTATTCCATTCCACATTCCATTCCATATTCCTTTCCACGTTCCATTGCACTTTCCATTCCACTTTCCTTTCCACGTTCCATTCCACGTTCCATTCCATGTTCCATTCCGCGTTCCATTCCTTTCCTTTCTGCATTACATTTCTCATTCCATTCCTTTCCAGCCCACTTTCAACTCCATTCCATTCTACATTCCATTAAACATTCTTCTCTATATGATTTCGCATTCCATTCCACATTCCATTCCCATCCATTCATCATTCCACACCACTCCATTCCACTCTACATTGCATTCAATTCCAATCCTCATTCCATTCCACATTCCATTCAATTCCATTCCACATTCCATTCGCTTCCATTCCACATTCCATTCCACCTTCCATTCCATTCCTTTCCACGTTGCATCCCACGTTGCTTTCCACTTTGCTTTCCACGTTCCTTTCCACCTTCCATTCCACGTTCAATTCCATGTTCCAATCCACGTTCCATTCCATTCCATTCCACGTTAAATTCCACATTCCATTCTATTCCATTCCACATTCCATTCCTTTCCATTCCACATTCAATTCCATTCCATTAAAAATTCCACTCCATTCTATTCCATTCCATTCCACATTCGATTGAATTCCAATCCACATTGCATTCCATTCCATTCCATTCCATATTCCATTCCATTCCATTCAACATTCCATCCCACATTCCATTCCATCCCATTCCACATTTCATTGCATTCCATTCCACATTGCATTCCATACCTTTCCACTTTCCATTCATTTCCATTCAACATTCCATCCTACATTCCATTCCATTCCATTCCACATTTCATTGCATTCCATTCCACATTGCATTCCATTCCATTCTACATTCCCTTCCACATTCCATTACACATCGCATTCCACGTTCCATTCCAATTTCCTTTCACATACCATTCCAAATTCCATTCCACGTACAATTCCACGTTCCATTCGGTTTCATTCCACATTCCATTCCTTTCCATTCCACATTCTATTCCACATTCCATTCCATTACCTTCCATTTCATATTCCATTCAATTCTAAACCATTCCACATCCCATTCTATTCCATTCCACATTCCAGGCCATTCCATTGCACATTCCATCCAACATTACATTCCATTCCATTCCAGTACACATTCTATTACATTCCATTTCACATTCCATTCCATTCCACCCCATTCTTTTCCAATCGATTACATTTTCCCTTACTTTCCATTCCACGTTCTATTCCAATTTCCATTCCACGTTCCATTCCTTTTCATTTCTCATTCCATTCCACATTCCATTGCACATCGCATTCCTTTCCATTCAACATTGCATTTCATTCCATTTCACATTCCTTTCCATTCCATTCCATTCCACATTCCATTCCATTCCATTCCACGTTCCATTCCAAGTTCCATTCCATGTTCCGTTCCACATTCCATTCCACGTTCAATTCCACGTTCCATTCCACGTTCCATTCCACTTTCCGTTCCTCATTCCATTCCACATTCCATTCCACATTCCACTCCATTCCATTCCACATTCTATTCCATTCCACTCTATTCCATTCCACATTCCGTTTTATTCCATTCCATTCCACATTCCACTCTAATCCATTCCATTAAACATTCCATTCCACATTCCATTCCAATTCATTCCACATTCCATTCCAATCCATTCCACATTCCATTCCACATTCCATTCCACATTGCCTTCAACATTCCCTTCCGCATTAAATTCCATTCCTTTCCACATTCCATTCCACATTGCATTCCTCATTCCATTACATTCCATTCCTCATTCCATTCCACATTCCATTCCACATTCCATTCCACATTCCCTTCCACATTCCATTCCACATTCCCTTCCATGTTCCATTCCATTCCACATTCCATACCATTCAATTCCAAATTGCTTTGCATTCCTTTCCATTCCACATTCCTTTCCATATTCGAATCCCTTCCATTCCACATTCCATTTCATTGCATTCCACACTCCATTCTACGTTCCATTCTAAGTTCCATTATGCGTTCCATTACAGGTTCCATTCCACCTTCAATTCCATTCCATTCCACACTCTATTCCACATTCCATTACATACGATTCCACATTCCATACAGTTCCATTGCATTCCATTCCACAATCTATTCCATTCCATTTCACATTCCATTCCATTCCTTTCTACAATTCATTCCATTCCATTCCACATTCCATTCCACATTCCATTCCATTCCATTACACATTCAATTCGATTCCACATTCCATTCCACATTCCATTCCATTCCTTTCCACAGTCCATTCCACTCCATTCCACATTCCATTCCATTCCATTCCACAGTCCATTCCATTCCATTCCACATTCCATTCCACATTCCATTCCATTCCATTCCACATTGCATTCCACATTCCATTCCATTCCATTCCATTCCACATTGCATTCCACATTTCATTCCATTCCATTTCACATTCCATTCCACAGAGTATTCCCCTCCATTCATCTTTCCATTCCACATTCCACTCCACATTCCATTCCACTTTCCATTCCATTCCATTCCACCTTCCATTCCACGTTTCATTAGACGTTCAATTCCACGTTCCATTCCACGATCCATTCCATTACATTCCATGTTCCATTCCATATTCCATTCCATTCCTTTCCACATTCCATTCCTTTCCATTCCACATTCCATTCCACAATCCATTGCATTCCATTCTGCATTCCATTCTACATTTCATTCCACTCCATTGCACATTTCATTCCACATTCCATTCCATTCCATTCCACATTCCATTCCACATTCCATTCCACGTTCCATTCCTTTTTCCATTCCAGGTTCCTTTCCACGTTCCATTCCTCTCCATTACAGCTTCCATTCCGTTCCATTCCACTTTCCATTTCATTCCGTTCCACATTCCATTCAACATTCTATTTCACATTCCATTCCACATTCCATTGTACATGCCATTCCATTCCATTCCATTCCATTCCACATTCCATTTCATTCCATTCCACATTCCATTCCGTTTCATTACACATTCCATTCCACATTCCATTCCACGTTCCATTTCATGTTCCGTTCCATTTCATGCCACTTCCTATTCCATTCTATTTAGCGTTCCATTCCATTCCATTCCACATTCCATTCCATTCCATTCCACATTCCTTTCCACATTTGATTCCATTCCATAACACTTTCCATTCCACATTCCATTCCATTCCATTTCATTCCACGTTCCATTCCACATTCAATTCCTCATTCCATTCCACATTCCATTCCACATTCCATTCCACATTTTGTGCGTTCCAATTCACATGCCATTCCACGTTCCCTTCCATTCCATGCTATTCCATTCCACATTCCATTCCACATTCCATTCGGCACTGCATTCCATTCCTTTCCAGTTCACATTCCATTCCACTGCTTTCCACATTCCATTCCACATTCCATTCCACTCCATTATGCATTCTATTCCATTCCAATCCACATTTCATTCTGCATTTCCTTCCATTCCATTCCACATTCCTTTCCACAATCTACTCCACATTCATTTCCATTACATTCCATTCTATTCCATTCCACGTTCCATTCCAAATTCCATTGCATTCCTTTCCACGTTCCATTTCACATTCCATTCCATTCCGTTCTACGTTCCTTTCCACACTGAATTCCGCATTCCATTCCACATTGCATTCCATTCCATCCCACATTCCATTCCACATTCCAGCCCACTTTCAATTCCACATTCCATTACACGTTTCATTCCACGTTACATTCCACATTGAATTCCATTCCACTTAACGTTCCTTTCCCATTACATTCCATTCCATACCAAGTTCCATTGCAGATTCCATTCCACGTTCCATTCCATTCCATTCCACTTTCCATTCCACGTTCCATTGCACGTTCCTTTCCATTCCATTCCACGTTCCATTCCACTTTCCACTGAATTCCATTCCGAGTTCCATTCCATAATCCATTCAATTCCATTCCACACGCCATTCCACATTCCATTCCAGATTCCATTCCGTACCTTTCCACATTTCATTCCGCTTTCCATTCAACTTTCCATTCCATATTCCATTCAATTTCATTCCATGTTCCATTTGACATTGCTTTCCTTTACATTGCACTTTCCATTCCACATTCCATTCCACATTCCATTGCGTTACATTCCACATTCCATTCCATTCCATTACATTCCACATTCCGTTCCATTCCATTCCACATTCCATTCCATTCCACATTCCATTCCATTCATTTCCAAATTTCATTGCATTACATTCCATTCCATTCCACATACCATTCCATTCAACATTCCATTCCACTTTCCATTCCACTTACCATACCGCGTTCTATTCCATTTTATTCCACATTCCATTCCATTACATTCCACATTGTATTCCATATTCTATTCCATTCCATTCATTTATTGTATTCCATTGCATTCCACTCCACATACCTTTACATTCCACATTCCATTCCACATTCCATTCCACGTTCCATTCCACGTTCCATTCCATTCCATTCCACATTCCATTCCATTCCATTCCACATTCCATTCCATTCCATTCCACATTCCATTCCACATTCCATTTTATTCCATTCCACATTTCATTCCATTCTATTCCACATTCCATTCCACACTTGATTCCATTCCATTCATCATTCGTTTCCACATTCCATTCCATTGCATCCCATTCCACTTTCCCTTCCACATTCCATTCCACATTCCATAACACATTCTATTCCATTCCATTCCAAATCCCATTCCACATTCCACTCCATTTCTTTCCACATTCCTTTCCACAATACATTCCCTTACATTCCATTCCACATTCTGTTCTCCATTCCATTCCATTGCATTTAAAATTCTGTTCCGTGAATTCCACATTCCATTCCACATTCCATTCCATTCCATTCCTTTCCACATTCCATTCCAAATTCCATTCCATTCCATTCCATTCCACTTTGCAATCCATTAAGTTCCAATTTCCATTCAATTTCATTCCACAATCCTTTCCATTCCGTTGCACATTCCTATCCATTCAATTCGACATTCCATTCCACTTTCCATTCTACATTCCATTCCATTCCATTTCACATTCCAATCCACATTCCATTCCATTCCATTCCGCAATCCATTCCATTCCATTCCACAATCAATTCCAGATTCCATTCCATTCCTTTTAATAGCACATTCCATTCCAAATTCCATTCCATTCCATTCCACATTCCATTCCACATTCCCTTCCATTCCTCTCCACATTCCATTCCACATTCCATTCCATTTCATTTCATATTCCATTCCATTCCTTTCCACATTCCATTCCCTTCCATACCACATTCCATTCCACATTCCATTCAACTTTCTATTCCAGATTCCATTCAACAATCCAATCCACGTTCCATTCCATTCCATTCAACTTTCCTTTTCATGATCAATTCCACATTCCATTCTATGTTCCATTCTATTCCATTCCATGTTCCATTCCACATTGCATTCCATTAAATTCCATGTTCCATTCCACATTCTATTCCTCCTTCCATTCCACGTGACATTCCACTTTCCAATCCACGTTTCCTTCCAAGTTCCATTCCACGTTCCATTCCATTCCATTAAACTTTCCATTCTACTTTCCACTCCTCATTCCATTCTACATTGCCTTACGTTCCATTCCACATTCCATTCCGCATTCCGTTTCACTTTCCATTCCACAATCTATTACATTCCATTCTATTTTCCATTCCACATTCCATTCCACGTTCCATTCCGTTCTATTCTACATTCCATTCCACATTCATTTACACATTCCATTCCACATTCCTTTCCATTACATTCCATTCCACATTCCATTCCACATTCAATATCTTTCCATTCCATTCCAAGTTACATTCCACATTCCATTCCACATGCCATTCCACGTTCCTTTCCATTCCATTCCACGTTCCGTTCCACATTCCATTGCACATTCCATTCCACGTTCCTTTCCGTTCCATTCCACGTTCCATTCCACATTCCATTGCACATTCCATTCCACATTCCATTCCACATTCCATTCAACGTTCCTTTCCATGTTCCATTCCATGTCCCGTTCCATTCCATTCCATGTTCCATTACACATTCCATTCCATTCCGTTCCACCATCCATTCCATATTCCATTACCAGGTTCCAATGCACATTCCTTTCCACTCCTTTCCACTTTCTATTCCACATTCCATTCCATTCTATTCTACGTTGCATTACACATTCTATTCCATTCCATTCCACAATTCATTCCACATTCCATTCCACGTTCCATTCCACATTCCATTTCATTCCATTCCATGTTACATTCCACATTCCATTCCGTTCCATAACACGTTCCATTCCACATTCCATTCCACATTCCTTTCCACATTCCATTCCGTTCAATTCCACATGCCACTCCACATTGCATTCCACATTCCATTCCTCTTCTATTCCGCATTGCAGTCCACATTTCATTCCATTCCATTACACATTCCATTCCACATTCCATTCCATTCCATTCCACATTCTATTCCACTTTCCCTTCCACATTCTCTTCCATTCCAATCCAGATTCCTTTCCACGTTGCATTCCATTCCATTCCACATTCCAATCCACTTTCGATTCCACATTCCTTTCCACATTCCATTCCATTAAATTCCACATTCCAGTCAACATTCCATTCCATTCCATTAAACATTCTATTCCATATTCAATTCCAAATTCCATTCCATTCCATTCCACATTCCATTCCATTGCATTCCACATTCCTTTCCATTCCATTCCACATTACACTACAAATTCCACTGCATTCCATTCAATAGTCCATTCCACATTCCATTCCTTTACATTCCACATTCCATTCCACATTCCATTTCACTTTCCTTTCTACATACAATTACATTGCTATCCACGTTCCATTTCTTTCAATTCCACGTTCCATTTCATTCGATTCCACGTTACAATTCATTGCAGTTCAAATTTCATTCCGAATTCCATTTCACATTCTATTCCATCCCATTCCATTGTATTCCACATTCCATTCCATTCCAATCCGCATACCATTCCATTTCAAATTCAATTCCATTCCATTCCATGTTCCAATCCCTTCCATTCCACCTTCCATTCAATTCCATTGCACATTCCATTCCAATTTTGATTCTTTTAAATTCTATTCCACATTCCATTCCACTCCATTCCACATTGCATTCCACATCCCATTCCACATTCCATTCCATTTCATTCCACATTCCATTCCATTCCATTCCATTCCTTTCCATTCCAAATTCCATTCCATTCAATTCTAGGTTCCATTCCATTCCATTCCATTCCACATTGCATTCCACATTCTATTCCACATTCCATTCCATTTCATTCCACTTTCCATTCCATTCCATTCCATTCCACATTCCATTCCATTGCATTCTATTCTATTCCATTCCATTCCACATTCCATTCCATTCAATTCTACGTTCCATTCCTTTCCACATTCCATTCCATTCCATTCCACATTCCCTTCCATTCCATTCCACATTCCATTCCATTCAATTCTACGTTCCATTCCATTCCACATTCCATTCCATTCCATTCCACATTCCATTCCATTCCATTCCACATAACATTCCATTGAATTCTACGTTCCATTCCATTCCACCTTCCATTCCATTTCATTCCACATTCCATTCCATTCCAGTCCACATTCCATTCCATTCCGCATTCCATTCCATTCCAGTCCACTATCCATTACATTCCATTCCACATTCCATTAAATTCCACTCCACATTGTATTCCACCTTCCATTCCATTCTATTCTCTTTCACATTCCATTGCATTCCATTCTATTCCACATTGCATTCCTCTCCATTACACATTCCATTCTATTCCATTCCACATTCGATTCCACGTTCCATTCCACATTCCTCTTTATGATCCATTGCATTCCATTCCACATTCCATTCCATTCCACATTCCATTCCATTCCATTCCTTTCCACATTCCATTCCATTCTATATTCCATTCCACATTCCATTCCACATTCCATTCGTTTCCACATTGCATTCCACATAACTTTCAACACTCCATTCCATTCCATTCCACATGCCATTCCACATTGCATTCCTTTCCATTCCACATTCCATTCCATTCCATTCCACATTCCACGTTCCATTCCACGTTGCATTCCACGTTTATTCCATTCAATTCCACGTTCCATTCCACTTTCCATTCCACCCCATTCCATTCCACATTCCATTCCATTCCATTCCATTTCACTTTCCATTCCACATTGCATTCCAAATTCCATTCCACATTCCATTCATCATTCCATTCCACATTCCATTCCATATTCTATTTCTTTCCATTCCATATTCCATTCCACATTCCATTCCATTCCACTTTCCATTCCATTCTATTCCACATTCCATTGCGCATTCCATTCCATTCCAAATTCCTTTCCATTCCATTCCATTGCATTCCATATTGCATTCAACATTCCATTCCATTCCATTCCACATTCCATTCCATTCCACATTCCATTCCATTCCACACTCCATTCCATTCCATTCCAAATTCCATTCACTTCCATTTCATTCAATTACACATTCCATTCCACATTCCATTTCATTCAATTGCACATTCCATTCCACATTCCATTCCCTTCCATTACAAATTTCATTCCATACCATTCCAGTCCATTCCACACCACATTCCATTATATTCCATTCCATTCCACCTTCCATTCCATTCCATATTCCATTCCACATTCCATTTCATTCCACATTCCATTCCATTCAATTCCTCGTTCCATTCCATTCCATTCCACATTCCATTCAATTTCATTCCATTCCACATTCCTTTCCATATTCCATTCCATTCCATTCCACCTTCCACTCCACATTCCATTCCACATACCATTCCTTTCCATTCCACATTCCTTTCCACATTCCATTCCATTCCATTCCTTATTCATTCCACAATCGATTCCACTCCATTCCACATTCCGTACCAATTGCCTTCCATTCCATTCCACATTCCATTCCATTTCTTTCCACATTCCATACCACATTCCATTCCATTCCACGTTCCGCTTAATAACATTCCACATTCAATTCCACATGCCATTCCTCTTTGCATTCCATTCCATTCCACCTTCCATTGAACAATCCATTAGGCGTACCATTCCACGTTCCATTCCACGTTCCCTTCCATTCCATTCCTCTTTCCATTCCAAATTGTATTTCATTCCATTCCCCATTCCATTCCATTATATTACACATTCCATTCCATTACATTCCACATTGCATTCCACATTCCATTCCATTCCATTCCATGTTCCATTCCATTGCCTTCGACGTTACCTTCCACATTCTGTTCCACATTCCATTCCACGTTCCATTCCTTTCCATTCCTCGTTCCATTCCATTTAATTCCACGTTCTATTTCATTCCATTCCACGTTCCATTCCACATTCCATTTGACATTCCATTCCACCTTCCCTTCCATTCCATTCCGTTCGATTCCATTCCACATTCCATTCCATTCCATTCCATTTCTCCTTCCATTCTATTCCACATTCCATTCCATTCCATTATGTTAGAGTCCACTTCCTATTCCATACCATTCCGCATTCCATTCCATTCCATTCCACATTCCATTCCATTCCATTCCACATTCTATTCTATTCAATTCCACATTCCATTCCATTCCATTCCTTTTCATTCACATTCCATGCCATGGCATTCCATTCCACATTGCATTCCTTTCCATTCTGCATTCCTTTCCATTCTACATTCCATTTCATTCCATTCCACACTGCATTCCTTTTGATTCCACATTCCATTCCATTCCATTCCATTCCCTTCCACATTCCTTTCCATATTCTATTACCTTCCATTCCACATTCCTTTCCATTCCATTCCACATTCCTTTCCATTAAATTCCATTCCATTCAACATTCCATTCAACATTCTACTCCCTTGCCTTCCACATTCCATTCCATTCCATTTCACATTCCATTCCACATTGCATTCTCTTCCACTCCACATTCCATTCCATTCAATTCCACATTCCATTCCACGTTCCGTTGCACTTTCCATCCCACGTTCCATTCCATTCCATTCGGCATTCCATAATATTAATTTCCATTCCTTTCCTGATTCCTTTCCATTCGACTTCACTTTCTATTCCACATTCCATTCCATTCCGTTCCACATTCCATTCCTTGCCATTGCACATTCCATTCCTTTCCTTTCTACATTTCATTCTACATTCCATTTCACGTTCCTTTCCATTCCATTCCATGTTACATTCCACGGTCCATTCCACATTCCACTCCACTTTCCATGCAATTCCATTCCACGTTCCATACCACATTCCATTCCTTTCCATTCCAAGTTCCCTTCCACATTCCATTCCTCTTTCCATTCCATGCTCCATTCCACATTCCATTCCATGTTCAATACCAGATTCCATTCCAAGTTATATTCCATGTTGCATTCCATTCCATTCCACGTTCCACTCCACATTGCATTCCACTTTCCATTGCACATTCCATTTCACATTCCATTCCGGTCCATTCCACGTTGTATTCCACAATCCATTCCATATTCCATTCCATTCAATTCTATTCCACATTGTTTTACACGTGCAATTCGATTTCATTCCACATTCCATTGCACATTGCATTCCATTCCAGTCCACATTCTAATTGACTTTGAAGTTCATTCCATTCCGCATTCTATTCCATTCCAGTCCACATTCCATTCCACATTTCAGTCCACTTTTCATTCCATTCCATTCCACGTAACATTCCACCTTCCATTCCAGAATCGATTCCATATTCCACTTCATTCTATTCTACATTCCATTCCATATTGCATTCCATTCCTGTCCACATTCCATTCCACATTCAATTCCATTCCATACCCCATTCCTTTCCGCTCGATTCCACGTTCCATTCCATTCAATTCTACGTTCCATTCCACATCCCATTAAACATTCCATTCCTCGTTCCTGTCCACATTCCACTACACATTCCATTCTAAGTTCCATTCGACTTTCCATTCCATCCCTTTCCAAGTTCCATTCCACATTCCATTCCATTCTGTTTCATTTTACATTCCATTCAATTCCACATTCCATTCCATTCAATTCGACATTCCATTCCGTACCATTCTGCATTCCATTCCATAGCATTCCTTTCCTCATTCGACTCCATTCCATTCCACATTCCATTCCACATTCCATTCCATTCCATTCCATTCCATTCCATTCCATTCCATTCCATTCCAAATTCCAGACCATTCAATTCCATTCCACAGTCCATTCCACATTCCATTGCAAATTCCATTGCATTCCCTTCCACGTTCCATTCCATTCCATTCCATTCCATTCCATTACACATTCCATTCCACATTCCATTCCCTTCTATTCCACATTCCATTCCATTCCTTTCCACATTCCATTCCACGTTCCATTCCACTTTCCATTCTACGTTCCATTCCATTCCAATCCATTCCATTCCATTCCATTCCATTCCATTCCCTTCCATTACACATAACATTCCACATCCCATTGCCCTTCCTTCCATATTCCATTCTATTCCTTTCCATTTTACATTCCACGTTCCATTCCACGTTCCATTCCATTCCATTCCATTCCATTCAATTGAACTCCATTCAATTCTATTCCATTCCAGTCCATTGCACTCTGGATACCTTTGCATTCCATTCCAAATTTTATTCGACATTCCATTCCATTCCATTCCACTTTCCATTCCATTCCATTCCACATTCCATTCGACATTCTATTCCATTCCATTCCATATTCCATTCCACATTGTGTTGCTTTCCATTCCACATTCCATTCCACTTTCCATTCCATTCCATTCCACATTCCATCCCATTGCATTCCTCATTCCATTCCTTTCCATTCCACATTCCTTTCCACATTGTGTTGCATTCCATTCCACATGCCATTCCACATGCCATTTCACATGGCATTCCAATCCATTCCACGTTCCATTTCATTTTCCATTCCTCAGTCTATTCCGCATTCCATTACACGTTCCATTCCATTTCATTCCACGTTCCGTTCTACGCTCTGTTAGAAGTTCCATTCCAAGTTCCTTTGCACGTTCCATTCCATTCCTTTCCACGTTTCATTCCATATTCCATTCCATTCCATTCCACATTCCATTCCATTCCATTCAAAATTCCATTCCATTGCATTCCACGTTCCATTCCATATTCCATTCCATTCCATTCCACATTCCATTCCATTCAACATTCCATTCCATTGCATTTCACGTTCCATTCCACGTTCCATTCAATGTTCCATTCCATTCCATTCAACATTCCATTCCATTGCATTTCACGTTCCATTCCACGTTCCATTCTATGTTCCATTCCATGTTCCATTCCACGTTCCATTCCATTCCATTCCACGTTCCATTGCATTCCATTCCACATTCCATTTTACATTCCATTTCACATTCCATTCCACCTTCCTTTCCATTCCATTCCACGTTCCAGTCCACACCATTCCGCATTCCAATCCATTCCATTCCTTTCCACATTCGATTCCATTCCATTCCACATTCCATTCCATTTCACAATACATTCCATTCCATTACATTCCATTCCACATTGCGTACTGTTCCATTCCATTCCACTTTCCATTCCACATTCCATTTGACATTCCATTCCATTCTACATTCGATTCCGTTCCGTTCCATTCCATTCCATTACACATTCCATTACCTTCCATTCCACTACACATTCCATTACTTTCCATTCCACATTCCATTCCTTTCCGCATCCATTCCACTTTCCCTTCCACGTTCCGTTCCACATTCCATTCCATTCCATTGCATTCCATTCCATCCTGGATTCCTTTCCATTCCATTCCATTCCAAATTATATTTGACATTCCATTCCAATCCATTCCACATTCCATTATAATCCATTCCACATTCCAATGTATAGCATTCCAAATTCCATTCCTTTCCATTCCACATTACTTTCCACTTTCCATTCCACGTTCCATTCCACATTCCATTCCGCGTTCCATTCTACATTACATTCCATTCCATTCCACGTTCCATTACCTTCCGTTCCATTTCCTTTACCTTCCATTCCACATTTTTTCCATTCCATTCAACATTCCATTCCACATTCCATTACTTTCCATTCCTCATTATTTTCCATTCCATTACACATTCCATTCCATTCCATTCCTTATTCCATTTCACATTTCATTACCTTCCATTCTCATTCTTTTCCATTCCATTACACATTCCACTCCATGTTACATTCCACGTTCCGTTTCACGTTGCATTCCATTTCATTCCATTCCACATTCCATTACATTCCATTCCACAATCCATCGCATTACATTTCAGATTCCATTCCACATTACCTTGCATTCCATTCCACATTCCATTCCACATTCCATTCCAATGCATTTCACTTTCCATTTCAAGTTTCATTCCACAGTCCATTCCACATTCCATTCCACGTTGCATTTCATTCCATTCCACGTTCCACTATACTTTCCATTCCTTTCCATTAGACGTTCCATTCCACATTCCATTGCACATTCCATTCCAGGTTCCTTTCCACATTCCATTCCACGTTCCCTTCCACCTTCCATTCCACACTGCATTCCACGTTACATTCCATTCCATTCCACGTTGCATTCCACATTCCATTCCAAATTCTATTCCACAATACATTCCGTACCATTCCATTCCACTCCACGTTGCATTCTATAGTCATTTCCACATTAAATTCCACATTCCTTTCCATTCCATTTCACTTTCCATTCCACAATCCTTTCCACTTTCCATTCCACATTGCATTGCATTCCATTCAATTCCATTCTAGATTGTATTCCACATTCCATTCCATACTTTATGCCATTCCATTCCACATTAAATTCCACATTCCATTCCAGAGTCCATTCCACTCCATTCCACTTTCCATTCCACATTCCATTCCACATTCCGTTTCATTCCAGTCCACGTTCCATTGTACTTTCCATTGCATTCCATCCCACGTTCCTTTCCATATTCCATTGCACATTCCAATCCACGTTCCATTCCACATTCCGTTCCACGTTCCATTCCATTCCATTACAGGTTCCATTCCACATTCCATTCCACTCCATTCCACTTTGCTTTCCACTTTCCTTTTCATGTTCCATTCCACGTTCCATTTCATTGCATTCCACGTTCCATTCCTCTTTGCATTCCATTCCACGTTCCATTTCACATTCCATTCTATATTCCATTCCACGTTACACTCCATTATATTCCACGTGCCCCTCCACATTCCATTCCACATTCCTTTCCACATTCCATTCCATATTCCATTCCATTCCATTCCACATTCCATTCCATTCCATTCCATTCCACATTCCATTCCATTCCATTCCATTCCACATTCCCTTCCGCATTCCATTCCATTCCACTCCACATTCCATTCCTCATTCCAGTGCATTCCATTCCACATTCCGTTCAATATTCCAATCCATTCCATTCCACATTCCATTCCATTCCATTACACATTCCTTTCCACATTCCATTCCACGTTCCATTCCATTCCGTTCAACTCTCCATTACACCTTCCCTTCCACGTTCCATTTCAAGTTCCATTCCACTCGCTTACACGTTCTATTCCACGTTCCACTCCACCTTTCATTTCACATTTCAGTAAACTTTCCATTGCACATTCCATTCTATTCCATTCCACGTTCCATTCCACGTTCGATTCCACATTCCATTCCACATTCCGTTCCACATATAATTCCATTCCATTCCACGTTCCATTACACATTCCATTCCATTCCATTCCACATTCCGTACCATTCCATTCTATTGCATTCGTCATTCCATTCCATTCCATACCATATTCTATTCCACATTCCATTCCATTACTTCCACATTCCATTCATCATTCCATTCCATTCCATTCCACATTCCATTCAATTCCACTCCACTTTCCATTCCATATTCCTTTCCACTCCATTCCACATTTCATTCCATATTCAATTCAATGCTGCCTTCCACATTACATTCCATGTTCCATTCCAAGTTCCATTCCACTTTCCTTTCAGTTCCATTCCACGTTCCATTGCACATTCCTTTCCATTCCTGTCCACTTTCTCTTCCAGATTCCATTCCAAGTTCCATTCCACATTCCATTCCATTTCATTCCAAATTCCATTCCATTCCATTCCACAATCCATTCCACATTTCCTTGCATGGCTTTCCACATTCCATTCCACATTCCATTCCACATTACATTCCAATCCATTCCACATTCCATTTCACGTTACACTGCAAAGTCCATTGTGCATTCCTTTCCACGTTCCTCTCCACTTTCAATTCCTTTCCATTCCACTTACCTTAACACATTAGTTTGCACATTCCAATTCATGATACATTCCACATTCCATTCCGTGTTCCATTCCATGTTCTATTCCAAGTTCCATTCCATTTCATTCCACGTTACATTCAACATTCCATTCCATCCAATGTCACGTTCCATTCCATTCCATTCCACGATGCATTCCACATTCCCTTCCACAATCCATTCTGTTCCATTCCATTCCATTCCACGTTCCATTCCATGTTCCATTCCACATTCCATTCCACATTCCATTGCACATTCCTTTCTGTTCATTCCACATTCCGTTCCACATTCCTTTCCACTTTCCCTTCCACATTCCTTTCAATTCCATTCCATTCCATTACATTCCACATTCCATTCCACTCCATTCCACATTCCATTCCACCTTCCATTCCATTCCACATTACATTCCAGACTCCATTCCATACCATTCCACATTCCATTCCACATTCCGTTCCATTCCATTCCAAGTTCCATTCCACGTTCCATTCCACATTCAATTCCATATTCCATTCCACATTCCAATCCATTCCATTCCATTCCACCTTCCATTCCACAATCTATTGCATTGCATTCCACAGTCCATTCCACGTTCCATTCCATTCCATTCCACTTTCCAATCCACTTTCCATTCCATTCCATTCCACGTTCCATTCCACAATCCATTGTGCTTTACATTCCAATTTCCATTCCATATTCCATTCTTTGATCCAGTCCACGTTCCATTCCACTTTCCATTCCATTCCATTCCACGTTCCATTCCACATTCCATTGTACTTTGCATTCCAAGTTCCATTCCACATTCCACTAAACGTTCCATTCCACTTTCCATTCCATTCCATTCCAAGTTCCATTACACGTTCCTTTCCATTCCATTCCACATTCCATTCCACATTCCAATGCACATTCCATTCCACGTTGCATTCCACATTCCATTCCACTTTCTATTCCATGTTCCATTCCATTCCGTTCCACGTTCCATCCCACATTCCATTCCACATTCCATTCCACTTTCCATTCCACAATCCATTCCACAATCCATTCCATTTCATTCCACATTCCATTCCACATTCCATTCCATTCCATTCCACATTCCACTCCACATTCCATTCCACTCCATTCCATAGTGCATTCAACTTTCTATTCCATTCCATTCCACATTTCATTCCACATTCCATTCCATTTCATTCCACATTCCATTCCTCATTCCATTCCACATTGCATTCCACATTCCCTTTTTCATTACATTCGATTCCATTCCACAATCCATTCCACATTCCATTCCAATTCATTCCACATCCCATACCACATTGCATTCAACGTTCCATTCCTTTCCATACCACATTCCATTCCATGTTCCATTCCATTACATTCCACATTCTATTCCTGTTTCCATTACACGTTCCATTCCATTCCATTTCACGTTCCATTCTACTTTCCATTAGACGATCCATTCCATTCCATTCCACATTCCATTTTACATTCCATTAGAGGTTCCTTTGCACGTTCCATTCCACGTTCCATTCCATTCCTTTCCACGTTCCATTCCATATTACATTACATTCCTTTCCACATTGCATTCCATTCCATTCAACTTTCCATTCCATTGCATTCCACATTGCATTCCACGTTCCATTCCATGTTCCATTCCATTCCACGTTCCTTTCCATTCCATTCCATGTTCCATTTCATTGCATTCCACGTTCCATTCCACATTCAATTTCAGATTCCATTCCAACATCCATTCCATTCCATTCCATTCCTTTCCATTCCATTCCATTCCACTTTCCATTCCATTCCATTCCACTTTACGTCCATTCCATTCCACATTCCATTGCATTCCATTCCATTCCATTCCACATTCCATTCCATACCATTCTGCATTCCTTTACATTCCATTCCACATTCGATTCCATTCCATTCCACCTTCCATTGCATTCCGTTCCATGTTCCATTCCATTCCATTCCACTTTCCAGACTATTCCATTCCATTCCACATTCCATTCCACGTTCCATTCGATTCCATTCCACATTCCATTCCGTTCCATTCCACATACCATTCCATTCTATTCCATTTTCCATTCAATTCCATTCCATTTTCCATTCCATTCCATTCCATTACACATTCCATTCCACTTTCCATTCCCTTCCATTCCAAATTCCATTCCATTGCATTCCACATTCCATTCCACGTTCCATTCCACGTTCCATTCCATTCTATTCCATTCGATTCCATTCAATCCTATTCCATTCCATTCCATTCTGAATTCCTTTCCTTTCCATCCCATATGGAACATTCCACATTCCATTCCATTCCATTCCACATTCCATTCCATGTTCCATTCGATTACATTTCACGTTCCATTCCAGATTCCATTGCCCATGGCATTCCACGTTCCATGCCACATTCCATTTCACGTTCCATTCCACATTCCATTCCATTCCATTCCACATTCCATTCCTTTCCATTCCACATTCTATTCCACATTCCATTCCGTTCCATTCCACATTCTTTTCCACATTCCATTCCATTCCACATTCCATTCCATGTTGCATTCCACATGCTGTTTAACATTCCATTCCATGTTCCATTCGAAATTCCTTTGCACGTTCCATTCCATTCCATTCCACTTTCCATTGCACATTCCATTCCATTCCATTCCGCTTTCTATTCCACATTCCATTCACATTCCATTCCGTTCCATTCCACATTCCATTACATTCCATCCCATATTCCATTCCACATTCATTACATTCCATTCCATATTCCATTCCACATTCCATTCCATTCCATTCCACATTCCATTCCATTCTATTCCATATTCCATTCCATACCATTGCGCATTCCATTCCATTCCACATTCGATTCCATTGTATTCCACTTTCCATTCCATTCAATTCAACATTCCATACCATTCCATTCCACATTCCATTCCACATTCCAGTCCAAACACCATTCCTTTCCATTCACCTTTCCATTCTATCCCATTCCACATTCCAATCCTTTACACATTCCATTCCACATTCAATTCCTTTCCATTCCACTTTCCATTCCAGTCCATTTCACATTCCATTCCACGTTCCATTCCAAGTTCCACTCCAAGTTCCATTCCATTCTGTTCCATTCCATTAGACGCTCCATTCCACATTCCATTCCCTTCTATTCCACATTCCTTTCCATTGCATTCCACATCCCATTCCACGTTCCATTCCACGTTCCATTCCTCGTTCCTTTCCATTCCATTCCATTCCATTCCATTCCTTCCCATTCTGGATTCCTTTCCATTCCATTCCTCTTTATAATCGACATTCCATTCCATTCCGTTCCACATTCCATTCCATTGCCTTCCACATTCCATTCCTTTCCGTTCATCGTTCCATCCCACATTCCATTCCACGTTCCTTTCTACATTCCACTCCATTTCATTCCACGTTCCCTTCCACTTTCCATTACACATTCCATACAACGTTTCATTCCACGTTGCATTCCACTCCATTCCACCTTCCATTCCATTCCATTCCACTTTCCATTCCACGTTCCCTTCCATAACGTTCCACATTCCGTTCATTTCCGTTCTATTCCATTCCATTCCATTCTACATTCCATTCCACATTCCATTACCTTCCATTCCATATTCTTTTCCGTTCCATTCGACATTCCATTCCATTTCTTTTAACATTCGATTGCAGATTCCATTACCTTCCATTCCACATTCTTTTCCATTCAATTCCACATTCCATTCCACGTTCCATTCCACGTTCCGTTTCGCATTCCATTCCATTCCATTCCATTCCATTCCGGATTCCATTCCATTCCATTCCACATTCTATCCCACATTCCATTCCATTCCCTTCCACATTTCATTACACATTATACTCCATTCGATACCACTTTACACTCCATTCCATTCGAAACCAATTTACACTCCATTCCATTCCACGTTGCTTTCCATTCCATTCCAGATTACATTCCGTGTTCCATTCCGCAATCCATTCCACATTCCATTCCATTCCATTCCACATTCCGTTCCGTTCCATTCCACATTCTATTCCACATTGCCTTGTATTCCATTCCACATTCCATTCCACATTCCATTCCACATTCCATTACAAACAATTCCCTGTTAAATTCCAAGTCCCATTCCATTCCATTCCACATTCCATTCCACATTCCATTCCACGTTCCATTCCACTTTCCATTCCACGTTCCACTCCATTCCATTCCTTTCCATTTCACGTTCCATTCCACATTCCATTTCACATTCCATTCCACCTTCCATTCCATTCCATTCCATTCCATTCCACATTCCATTGCTTTCCTTTCCACTTTCAATTCCATTCCATTCCACATTCCATTCCACTCTATTCCATATTCCATTCCATACCATTGCGCATTCCGTTCCATTCCATTCCATTCCACATTCGATTCCATTGTATTCCACTTTCCATTCCATTCCATTCCACATTCCATTCCATTCCATTCCACATTCCATTCCATTCCATTCCATTCCTTTCCACATTCCATACCATTCCATTCCACATTTCTTTCCACATTCCATTCCAAATACCATTCCATTCCATTCAACTTTCCATTCTATTCCATTCCACATTCCAATCCATTACACATTCCATTCCACATTCAATTCCTTTCCATTCCACTTACCATTACTTTCCATTTCACATTCCATTCCACATTCCATTCCAAGTTCCATTCCAAGTTCCATTCCGTTCCGTTCCATTTCATTACATGCTCCATTCCACATTCCTTTCCGTTACATTCCACTTTCCTTTCCATTGAATTCCACATCCCATTCCACGTTCCTTTCCACGTTACATTCCTCGTTCCTTTCCATTCCATTCCATTCCTTTCCATTCTGGATTCCTTTCCATTCCATTCCTCTTTATAATCGACATTCCATTCCATTCCGTTCCACATTCCATTCCATTGCATTCCACATTCCATTCCTTTCCTTTCCTCGTTCCATTCGGCATTCCATCCCACGTTCCGTTCTTCGTTCCACTCCATTTCATTCCACGTTCCTTTCCACGTTCCATTACACATTCCATTCAACGTTTCATACCACGTTACATTCCACTCCATTCCATGTTCCATTCCATAACATTCCACATTCCATTCATTTCCGTTCTATTCCATTCCATTGTATTCCACATTCCATTCCACATTCCATTACCTTCCATTCCATGTTCTTTTCCGTTCCATTCGACATTCCATTCCATTTCATTCCACATTCGATTACACATTCCCTTACCTTCCATTCCAAATTCTTTTCCATTCAATTCCACATTCCATTCCACGTTCCATTCCACGTTTCGTTTCACGTTCCATTCCATTCCATTCCATTCCGGATTCTATTCCATTCCATTCCACATTCTATCCCACATTGCATTCCATTCTATTCCACATTTCATTATGCATTACATTTCATTTGATACCACTTTACATTCCATTCCATTCCACATTCCTTTCTATTCCATTCCAGATTACTTTCCACAATCCATTCCGCAATGCATTCCACATTCCATTCCATTTCATTCCAAAATCCATTCCATTCCATTTCTCATTCCATTCCACTTTCCATTCCACATTATATTCTATTCCATTCCACATTCCATTCCATTCCATTCCACGTTCCATTCCACGTTCCATTCCAGATTCCATTCCACACTCCATTCCACGATCCATTCCATTCCTTTCCACATTCCATTCCACTTTCCATTAAATTACATTCCACGTTGCGTTCTACATTCCATTGCCTATGCTATTCCACGTCCCATGCCACATTGCATTTCACGTTCCATTCCACGTTCCATTCCAAGTTCCATTAGATTCCATTCCACGTTCCATTCCACATTCCATTCCATTCCATTCCACGTTGCATTCCACATTCCATTCCACATTCCATTCTGTTCCATTCCGCTTTCTATTCCACATTCCATTCCTTTCCATTCCACTCTCCACTTCACTTTCAAATCCATTCCTTTCCACATTCCATTCCATTCCATTCCACATTCCATTCCATACAATTCCTCATTCCATTCCACATTCCATTCCACGCTGCATTCCACATTCCATTACACCTTCAATTCCACATTCCATTCCAAATTTCATTCCACATTCCATTCCATTTCATTTCACTTTCCATTGCACATTCCATTCCATTGCAGTGTCTATTCCACATTCCTTTCCACATTCCATTTCAATTTCCATTCTGTTCCATTCCACATTCCATTACATTCCATTCCACATTCCATTCCATTGCATTCCACTTTCCATTCCACATTGCCTTGCATTCCATTCCACATTCCATTCCACCTTCCATTCCACATTCAATTCCAATCCATTCCACTTTCCATTTCACTTTTCATTCCACATTCCATTCCACATTCCATTCCAAGTTACATTGCATTCCACTCCATATTCCACTCCACTTTCCATTCGTTTCCATTCCACGTTGCATTTCACATTCCATCTTACATTCCATTCAACGTTGCCTTCCATGTTCCATTCCACATTCCATTGCATTCCATTCCACGTTCCATTCCATCGCATTCCACGTTCCATTCCATTCTATTCCTCGCTCCATTCAACCTTCCATTCCTTTTTCCATACCACGTTCCATTACACCATCCATTCCATTGCATTCCACGTTCAATTCCACGTTTCACTCCACATTTCATTCTACATTCCATTAATCATTCCATTACACATTCCATTCCATTCCATTCCACATTGCATTCCATTGCAGTCCACATTCCATTCCACATTCCTTTCCGTTCCATTTAAACATTCCATTCTATTTCATTCCACTTTCCATTCCACCTTCCATTCCATTCCACTTTACATTCCACATTCCATTCCACACTCCATTCCATATCATTCCACAAACCATTCCACATTCCATTCCATTCCATTGCAAGCTCCATTCCATTTTCCATTCCACTTTCAATTCCACATTCTATTCCGCATTCCATTCCATTGCATTCCACCTTCCATTCCACATCCCATTCCACATTCCATTTCATTCCATTCAACATTCTATTACACATTGCTTGGCACATTCCATTCAATGTTCCTTTCCACATTCCATTCCAGGTTTCATTCCACGTTCCATTCCATGTTCCATTCCAGTCCATTCCTTTATCCATTCCACATTCTTTTCCATTCCATTCTACGTTCCATTCCACATTCCATTCCACATTGCATTCCACATTCCATTTCACATTCCATTCCATAATACATTCCATTGCATTCCACATTCCATTCCACATTCCATTCCCTTCCATTCCACATTCCATTCCACATTCCATTCCACATTGCATTCCACATCCCATACCGCATTTCATTCCACACTCCATTCCATTCCATTCCACATTCCATTCCGCATTTCATTCCACATTGCATTCCACATATCCTTTCACATTCCATGCCATTCCATTCCACATTCCATTCCACATTCCATTCCATTTCTTTCCACATCCCATAACACATTCCATTCCACATTCCTTTCCATTCCATTCCACTTTCCATACCACATTCCGTTACACTCCATTAAACATTCCATTCCATTATATTCCACATTCCATTCCACGTTCCGTTCCAAGTTCCACTCCATTCCATTCCATCTTCCATTTTACTTTCCATTAGACGTTCTATTCCATTCCATTCCACTTACCATTCTACATTCTATTGGAGGTTCCATTCCACGTTCCATTCCATTCCATTCCACTTTGCATTACATATTCCCTTCCATTCCACTCCACATTCCATTCCATTCCATTCAACATTCCATTCCATTCCATTACAACTTCCATTCCACTTTCCATTCCACGTTCCATTCCACGTTCCATTCCACGTTCCATTCCACGTTCCATTCCATTCCATTCCATGTTCCACTCCATTCCATTCCATGTTCCATTTCATTCCATTGCATGTACCATTCCACATTCCATTTCACCTTCAATTCCACTTTCCATTCCATTCCATTCCACATTCCATTCCCTACCATTCCGCATTCCTTTCCTTTCCATTCTATTCCACATTCGATTCCAAACCATTCCACATTGCATTTCAATACTTTCCACAATCGATTCCATTCCATTCCATTCCATTTCACATTCCATTTCACATTCCATTCCATTCCATTCCAGATTCCATTCCATTCCATTTCATTCCAATCCATTACAAATTCGATTCCACTTTCCATTCCTTTCCACGTTCCATTCCACATTCCATTCCACGTTCCATTCCACCTTCCATTCCACGATTCCATTCCACGTTCCATTCCATTTCATTACATGTTCCATTCCATTCCATTCTATTCCATTCCGTTCCATTCCATTCTGTTTTCCTTTCCATTAAATTCCAAATTTAATTTGACATTCCATTCCATTCCATTCCACATTACATTCCATTCCATTCTACTTTCCTTTCCATTCCATTCCACATTCCATTCCTTTCCATTTCAAATTACATTCCACTTTCCGTTCCATTTTCTATTCCACATTCCATTCCACGTTCCATTCTACGTTCAATTCCATTCCATTCCACGTTCCATTCCACATTCCTCTCCACGTTCCATTCTAGTTTCCATTCCATTCCATTCCACGTTCTTTTCCACGTTACATTCCACATTCCATTCCACATTCCATTCAATTCCATTCCACATACTATTCCATTCCTTTCCACCTTCAATTCCATTCCAATCCACATTTCATTCTATTCCATTCCACATTCTATTTGATTCCATTCCACATTCCACATTCCATTCCACGATTCATTCATCTTTCCTTTCCAGTATGCATTCTATTCCATTTCATATTGCATTCCACATTCCGTTCCATTTATTCCAAGTGCCATTCCATTCCTCATACCATTCCACATTCCATTCCGTTCCATTCCACATTCCATTCCATTGCATTCCACATTCCATTCTATTCCATTCCACATTCGATTCCATTCCATTCCCCATTCCATGCCATTCCATTCCCCATTGCATTCCATTCCATTCCGAATTCCATTCCACATTTCATTTCCCATTCAATTTGATGTGCCATTCCAATTTAAATTCGATTTTCCATTCCACGTTCCATTCCACATTCCATTACTTTCCATTCCACATTCCATTCCCTTCCATTCCACATTCCATTCCATTCCACATTCCATTTAATTTCGTTCCTCATTCTATTCCATATTCCTTTGCATGCCATTCCACATTCCATTCCAATTTCCTTTCCATTCCATCCCACATTCCTATCCATTCCATTCCACATTCCTTTCCATTCCACATTCCATTCTATTCCATTCCACATTCCATTCCACACTCCATTCTTTTCCATTCCACTCCACATTCCATTCCATTCCACATTCCACTGCACATTCCATTACATTCCACATTGCCTTCCATTCCAATCCGTTCCACATTCCATTCCATTCCATTCCATTCCATTCCACATTCTGTTCCATTCAATTTCATTCCAGATTTCATTCCATTCCATTCCATTCCACATTCCATTCCATGCCACATTCCATTCCATTCCATTCCTCATTCCATTCCATTCCATTTCAAATTCCATTCCATTACACATTCCGTTCCACATTCCATTCCACTCCACATTCCATTCCACATTTCATTCCGTTCCATTCCTTTCTATTCCACATTCCATTCAATCCCATTCCATTCCACATACCATTCCATTCCATCTCACATTCCATTCCATTACATTCCACGTTCCATTACATTCCATTTCGCATTACTTTCCATTCCATTTCATATTCCTTTCCATTCCATTCCAAATTCCATTTCATTCCGTTCCATATTCCATTCTATTCCATTCCAAGTTCTTTTCCATTCCATTCCAGATTCCATTCCACATTCTATTCCATTCCGTACCACATTCCATTCCACATTCCATTCCGTTCCATTCCACATTCCATTCCATTCCATTCCAAATTCCATTCCATTCCACATTCCATTCCATTCCATTCCACATTCCATTCCCTTCCATTTCACATTCCATTCCATTCCATTCCAATTTCCATTCAATTCCATTACACATTCCATTCAATTGTTTTCCACATTCCATTCCATTCCACAGTGAATTCCATTCCATTCCACATTCCATTCAATTCCATTGGACATTGTATTCCAATCAACATTGCATTCCACATTTCATTCCATTCCACATTCCATTCCACATTCCATTCCATTCCAATGAAGATTCCTTTCCCTTCCACTCCATTACACATTGCATTCCATTCCACATTCCATTCCATTGCATTCCATTCGTTTTCTCTCCATTCCACATTCCATTCCATTCTATTCCATTCCAGATTCAATTCCATTCCTTTCTATTCCACATTCTGTTCCATTCCACATTCCATTCCATTCCACATTCCATACCCTTCCTTTGCATTCCACCTTCCAATCCATTCCATTCTACCTTTCATTCCATTCCATTCCAAGTTCCATTCCACTTTCCATTCCATACCACACCACATTTCATTGCATTCCATTCGACCGTCCATTCCACATTCCATTCCATTCCATTCCACATTACATTCCACTTTCCTTTCCATTCCATACCATATTCCATTACACATTCCATTCCAATCCATTCCAGTCCTCTCTCCATTCCATTCCATTCCTTTCCACATTCCGTCCATTCCATTCCATTCCTTTCCACATTCCATCCATTCCATTCCATTCCACATTACGCTCCATTGCAAATTCCATTCAATTCCATTCTACATTCCATTCCACTTTCCATTCCATTCCTTTCCAAATTCCTTTCCATTGCAATTCATTCCATTCCATTCCACATTCGATTCAATTATATTGCATTCCACATTCCATTCAATTGCAATCCGCATTCCATTCCATTGCATTTCACATTCCATTCCATTCCATTCCACACTCCATTCCACGTTCCTTTCAATTACATTCCGCTTTCCATTGAATGTTCCATTCCGCGTTCTATTCCATGTTCCCTTCTGCGTTTCATTGCACATTCCATTCCATGCCGTTCCACATTCCTTTCTACATTCCATTCCATTCCATTCCACATTCCATTCCACATTCCGTTCCATTCCATTCCCTTCCATATTCCATTCCACATTCCATTCCGTTTCATTCTACATTCCATTCCATTCCACATTGCATTCCACTCCATTTCACATTCCATTCCGTTCCACATTCCATTCCATTAGATTCCATTCCATTCCACATTCCATTACATTCCATTGCACATTCCATTCCATTAAATTGCACATTCCCTTGCATTTCATTTCACCTTCCATGCCATTCCATTACACATTCCATTCCATTCCATTCCAAATTCCATTCCTTTCCATTCCACATTCCATTCCATTCCATTCCAAATTCCTTTCCATTCCATTCCACATTCCATTCCATTCCACCTTCCATTCAGTTCCATTCCAAATTCCATTCCACGTTCCATTCCACATTCCATTGCACGTTCCATTCCATTCCATTCCACATTCCCTTCCACTTTCTATTTCATTCAATTTCACATTCCATTTCATGTTCAATTCCATTCGATTCCAGTCCACATTCCATTCGATTCCATTCCACATTCCATTCTATACCATTCCACATTTCGTTCCATTCTGCATTCCCTTCCATTCAACTTTCAATTCCTTTCCATACCATTCCATTCAATTCCTTTCCATGTTCCATTGTATTCCATTCCATCTTCCATTTCCTTCCATTGCAAGTTCCATTGCATTCAATTCCACATTCCTTTCCATTCCATTCCACTTACCATTCTACATTCAATTCCATTCATTCCACATTCCATTCAACTTTCCATTCCACATTCCATTCCACATTCCATTGCATTTCATTCCATCTCCGATTCCGTTCCATTCCGCATTCCATTCTATTCCATTCCACAATCCATTCCATTCCATTCCACATTGTATTCCATTTCATTTCACATTCCATTACATTCCATTCCACGTTCTTTCCATTCCATTCCACGTTCCATTCCACGTTCAGTTCCATTCCATACCATGTTCCATTCTATTCCATTCCACTTTCCATTCTGTTCCTTTCCATTCCATTCCACATTCCATTCCATTAAATTCCACCTTATATTTCATTCCATTCCACGTTCCATTCCATTCCATTCCATTCTACATTCCATTCCATTCCACATTCCATTCCATTGCATTTGACATTCCATTCCGTTGCATTCCACGTTCCATTCCATTCCATTCCCCATTGAATTCCTTTCAATTCCACGTTCCATTATATTCCATTCCTTTCAACGTTCCTTTCCATTCCATTCCACATTCCATTCAATTGATTTCCACATACTATTCCATTCCATTCCGCATTCCTTTCCATTCCAATCCATATTTCATTAAACTGCATTCCTCATTCCATTGCATTCCATTCCACGTTCCATTCCACATTCCATTCCACGTTCCATTCCATTCCTTTCCACGTTGCATTCCACGTTCCATTCCATTCAATTCCACATTCCATTCCACATTCCATTGCATTCCATTCCACATTCAATTCCTCATTCCAATCAACATTCCATTCTATTACATTCCTACTTCCATTGCATTCCATTCCACATTCCATTGTATTCCGTTCTTCTTTCCATTGCATTCCACTCCATATTCCATTCCCTTCCTGTCCCCATTCCATTCTATTCCATTCCCCAATCCATTCCATTCCATTCCACACTCCATTCCACATTTCATTCCCGGTTCAATTCGACGTTCCATTCCACTTTCCATTCCAAATTCCATTTCATTCCATTATGTTCTATTCCACATTCCTTTCCACATTCCATTCCACATTACATTGCATTCCATTCCAGATTGCATTCAACATTCCATTCCACATTCCATTCCACATTCCATTTCATTCCATTCCACATTCCATCCCATTCCTTTCCACATTAAAATCCACATTCCCTTCCAATCCACATTCCATTCCATTGAGTTCAATTCCTCATTCCATTCCATTCCATTCCACATTCCCTTCCTCTCCATTCCAAATTCCATTCCATTCCATTCCAATTTCCACTCTACATTGCATTCCATTTAATTCCACATTGCATTCCACAGTCCATTACATTCCGTTAAACATTCAATTCTACATTCCATTTAACGTTCCATTCCATTCCATTCCACGCTCCATTCCACCTTCCATTCCATGTTCCATTCCAAGTGCCATTCCACAATACATTCCACGTTCCATTCCACGTTCCATTCCACGATCCATTCCATTGCATTACACGTTCCATTCCTGTTTCCATTCCACATTTCATTCCATTACATTGTATTCCACTCCAAATTCCATTCCATTCCACGTTCCGTTCCTGTTTCCATTCCACATTCCATTCCATTCCATTCCATTCCACTTCACATTACATTCCATTCCATTCCACATTCCATTCCATTCCATTCCACATCCCATTCCACATTCCATTCAACATTCCATTCCATTTCATTCCACATTCCATACCACATTCGATTCCATTCAATTAAACATTCCATTCCATATTCCATTCCATTCCATTCCACATTCTGTTCCACATTCCATTCCTTTCCATTAAACATTGCATTCCATTCCATTCCACTTTCGTTTCCCTTGCGTTCCACTTTCCATTCCGCATTCCATTCCATTTAATTCCACACTCCATTACACATTCCATTGCATTCCATTCCACATTCCACTCCATTCTAACTTCCATTCCTCATTCCATTACCCGTTCCATTCGACGTTCCATTCCACTTTCCATTCCATTCCATTCTAAGTTCCATTCCATTCCATTCCACATTCCATTACATTCCATGACATTCCACCCCATTCCAATCCATTCCACATTCCATTCGATTCCATTACGCATTCCATTCCATTCCATTCCATTCCACATTCCATACAATTCCATTCCGTTCCACATGCCATGCTTTTCCACTCCAAATTCCATACCTTCCCATTCCACATTCCATCCCATTCCATTCCATTCCTCATTCCATTCCATTCCTTTCCACTTTCCATTCCACAATCCTTTCTTTGGAATGCAATGGAATGGAATGTGCAATGGAATGTGGAATGCAATGGAATGTGGAATCGAATGTTGAATGGAATGGAATGTGGAATGGAAAGTGGAGTGGAAACGGCAATGGAACGTAGAATGGAACGTGGCGTGGAATGGAATGGACTGTGGAATGGAATTGAAGGGAATGTGGAATGGAATGGAAGAGAATATTGTATGAAATGGGATGGAATGGATTGTGGAATCGAATGGAATGGAATGTGGAATGTAATGGAATGGAATGTGGAATGGAATGGAATGGAATGTGGAATGGAATGCGTAATGGAATGTGGAATGAATTGGAATGGAATGTCGAATGGATTGCGGAAAGTAATGGAATGGAGTGGAATGGAATGGAATGTGGAATGGAATGAAATGGAATGTGGAATGTAATGGAATGCAACGGAATGGAATGTGGAATGGAATGGAATGGAATTTGGAAGGGAATGGAATGAATGTGGAGTGGAATGGAATGGATTGGAAAATGGAATGGAATGTGGAATGGAATGGAATGGAATGTGGAATAGAATGTGGAATGGAATAGAATGGAATGTGAAATGGAACATGGAATGTAATGTAATCGAATGTGGAATGGAATGTCAAATGGAACTTAATGGAATGTGGAGTGGAATGTGGAATGGAATGTAATGGAATGTGGAAAAGAATGGAATGGTATATGATGTGGAATGGAATTGAATGAAATATGGAATGGAATGTGAAAAGGAACGGAATGTGAAGTGTAAATTAATGGAATCGGGTGTGGAATGGACTGGAATGAGGATTGTAATGGAATGGAATGTGGAATGGAATGAAATGTGAAATGGAATGGAAAGATAAGTGGAATAGATGGAATGGAATGGAATGTGGAATAGAAAGTGGAATTCAACGTGGAGCACAACGGAATGGAACGGAAAGTGGAATGGAATGGAATGGAATGCGGAATGGAATGGAATGGAAAGTGGAATGGAATGGAAGGGAATGTGGTATGGATTGTAATGGAATGGAAGGTGGAATGGAATGGAATGTGGAATGGAATTGAAGGGAATGTGGTATGGATTGTAATGGAATGGAATTAAATGGAATGTGGCAATGGAATGTGGAATGGAATGTAGTATGGAATGCAATGTAATGGTATGAAATGTGGAATGGGATTTAATGGAACGGAATGTGGAAAGAAATGTGGAATGGAGTGGAATGGAATTTGGAATGAAATGGAATGGAATGGAATTTGCAATGATATGTGGAATGGAATGCAATGGAATGTGGAAAGGAATGGAATGGAATAGAACATGGAATGGAGTGGAATGGAATGGAATTGAATGTGGAACGAAATGTGGAATGGAAAGGAATGGAATTTAAAGTGCTGTGGAATGGAATGGAGTGGAAAGTTTAATTGAATGGAATATGGGTTGTAATGAAATGGAATGTGGAAAGGAATGGAATGGAATTTGGAATGGAATGGAATGTGGAACGGAATGGAATCTAATGTGGAATGGAATGGAATGGAATGTTGAATGCAGTGGAATGGAAATTTGGAATGAATGTGCAGTTGAAAGTGGAATGGAATGGAAGGGATCGTGGAATGGAATGGAAGCAAATGTGGAATGGAATGGAATGGAATATGAAATGGAATGGAAGGGAACGCGGAATGGAATGGAATTGAAGGGAATGTGGAATGGAATGGGGAATGGAATGGAATGTGGAATGGAAAGGAATGGAATGTGGAATGGAATGGAATGGTATGGAATGTGGAAAGGAATCGTACGGAATGGAACAGAATGGAATTTGAAATGGAATGGAATGGAATGGAATATGGAAAGGAATGGAATGGAAAGTGGAATGGAATGGAATATAATGGAATGTGGGATGGAAACTAATGATATGTGGAATGGAATGGAATGGTATGGAATGTGGAATGGAATGGAATGGAATGTGAAACGGAATGGAATGGAATGAGTAATGGAATGGAATGGAATGTGGAATGGAATGGAATTGAATATGGAATGGAATGGGATGTAATGGAATGCGGAATGGTATGGAATGTAATGTGGAATGGAAAGGAATGGAATGGAATTGGATGGAATCGAATGCAGAATGGTATGGAATGTAATGTGGAATGGAATGGAATGGAATGGAATTGGATGGAATGGAATGCAGAATGGTATGGAATGGAATGTGGAATGGAATGGAATGGACTGGAATGCAGAATTGAATTGAATCAGAAGTCGAAAGGAATGGAATGGAATGTGGAATGGAAAGGAATGGAATGGAATGGAAGGTGGAATGGAATGCGGAATGCAATGAGGAATGGCACGTGAAATGGTATGGAATGGAATGTGGAATGGAACGCGGAATGGAACGGAATGGAAGGTGGAATCTAATAGAGAATGGATCGTGGAATGAAACGTGGAAAGGAACGTGGAATGGAATGTGCAATGGAATGTGGAATGGAACGTGGAATGGAATTAAATGGAAAGTGGAATGCAACGTGGAATGGAGTGGAATGGAATGAGGAATGGATCGTGGATTGGAAAGTGGAATGGAACGGCGAAGGGAACATGGAATGGAATGGAATGGAATGTGGAACGGAATGTGGAATGGAATGCATAATAGAATGTGGAAGGCAATGTGGAATGGAATGTGAAATGGAGTGGAATGGAATGTGGAATGGAACGCCGAATTGAATGGAGTAGAAAGTGGAATGGAAAGTGTAATGGTATGGAATGGAATGTGGAAAGGAATGCAATGGAATGTAGAACGGAAAGTGGAATGGAATGGAAAGGAATGTGGAATGGAATGTGGAATGGAATGTGGAATGCAATTTGAAATGGAATGGAATGGAATGTGGAATGGAACGTTGAATGGAATGGAGTAGAAAGTGGAATGGAACGTGGAATGGAATGGAATGTGGAATGGAATGTGGACTGGAATATGTAATAGAATGTGGAATTATATGTGAAATTGAGCGGAAAGGAAAGTGGAATGTAAAGGAATGGGATGTGAAATGGAATATGGCACGGTATGGAATGGGATGTGGTATAGAATGCGGAATGGAATGGAATGGAAGCCACAACGGAATGGAATGGAATGGAATGGAATGGAATGTGGAATGGAACGTGGAATGGAATGTGGAATGGAGTGGTATGTAATATGGACTGGATGCAAATGGAACATGGAATGGAATGGGGATTGGAAGGGAATGGATTGGAATGGAATGGAATGGAATGGAGTGTGGAATGGAATGGAAGGGAATGTGAAATGGAATGTGGAATGGAATGTGGAATTGAATGGAATGGTATGGAACGTGGAATGGAACGTGGAATGGAGCATTGAATGGAATGTGGAATGGAATGGAAAGGAATATGGAATGTAACGTGGAAAGGAATGGAATGCAACATGGAATGGAACGTGGAATGGACCCTCTAATGGAACATAGAATGTAACGTGGAATGGAATGGAATGTAACGTCTAATGTAAACGAGAATGGAAGGTGGAATGGAGTGGAAAGGAACGTGGAATGGAATGGAAAGGAATGTAGAATGTAACGTGGAATGGAACGTAGAATGCAATGTGGAATGGAATTTAGAATGGAATGTGGAATGGAAAGCGGAATATAATGTGAAATGAAAAGGAATGGAATGTGGAATGAAATGCAATGGAATGGAATGTGGAATGGAATGGAAAGCAATGGAAAGTGGAAGGGAATATGGAATGGAATCGGATTGAATGGAATGAGGAATTGAATGATGATTGGAATGGAATGGAATGGAATGGAATGTGGAATGGAATTTGGAATGGAATGTGGAATGGAATGTGCAATGGAATGTGGAATGGAACCTGGAATGGAATGTAATAGAATGTGTAGTGGAATGGAATGGAATGTGGAAAGGAAGGTGGAATGGAATGGAATGGAATGTGGAATGGAATGTGGAATGGATCGTGGAATAGAATGGAATGGAATGTGCAATGGAATATGGAATGGAAGTTGGAATGGAACGTGGAATGGTATGTGGCATGGAATGGGCAATTGAACATGCAATGGAACGCGGAAGTGAATGGAATGGAACGTGGCATGGATTGTGGAATGTAATGTCAAATGGAATGTGGAATGGAACGTGGAATGGAATGGAATGGAAAGTGGAATGAAACGTGGACTAGAATGTGGAATGTACTGGAATGGAATGTGGATTGGAACGTGGAATGGAAAGGAATGGAATGTGGAATGGAACTGGAATGGAATGGAATCTGGAATATAACGTGGAAAGGAACATGGAATGGAATGTGCAATGGAACATGGAATGGAATGTACAGTGGAATGCGGAAGGGAATGTGGAAAGGAATGGAATGGAAAGTGGAATGGAAAGTGGAATGGAATGGAATGGAACGTGGAATGGAGTGTCGAATGGAAAATGGAATGGAACGTGGAATGGAATGGAATGGAATGTGGATTGGAACGTGGCATGGAATGGAATGGAATGTGGACTGGAGTGGAATAGAATGTGGAATGGAATGTGAAATTTAATGCAATGCAATGTGGAATGGAAAGTGGAATGGAATGGAATGGAATGTGGAAGGTAATGTGGAATAGCATGTGGAATGGAATGTGGAATGGAATGGAATGGAATGTGGAATGGAATGTGGATTGGAATGCAAAGGAATGTGGAATGGAATGTGGAATGGAATGGAATGGAATGTGGAATGCAGTGGATTGAAATGTGGAATGGAATGTGGAAAAGAATGTGGAATGGATTGGAATCTAATGTTGAATGGAATGTGGAATGGAATGGAATGGAATGTGGAAGAGAAAGTGAAATGGAATGTGGAATGGAATGGAATGGAATGTGGAAAGGAATCTGGAATGGAATTTAATGGACTCTGGAACGGAAAGTGGAATAGAATGTGGAAAGGAATGGAATGGAGAATGGAATGGGGAATGGAATGGAATGGAATGTGGAATGGAATTTGGAGTGGCATGTGGAATTGAACGGAATGGAACGTGGAATTGAAAGGAATGGAACATGGAATGGGATGTGAAATGCAATGTGGAATGGAACATGCTAAGGGACGGAATGGAATGTGGAATGGAACGTGGAATGGAATGTGGAATGGATCGTGGAATGGAATGGAATGTGGTATGGAAAGTAGAATAGGAAGGTATGGAATGGAATGTGGAATGGAACGTGGAATGGAATGCGGAATGCATCGTGGAATGGAGTGGAATGGAATGTGCAATGGAACGTGGAAGGGAATGGTACGGAATGTAGATTGGAACATGGAATGGAATATGGAATAGAATGTGGAATGGAACGTGGAGTGGAAAGGAAAGGTACTTGGAATGGAACATGGAATGGAATGCAACAGAACGTGGAATGGAATGTAAAATGGATCGTGGAATGGAAAGTGGAATGGAATGGAATGGAACTTGGATTTGAATGTGCAACGGAATGTGGAATAGAAAGTGGAATGGAATGTGCAATGGAATGCTCAATGGAAAGGAATAGAATTTGGAAAGGAATGGAATGGAATGGAATGTGGACAGGAATGGTATTGAATGGAATGGAATGTGGAATGGAAGTTGGAATGGAACGTGGAATAGAATGGAATGGAACGACAAATGGAAAGTGGAATGGAAAGTGGAATGGAAGTTGGAATGAAAGGTGGAAAGTAATGGAATAGAAAGTGGAATGGAATGTGAAATGAAATGTGGAATGGAATGGAATGGAAAGTGGAATGGAATGTGGAATGAAAAGGAATGGAATGTGGAAGGAAATGTGGAATGGAATGTTGAAAATAATATGGAATGCAATGGAAAGTAATGTGGAATGGAATTTGAAATGGAATGGAAAGGAATGTGGTAGGGAATGCGGAATGGAATGTGTAATGTAATGTGGAATGGAATGGAATGTGGAAAGGAATGTGGAATGGAATGTGGAATTTAAAGGAAAGGAATGTGGAATTCAATGTGGATTGGAATGCAATGGAATGTGGAATGGAATGTGGAATGGAATGGAATGGAATGTGGAATGCAATGGAAAGTAATGTGGAATGGAATGGAATAGAATGTGGAATGGAATGTGGAATAGAATGTGGAATGGAATGGAATGGAATGTGGAAAGGAATCTGGAATGCAATGGAATGGAATGTCGAATGGAAAGTGGAAAAGAATGTGGAATGGAATGGTATGGAAAGTGGAAAAGAATGTGGAATGGAATGGAATGGAATGTGGAATGGAATGTGGAATGGAATGGAATGGAATGTGGACTGGAATGTGGAGTACAATATGGAACGGAATGTGGAATGGAATGTGGAGTGGCATGTGGAATTCAACGGAATGCAACGTAGAATGGAATGTGGAATGCAATGTGGAATGAAACGTGTTATGGAATGGAATGGAATGTGGAAAGGAATGGAATGCAATGTGGAATGGAACGTGGAATGGAACGTGGAATGGAATGGATTGAAACGTGGAATGGAAAGTACAATGGAATAGAGTGGAATGTGGAATGGAACGTGGAATTTAATGTGGAATGGATTGTGGAATCTAATGGAACGGATAGTGTAATAGAAAGTGGAATGGAATGGAATGGACCGTGAAATGGAACATGGAATGGAATTTGGAAAGCAATGTGGAATGGAATGTGCAATGGAATGTGGAATGGAACGAGGAATGGAATGGAAAGTGGAATGGAACGGAAAGGAACGTGGAATGGAATGTGGAATGGAACGTGGAATGGAATGGAATGGAATGTGGAATGGAATGTGGAATGCAAAAGAATGGAATGAAATGTGAAACGGAATGTGGAATGGAATGTGGAATGCAATGTGAAATAGAACGCAATGGAATGTGTAATGGAAAATGGAATGGAATGTAATGGAATGAGGAATGGAATGTGGAATGTAATGGAATGGATTGTGGAATGGAATGTGGAATAAAATGGAATGGAAAGAGGAAGGGAATGTGGAATGGAATGTGGAATGCTATGTGGAATGGAATGGAATGTGGAATGGAATGGAATGCGGAATGGAATGGAATGGAATGTCTAATGCAATGTCAAATGGAATGGAATGGATTGTGGAATGCAATGTGGAATACAATGTGGAACTGAATGGAA
The DNA here is from genome assembly GCF_028885655.2 of Pongo abelii. NCBI lineage: Eukaryota > Metazoa > Chordata > Mammalia > Primates > Hominidae > Pongo > Pongo abelii. Next base: position 11,624,288 of record NC_085929.1, on the reverse strand, counting down.
TGGAATTTTGAATAGAATGTGGAATGGAATGGAATGGTATGTGGAAGTGCATGTGGAAAGGAATGTGGAATTCAATGTGGAATAGAATGGAATGGAATGTGGAATGGAATGTGGAATGGGATGGAATGGAATGTGGACTGGAATGCGGAGTAGAATGTGGAATGGAAAGTGGAATGGAATGTGGAGTGGCATGTGGAATAGAACAGAATGGAATGTGGAATGGATTGTGGAATGGAATGTGGAATGGATCGTGAAATGGAATGGAATGGATTTTTGAATGGAACGTGGAATGGAAGGGAATGGAACGTGGAATTAAATGTGGTATGGAACATGGAATGGAGTGTGCAATGGAATGTGGAATGGAAAGTGGGATGGAATGCAATTGAAAGTAGAATGGAACGTGGAATGGAAAATAAAGGAACATTGTATGGAATGTGAAATGCAATGTGGAATGTAACGTGGAATGGAATGGAAAGGAACTTGGAATGGAATGTGGAATGGAATGTGGAACGGAATGGAATGGAATGTGTAATGGAATGTGGAACGAAACGGAATGGAACGTGTAATGGAATGGAATGGAATGGAAAGTGAAATAAAATGTGGAAAGGAATGTGAAAAGGTATGTGGAATGGAATGTGGAATGGAATGAAATGGAACGTGGAATGGAATGGAATGGAACGTGGAATGGAACGTGGAATGGATCATGGAGTGCAAACAGGAATGGAATGTAGAATGGAATGTGGAATACAATGGAATGGAGTGTGGTATGAAATGTGGAATGGAATGGAATGGAATGTGGAATGGAATGTGTAATGGAGTGCAATGAAATGAGAAAGAAATGTGGAATGGAATGGAATGGAATGTGGAATGGCATGTTAAATGGAATGGAATGGAATGTGGAATGTAATGGAATGGAATGGAATGTGGAATGAAATGGAATGAAATGGAATGGAATGGAATGGAATGCAGAATGGAATATAAAATGGAATGTGGAATGGAATGTTGAAAAAAATGTGGAATAGAATGGAATGGAATGTGGAATGGAATGTGGAATATAATGGATTGGAATGTGGAATGGAATGTGGAATGGAACAGAATAGAATGTGGAATGGAATGTGTAATGGAAAGCGCAATGGAATGGAATGGAATGTGGAATGGAAGATGGAATGAAATAGATTGGATAATGGAATGGAAAGTGGATTGGAATGCAGAATGTAATGTGGAATGGAATGTGGAAAGGAATGGAATGGAAGGTGGAATCGAATGTGGAAAGAAGTGTGGAATAGAATGGAATGGAATGTGGAATGGAATGTGGAATGGACTTTATTGGAATGTGGAATGGAAAGTGGAATGGAATGTGGAATGGATTGTGGAAAGGAATGTGGAAAGGAACGGAATAGAAGGTGGAGTGGAAGGTGTAATGGAGTGTTGAATGGAACTTGCAATGGAATCCAATGTAATGTCGAATGAAATGTGGAATGGAATGTAATGGATCGTGTAATGGAATGTAGAATGGATCATGGAATGGAAAGAGGAATGGAATGTGGAATGGAAAGAGGAATGGAATGTGGAATGGAAAGTGGAATGGAATGGAATGGAATGCGGTATGAAATGTGGAATGGAATGGAATGGAATGTGGAATGGAATGTGGAATGGAAAGTTAAATGGAATGGAATGGAATGTGTAATGTAATTGAATGGAATGGAATGTGGAAAGAAATGGAATGGAATGGAAAGGAATGCGGAATTTAAAGTGGAATGGAATGTGGAATGGAATGTGGAATGAAATTTGGAATGATATGTGGAAAGGAATGGAATATAACGTGGAATGGAATGTGGAATATAATGGATTGAAATGTGGAATGGAATGTGGAATGGAATGTGGAATGGAAAGGAATGGAATGTGGAATGGTATGTGTAATGGAATGTGGAATGGAAAGTGAAATGGAACGGAATGGAAAGTGGAATGGAACATGGAATGAAATAGAATGGATCATGGAATAGAAAGTGAAATGGAATGTGGAATGGAATGTGGAAAGGAATGGAATGGAATGTGGAATATAATGTGGAATGGACTTTAATGGAATGTGGAATGAAAAGTGTAATGGAATGTGGAATGGATTGTATAATGCAATGTGGAATGGAACGGAATAGAAGGTGGAATGGTAAGTTTAATTTAGTGTGTAATGGAACTTGGAATGAAATGCAATGTAATGCTGAATGCAACGAGGAATGGAATGGAATGGAACGTGGAATGAAACGTGGAATGGAATGTCTAATGCAATGGAATGGAATGGATTGTGGAATGGAATGTGGAATGGAAAGTGAAATGGAATGGAAAGGAACGTGGAATGCAAAGTGGAATGGAAAGTGGAAAGGAATGTGGAATTGAATGTGGCATGGAATGTGGAATGGAATGTGCAATGGAAAAGAACGGAATATGGAATGGAATGTGGAATTCAGTGCGGAATGGAACGTGGAAAGGAATGGAATTGAATATGTAATGGAACGTGCAATGGAACGTGAAATGGAATGGAATGGAATGTGGAATGGAACATGGAATGGAATGGAATGCGGAATGGAATGTGGAATTGAATGTGGAATGGAATGCAATGAATTGTGGAATGAAATGTGGATTTGAATGAAATGTAATATGTAATGGAATGGAATGGAATGTGGAATGAAATGTAGAACAGGATTCAATGGAAAGTGGAATGGAAACTGGAACGGAATGGAATGGAAAGGAATGTGGAATGGAATGGAATGGAATGGAATGTGGAATGGAAAGCGGTGTGGAATGTGGAATGGAATGTGGAATGGAAAGTGGAAAGAAATGCAGTGGAATGAGAATGGAATGTGGAATGTGATGTGGAATGGAATGTGGAATGGAATTTGTAATGGCCTGCGGAATTGAATGTGGAATGAAACGTGGAATGGAATGTGGAATGGAATGGAATGGAATAGAATGTGGAATGGATTGTGAATTGGAATGCAATGGAATATGGAATGAAATGCAATGAATGAGAATGGAATGTGGAATGGAATGTGGAATGGAATAGAATGAATTGTTGAATGAAATGTGGATTTGAATGGAATGGTATTTGGAATGGAATGGACTGGAATGTGGAATGGAATGTGAAACAGAATTTAATGGAATGTGGAATGGAACTTCGAATGGAATGGAATGGAATGGAATGTGGAATGGAAAGTGGAAAGAAATGCAATGGAATGAGAATGGAATGTGGAATGGAATGTGGAATGGAGTTTGGAATGGACTACGGAATTGAATATGGAATGAAACGTGGAATGCAATGTGGAATGGAATGGAACGGAATGGAATGGGGAATGGATTGTGAATTGGAATGCAATGGAATGTGGATTGAAATGTGGAATGAAATGCAATGGAATGAGAATGGAATATGGAATGGAATGTGAAATGGAAAGGAAGGGAATGTGGAATGGTATGTGGAATGGAATGTGGAATGGAAAGTAGAATGGAATGGAAAGGAATGTGGAATGCAATGTGGAATGGTATGTGGAATGGAACGGAATGTAATGTGAAATGCAATGTGGAATGGAATGTGGAATGGAAAGTGGAATGGAATGGAATGGAATGCGGAACAGAACATGGAATGGAAGATGGAATGGAACGTGGAATGGAATGTGGATTGGAATGTGGAATGAAATGCAATGGAAAGGAATGGAATGTGAAATGGAATGGAATGGAATATGGACTGGATGGTGGAATGGAATGTGGAGTGGAATGTGGAACTGAACGGAATGGAACGTGGAATGGAATGTGGAATGCAATGTGGAATGTAACGTGCTATTTAAAGGAATGGAATGGGGAATGGAACGTGGAATGGAATGTGGAATGGATCGTTGAATGGAGTGGAATGGAATGTGGAATGGAACGTGGAAATGAATGTGGAATGTTACGTGGAATGGAATGGAATGCAATGTGGAATGGAATGTGCAATGGAATGTGCAATGGAAGGGGGAATGGAACGGAATGAAAAGTGGGGTGGAAAGTGGAATGAAACGGAAAGGTAGGTGGAATGGAATGTGCAATGGAATGTGTAACGGAACGTGGAATCGAATGGAAAGGAACGTGGAATGGAACGTATAATGGAATGTGGAATGGAACGTGGAATAGAATGGAATGGAATGTGGAATGGAATGTGGAATGGAATGTGGAAAGGAATGTGGAATGGAATGTGGAATAGAACGGAATGGAATGTGGAATGGAATGTGGAATGTAAAATAGAATGGAATGCGGAATGGAAATTGAATTGGAATGTGGAATGGAAGTGGACAGGAACGTAACGGAATGTGGAATGCAATATGGAATGGAATGTGGAATGGAAAGTGTAATGCAATGGAATGGAATGTGCAATGGAACGTGGAATGGAATTTGTAATGAAACGTGGAATGGAACGTGTAATGGAATATGAAAGGGAAAGTGGAATGGAAGGCGGAATGGAATGTGGAATGGAACGTGGAATGGAATGGAATGTAACGCGGAATAGAATATGGAACGGAATGGAATGGAACGTGGAATGGAATGTGGAAAGGATCATGGCAAGGGAAGTGGTATGGAATGGAGAGGAATGTGGATTTGAATGTGGAATGGAATGTGGAATAGAAATTGGAATGTAATTTGAAATGGAATGTTCAATGGAAAGGAAAGGAATGTGGAAAGTAATGGAATGGAATGTGGAATCGAACAGTATGGAATGGAATGGAATGTGGAATTGAAGTTGGAATGGAAAGTGGAATGGAATGGAATGGAACGTCAAATGGAAAGTGGAATGGAATGTGGAATGGGCGGGGGAATGAAACGTGGAATGCAATGGAATAGAAGGTGGAATGGAATGTGGAATAGAATGTGGAATGGAATGTGGAATGGAATGGAATGGAACGTGGAATGGAGTGGAGTAGAATGCGGAAAGGAATGTGGAAGGCAATGCAATTGAATGAGGAATGGAACGGAATGGAATGTGGAATGGAATGTGGAATGGATTGTGGAATGGAATGTGGAATGGAACGGAATGGAATATGGAATTGAGTGTGGAATGGAATGGAATGGAATATCGAATGGAATGGAATGGAATGTGGGATGCAAAGTGGAATGGAATGTGGAATGGAAATTAATGTAATGTGTAATGGAATGTGGAAAAGAAAGTGGAATGCAATGGAATGTGGAATGCAACGTGGAATGGAATGGAATGGAATGTGGAATGGAATGTGGAAAGGAATGTGGAATCGAATGGAATGGCATGTGGAATGGAATGTAACGGAACATGGAATGAAATGAAATGGAACGGGGAATAGAATGTGGAATGGAATGTGGATTGGAATAGAATGGAGTGGAATGGAATTGGAATGCAATGGAATGGAAAGTGGTATGCAATGGAATGGAAAGGAATAAGCAATTGAATGGAATGGAATGTGGAATGGAAGGGAATGGAATGTGGAATCGAATGGAATAGAATGTGGAAAGGAATGTGGAATGGAATGGAATGGAATGTTGGAATGAAATGGAATGGAAATCGGAAAAGAATGCGGAATGCAATGGGGAATGGAATGTGGAATGGAATGGAATGCAAAGTGGAATGGAATGGAATGGAATGTGGAATAGAAGGGAATGGAATGGAATTTAAGGCGGAATGGTATGTAACTTAATGTGGAATGCATTGGAATTTAATGAAATGTGGAATTCAATGGAATGGAATGTGGAATGGAATGCAATGCAATGTGGAGTGGAATGGAATGGAACATGAAATGGAATGTGGAATGGAATGTGGAATGGAATCAGGAATGGAATGGAATGGAATGGAATGGAATGTGGAATGGAATGTAAAGGAATGTGTAATGGAAAGTGGAATGGAATGGAATGGAATGTGGAATCTAATGGAATGGAATGTGTAATGGAATGGAATGTGAAATCTAATGGAATGGAATGTGTAATCAAATGGAATGGAATATGGAATGGAATGGAAGCTTGGATGGAATGGAATGGAATGAGCATTGGAAAGGAATGGAATGTGGAATGGAATGTGGAATGGAATGGAATGGAATGTGGAATGGAATGTGGAATGCAATGGAATGGAAATTGGAATGGAATGTTAAATGGAATGGAATGGAATATGGAAAGGAATGTGGAATATAATGGAATGTAATGTGGAATGGAATGCAATGGAATGGTATGTAATACGGAAAGGAATGGAATGGAATATTTAATGGAATGAGGAAAGGAAAGTAGAATGGAAAGTGGAAAGGAATTTGGAATGGAAGGTGGAATGGAAGGTGTAATGGAATGGAAAGGAATGTGGAATGGAATGTATAACGCAATGGAATGGAAGGCGGAACGGAATGTAATGGAATGTGGTAAGGAATGGAATGCTATGGAATGTGAAATGGAATGGAATGGAATGAAATGGAATGTGGAATGGAATGGAATGGAATTTGGAATGGAACGGAATAGAATGTGGAATGGAATGAAATGCAATGTGGAATAGAATGGAATGGAAAGGAATGTGGAATGAAATGGAATGGAATGGGATGGAAAGCGGAATGGAATGGAATGAAATGTGGAATGCAATGGAATGGAGTGGAAAGTGGATTGGAATGGAATGGAAAGGAACATGGAATAGAATGGAATGGATTGTGGATTGGAATGTGGAATGCAATGGAATGGAATGTGGAATGGAATGTGGAATGCAATGGAATGGAATGTGGAATGGAATGTGGAATGGAATGTGGAAAGGAATGTGGAATGGAATAGAAAGGTTTTTGGACTGGAATGTAATGGAATGTGTAATGAAATGGAATGGAACGTGGAAGAGAAGGTGGAATGGAATGTGGAATGGAACGTGGAAAGAATGGAATGGAATGCGGGTTGGAATAGAATGGTGTGGAATGTAATTGGAAAGGAATGGAATGGAAAGTGGAATGAAATGGGATGGAAAAAAATAAGCAATTGAATGGAATAGAATGTGGAATGGAATGGAATGGAATGTGGAATCGAATGGAATAGATCGTGGAATGGAATGTGGAATGGAATGGAATGGAATATGGAATTAAATGGAATGGAAAGAAGAATGGAATGGGGAATGCAATGGGGAATGCAATGTGGAATGGAATGGAAGGAAAGTGTAATGGAATTGAATGCAATTGGAAAAGAAAGGAATGGAATGGATTTTAAGGCGGAATGATATGTCATTGAATGTGGAATGCAATGGAATTGAATTAAATGCAGAATTCAATGGAATGGAATGTGGATTGGAATGAAATGCAATGTGGAGTGGAACGGAATGGAACGTAGAATGGAATGTGGAATGGAATCTGGAATTGAATGAAATGGAATGGAATGGAATGTGGAATGGAATGGAATGTGGAATGGAATGAGGAATGGAATGTGGAATGGAATGTGGAATGGAAGGTAATGGAATGTGGAATCTAATGGAATCGAGTGTGGAATGCAATGGAATGGAATGCGGAATGGAATGTAATGGAATGTGGAATAGAAGGGAATGGAATGGAATTTAAGGTGGAATGGCATGTAATTGAATGTCGAATGCAATGGAATTGAATTAAATCTGGAATTCCATGGAATGGAATGTGGATTGGAATGGAATGCAATGTGGAGCGGAATGGAATGGAACGTGGAATGGAATGTGGAATGGAATCTGGAATGGAATGGAATGGAATGGAATCTGGAATGCAATGTGGAATGGAATGTGGAATGGAATCTAATGGAATGTGGAATATAATGGAATCGAATGGGGAATAGAATTGAATGGAATGTGGAATGGAATGGAAGCTTGGATGGAGTGGAATGGAATGTGGATTGGAAAGGAATGGAATGTTTAATGTAATGGAATGGAATGTGGAATGGAATGTGGAATGGAATGGAATGGAATTTGGAATGGAATGTGTAATGGAATGGAATGGAATATGGAAAGGAATGTGGAACGTAATGGAATGGAATGTGGAATGCAATGCAATGGAATGGTATGGAATATGGAAAGGAATTGAATGTAATATTTAATGGAATGTGGAATGGAACGTAGAATTGAACGTGGAAAGGAATGTGTAATGGAACGTGGAATGGAATGTGGAATGGAATGGAAAGGGATGTGGAATGGAATGTGGAATGCAATGGAATGGAATGCGGAATGGAATGTAATGGAATGTGGAAAGGAATGGAACGCTATTGAATGTTGAATGGAGTGGAATGGAATGAAATGGAATGTGGAAAGGAATGAAACGCTATTAAATGTGGAATGGAGTGGAATGGAATGAAATGGAATGTGGAATGGAATGGAATGGAATTTGGAATGGAACAGAATGGAATGTTGAATGGAGTGAAATGCAATGTGGAATAGAATGGAATGGAAAGGAATATGGAATGAAATGGAATGTAATGGAATGGAAAGCGGAGTGGAATGGAATGAATTGTGGAATGCAGTGGAATGGAATGGAAAGTGGAATGGTATGAAATGGACTGGAATGTGGAAAAGAATGGAATGGAATGCGAATTGGAATGTGGAGTGCAAGGGAATGGAATGTGGAATGGAATGTGGAATGGAATGGAATGGAATGTAGAATGGAATGTGTAATGGAATGTGGAATGGAATGGAATGCAATGTGGAATGAAATGTGGAATGCAATGTGGAATGGAATGGAAGGCAAAGTGGAATGGAATGTGGAATGGAAACTATAATGGAATGGAATGGAATGTGGAATGGAATGTGTAACGGATTGGAATGGAATGTGGAACGGAACGTGGAATGGAAAGTAATGGAATGGAATGGAATGTGCAAAGGAAGGGAATGCCATGTGAAATGCAATGTGGAATGGAATGGAATGCAATGGAATGTGGAATGGAATGGAATGGAATGTGGAATGGAAAGAATGGAATACGGAAAAGAATGGAACGTTATGGAATGTGGAATGGAATGGAAACGAATGTGGAATGGAATTTTGAATAGAATGTGGAATGTAATGGAATGTAATATGGAATGGAATGTGGAGTGGAATGGAATGGAATGTTGAATGGAATGTGTAATGGAATGTGGAATGGAATTTGGAAAGTTGTGGAATGGAATGTGCAATGAAAACTGGAATGGAATGCGGAATGAAACGTGGAATTTAATGTGGAATGGAATACAATGGAAAGTGGAATGGAACGGAATGGAATGGAATGGAATGTGAAATGGAATGTGGACTGTAACGTGAAATGGAATGTGGAATGGAATGTGAAACACAATGAAAAGGAACGTGGAATGGAATATAATAGAACATGGAATGCAATGGAATGGAAAGTGGAATGGAACTTGGAGTGGAACGTGGAATGGAATGTGGGGAGAATGTGGAATTTAATGGAATGGAATGTGTAATGGAATGTGAAATGCAATGGAATGGAGTGTGCAATGGAACGTGTAATGGAACATGGAAAGGAACGTGGAATGGAACATGGAGGGAATGTGGAATGGAATGAAATGGGATTAGGAATGGAAGGAAATGGAATGTGGAATGGCATGTGTAATGGAATGTGGAATGGAATGTGGAATAGAACCGAATGGAATGTGGAATGGAATGTGGAGTGGAATGGAATGGAACGTGGAAAGAAGTGCGGAATGGAATGAAATGGAATGTGGAATGGAATTTGGAGTCTAATGTGGAATGGAATGGAATGTAATGTGGAATGGAATATGAAGTGGAATTTAATGGAATGTGGAATATAATAAAATGGAATGAGAAATGGAATGTGGAACGGATTGGAATGGAATATGGAATGGAATGTCGAACGGAATGTGGAATGGAATGTGGAATGGAATGGAATGGAATGTGGAAAGGAATGTTGAATGGAAAGTGGAATTGAATGGACTAGAATGTGGAATGGAATGTGGAATGGAATGGAATGGAATGCAGTGGAATGTGGAATGGAATAGAACGTAAGGTGAAAAGGAAATGAATGGAATGTGGAATGGAAAGGAATGGAATGGAATAGAATGTGGAATGGAATGTGGAATGGAACGTGGAAGGGAACGTGGAATGGAATGGGGAATGGAATGTGTAATGGAATGCAGTGGAATGGAAGTGACGGTGGAAAGGAATGGCATGGAATGTGGAATGGAGTGGAATGGAGCGTGTAATGGAAAGTGGAATGGAAATTGGAATGTAACGTGGAATGGAACGTGGAATGGAATGGCATGGAACGTGGAATGGAATGTGGAATGGAATGTGGAACGGAACACGGAATGGAATGTGGAATATAATGTGGATTAGAAAGGATCAGAATGTGAAATTGAATGGTATGGAATGTGGAATGGAATGGAATGGAATATGGAATGCTACGGAATGGAATGTGGAAAGGAATGTGGAATGGAATGTGGAAAGGAATGTGGAATGGGAGTGGAAAGGAATGGAATGGAATGGAACGGAATGGAATGTGGAATGGAGTGGAATGGAATGTGGAATGGAATGGAATGGAAAGGGAAATTCAATGGAATGGAATGTGAAATTTAATGTGGAATGGATTGAAATGAAATGGAATGGAATTGAAAGGAATGGAATGTGGAAAGGAATGGAATGGAAAGTGGAAAGGAATGTGGAAAGAAAACTGGAATGGAATGTGGAATGGAACGTGGAATGGAATGGAATGAAATGGAATGGAATGGAATGGAATGTGGAAAGGAATGTGGAATTGAAAATGGAATGGAATGTGGAATGGAATGTTTAATGGAATGTGGAATGTAATGGAATGGAATGTAATGGAATGTGGAATGAAATGTGGAATAGAATGGAGTGGAATAGAATGGAATGTGGAATGGAATGTGGAATGGAATGGAATGGAATGGAATGAGGAATGGAACTTGGAAGGGAATGTGGAAAGGAATGAGGAATGGAATGTGTAATGGAATGGAATGGAATGCAAGTGAAAGTGGAATGGAATGGAATGGAAAGTAATGGAATAGAATGGAATGGAATGGTATGTGGAATGGAATGTGGAACGGAATGGAATGGAACGTGTAATGGAATGTGGAATGAAAAGTGGAATGTAACGTGGAATGGAATAGCATGGATCGAGGAATGTAACGTGGAATGGAATGTGGTATGGAACACGGAATGTAATGTGGAATGTTATGTGGATTGGAAAGGAACGGAATGTGGAGTTGAATGGAATGGAATGTGGAATGGAATGGAATGGAATGTGGAATGGAATGTGGAATGGAATGGAATGGTATTTGGAATAGAATGTGGAATGGAATGGAATGGAATCCGGAATGAAATGGAATGGAATAGTATGGAATGTGGAATGGAATGGAATGGAACGTGGAATGGAATATGGAATGGAACGTGGAATGGAGTGTGGAATGGGATGGAATGGAATGTGTAGTGGAAGGGAATGGAATGTGGAATGGAATGTGGAATGGAGTGGAATGGATTGTGTAATGGAATGGAATGAGGAATGGAATGGAATAGATGGTGGAATGGAATGGAATGGTATGGTATGTGGAATGGAATGGAATGTGTAATGGAATGGAATGGAATGTGGAATGGAGCGTAATAGAGGGTGGAATGGAATGGAATGGAATGTGGATTGTAATGGAATTCCATGTGGAATGGAACGGAATTGAATGTGGAATGGAATGGAATGGAGTGGAATGGAATGTAGAATTGAATGGAGTGAGAAGTTGACTGGAATGGAATGGAATGGGGAACAGAATGCGGAATGGAAAAGAATGGAAAGTGGAATGGAAAGTGAAATGGAATGTGGAATGGAACATGGAATGGAATGTGAAATGGAATGTGGAATGGAATGTGGAATGGAATAGAATGGAAAGTAATGTGGAATGGAATGTTGAATGGAACGAAACGGAATGTGGAATGGAAGGCGGAATGGAACATAATGGAATGTGGAATGGAAGGACGAATGGAATGTGGAATGGAATATGGAATGAAATGGAATGGAATGTGCAATGCAATGTGGAATGGAATGGAATCAAATGTGGAATGGAATGTGGAATGGAATGGAATCGAATGGAATGTGGAATGTAATGGAATGGAATGGGAAGTGGAATGGAATGGAATGGAATGTTGAATGTAATGGAATGGAATGTGGAATGGAATGTGGAATGTATTGGAAAGGAACATGGAATGGAATGGAACGGAATGTGGAATGGAATGTGGAATCGAACGTGGAAAGAAATGTTGAATGGAACGTGGAATGTAACGTTGAATGGAACATGGAATGGAATGGAATATAAAGGAAAGTGGAATGGAATGGAATGGAAAGGAATGTGGAATGGAATGGAAAGGAATGTGGAATGGATTGGAATTGAATGTGGAAAGGAACTTGGAATGGAACGTGTAAAGGAAAGTGGAGCGGAAAGTGGAATGCAATGTGTAATGGAACGGAATGGAATGGAATGTGGAATGGAAAGGAATGTGGAATGGAATGAATTGGAAAGTGGAATGGAATGGAATTGAATGGAATGTGGAATGGAATGTAATGGAATGTGGAATGGAAAGGAATGTGGAATGGACTAGAATGGAAAGGGAAAGGAATGGAATGGAATGGAATGTTGAATGGAATGGAATGTTGAATGGAGTGGAATGGAATGGAATGGAAACTGTATGGAGTGGAATGGAATGGAATGTGGAATGGAATGGAAGGGAATGTGGAATGGAATGGAATGTGGAATGGAATGTGCAATTGAAAGGAATGGAATGGTATGGAATGTGGAATGGAAAGAAATGGAGTGTGGAATGGAAAAAATGGAATGTGGAATGGAATGTGAAACGCAATGAAAAGGAACGTGGAATGGAATGTAATGGAACATGGAATGCAATGGAATGGAAAGTGGAATGGAACTTGGAATGGAACGTGGAATGGAATGTGGGGGGAATGTGGAATTTAATGGAATGGAATGTGTAATGGAATGTGAAATGCAATGGAATGGAGTGTGCAATGGAACTTGTAATGGAACATGGAAAGGAACGTGGAATGGAACATTGAGGGAACGTGGAATGGAACATGGAGGGAATGTGGAATGGAATGGAATGGGATTAGGAATAGAAGGAAATGGAATGTGGAATGGCATGTGTAATGGAATGTGGAACGGAATGTGGAATGTGGAATGGAATGGAACGTGGAAAGAAGTGCGGAATGGAATGAAATGGAATGTGGAATGGAATTTGGAATCTAATGTGGAATGGAATGGAATGTAATGTGGAATGGAATATGAAGTGGAATTTAATGGAATGTGGAATGTAATAAAATGGAATGAGAAATGGAATGTGGAATGGATTGGAATGGAATATGGAATGGAATGTCGAACGGAATGTGGAATGGAATGTGGAATGGAATGGAATGGAATGTGGAAAGGAATGTTGAATGGAAAGTGGAATTGAATGGAATAGAATGTGGAATGGAATGTGGAATGGAATGGAATGGAATGGAATGGAATGGAATGGAATGGAATTTGGAAAGGAATGTGGAAATGAAAGTGGAATGGAATGTGGAATGGAATGTGGACTAGAATGTGGAATGGAATAGATTGCAATGGAATGGAATGTGGAATGGAACAGAACGGAAGGTGGAAAGGAAATTAATGAAATGTGGAATGGAAAGGAATGGAATGGAATAGAATGTGGAATGGAATGTGGAATGGAACGTGGAAGGGAACGTGGAATGGAATGGGGAATGGAATGTGTAATGGAATGCAGTGGAATGGAAGTGACGGTGGAAAGGAATGGCATGGAATGTGGAATGGAATGGAATGGAATTGATTGAAATGGTATGGAATGTGGAGTGGAATGTGGAATGGAATGGAATGGAGCATGTAATGGAATGTGGAATGGAAATTGGAATGTAACGTGGAATGGAACGTGGAATGGAATGGCATGGAACGTGGAATGGAATGTGGAATGGAATGTGGAACGGAACATGGAATGGAATGTGGAATACAATGTGGATTAGAAAAAATCGGAGTGTAGAATTGAATGGAATGGAATGTGGAATGGAATGGAATGGAATATGGAATGCTACAGAATGGAATGTGGAAAGGAATGTGGCATGGGAGTGGAAAGGAATGGTATGGAATGGAACGGAATGGAATGTGGAATGGAGTGGAATGAAATGTGGAATGGAATGGAATGGAAAGGGAAATTCAATGGAATGGAATGTGGAATTTAATGTGGAATGGATTGAAATGAAATGGAATGGAATTGAATGGAAAGGAATGTGGAATGGAATGGAATGGAAAGTGGAACGGAATGTGGAAAGAAAACTGGAATGGAATGTGGAACGGAACGTGGAATGGAATGTAATGGAATGGAATGTTGAAAGGAATGTGGAATTGAAAATGGAATGGAATGTGGAATGGAATGTGGAATGTAATAGAATGGAATGTGGAATGGAATGTGGAATAGAATGGAATGTAATAGAATGGAATGTGGAATGGAATGTGGAATGGAATGGAATGGAATGAGGAATGGAACTTGGAAGGGAATGTGGAACGGAATGAGGAATGGAATGTGTAATGGAATGGAATGGAATGCAAGTGAAAGTGGAATGGAATGGAATGGAATGGAATAGAATGGAATGGAATGGTATGTGGAATGGAATGTGGAATGGAATGGAATGGAACGTGTAATGGAATGTGGAATGAAAAGAGGAATGTAACGTGGAATGGAATGTGGAATGGAATGGCATGGATCATGGAATGTAACGTGGAATGGAATGTGGAATGGAACACGGAATGTAATGTGGAATGTTATGTGGATTGGAAAGGAACGGAATGTGGAGTTGAATGGAATGGAATGTGGAATGGAATGGAATGGAATGTGGAATGGAATGTGGAATGGAATGGAATGGTATTTGGAATAGAATGTGGAATGGAATGGAATGGAATCCGGAATGAAATGGAATGGAATAGTATGGAATGTGGAAAGGAATGGAATGGAACGTGGAATGGAATATGGAATGGAATGTGGAATGCAGTGTGGAATGGGATGGAATGGAATGTGTAGTGGAAGGGAATGGGATGTGGAATGGAATGTGTAA
The DNA here is from genome assembly GCF_028885655.2 of Pongo abelii. Classification (NCBI taxonomy): domain Eukaryota; kingdom Metazoa; phylum Chordata; class Mammalia; order Primates; family Hominidae; genus Pongo; species Pongo abelii. The sequence goes on along the minus strand of NC_085929.1, from coordinate 11,609,210 downwards.
TGGAGTGGAATGGATTGTGGAATGGAATGGAATGAATTTGATTGGAATGGAATGTGGAATGGAATGGAATAGATTGTGGAATGGAATGGAATGGTATGGAATGTAGAATGGAATGGAATGGAATGGAATGTGTAATGGAATGGAATGGAATGTGGAATGTAACATAATAGAGAGTGGAATGGAATGGAATGGAATGTGGAATGGAATGGAATTCCATGTGGAATGGAACGGAATTGAATGTGGAATGGAATGTAATGGAATGGAATGGAATGTAGAATTGAATGGAATGAGAAGTTGACTAGAATGGAATGGAATGGGGAATAGAATGCGGAAAGGAAAAGAATGGAAGGTGGAATGGAATGTGAAATGGAATGTGGAATGGAACATGGAATGGAATGTGAAATGGAATGTGGAATGGAATGTGGAATGGAATAGAATGGAAAGTAATGTGGAATGTTATGTCGAATGGAACAGAACGGAATGTGGAATGGAAGGCGGAATGGAACATAATGGAATGTGGAATGGAAGGACGAATGCAATGTGGAATGGAATGTGGAATGAAATGGAATGTAATGTGGAATGAAATGAAATGGAATGTGCAATGCAATGAGAATGGAATGGAATCAAATGTGGAAAGGAATGTGGAATGGAATGGAATAGAATGGAATGTGGAATGAATGGAATGGAAAGGAAATTGGAATGGAATGGAATGGAATGTGGAATGGAATGTGGAATGGATTGGAAAGGAACATGGAATGGAATGGAACGGAATGTGGAATGGAATGTGGAGTCGAACGTGGAAAGAAACGTTGAATGGAACGTGGAATGGAACGTTGAATGGAACATGGAATGGAATGGAATATAAAGGAAAGTGGAATGGAATGGAATGGAAAGGAATGTGGAATGGAATGCAAAGGAATGTGGAATGGATTGGAATTGAATGTGGAAAGGAACTTGGAATGGAACGTGTAAAGGAAAGTGGAGCGGAATGTGGAATGCAATGTGTAATGGAACGGAATGGAATGGAATGTGGAATGGAAAGGAATGTGGAACAGAATGAATTGGAAAGTGGAATGGAATGGAATTGAATGGAATGTGGAATGGAATGTAATGGAATGTGGAATGGAAAGGAATGTGGAATGGATTAGAATGGAAAGGGAAAGGAATGGAATGGAATGGAATGTTGAATGGAATGGAATGTTGCATAGAGTGGAATGGAATGGAATGGAAAGTGTATGGAATGGAATGGAAAGGAATATGGAATGGAATGGAATGGAATGTGGAATGGAATGGAATGTGGAATGGAATGTGCAATTGAAAGGAATGGAATGGTATGGAATGTGGAATGAAAGAAATGGAGTGTGGAATGGAAAAAATGGAATGTGGAATGGAATGGAATGCAATGTGGAATGGAATAGAATAGAATGTGGAATAGAACGTGGAATGGAATGGAATGGAACATGGAATGGAACGTGGAAAGGAACATCTAAAGGAAGGTGGAATGGTACTTGGAATGGAATGGAATGGAATGTGGAATGGAATGTGGAATGTAATGCAATGGAATGTGGGAGAGAATGGAATCGAATGTGGTATGGAATGTGGAATGTAATGGAATGTAATGTGTAATGGAATGCGGAATGTAAGGTAATGGAATGTGGAAGAGTATGTGGAATGGAATGTAGGATGAAATGGAATGGAATGTTGAATGGAATGTGGAATGGAATGGAATGGAATGCGGTATGGAATGTAGAATAGAATGGAAAGGGATGTCAAATGGAAAGCAATGGATTGTGGAATGGAATATGGAAGGGAATGGAATGGCATGGAATTTGGAATAGAAGGGAATGGAATGGAATGAGGAATGGAATGAGGAATAGAACGTGGAATGCACTGTGTAATGGAATGCAGTGGAATGTGGCTTGGAATGCAATGGAATGTGGAAAGGAATGGAATGGAATGGAAGGTGAAATGGAATGTGGAATGGAATGTGAAATGGATTGTGGCATGGAATGTGGAACGAAATGAAATGAAACGTGGAATAGAATGGAATGGAAGGTGGAAAGGAATGTAATGGAACGTGCAATGAAACCTGGAATGGAACATGGAATGGAAGTTGGAATGGAATGTGGAATGGAATGTGGAAAGCAATGGAATGGAATGTGGAAAGAAATCTGTAATGGAATGGAATAGAATGCTGAACGAAATGCAATGGATTGTGGAATGGAATGGAATGGACGGTGGAATGAAATGGTAAATGGAATGTAACGGAAAGGAACATGGAATGAATCATGGAATAGAACGTCTAATGGAACCTGGAATGGAACGTGGAATGGAATGTGGAATGGAGTGGAATCAAATGTGTAATGGAATGTTAAATGGAATGGAATGAAATGTGGAATGCAATGTGGAATGGAATGGAATGGAATGTGGAATGCAATGTGGAATGGAATGTTTAATAGAATGTGGAAGGGAATGGAATGGAATGTGGAATGGAATGTTGAGGGGCATGTGGAATGGAAAGTAAAATGGAACGGAATGGAATGTGGAATGGATTTTGGAATGGAATGTGGAATGGAACAGATTGTAATGTGGAATGGAAAGTGGAATGGAATGTGGAAAAGACAGTGGAATTGACTGGAGTTGAATGGATTGTGGAATGGAACGTGGAATTGAATGGAAAGGAACGTGGAATGGAATGTGGAATGGAATGTGGAATGGAACGAGGAATGGAATGCAGAAAGGAAAGTGGAATGGAAAGAGAAATGGAATGTGGAATGCAATGGAAAGGAATGTGGGGTGGAATGGAATGGAATGTGCAATGGAATGGAATGGAATGTGGAATGGATTCTGGAATGGAATGGAATGGAATGGTATGGTATGTTGTATGGAATTAAATGGTATCGTATGTGGAATGGAATGGAATGGAATGTGGAATGGAATGTGGAGTGGAATGGAAAGGAATGTGGAAAGGAATGGAATGGAACGTGGAATGGAACGTGGAATGGAATGTGGAATGAAATGTGGAATGCAATGCTATGTGTAATGGAATGGAATGGAATGCAATGAAATGTGGAAATGAATGGAGTGGAATGTGGAATGGAACGGAAATGGAAGTGGAATGGAATGTGGAAAGGAATGAAATGGAATGTGGAAAGGAACATGGAATGGAATGTGGAATGAAATGTGGAATGCAATGCTATGTGGAATGGAATGGAATGGAATGCAATGAAATGTGGAAATGAATGGAGTGGAATGTGGAATGGAATGGAAATGGAAGTGGGATGGAATGGAAAGTAATGGAATGTGGAATGGAATGGAATACAATGCAATGGAATGGAAAGGGGAATGGAATGTATTGGAATGTGTAATGGAATAGAATGTGGAATGGAATCAAGTGGAATGGAATGTGGAATGGAATGGAATGTAATGTGGAATGGAATGGAATGGAATGGAATGAAGTGTGGAATGGAATGGAATGGCATGTGAAATGGAATAGAATGTGGAATGGAAAGGAATGGAATGGAATGGGGAAAGGAATGGAATGGAATTGAATGGAATGTGGAATGGAATGGAATGGAATGGGGAATGGAATGGAATGGAATTGAATGGAATGTGGAATGGAACGGAATGGAATTGAATGGAATGTGGGATGGAATGGAATGGAATGTGGAATGGTATAGAATGTGGAATGGAATGAAATGGAATGGAATGTGGAATGGAATGGAATGTGGAATGGAATGGAATGGAATGTGTAATGGAATGGAATGGAATGTGGAGTGCAATGGAATGGAATGGAACGTGGAACGGTTTGTGCAATGGAATGGAATAAAATGGAATGGAGTGGAATGGAATGGAATGGAAAGTGGAATGGAATGGAATGGAATGTGGAGTGGAATGGAATGGATTAGAATGTGGAATGCAATGTGGAATGCAAAGCAAAGGAATATGAAATGGAATGTGGAATGGAATGGATTGGAATGCAATGAAATGTGGAAGTGAATGGAATGGAATGGAATGGAATGTAAAATAGTTTGGAATGTAATGTGGATTAGAATTTAATGTAATGGAATGTGGAATGGAAAGTAATGGAATGGAATGGAAGGTGGAATTGAATGGAATGGATTGTGGAATGGAATAGGATGCAGAATGGAATGAAATGGAATGAAATGTAGAAAGGAATTGAATGGAATATGGAATGGAATGGAATGGAATGAAATGCAATGTGGAATGGAATGGAAGGGAATGAGGAATGGAATAGATTGAGGAATGCAATGCAATGGAATGGAAAGTGGAATGGAATGTAATGGAATGGATTGGAATGGAATGTGGAATGGAATGGAATGGAATGGAATGGAAGGTTATGTGGAACGGAATGTGGAATGGAATGGAATGGAATGGAATGGAATTAAATGTGGAATGCAATGGAAGAAAATGTGGACTGGAATGTGGAATGAAATGTGCACTGCAGAGTGGAAGAGTGGAATGGAAGGGAATGGAATGTGGAATGGAATGGAATGGAATCTGTAATGGAACTTGGAATGGAATGGAATGGCATGTGGAATAGAACGTGGAATTGAACGTGGAATGGAACATGGAATGGAACGTGGAATGGATAAGAATGGAACGTGGAATTCAACGGAATGCAATGTGGAATGGAATGGAATGGAATGTGGAATGGAATGTTAAATGGAAGGGAATGGAATACGGAATGGAATGTGGAATAGAACGGAAAGGAATGTCAAATGGAAAGAAACGGATCGTGGAATGGAATGTGGAAAGGAATGGAATGGAATGGAATGGAATGTGAAATGGAATGGAAGGGAATGTGGAATGGAATGTGCAAAGGAATGGAATGGAACGGAATGTGGAATGACATGTGGAATGGAATGGAGTGGAATGTGGAATGCAATGTGGAATGGAATTGAATGGAATCCGGAATAGAATGTGGAATGGAATGGAATGGAATGGAATGTGGAATGGAATGTGGAATGGTATATGGAATGGAATGAAATGTGGAATGGAATGTGGAATGGTATGTGGAATGGAACGGAATGTGGAATGGAATGGAATGGAATGGAATATGTAATGGAATTTAGTGGAATTTAATGGAATGGAATGGAATGGAATATGGAAAGGAATGGCATGGAATGGAATGTGGAATGCAATCTGGGATGCAATTCAATGGAATATGAAATGGAATGTGGAAGAGAATGGAATGGAATGCTATGAAATGTGGAATAAATGGAATGGAATGTGGAATGGAATGGAATGAAATGTGGATTAGAATGGAATGTAATATGGATTTTAATGGTATTTAATGGAATGTGGAATGGAATCGAATGGAATGGAATGTGGAATGGAATGGAATGTGGAATGGAATGGAATGTAATGTGGAGTGGAATAGAATATGGAATGGAATGAAATGGAATGCAATGTAAAATGGAATGGAATGGAATGTGAAATGGAGTGGAATGGAATGTGGAATGGAATGGAATGGAAGGTGTAATGGATTACATTGTGAAATGCAATGGAATGGAATGGTTTGTAATGGAATGTGGAATGGAATGGAATGTGGAATGGAATAGGATGTGGAATGGAATGTGAAATGGAACGGAATGGAATGTGGAATGGAATGGAATGGAATGTGGAATGGCATGGAACTGAATGTGGAATGGAATGGAATATGGATTGAAAGGAATGGAATGAAATGTGGAATGGAATGGAATGGAATGGATTGGAAAGGAAGGTTTAATGGAGTGGAATGGAATGTGCAATGGAATAGAATGTGGAATGGAATGAAATGGAATAGAATGTGACATGGAATGTGGTGGTATGTGGAATGTAATGGAATGGAATGTGGAATGGAATGGAATGAAATGGAATGTGGACGGAATGTGGAATGGAATGTGGACTGCAATGTGGAATGGAATGGAATGGAATGTGGAATGGAATGTGAAATGGCATGTGGAATGGAATGTGGAGAGGAATGTGGAATGCAATGTGGAATGGAATGGACTGGAATGTGGAAAGGAATGAGGAATGCAATGTGGAATGGAATGGACTGGAATGGAATGGAATGTGGAATGGAATAGAATTTGGAATGGAATGAAATGGAATGGAATGTTGAATGGAATGGAATGGAATGTCAAGTGGAATGGAATGCAATGGAATGGAATGTGGAATGGAATGGAATGGAATGGAATGTGGAATGCACTATCTCAAAGAGGTTTTTATGTGAAGATATTTTCTAGACAGAAGCGTTCTCAGAAACCTCTTTGTCATTTGGAGATTGAACTCACAGAGTTGAAACTTCCTTTGCATAGAGCAGTTCTGCAACACTCTTGTTGTGGAAACTGCAAGTGGGTATTTAGTGCGATTGCTGCCTCTAGTGGAAAAGCAAGTACATTCAGATGAAAACTAGATAGAACCGTTCTCTAGAAACTTCGTTGTGATGTGTGCATTCTACTCACAGAGTTGAACCTTCCTTTTGATAGAACAGTTTTGAAACACTCTTTCTGTAGAGTCTGCAAGTGGATATTCGGAGCACTTTGAAGCGTATGGTGGAAAAGGAAACATCTTCATATAAAAACTAGATAGAAGCATTCTCAGAAACTTCTTTGTAATGTGCGCATTCAACTCACAGAGTTGAAACTTCCTTTTGATATAGCTGTTTTGAAACACTCTTTCAGTAGGATCTGCAAGTAGATATTTGGAGTGCTAAGAGGCCAACACTGGAAAAGGAAATATCTTCACATAAAAACTAGATGGAAGCATTCTCAGAAACTTCCCTGTGCTTTATGCATTCAAGTCACAGAGAGGAACCTTCCTTTTGAAAGTGTAGCTTTGAAACACTCTTTTTGTAGAATTTGCAAGTGGATGTTTGGAGCGATTTGAGGCCTATGCTGGAAAACGAAATATCTTCACATAAAAACTAGACTGAAGCATTCTCAGAAACTTCTTTGTGATGAGTGCATTCAACTCACAGACTTGAACCTTCCTTTCGAAAGAGCAGTTTTGAAACACTCTTTTTGTAGAATCTGCAAGTGGATATTTAGAGAGTTTTGAGGCCTTTGCTGGGAAATGAAATATCTTCACCTGAAAACTACACAGAAGCATTCTCAGAAACTTCTTTGTGATGTGTGCATTCAACTCACAGAGTTGAACCTGCCTTTTGATAGAGCAGTTTGGAAACAGCCTTTTTGTAAAATCTGCAAGTGGATATTTGGAGCGATTTGAGGCCTATGCTGCAAAAGGAAATATCTTCACAGAAACCCTAGACAGAAGCATGTTCAGGAACTTCTTTTTGATGAGTGCATTCAACTCACGGACTTGAACCTTCCTTTTGATTGAACGGTTTTGAAACACTCTCTTGTAGAATCTGCAAGTGTTTATTTGGAGCGCTTTGAGGCCTATGATGGAAAAGCAAATATCTTCACATTAAAAACGAGGCAGAAGCATTCTCAGAACATTCTGTGTGATGAGTGCACTCAACTCACACACTTGAACTTTCCTTTTGATAGAGCAGTTTTGAAACACTCTTTTAGCAGCACCTGTAAGTGGCTATTTGGAGGACATTTATGCCAATGTTGGAAAACGAAATATCATCATATAAAAACTAGGCAGAAGCATTCTCAGAAACTTCTTCGTGATGAGTGCATTCAACTCACAGAGTTGAACGTTGCTTTTGATAGAACAGTTCTGAAACATTCCTTTTGTAGGATCTGCAACTGTTGATTTGGAGCGCTTTGAGGCCTATGTTGGAAAAGGAAATATCTTCACATAAAAACTAGACAGAAGCATTATCAGAGACTTCCCTGTGCTTTCTGCATTCAACCCGTATAGTTGAACCTTCCTTTTGATAGAACAATTTTGAAAATCTCTTTTCGTAGTATCTGCAAGTCGACATTTGGAACGCTTTGAGGCTTATGCTGGAAAAAGAAATATCTTCACATAAAAGCTAAATAGAAGCATTCTCAGAAACTCCTTTCTGATGTGCACATTCAACTCACAGAGTTGAAGCTCCCTTTTGATATAGCTGTTTTGAAAGACTCTTTCACTAGAATCTTCAAGTGCATATTTGGAGTGTTAAGAGGCCAACACTGGAAAAGGAAATATCTTCACATAAAAACTAGACAGAAACATTCTCAGAGACTAACCTGTTCTTTCTGCATTCCACCCACATAGTTGAAACTTCCTTTTGATAGAAGAGTTTTGAAACACTCTTTTTGTACAATTTGATAGGGGACGTTTGGAGCGATTTGAGGCCTATGCTGGAAAATGAAATATCTTCCCATAAAAATTAGACAGAAGCATTCTCTGAAACTTCTTTGTGCTGTGTGCATTCAACTCACAGAGTTGAACCTGCCTTTTGATAGAGTAGTTTGGAAACAGCCTTTTTGTAAAATCTGCAAGTGGATATTTGGAGCGATTTGAGACCTATTCTGCAAAAAGAAATGCCTTCAAATAAACCCTAGACAGAAGCATTCTCAGAAACGTCTTGGTCATTTGGGGATTGAACTCACAGAGTTGAACCTTCCTTTTCATAGAGCAGTTCTGCAACACTCTTGTTGTCGAAACTGCAAGTGGATATTTGGTGCGATTGTGGCATCTAGTGGAAAAGGAAATACATTCAGATGAAAACTAGATAGAACCGTTCTCAGAAACTTCCTTGTGATGTGTGCATTCTACTCACAGGTTTGAACCTTCCTTTTGATAGAACAGTTTTGAAACACTCTTTTTGTGGAGTCTGCAAGTGGATATTTGGGGCGATTTGAAGCCGATGTTGGAAACGGAAACATCTTGCCTAAAAACTAGATAGAAGCATTTTCAGAAACTACTTTGTGATGTGCACATTCAACTCACAGAGTTGAAGTTTCCTTTTGATATAGTTGTTTTGAAACTCTCTTTCAGTAGAATCTGCAAGTGGATATTTGGAGTGCTAGGAGGCCAACACTGGAAAAGGAAATATCTTCACATAAAAAGTAGATGGAAGCATTCTCAGAAACTTCCCTGTGCTTTAGGCATTCAAGACACAGAGTGGAACCTTCCTTTTGAAAGCGCAGTTTTGAAACCCTCTTTTTGTAGAATTTGCTAGTGGATGTTTGGAGCGATTTGAGGCTTATCCTGGAAAATAGAAACTAGACAGAAGCATTCTCAGAAACTTCTTTATGATGAATGCATTCAACTCACAGACTTGAACCTTCATTTTGAAAGAGCAGTTTTGAAACACTCTTTTTGTAGAATCTGCAAGTGGATATTTTGAGCGTTTTGAGGCCTTTGCTGGGAAATGAAATATTTTCACCTGAAAACTACACAGAAGCAGTCTCAGAAACTTCTTTGTGATGTCTGCTTCCAACTCACAGAGTTGAACCTGCGTTTTGATAGAGCAGTGTGGAAACAGCCTTTTTGTAAAATCTGCAAGCGGATATTTGGAGCGATTTGAGGCCTATGCTGCAAAAGGAAATATCTTCACAGAAACCCTAGACAGAAGCATTCTCAGGAACTTCTGTGTGATGAGTGCACTCAACTCACGGACTTGAACCTTCCTTTTGATAGAACACTTTTGAAACACTCCTTTTGTAGAATCTGCAATTGTTTATTTGGAGCACTTTGAGGCCTATGATGGAAAAGGAAATATCTTCACATTATAAACGAGACAGAAGGATTCTCAGAAACTTCTGTGCAATGAGTGCATTCAACTCACACATTTGAACTTTCCTTTTGATAGAGCAGTTTTGAAACACTCTTTTAGTAGCATCTGTAAGTGGATATTTGGAGGGATTTTATGCAAATGCTGGAAAACGAAATATCATCACATAAACACTAGGCAGAAGCATTTTCAGGAACTTCTTCGTGATGAGTGCATTCAACTCACAGAGTTGAAAGTTCCTTTTGATAGAACAGTTTTGAAACACTCCTTTTGTAGGATCTGCAACTGTTTATTTGGAGCGCTTTGAGGCTTATTTTGGAAAAGCAAATATCTTCACATAAAAACTAGACAGAAGCATTCTCAGAAACTTCACTGTGCGTTCTGCATTCAACTCACATAGTTGAACCTTCCTTTTCATAGAACAGTTTTGAAACACTCTTTTCGTATAATCTGCACGTCGACATTTGGAACGCTTTGAGGCCTATGCTAGAAAAGGAAATATCTTCACATAAAAACTAGATAGAAGCATTCTCAGAAACTTCTGTGTGATGTGCGCATTGAACTCACAGAGTTGAAGCTTCCTTTTGATATAGCTGTTTTGAAACACTCTTTTAGTAGACTCTTCAAGTAGATATTTGGAGTGTTAAGAGGCCAATACTGGAAAAGGAAATATCTTCACATAAAAACTAGATGGAAGCATTCTCAGAAACTTCCCTGTGCTTTATGCATTCAAGTCACAGATAGGAACCATCCTTTTGAAAGCACAGTTTTGAAACACTCTTTTTGTAGAATTTGCTAGTGGATGTTTGGAACGATTTGAGGCCTATGCTGGAAAACGAAATAGCTTCCCATAAAAACTAGACAGAAGCATTCTCAGAAACTTCTTTGCGCTGTGTGCATTCAACTCACAGAGTTGAACCTGCCTTTTGAGAGAGTAGTTTGGAAACAGCCTTTTTGCAAAATCTGCAAGTGGATATTTGGAGTGCTAAGAGGCCAAAACTGGAAAAGGAAATATCTTCATATAAAAACTAGATGGAAGCATTCTCAGAAACTTCCCTGTGCTTTATGCATTCAAGTCACAGAGAGGAACCTTCCTTTTGAAAGCGCAGTTTTGAAACACTCTTTTTGTAGAATTTGCTAGTGGATGTTTGGAGCGATTTGAGGCCTATGCTGGAAAACGAAATATCTTCCCATAAAAACGAGACAGAAGCATTCTCAGAAACTTCTTTGTGATGAGTGCATTCAACTCACAGAGTTGAACCTTAATTTTGAAAGAGCAGTTTTGAAACACTCTTTTTGTAGAATCTGCAAGTGGATATTCTGAGCGTTTTGAGGCCTTTGCTGGGAAATGAAATATCTTCACCTGAAAACTACACAGAAGCATTCTCAGAAACTTCTTTGTGATGTGTGTATTCAACTCACAGAGGTGAACCTGCGTTTTGATAGAGCAGTGTGGAAACAACCTTTTTGTAAAATCTGCAAGTGGATATTTGGAGCGATTTGAGGCCTATGCTGCGAAAGGAATTATCTTCACAGAAACCGTAGACAGAAGCATTCTCAGGAACTTCTGTGTGACGAGTGCATTCAACACATGGAATTGAACCTTCCTTTTTGTAGAACAGTTTTGAAACACTCCTTTTGTTGAATCTGCAAGTATTCATTTGGAGCGCTTTGAGGCCTATGATGGAAAAGGAAATATCTTCACACAAAAACGAGACAGAAGCATTCTTAGAAACTTCTTTGTGATGAGTGCATTCAATTCACACACTTGAACTTTCCCTTTGATAGAGCAGTTTTGAAACACTGTTTTAGTAGCATCTGTAGGTGGATATTTGGAGGGCTTTTATGCAAATGCTGGAAAACGAAATATCATCACATAAACACTAGGCAGAAGCATTTTCAGGAACTTCTTCGAGATGAGTGCATTCAACTCACAGAGTTGAATGTTCCTTTTGATAGAACAGTTTTGAAACCCTCCTTTTCTAGGATCTGCAACTGTTTATTTGGAGCGCTTTGAGGCTTATTTTGGAAAAGCAAATATCTTCACATAAAAACTAGATAGAAGCATTCTCAGAAACTTCCCTGTGCTTTCTGCATTCAACTCACATAGTTGAACCTTCCTTTTCATAGAACAGTTTTGAAACACTCTTTTCGTATAATCTGCACGTCGACATTTGGAACGCTTTGAGGCCTATGCTGGAAAAGGAAATATCTTCACATAAAAACTAGATAGAAGCACTCTCAGAAACATCTTTGTGATGTGTGCATTGAACTCACAGAGTTGGAGCTTCCTTTTGATATAGCTGTTTTGAAACACTCTTTTAGTAGACTCTTCAAGTAGATATTTGGAGTGTTAAGAGGCCAATACTGGAAAAGGAAATATCTTCACATAAAAACTAGATGGAAGCATTCTCAGAAACTTCCCTGTGCTTTATGCATTCAAGTCACAGATAGGAACCATCCTTTTGAAAGCACAGTTTTGAAACACTCTTTTTGTAGAATTTGCTAGTGGATGTTTGGAACGATTTGAGGCCTATGCTGGAAAACGAAATAGCTTCCCATAAAAACTAGACAGAAGCATTCTCAGAAACTTCTTTGCGCTGTGTGCATTCAACTCACAGAGTTGAACCTGCCTTTTGAGAGAGTAGTTTGGAAACAGCCTTTTTGCAAAATCTGCAAGTGGATATTTGGAGTGCTAAGAGGCCAAAACTGGAAAAGGAAATATCTTCATATAAAAACTAGATGGAAGCATTCTCAGAAACTTCCCTGTGCTTTATGCATTCAAGTCACAGAGAGGAACCTTCCTTTTGAAAGCGCAGTTTTGAAACACTCTTTTTGTAGAATTTGCTAGTGGATGTTTGGAGCGATTTGAGGCCTATGCTGGAAAACGAAATATCTTCCCATAAAAACGAGACAGAAGCATTCTCAGAAACTTCTTTGTGATGAGTGCATTCAACTCACAGAGTTGAACCTTAATTTTGAAAGAGCAGTTTTGAAACACTCTTTTTGTAGAATCTGCAAGTGGATATTCTGAGCGTTTTGAGGCCTTTGCTGGGAAATGAAATATCTTCACCTGAAAACTACACAGAAGCATTCTCAGAAACTTCTTTGTGATGTGTGTATTCAACTCACAGAGGTGAACCTGCGTTTTGATAGAGCAGTGTGGAAACAACCTTTTTGTAAAATCTGCAAGTGGATATTTGGAGCGATTTGAGGCCTATGCTGCGAAAGGAATTATCTTCACAGAAACCGTAGACAGAAGCATTCTCAGGAACTTCTGTGTGACGAGTGCATTCAACACATGGAATTGAACCTTCCTTTTTGTAGAACAGTTTTGAAACACTCCTTTTGTTGAATCTGCAAGTATTCATTTGGAGCGCTTTGAGGCCTATGATGGAAAAGGAAATATCTTCACACAAAAACGAGACAGAAGCATTCTTAGAAACTTCTTTGTGATGAGTGCATTCAATTCACACACTTGAACTTTCCCTTTGATAGAGCAGTTTTGAAACACTGTTTTAGTAGCATCTGTAGGTGGATATTTGGAGGGCTTTTATGCAAATGCTGGAAAACGAAATATCATCACATAAACACTAGGCAGAAGCATTTTCAGGAACTTCTTCGAGATGAGTGCATTCAACTCACAGAGTTGAATGTTCCTTTTGATAGAACAGTTTTGAAACCCTCCTTTTCTAGGATCTGCAACTGTTTATTTGGAGCGCTTTGAGGCTTATTTTGGAAAAGCAAATATCTTCACATAAAAACTAGATAGAAGCATTCTCAGAAACTTCCCTGTGCTTTCTGCATTCAACTCACATAGTTGAACCTTCCTTTTCATAGAACAGTTTTGAAACACTCTTTTCGTATAATCTGCACGTCGACATTTGGAACGCTTTGAGGCCTATGCTGGAAAAGGAAATATCTTCACATAAAAACTAGATAGAAGCACTCTCAGAAACATCTTTGTGATGTGTGCATTGAACTCACAGAGTTGGAGCTTCCTTTTGATATAGCTGTTTTGAAACACTCTTTTAGTAGACTCTTCAAGTAGATATTTGGAGTGTTAAGAGGCCAATACTGGAAAAGGAAATAACTTCACATAAAAACTAGATGGAAGCATTCTCAGAAACTTCCCTGTGCTTTATGCATTCAAGTCACAGAGAGGAACCTTCCTTTTGAAAGCACAGTTTTGAAACACTCTTTTTGTAGAATTTGCTAGTGGATGTTTGGAGCGATTTGAGGCCTATGCTGGAAAATGAAATATCTTCCCACAAAAACTAGATAGAAGCATTCTCAGAAACTTCTTTGTGCTGTGGGCATTCAACTCACAGAGTTGAACCTGCCTTTTGAGAGAGTAGTTTGGAAACAGCCTTTTTGCAAAATCTGAAAGTGGATATTTGGAGTGGTATGAGACCTATGCTGCAAAAAGAAATATTTCCACATAAACCCTAGATAGAAGCATTCTCAGAAACTTCTTTGTCATTTGGGGGATTGAACTCACAGGGTTGAACCTTCCTTTTCATAGAACAGTTGTGCAACACTTTTGTTGTGGAAACTGCAAGTGGATATTTGGTGCGATTGCGGCATCTAGTGGAAAAGGAAATACATTCAGATGAAAACTAGATAGAACGATTCTCAGAAACTTCTTTGCGATATGTGCATTCTACTCGCAGAGATGAACCTTCCTTTTCATAGGACAGTTTTGAAACAGTCTTTTTGTGTATTCTGCAAGTGGATATTGGAGCGCCTTGAAGCTTATAGTGGAAAAGGAAACATCTTCACATAAACACTAGATAGAAGCATTCTCAGAAACTTCTTTGAGATGTGCGCATTCAACTCACAGAGTTGAGGCTTCCTTTTGATATATCTGTTTTGAAACACTCTTTCAGTAGAATCTGCAAGTGGATATTTGGAGTGCTAAGAGGACAAAACTGGAAAAGGAAATATCTTCACATAAAAACTAGATGGAAGCATTCTCAGAAACTTCCCTGTGCTTTATGCATTCAAGTCACAGAGAGGAACCTTCCTTTTGAAAGCGCAGTTTTGAAACACTCTTTTTGTTGAATTTGCTAGTGGATGTTTGGAGCGATTTGAGGCCTGTGCTGGAAAACGAAATATCTTCCCATAAAAACAAGACAGAAGCATTCTCAGAAACTTCTTTGTGATGAGTGCATTCAACTCACAGAGCTGAAGCTTAATTTTGAAAGAGCAGTTTTGAAACACTCTTTTTGTAGAATCTGCAAGTGGATATTTAGAGAGTTTTGAGGCCTTTGCTGGGAAATGAAATATCTTCACCTGAAAACTACACAGAAGCATTCTCAGAAACTTCTTTGTGATGTGTGCATTCAACTCACAGAGTTGAACCTGCCTTTTGATAGAGCAGTTTGGACGCAGCCTTTTTGTAAAATCTGCAAGTGGATCTTTGGAACGATTTGAGGCCTATGCTGCGAAAGGAAATATCTTCACAGAAACCGTAGACAGAAGCATTCTCAGGAACTTCTGTGTGACGAGTGCATTCAACACACGGACTTGAACCTTCCTTTTGATAGAACAGCTTTGAAACACTCCTTTTGTTGAATCTGCAAGTATTTATTTGGAGCGCTTTGAGGCCTATGATGGAAAAGGAAATATCTTCACATAAAAACGAGACAGAAGCATTCTTAGAAACTTCTTTGGATGAGTGCATTCAATTCACACACTTGAACTTTCCCTTTGATAGAGCAGTTTTGAAACACTCTTTTAGTACCGTCTGTAATTGGATATTTGGAGGGCTTTTTTGCTAATGCTGGAAAATGAAATATCATCGCAGAAAAAGTAGGCAGAAGCATTCTCAGAAACTTCTTCATGATGAGAGCATTCAGCTCACCGAGTTGAAGGTTGCTTTTGATAGTTCAGTTTTGAAACACTCCTTTAGTAGGATCTGCAACTGTTTATTTGGAGCGCTTTGAGGCCTATTTTGCAAAAGGAAATAACTTCACATAAAAGTAGACAGAAGCATTCTCAGAGACTTCCCTGTGCTTTCTGCATTCAACACATATAGTTGAACCTTCCTTTTGATAGAACAATTTTGAAAATCTATTTTCGTAGAATCTGCAAGTCGACATTTGTAACACTTTGAGGCTTATGTTGGAAAAGGAAATATCTTCACATAAAAACTAGATAGAAGCATTCTCAGAAACTTCTTTGTGATGTGCGCATTCAACTCACAGAGCTGAAGCTTCCTTCTGATATAGCTGTTTTGAAACACTCTTTTAGTAGAATCTTCAAGTGGATATTTGAAGTGTTAAGAGGCCAACACTGGAAAAGGAAATATCTTCACATAAAAACTAGACAGAAGCATTCTCAGGAACTTCCCTGTGCTTTGTGCATTCAAGTCACCGAGAGGAACCTTCCTTTTGAAAGCGCAGTTTTGAAACACTCTTTTTGTAGAATTTGCTAGTGGATGTTTGGAGCGATTTGAGGCCTATGCTGGAAAACGAAATAACTTCCCATAAAAACTAGACAGAAACATTCTCAGAAACTTCTTTGTGCTGTGGGCATTCAACTCACAGAGTTGAACCTGCCTTTTGAGAGAGTAGTTTGGAAAGAGCCTTTTTGCAAAATCTGAAAGTGCATATTTGGAGTGGTATGAGACCTATGCTGCAAAAAGAAATATTTCCACATAAAAGCTAAGCAGAATCATTCTCAGTAACATTTTTGTGATGAGTGCATTCAACTCAGAGACTTGAACCTTCCTTTTGATAGAGCAGTTTTGAACACTCTTTTTGTAGAATCTGCAGTTGGATATTTGGAGCGATTTGAGGCCTATGATGAAAAAGGGAATATCTTCACCTAAAAAACAGACGGAAGCATTCTCATAAACTACTTTGTGATGAGTGCTTTGAACCCACAGAGTTGAAACTTCCTTTTTTTAGAACAGTTGTGTAACACTCTCTTTGTAGACTCTGAATGTGGATACTTGGTGCGCTCTGAGGCCTATGCTGGAAATGGAAATATGTCCTCATAAAAACGGAGCAGAAGCATACTCACAAAGTTCTTAGTGATGAGTGCATTCAACTAAGAGACTTAAACTTTCCTTTTAATACAGCAGTTTTGAGACACTCTTTTTGTAGAATCTGCAAGTGGATATTTGGAGCGCTCTGAGGCCTACGCTGTGAAAGGAAATATCTCCACATAAAAAGTATACAGAAGCATTCTCAGAAACATCTCTATGGTGAGCGAATTGTACTCACACACTTGAACATTCTTTTTGATAGAGCAGTTTTGAAACACTCCTTTTGTAGGATTTGCAAGTGGATATTTGGTGTGCGTTGAGGCCTAATCTGGAAAAGGAAATATCTTCACATAAAAACTAGACAGAAGCATTCTCTGAAACTTCTTTGTGATGCGTGCATTCACCTAACAGTCTAGAAACTTCCTTTTGATAGAGCAGCTTTGAAACACCCTTTTTGCAGAATCTGCAAGTGGATATTTGGAACGATTTGAGGCCTGTGGTGTAAAAGGGAATATCTTCATCTAAAAACTAGAGGGAATAATTCTCAGAATCTTCAGTGTGCTTTATGCATTCAACTCACAGACTTGAACCTTCCTTTTGAAAGAGCAGATTTGAAAGACTCTTTTTGTAGAAATTGCAAGTGGATATTTGTAGCGCTTTGAGGACTATGCTGGAAAAGGATAAATCCTCACATAAAAACTAGACAAAAGCATTCTCGGAAACTTCTTTGTGATGAATGCATTCAGCTTACAGAGTTGAACCTTCCTTTTGATAGAACAGTTTTGAAACACTCTTTTTGAAGAATCTGCAAGCGGATATTTGGAGTGCTATGGGACCTATGCTGGAAAAGGAAATATCTTCACATAAAAATTAGACAGTAGCATTCTCAGACACTACTCTGTGATGAGTGCATTCAGCTCACAGAGTTCAACCTTCCTTTTGGTGGAAGAGTTTTAAATCCCTCTCTTTGTAGAATCTACAATAGATTATTTGGAGCGCCTTGAGGCCTATGTTGGGAAAGGGAATATCTTCCAATAAAAGCTAAGCAGAATCATTCTCAGTAACATTTTTGTGATGAGTGCATTCAACTCAGAGACTTGAACATTCCTTTTGATAGAGCAGTTTTGAAACACTCTTTTTATAGAATCTACAAGTGGATATTTTTAGCAATTTGAGGCCTATGATGAAAAAGGGAATATCTTCACCTAAAAACTAGACAGAAGCATTCTCAGAAATTTCTTTGTGACGAGTTCATTGAACTCACAGGGTTGAACTTTCCTTTTGATAGAACAGTTTTGAAACATTCTTTTTGAAGAATCTGCAAGTGGGTATTTTGAGCGATTTGAGGTCTATGCTGCAAAAAGAGAAATCTTCACATAAAAACTAGACAGAAGCATTCCCAGAAACTTCCCCGTGCTTCATGCATTCAACTCACAGACTTGAACCTTCCTTTTGATAGAGCAGTTTTGGAACACTCTTTTTGTAGAATCTGCAGTTGGATATTTGGAGTGATTTGAGGCCTATGATGAAAAAGGGAATATCTTCACCTAAAAACCAGACAGAAGCATTCTCAGAAACTTCTTTGTGATGAGTGCATTGAACCCACAGAGTTGAAACTTCCTTTTTTTAGAACAGTTGTGTAACACTCTCTTTGTTGAATCTGAATGTGGATACTTGGTGCGCTCTGAGGCCTATGCTGGAAATAGACATATGTCCTCATAAAAACTAAGCAGAAGCATACTCACAAAGTTCTTAGTGATGAGTGCATTCAACTCAGTGACTTAAAACTTCCTTTTGATATAGCAGTTTTGAGACACTCTTTTTGTAGAATCTGCAAGTGGATATTTTTAGCAATTTGAGGCCTATGCTGGAAAAGGGAATATCTACACATAAAAACTAGAGAGAAGCATTCTCAGAAACCACTTTGTGACGAGTGCATTCAACTCACAGTGTTGAACTTTCCTTTTGATAGAACAGTTTTGAAACATTCCTTTTGTAGAATCTGCAAGTGTGTATTTTGAGCGATTCGAGGCCGATGCTGCAAAAAGAGAAAACTTCACATAAATACTAGACAGAAGCATTCCCACAAACTTCACCGTGCTTCATGCATTCAACTCACAGACTTGAACCTTCCTTTTGATAGAGCAGTTTTGAAACACTCTTTTTGTAGAATCTGCAGTTGGATATTTAGAGCGATTTGAGGCCGATGATGAAAAAGCGAATATCTTCACCTAAAAACTAGACAGAAGCATTCTCAGAAACTTCTTTGTGATGAGTGCATTGAACCCACAGAGTTGAAATTTCCTTTTTTTAGAACAGTTGTGTAACACTCTCTTTGTAGAATCTGAATGTGGATACTTGGTGCGCTCTGAGGCCTATGCTGGAAATGGAAATATGTCCTCATAAAAACTAAGCAGAAGCAAACTCACAAAGTTCTTAGTGATGAGTGCATTCAACTCAGTGACTTAAAACTTCCTTTTGATATAGCAGTTTTGAGACACTCTTTTTGTAGAATCTGCAAGTAGATATTTGGAGCGCTATGAGGCCTACACTGTTAAAAGAAATATCTTCACCTAAAAAGTATACAGAAGCATTCTCAGAAACATCTCCAGGGTGAGCGCATTTTACTCACAGACTTGAACTTTCTTTTTGATAGAGCAGTTTTGAAACTCTCCTTTTGTAGTATTTGCAAGTGGCTATTTGGTGTGCTTTGAGGCCTAATCTGGAAAAGGAAATATCTTCCCATAAAAACTAGACAGAAGCATTCTCTGAAACTTCTTTGTGATGTGTGCATTCATCTAACAGTCTAGAAACTTCCTTTTGATAGAGCAGCTTTGAAACACCCTTTTTGCAGAATCTGCAAGTGGATATTTGGAGTGATTTGAGGCCTGTGTTGTAAAAGGGAATATCTTCCCCTAAAAACTAGAGGGAAGCATTCTCAGAATCTTCAGTGTGCTTTATGCATTCAACTCACAGACTTGAACCTTCCTTTTGAAAGAGCAGATTTGAAAGACTCTTTTTGTAGAAATTGCAAGTGGATATTTGGAGCGCTTTGAGGCCTATGCTGGAAAACGATATATCCTCACATAAAAACTAGACAAAAGAATTCTCCGAAACTTCTTTGTGATGAATGCATTCAGCTTACAGAGTTCAACCTTCTTGTTGATAGAACAGTTTTGAAACACTCTTTTTGTAGAATCTGCAAGCGGATATTTGGTGTGCTTTGAGACCTATGCTGGAAAAGGAAATATCTTCACATAAAAATTAGACAGAAGGATTCTCAGACACTTCTCTGTGATGAGTGCATTCAGCTCACAGAGTTCAACCTTCCTTTTGTTAGAAGAGTTTTGAATCACTCTCTTTGTAGAATCTACAATAGATTATTTGGAGCGCCTTGAGGCCTATGTTGGAAAAGGGAATATCTTCCCATAAATGCTAGGCAGAATCATTCTCAGTAACATTTTTGTGATGAGTTCATTCAACTCAGAGTCTTGAACATTCCTTTTGATAGGGCGGTTTTGAAACACTCTTTTTATAGAATCTACAAGTGGATATTTTTAGCAATTTGAGGCCTGTGGTGTAAAAGGGAATATCTTCACATAAAAACTAGACAGAAGCATTCTCAGAAATTTCTTTGTGACGAGTGCATTCAACTCACAGGGTTGAACATTGCTTTTGATAGAACAGTTTTGAAACATTCTTTTTGTAGAATCTGCAAGTGGGTATTGTGAGCGATTTGAGGCCTATGCTGCAATAAGAGAAATCTTCACATAAAATCTAGACAGAAGCATTCCCAGAAACTTCCCCGTGCTTCATGCATTCAACTCACAGACTTGAACCTTCCTTTTCATAGAGCAGTTTTGAAACACCCTTTTTGTTAATCTGCATTTGGATATTTGGAGCGATGTGAGGCCTAAGATGAAAAAGGGAATATCTTCACCTAAAAACCAGACAGAAGCATTCTCAGAACCCTCTTTGTGATGAGTGCATTGAACCCACAGAGTTGAAACTTCCTTTTTTTAGAACAGTTGCGTAACACTCTCTTTGTAGAATCTGAATGTGGATACTTGGTGCGCTCTGAGGCCTATGCTGGAAATGGAAATATGTCCTCATAAAAACTAAGCGGAAGCATACTCACAAATTTCTTAGTGATGAGTGCATTCAACTCAGAGACTTCAACCTTCCTTTTGATAGAACAGTTTTGAAACACTCTTTTTGTAGTATCTGGAAGCGGATATTTGGTGTGCTTTGAGACCTATGCTGGAAAAGGAAATATCTTCACATAAAAATTAGACAGAAGCATTCTCAGACACTTCTGTATGATGAGTGCATTCAGCTCACAGAGTTCAACTTTCCTTTTGTGGAAGAGTTTGGAATCACTCTCTTTGTAGAATCTGCAATAGATTATTTGGAGGGCATTGAGGCCTATGTTGGAAAAGCTAATGTCTTCCCATAAAAGCTAAGAAGAATCATTCTCACTAACATTTTTGTGATGAGTGCATTCAACACAGAGACTTGAACATTCCTTTTGATAGAGCAGTTTTGAAACACTCTTTTTATAGAATCTGCAAGTGGATATTTTTAGCAATTTGAGGCCTATGCTGGAAAAGGGAATATCTTCACATAAAAACTAGACAGAAGCATTCTCAGAAATTTCTTTGTGACGAGTGCATTCAACTCACAGGTTTGAACTTTCCTTTTGATAGAACAGTTTTGAAACGTTCTTTTTGTAGAATCTGCAAGTTGGTATTTTGAGCGATTTGAGGCCTATGCTGCAAAAAGAGAAATCTTCACATAAAAACTAGACAGAAGCATTCCCAGAAACCTCCCTGTGCTTCATGCATTCAACTCACAGTCTTGAACCTTCCTTTTGATGGAGCAGTTTTGAAACACTCTTTTTGTAGAATCTGCAGTTGGATATTTGGAGCGATTTGAGGCCTATGATGAAAAAGGGAATATCTTCACCTAAAAACCAGACAGAAGCATTCTCAGAAACTTCTTTGTGATGAGTGCATTGAACCCACAGGGTTGAAACTTCCTTTTCTTTTAGAACAGTTGTGTAACACTCTCTTTGTACAATCTGAATGTGGATACTTGGTGCGCTCTGAGGCCTCTGCTGGAAATGGAAATATGTCCTCATAAAAACTAAGCAGAAGCATACTCAGAAATTTCTTAGTGATGAGTGCATTCAACTCAGAGACTTCAACCTTCCTTTTGATAGAGCAGTTTTGAAACACTCTTTTTGTAGAATCTACAAGTGGATATTTGGAGTGCTTTGAGACCTATGCTGGAAAAGGAAATATCTACACATAAAAATTAGACAGAAGCATTCTCAGACACTTCTCTGTGATGAGTGCATTCATCTTACAGAGTTGAATCTTGCTTTTGATAGAACAGTTTTGAAACACTCTTTGTGTAGAATCTGCAAGCGGACATTTGGAGTGCTTTGAGACCTATGCTGGAAAAGGTAATATCTTCACATAAAAATTAGACAGAAGAATTCTCAGACACTTCTCTGTGACTAGTGCATTCACCTCACGGAGTTCAACCTTCCTTTTGGTAGAAGAGTTTTGAGCCACTCTCTTTGTAGAATCTACAATAGATTATTTGGAGCGCATTGAGGCCTATCTTGGAAAAGGGAATATCTTCCCATAAAAGCTAAGCAGAATCATTCTCACTAACATTTTTGTGATGAGTGCATTCAACTCAGAGACTTGAACATTCCTTTTGATAGAGCAGTTTTGAAACACTCTTTATATAGAATCTAAATGTGGATATTTTTAACAATTTGTGGCCTATACTGGAAAAGGGAATATCTTCACATAAAAACTAGACAGAAGCATTCTCTGAAACTTCTTTGTGTTGCGTGCATTCATCTAACAGTCTAGAAGCTTCCTTTTGATAGAGCAGCTTTGAAACACCCTTTTTGCAGAATCTACAAGTGGATATTTTTAGCAATTTGAGGCCTATGCTGGAAAAGGGAATATCTTCACATAAAAACTAGACAGAAGCATTCTCAGAAATTTCTTTGTGACGAGTGCACTCAACTCACAGGGTTGAACTTTCCTTTTGATAGAAAAGTTTTGAAACATTCCTTTTGTAGAATCTGCAAGTGGGTATTTTGAGCGATTTGAGGCCTATGCTGCAAAAAGCGAAATCTTCACATAAAAACTAGACAGAAGCATTCTCTGAAACTTCTTTGTGATGCGTGCATTCATGAAACTGCCTAGACACTTCCTTTTGATAGAGCAGCTTTGAAACACCCTTTTTGCAGAATCTGCAATAGATATTTGGAATGATTTGAGGCCTGTGTTATACAAGGGAATATCCTCACCTAAAAACTAGAGGGAAGCATTCTCAGAATCTTCAGTGTGCTTCATGCATTCAACTCACAGACTTGAACCTTCCTTTTGATAGAGCAGTTTTGAAACACTCTTTTTGTAGAATCTGCAGTTGGATATTTGGAGCGATTTGAGGCCTATGATGAAAAAGGGAATATCTTCACCTAAAAACCAGTCAGAGGCATTCTCATAAACTTCTTTGTGATGAGTGCATTGAACCCACAGATTTGAAACTTCCTTTTTTTAGAACAGTTGAGTAACACTCTCTTTGTAGAATCTGAATGTGGATACTTGGTGCGCTCTGAGGCCTGTGCTGGAAATGGAAATATGTCCTCATAAAAACTAAGCAGAAGCATACTCACAAAGTTCTTAGTGATGAGTGCATTCAACTCAGAGTCTTAAACCTTCCTTTCGATACAGCAGTTTTGAGACACTCTTTGTGTAGAATCTGCAAGTGGATATTTGGAGCGCTATGAGGCCTACGCTGTAAAAGGAAATGTCTTCACATAAAAAGTATACAGAAGCATTCTGAGAAATTTCTCTAGGATGAGCACATTGTACTCACAGACTTGAACTTTCTTTTTGGTAGAGCAGTTTTGACACACTCCTTTTGTAGAATTTGCAAGTGGATATTTGGTATGCTTTGAGGCCTAATCTGGAAAAGGAAATATCTTCACATAAAAACAAGACAGAAGCATTCTCTGAAACTTCTTTGTGATGCGTGCATTCATCAATCTGGCTAGAAACTTCCTTTTGATAGAGCAGCTTTGAAACACCCTTTTTGCAGAATCTGCAACGGATATTTGGAATGATTTGAGGCCTGTGGTGTAAAAGGGAATATCTTCACCTAAAAACTAGAGGGAAGCATTCTCAGAATCTTCAGTGTGCTTCATGCATTCAACTCACAGACTTGAACCTTCCTTTTGATAGAGTAGTTTTGAAACACTCTTTTTGTAGAATCTGCAGTTGGATATTTGGAGCGATTTGAGGCCTATGATGAAAAAGCGAATATCTTCACATAAAATCTAGACAGAAGCATTCTGAGAAACTTCTTTGTGATGAGTGCATTGAACCCACAGAGTTGAAACTTCCTTTTTTTAGAACAGTTGTGTAACACTCTCTTTGTAGAATCTGAATGTGGATACTTGGTGCGCTCTGAGGCCTATGCTGGAAATGGAAATATGTCCTCATAAAAACTAAGCAGAAGCATACTCACAAAGTTCTTAGTGATGAGTGCATTCAACTCAGAGTCTTAAACCTTCCTTTTGATATAGCAGTTCTGAGACACTCTTTTTGTAGAATCTGCAAGTGGATATTTGGAGCGCTATGAGGCCTATGCTGTAAATGGAAATATCTTCACATAAAAAGTATACGGAAGCATTCTCAGAAACATCTCTACGATGAGCGAATTGTACTCACAGACTTGAACTTTCTTTTTGATAGAGCAGTTTTGAAACACTCCTTTTGTAGAATTTTCAAGTGGCTATTTGGTGTGCTTTGAGGCCTAATCTGGAAAAGGAAATATCTTCACATAAAAACTAGACAGAAGCATTCTCTGAAACTTCTTTGTGATGCGTGCATTCATCTAACAGACTAGAAACTTCCTTTTGATAGAGCAGCTTTGAAACACCCTTTGTGCAGAATCTGCAAGTGGATATTTGGAACGATTTGAGGACTGTGGTGTAAAAGGGAATATCTTCACCTAAAAACTAGAGGGAAGCATTCTCAGAATCTTCAGTGTGCTTTATGCATTCAACTCACAGACTTGAACCTTCCTTTTCTAAGAGCAGATTTGAAAGACTCTCTTTGTAGAAATTGCAAGTGGATATTTGTAGCGCTTTGAGGACTATGCTGGAAAAGGATATATCCTCACAGAAAAACTAGACAAAAGCATTCTCCAAAACTTCTTTGCGATGAATGCATTCAGCTTACAGAGTTGAACCTTCCTTTTGATAGAACAGTTTTGAAACACTCTGTTTGTAGAATATGCAAGCGGATATTTGGAGTGCTTTGAGACCTATGCTGGAAAAGGAAATATCTTCACATAAAAATTAGACAGAAGCATTCTCAGACACTTCTCTGGGATGAGTGCATTCAGCTCACAGAGTTCAACCTTCCTTTTGGTAGAAGAGTTTTGAATCACCCTCTTTGTAGTATCTACAATAGATTATTTGGAGCGCATTGAGGCCCATGTTGGAAAAGGGAATATCTTCCCATAAAAGCTAAGCAGAATCATTCTCAGTAACATTTTTGTGATGAGTGCATTGAACTCAGAGTCTTGAACATTCCTTTTGATAGAGCAGTTTTGAGACACTCTTTTTATAGAATCTACAAGTGGATATTTTTAGCAATTTGAGGCCTATGCTGGAAAAGGGAATATCTTCACATAAAAACTAGACAGAAGCATTCTCAGAAATTTCTTTGTGATGAGTGCCTTCAAAACACAGGGTTGAACTTTCCTTTTGATAGAACAGTTTTGAAACTTTCTTTTTGTAGAATCTGCAAGTGGGTATTTTGAGCGATTTGAGGCCTATGCTGCAAAAAGCGAAATCTTCACATAAAAACTAGACAGAAGCATTCCCAGAAACTTCCCCGTGCTTCATGCATTCAACTCACAGACTTGAACCTCCCTTTTGATAGAGCAGGTTTGAAACATTCTTTTTGTAGAATCTCCAGTTGGATATTTGGAGCGATTAAAAGCCTATGTTGAAAAAGGGAATATCTTCACCTAAAAACTAGACAGAAGCATTCTCAGAAACTTCTTTGTGATGAGTGCATTGTACCCACAGAGTTGAAACTTCCTTTTTTTAGAACAGTTTTGTAACACTCTCTTTGTAGAATCTGAATGTGGATACTTGGTGCGCTCTGAGACCTATGCTGGAAATGGAAATATGTCCTCATCAAAACCAAGCAGAAGCGTACTCACAAAGTTCTTAGTGATGAGTGCATTCAACTCAGAGACTTAAACCTTCCTTTTGATATAGCAGTTTTGAGACACTCTTTTTGTAGAATCTGCAAGTGGATATTTGGAGCGCTATGAGGCCTACGTTGTAAAAGGAAATATCTTCACATAGAAACTATACAGAAGCATGCTGAGAAACATCTCTATGATGAGTGCATTGTACTCATGGACTTGAACTTTCTTTTTGATAGAGCAGTTTTGAAACACTCGTTTTGTAGAATTTTCAAGTGGCTATTTGGTGTGCTTTGAGGCCTAATCTGGAAAAGGAAATATCTTCCCATAAAAACTAGACAGAAGCATTCTCTGAAACTTCTTTGTGATGCGTGCATTCATCTAAAAGACTAGAAACTTCCTTTTGATAGAGCAGCTTTGAAGCACCCTTTGTGCAGAATCTGTAAGTGTGTATTTGGAACGATTTGAGGCCTGTGGTTTAAAAGGGAATATCTTCACCTAAAAACTAGAGGGAAGCATTCTCAGAATCTTCAGTGTGCTTTATGCATTCAACTCACAGACTTGAACCTTCCGTTTGAAAGAGCAGATTTGAAAAACTCTTTTTGTAGAAATTGCAAGTGGATATTTGGAGCGCTTTGTGGCCTACGCTGGAAAAGGATATATCCTCACATAAAAACTAGACAAAAGCATTCTCCCAAACTTCTTTGTGATGAATGCATTCAGCTTACAGAGTTGAACCTTCCTTTTGATAGAACGGTTTTGAAACACTCTGTTTGTAGAATCTGCAAGCGGATATTTGTATTGCTTTGAGACCTATGCTGGAAAAGGAAATATCTTCACATAAAAATTAGACAGTAGCATTCTCAGACACTTCTCTGGGTTGAGTGCATTCAGCTCACAGAGTTCAACCTTCCTTTTGGTAGAAGAGTTTTGAATCACTCTCTTTGTAGAATCTACAATAGATTATTTGGAGCGCTTTGAGGCCTATGTTGGAAAAGGGAATATCTTCCCATAAAAGCTAAGCAGAATCATTCTCAGTAACATTTTTGTGATGAGTGCATTCAACTCAGAGACTTGAACATTCCTTTTGATAGAGCAGTTTTGAAACACTCTTTTTATAGAATCTACAAGTGGATATTTTTAGCAATTTGAGGCCTATGCTGGAAAAGGGAATATCTTCACATAAAAACTAGACGGAAGCATTCTCAGAAATTTCTTTGTGACGAGTGCATTCAACTCCCAGGATTTAACTTTCCTTTTGATAGAACAGTTTTGAAACATTCTTTTTGTAGAATCTGCAAGTGGGTATTTTGAGCGATTTGAGGCCTATGCTGCAAAAAGAGAAATCTTCACATAAAAACTAGACAGAAGCATTCCCAGAAACTTCCCCGTGCTTCATGCATTCAACTCACTGACGTGAACCTTCTTTTTGATAGAGCAGTTTTGAAACACTCTTTTTTTAAACTTTGCAAGTGGATATTTGGAGCGATTTGAGGCCTATGTTGAAAAAGGGGATATCTTCACATAAAAACTAGATAGAAGCATTCTCAGAAACTTCCCTCTGCTTTATGCAGTCAACTCACAGACTCGAAACTTCCTTTTGAAAGAGCAAATTTTAAATACTCTTTTTGTGGATTCTGCAGGTGGATATTTGGAGCGCTTTGAGGCCTATGCTGGAAAACGAAATATCCTCACATAAAAACGAGACAAAAGCATTCTCCGAAACTTCTTTGGGATGAATGCTTTCAGCTCACAGAGTTGAAACTTTCCTTTGATGGAACAGTTTTGAAACACTCTTTTTGTAGATTCTGCAAGTGGATATTTGGAGTGCTTTGAGACCTATGCTGGAAAAGGAAATATCTTCACATTATACCTAGACGGAAGCATTCTCTGAAACTTACCTGTGATGAGTCAGTTATGAAACACTCTTTTGAAGAATCTATAAGAGATTATTTGGAGCTCATTGAGGCCTATGCTGGAAAAAGTAATATCTTCATATAAAAACCAGGCAGAGGCATTCTGAGAAACTTCCCTGCGCTTTGTGCATTCAACTCACACTCTTGAACCTTCTTTTTGAAAGAGCAGATTTGAAACACTCTTTTTGTGGAAGCTGCAAGTGCGTATTTGGAGTGCTTTGAGGCCTATGATGGAAAAAGAAATATCCTCACAGAAAAATTAGACAAAAGCATTCTCAGAAATTTCTTTGTGATGTGTGCATTTAACTCACCGAGGTGAACTTTCCTTTTGATAGAATAGTTTTGAAACAGTCTTTTTATAGAATCTGCAAGTGGATATTTGGAGCATTTTGAGGTCTATGCTCGAAAAGGAAATATCTTCACATAAAAACTAGACAGAAGGATTCTCAGAAATTTCTTTGTGATGAGTGCATTCAATCCACAGGGTTGAACTTTCCTTTTGATAGAACAGTTTTGAAACACTCTGTTTGTAGCATTTGCAAGTTTATATTTGGAGCGATTTGAGGCCTATGCTGCAAAACGGGAATATCTGAACATAAGAACTAGACAGAAGCATTCTCAGAGACTTCCCTGTGATTTATGCATTCAACTCACACTCTTGAACCTTCCTTTTGATAGAGCAGTTTTGAAACACTCTTTTTGTAGAATTTGCAATTGGATATTTGGAGTGATTTGAGGCCTATGATGAAAAAGGAAATATCTTCACCTAAAAACTAGACAGAAACATTCTCAGAAACATCTGTGGGATGAGTGCATTCAACCAACAGAGTTGATCCTTCATTTTGATAGACTAGTTTAGAAACACACTTTTTGTAGAATCTGCAAGTGGATGTTTGGAGGGCTTTGAGGCCTATGCAGGAAAAGGAAATATCTTCACCTGAAAACTAGACCGAAGCATTCTCAGAAACTACATTGTGATGAGTGCATCCAACTCACAGGGTTGAAACTTCCTTTTGATAGAACAGTTTGGAAACAATATTTTTGTGGTATATGCAAGTGGATATTTGGAGCGCTTGAGTCCTATTCTGCATTAAGAAATAACTTCACATAAAAACTATATTGAAGCATTCTGAAAAACATCTTTGTGATGTGTGTCTTCATCTCACAGACTTGAAACTGCCTTTTGATAAAGCAGTTTTGAAACACCATTTTGTAGATTCTGCAGGTGGATAATTTTAGCACTTTGAGGCCTAGGCTGGAAAAGGGAATATCTTCACATAAAAACTGGACAGAAGCATACTCAGAAACTTCCCTGTGCTTTAGGAATTCAACACACAGACTTGAACCTTCCTTTTGATTGAGCAGTTTTGAAACACTGTTTTTGTAGTACCTGCAAGTGGATGTTTGTAGCGCTATGAGGCCTATGTTGGAAAAGGAAATACCATCATATAAAAACAAGACAGAAGCATTCTCAGAAACTTCTTTGTGATGTGTGCATTCAACTCACAGAGTCGAACCTTCCTTTTGAAAGAGCAGTTACAAAACACGCTTTTTTTAGAATCTGCACGTGGATATTTTTGAATCTTTGAGGTCAGTGCTTGAAAAGGGAATATCTGCACGTAAAAACTAGACAGAAGAATTCTCAGAAACTTCTCTGTGTTTTATGATTTCAACTCACAGAGTAGAACCTTCCTTTTGATAGAGCAGTTTTGAAACACACTTTTTATAGAATCTGCATGTGGACATTTGGAGCGATTTGAGACCTATGCTGGAAAAAGGAATATCTTCATATAAAAACTAGACAGAAGCATTCTGAGAAACTTCCCTGTGCTTTGTGCATTCAACTCACACTCTTGAGCTTTCTTTTTGAAAGATCAGATTTGAAACACTCTTTTTGTAGAAACTCCAAGTGCATATTTGGAGCGCTTTGAGGCCTATGATGGAAAAGGAAATATTCTCACTGAAAAATTAGACAAAAGCATTCTCAGAAATTTCTTTGTGATGAGTGCATTTAACTCACCGAGTTGAACTTTCGTTTTAATAGAACAGTTTGAAACATCTTTTTGTAGAATCTGCAAGTGGATATTTGGAGCATTTTGAGGTCTACGCTGGAAAAGGAAATATCTTCACATAAAAACTAGACAGAAGCATTCTCAGAAATTTCTTCGTGATGAGTGCATTCAACTCACAGGGGTGAAATTTCCTTTTGATAGAAGAGTTTTGAAACACTCTTTTTGTAGAATCTGCAAGTGCATATTTGGAGTGATTTCAGGCCTATGCTGCAAAAAGGGAATAACTTCACATAAAAACTAGACAGAAGCATTCTCAGAAACTTCCCCATGCTTTATGCATTCAATTCACAGACTTTAGCCTTCCTTTTGATTGAGCAGTTTTGAAACACTCTTTTTGTAGTATCTGCAAGTGGATATTTGAAGAGATTTGAGGCCTATGATGAAAAAGGAAATATCTTCACCTAAAAATTAGACAGAAGCATTCTCAGAAATTTCTTTGTGATGAGCGCATTGAAATCACAGAGTTGAAACTTCCTTTTGATAGAATCGTTTTGTAACACTCTTTTTGAAGAATCTGTAAGTGGATATTTGGAGTCTTTTGATGCCAATGCTGGAAAAGGAAATATCTTCACATAAAAACTAGACAGAAGCATTCTCAGAAACTTCTCTGTGATGAGTGCATTCAATTCACAGAGGTGAACCTTCCTTTTGATAGAACGGTTTTGAAACACTCTCTTTATAGAATCTGAAAGTGGATACTTGGAGCGCTTTGAGGCTGGAAATGGAAATATGTTCTCATAAAAACTAAGCAGAAGCATTCTCACAAAGTTCTTATTGATGAGTGAATTCAACTCACAAACTTAAACCTTCCTTTTGATAGAGCAGTTTTGACACACACTTTTTGTAGAATCTGCAAGTGGATATTTGGAGCGCTATGAGGCCTACACTGGAAAAGGAAATATTTTCACCTAAAAACTATACAGAAGCATTCTCAGAAATACCTCTATGATGAGTGCATTGTACTCACAGACTTGAACCTTCCCTTTGACAGAGAAGTTTTGAAACACACTTTTTGTAGATCCGCAAGTGGATATTTGCTGTGCTTTGAGGCCTAAGTTGGAAAAGGAAATATCTTCACATAAAAACTAGACGGAAGCATCCTCAGCGACTTCTTTGTGATGAGTGCATTAAACTAACAGAGTAGAACCTTCCGTTTGATAGAGCAGTTTTGAAACACCCTTTTTGTAGAATCTTCAAGTGGATATTTGGAGCGATTTGAGGCCTATGCTGTAAAAGGGAATATCTTCACATAAAAACTAGACGGAAGCATTCTCAGAAACTTCTCTGTGCTTTATGCATTCAACCCACAAACTTGAAGCTTCCTTTTGAAAGAGCAGATTTAAAACACTCTTTTTGTAGAAACTGCAAGTGGATATTTGGAGTGCTTGAAAAACTGGACAGAGTCCTTCTCAGAAACTTCTTTGTGATGAATGCATTCAGCTCACAGTGTTGAACCTTCCTTTTGATAGAACAGTTGTGAAACACTATTTTTGTAGAATCTGAAAGTGGATATTTGGAGCTCTTTGAGGCTTACGATGGAAAAGGAAATATCTACACATAAAATCTAAATGGAAGTGTTCTCCGAAACTTCTTTGTGATAAGTGCGTTCAGTTCACAGAGTTGAACCATGCTTTTGATTGAACAGTTTTGAAACACTCTTTTTGTAGAATATGCAAGTGGATATTTGGAAGGCTTTGAGGCCTATGCTTGAAAAGGAAATATCATCATATAAAAACTAGACGGAAGCATCCTCAGCGACTTCTTTGTGATGACTGCATTAAACTAACAGAGTAGAACCTTCCGTTTGATAGAGCAGTTTTGAAACACCCTTTTTATAGAATCCGCAAGTGGACCTTTGGAGAGATTTGAGGCCTATGCTGGAAAAAGGAATGTCTTCACATAGAAACTAGACAGAAGCATTCTGAGAAACTTCCCTGCACTTTATGCATTCAACTCACAGGCTTGAACCTTCCTTTTGAAAGAGCAGATTTGAAAAACTCTTTTTTCAGTATCTGCAAGTAGATATTTGGAGTGCTTTGAAGCCTATGCTGGAAAAGGAAATATCCTCACGTAAAAACTAGACAAAAGCATTCTCAGAAACTTCTTTGTGATGAGTGCATTCAACTCACAGAGTTGAACTTTCCTTTTGATAGAACAGTTTTGAAATACACTTTTTGTAGAATCTGCAAGTGGATATTTGAGCGCTTTGAGGTCTATGCTGGAAAAGGAAATATCTTCACATAAAAACTAGATGGAAGCATTCTCAGACACTTCTCTGTGATGATTGCATTCAACTCACAGAGTTCAACATACCTTTTCATAGAACAGTTTTGAAGCACTCTCCTTGTAGAGTCTACAAGAGATTATTTGGAGTGCTTTGTGGCCTGTGCTGGAAAAGGAAATATCTTCCCATAAAAACTAAGCAGAACCATTCTCAGAAACATTTTGTGATGAGTGGATTCACCTCACAGACTTGAACCTTCCTTTTGAAAGAGCAGTTTTGAAACACTCTTTTTGTAGAATCTGCAAGTGGATATTTGGAGCACTTTGAGGCCTATGCGGGAAAAGGGAATATCTTCACACAAAAAAAGTGACAGAAGCATTCACAGAAATTTGTTTGTGATGTGTGCATTCAACTAAAAGAGTTGAACCTTCCTTTTGATAGAACAGTTTTGAAACACTCTTTTTCTAGAATCTGCAAGTGGATATTTGGAGCGATTTTTGGCCTATGCTGCAAAAAGGGAAAATCTTCACATAAAAACTAGATAGAAGCATTCTCAGAAATGTCTTTGTGATGACTGCATTCAATCCACGGAGTTGAACTTTCCTTTTGGTAGAACAGTTTTGAAACACTCTTTTTGTAGAACCTGCAAGTGGATATTTTAGTTCTTTGAGGTCTATGCTGGAAAAGGAAATAAATTCACATAAATACTAGATAGAAGAATTCTCAGAAACAACTTTGTGAGGAGTGCATTCAACTCACAGACTTGAACTTTCTTTCTGATAGTGCAGTTTTGAAACACTCTTTTTGTAGAATCTGCAAGTGAACATATGGAGGGATTTGAGGCCTATGCTGGAAAAAGGAATATCTTCACTTAAAAATTAGAAAGAAGCATTCTGAGAAACTTGCCTGTGCTTTATGCATTCAACTCACAGACTTGAACCTTCCTTTTGAAAGAGCAGATTTGAAATACTCTTTTTGTAGAAACTGCAAAGGGATATTTGGAGGGCTTTGAGGCCTATGCTGGAAAAGGAAATATCCTCACATAAAAACTAGACAAAAGGATTCTCAGAAACTTCTTTGTGATGAGTGCATTCAACTCACAGAGTTGTACTTTCCGTTTGATATAACAGTTTTGAAACACCCGTTTTGTAGAGTCTGCAAGTGGATATTTGAGCACTTTGAGGCCTATGCTGGAAAAGGAAATATCTTCACATAAAAACTAGTCGGAAGCATTCTCATACACTTCTCTGCGATGATTGCATTTAACACACAGAGTTCATCATTCCTTTAGATAGAACAGTTTTGAAACACTCTATTGGTAGAGTCTGCAAGAGATTATTTGGAGCGCTTTGAGGCCTGTGCTGGAAAAGGAAATATCTTCCCATAAAACATGAGCAGAAGCATTCTCAGAAACTTTTTTGTGATGAGTGCATTCAACTCACAGACTTGAACCTTCTATCTGATAGAGCAGTTTTGAAACACTCTTTTGGTACAATCTGAAAGTGGATATTTGGAGCGCTATGAGGCCTTTGTTGGAAAAGGAAATATCTTCACATAAAAACTGGACAGAATCATTCTCAGAAACTGCTTTGTGATGTGTGCATTCAACTCACAGTGTTGAACCTTCCTTTTGAAACAGCAGTTTGAAACACACTTTTAGTAGAATCTGCAGGTGGATATTGGGAGCGCTTTGAGGCCTTTTATGGAAAAGGAAATATCTTCACATAAAAACTAAACAGATGCATTATCAGGAACTTCTTTGTGATGTGTGCACTCAACTCACAGAGTTGAACATGACTTTTGATAGAGCAGTTTTGAAATACCCTTTTTGTAGAATCTGCAAGTGGATATTTGTAGCTCTTTGAGGCCTCTGCTGGAAAAGGAAATATCTTCACATTAAAACTACAGAGAAGTATTCTGAGAAACTTCTTTGTGATGAGTACATTCAGCTAACGCAGTTGAACGTTCTTTTTCGTAGAACTGTTTTGAAACACTCTTTTTGTAGAATCTGCAAGTGGATATTTGGAGAGCTTTGAGGCCTATGATGGAAAAGAAAATATCTTCATATAAAAACTAGACAGAACCATGCTCAGAAACTTCTCTGTGATGAGTGCATTGAAGTCAAAGAGTTGAACCTTCCTTTTGATACAGCAGTTTTGAAACACCCTTTTTGTAGAATCTGCAAGTGAATATTTGGAACTCATTGAGGCCTATGCTGGAAAAGGAAATACCTTCACATAAAAACTAGACAAAAGGATTCTCAGAAAATTCTTTGTGATGTGTGTATTCAATTCACAGAGTTGAACACTATTTTTGATGGAGCAGTTTTGAAACACCCTTTTTTCAGAATCAGCAAGTGGATATTTTGAGCGCTTTGAGGCCTATGCTGGAAAAGAAAATATCTTCACAAAAAACTAGACTGAAGCATTCTCAGAAACTTCTTAGTGATGAGTGCATTCAACTCACGGATTTGAACCTTCGTTTTGATATAGCGGTTTTGAAGCACACTTTTTGTAAAATCTGCTGGTGGATATTTGGAGTGCTTTCAGGCCTACAGTGGAAAAAGGAATATCTTCAATAAGAACTTGACAGAAGCATTCTGAGAAACTTCCTCGTGCTTTATGCATTCAAATCAAAGAGTTGAACCTTTCCTTTGATAGCGCAGGTTTGAAACACTCTTTTTGTAGAATCTACAGTTCGATATTTTGAGCGCTTTCAGGTCTATCCTGGAAAAGGAAATAACTTCACATAAAAACTAGATTGAAGCATTCTCAGAAACTTCTTTGTAATGTGAGCATTCAACTCACAGAATCGACCCTTCCTTTTGACAGAGCAGTTTTGAAACACCATTTTTGTAGAAACTGCAAGTGGATATTTGTAGCCATTTGAGGCCTATGCTGGAAAAGGAAATATCTTCACATAAAAACTAGACAGAAGCATTCTCAGAACCTTCTTTGTGATGATTGCATTGAACTCACTGAGTTGAAAACTGCTTTTAATAGGACAGTTTTGAAACACTCTTTTTGTAGAATCTGCAAGTGGATTTTTGGAGTGCTTTGAGGCCTACCCTGGAAAAGGAAATATCTTCACATAAAAACTAGACAGAATAATTCTCAAAAACATCTTTGTGATGAGTGCATTCACTTCACGGAATTGAACTTTCCTTTTGATAGAGCAGTTTCAAATTCTCTTTTAGTGGAATCTGAAAGTGGATATTTGGAGTGCTATGAGGAATTTGCTGGAAAAGGAAATATCTTCACATAAAAACCAGACAGAAGCATTCTCAGAAAATTCTTTGTGATGAGTGCATTGAACCCACAGAGTTGAAACTTCCTTTTTTTAGAACAGTTGGGTAACACTCTCTTTGTAGAATCTGAATGTGGATACTTGGTGCGCTCTGAGGCCTATGCTGGAAATGGAAATATGTCCTCATCAAAACTAAGCAGAAGCATACTCACAAAGTTCTTAGTGATGAGTGCATTCAACTCAGAGACTTAAACATTCCTTTTGATATAGCAGTTTTGAGACACTCTTTTTGTATAATCTGCAAGTTGATATTTGGAGCGCTATGAGGCCTACGCTGTAAAAGGAAATATCTTCACATAGAAACTATACAGAAGCATTCTCAGAAACATCTCTATGATGAGCGCCTTGTACTCACAGACTTGAACTTTCTTTTTGAAACAGCAGTTTTGAAACTCACTTTTAGTAGAATCTGCAAGTGGATATTTGGAATGCTTTGAGGCCTATGCTGGAAAAGGAAATGTCTTCACAGAAAAACTAAACAGAAGCATTCTCAGAAACTTCTTTATGATGTAGGCATTAAACTCTCAGAGTTGGACCTTCCTATTGATAGAACAGTTTTGCATCACTGTTTTTACAGAATCTGCAAGTGTATATTTGGAGCGCTTAGAGACTTATGTGGTAAAAGGAAATAACTTCACATAAAAACGAAACAGAAGCATCCTCACCAACTTCTTTGTGATGTGTGTATTCAACTCACAGAGTTGAACCGTACTTTTGGGAGAGCAGTTTCGAAATACCCTTTTTGTAGGCTCTGCAAGTGGATATTTGCAGTGCTTTGAGGCCTATACTGGAAAAGTAAATATCTTCACATAAAAACTAGACGGAAGCATTCTCAGAAACTTCTTTGTAATGAGTGAGTTGAACTCACAGAGTTTAACTTTGCTTTTTAAGAGCAGTTTTGAAACACCCCTTTTATAAAATCTGCAAGTGGATATTTGGAGTGCTTTGATGCCAATGATGGAAAAGGAAATATCTTCACATAAAAATTAGACAGAAGCATTCTGATAAACTTCTATGTGATGAGTGCATTCAAATCTCAGAGTTGAATCTTCATTTTGAAAGAACAGTTTTGAAACACTCTTTTTGTAGAATCTGCAGTTGGATATTTGGAGCGATTTGAGGCCTATCCTGGAAAGGGTTATATCTTTATATAAAAACTAGACAGTAGCATTCTCAGAAACTTCTTTGTGATGAGCACATTCATCTCACAGAGGTGAAACTTCCTTTAAATAGAGCAGTTGTGAAACACTCTTTTTGTAGAATCTACAAGTGTATATTTGGAGTGTTTTGAGGCCTATGCTGGTTAAGGAAATATCTTCACACAAAAATTAGACAGAATCATTCTCAGAAACTTCTTTGCAATGAGCGCATTCACCTCACAGAGTTAAGCCTTCCTTTTGATAGAGAAGTTTTGAAACACTCTTTTTGTCGGATCTGCAAGTGGATATTTGGGGCACTATGAGGCCTAGGCTGGAAAAGGAAATATCCTCACATAAAAACAAGACAGAGGCATTCACGAAAATTTCTTTTTTATGAGTGCATTCAACTCACAGAGTTGAACCCTCCTTTTCATAGAACAGTTTTGAAACACTCTTTTTGTATAATCTGCAAGTGGATATTAGGAGCATTTTGAGGCCTATGATGGAAAAGGAAATATCTTCACATAATAACTAGACAGAAGTATTCTCAGAAACTTCTCTGTGATGAGTGCACTGAACACCATGAGGTGAAACTTTCTTTTTATAGAACAGTTTTGAAACACTCTTTTTGTAGAATCTACAAGTGGATATTTGGAGCCCTTGAGGCCTATGCTGGAAAAGGAAATATCTTCACATAAAAACTAGACAGAAGAATTCTCAGAAATATCTTTGTGTTGAGTGCATTCAACTCACAGACTTGAACTTTCCTTTTGATAGAGCAGTTTTGAAAAATTCTTTTGGTAGAATCTGAAAGTGGATATTTGGAGTGCTATGAGGCTTATGCTAGAAAATTGAATATCTTCACATAAAAACTAGACAGAAGCATTCTCAGAAACTTCTTTGGGATGTGCGCATTCAACTCACCGAGCCGAACCTTCCTTTTGAAACAGCAGTTTTGAAACACACTTTTAGTAGAATCTGTAAGTGGATATTTGGAATGCTTTGAGGCGTATGCTCGAAAAGTAAATATCTTCTCATAAAAAATAGACAGATGCATTCTCAGAAAGTTCTCTATGATGTGTGCTTTCAACCCACAGAGTTGAGCTTTCCTTTTCATAGAACAGATTTCAAACACACTTTTTGTAGAATCTGCAGGTGGATATTTGGAGCGGTTTGAGGCCTATGATGGAAAAGGAAATATTTACTCATGAAAACAAAACAGAAGAATTTCAGAAACTTCTTTGTTATATATGCATTCAACTCACAGAGGTGAACCATACTTTTGATACAGCAGTTTGGAAACACCCTTTTTGTAGTATCTGCTAGTGGATATTTGGAGCGCTTGGAGGCCTATACTGGAAAATTAAATATCTTCAAATAAAAACTAGACAGAAGCATTATGAGTAACTCCTTTGTGATGAGTGCATTCAACTCACAGAGTTTAAAATTCCCTTTCATAGAGCAGCTTTGAAACACCCTTTCTGTAAAATCTGCAAGTGGACATTTGGAGCTCTTTGAGGCCTATGCTGGAAATGGAAACATCTTCACATAAAAACTAAACAGAAGGATTCTGGGAAACTTCTATGTGACGAGTCCGTTCAACTCTCAGAGTTGAACCCTCCTTTTGATAGGACAGTGTTGAAACACTCTGTTTCAATAATCTGCAAGTGGATATTGGAGCACTTTGATGCCTATGCTGGAAAAGGAAATATCTTCACATTAAAACTTGACAGTAGCATTCTCAGAAACTTCTTTGTGATGAGCACATTCAACTCACTGATTTGAGCCTTCCTTTTGATAGAGCAGTTTTGAAACCCTGTTTTTGTAGAATCTGCAAGTGGATATTTCGAGCACTTTGAGGCCTATGCTGGAAACGGAAATATCTTCACATCAAAACTAGACAGAAGAATCCTCAGAAACTTCTTTCTGATGAGCACATTCAATTCACAGAGGTGAGCGTTCCTTTTGATAGAGCAGTTTTGAAACACTCTTTTTGTAGAATCTGCAAGTGGATATTTGGAGTGCTTTGAGGCCTATTCTGGAAAAGGAAATATCTTCACATAAAAACTAGACAGCAGTATTCTCAGAAACTTCTCTGTGATGAGTGCATTGAACTCCTTTATATGAACCTTTCTTTTGATAGAACAGTTTTGAAACACTCTTTTTGTAGGATCTGAAAGTGGATATTTTGAGCGCTTTGAGACCTAAGCTGGAAAAGGAAATATGTTCACAAAAAGCTAAACAGAATAATTCACAGAAACATCTTTATGATGAATGCGTTTAACTCACAGACTTGAACTTTCTTTTAATAGAGCAGTTTTGAAACACTCTTTTGGCAGAATCTGAAAGTGGATACTTGGAGCCCTATGAGGCCTATGCAAGAAAAGGAAATATCTTCACATAAAAAGTAGAGAAAAGCATTCTCAGAAACTTCTTTGTGATGTGCGCATTCAACTCACAGAGTTGAAACTTCGTGTTGAAACAGCAGTTTTGAAACACAGTTTTTGTAGAATCTGCAAGTGGATATTTGGAATATTTTGAGGCCTATGCTGGAAAAGGAAATATCTTCACATAAAAACTAAACAGAAGCATTCTAAGAAACTTCTTTGTGATGCGTGCATTCAACTCACAGGGTTGAACCTTACTTTTGATAGAGCAGTTTTGAAACACCCTTTTTGTAGTATCTGCAAGTGGATATTTGGAGCGCTTTGAGGCCTATGCTGGAAAAGGAAATATCATGACATAAAAACTAGACGGAAGCATTCTCAGAAACTTCTATATGATGAGTGCATTCAACTAACGGAGTTGAACTTTCCGTTTGATATAGTAGTTTTGAAACACCATTTTTGTGGAATCTGCAATTGGATATTTGGTGTGCTTTGAGGCCTATGCTGGAAAAGGAAATATCTTCACATAAAAACTAGAGAGAAGCATTCTCAGAAACTTCCCTCTGCTTTATGCATTCAACTCACAAACTTGAACTTTCCTTTTGATGCAGCAGTTTTGAAACACTCTGTCTGTAGAATCTACACGTGGATATTTGGAGCGCTTTGAGATCTAAGATAGAAAAGAAAATATCTTCACATAAAAACTCGATGGAAGCATTCTAAGAAACTTCTTTGTGATGACTGAATTCAACTGACAGACTTGAACCATCCTTTTGATAGAGGAAATTTGAAACACTCTTTTTTTAGAATCTTCAAATGGATATTTGGAGCACTTTGAGGCTTATGATTGAAAAGGAAATATCTTCACATAAAAACTAGACAGAAGCATTTTCAGAATCTTCTCTATGATTAGTGCATTCAACTTACAGAGTTGTACTTTTCTTTTCATGCAACCATTTTGAAACACTCTTTTTATAGAATATGCACGTGGATATTTGCAGCTTTTTGAGACCTATGCTGCAAAAGGAAATATCTTCAAATAAAGACTAGACAGAAGCCTTCTGAGAAACTTCTTTGTGATGTGCACAGTCAACTCACAGAGTTGAACCTTCCTTTTGAGAGAACACTTTTGAAACATTCTTTTTGTAGAATCTCCAAGTTATTATTTGCAGCGATTTGAGGCCTTTGCTGGAAAAGGAAACAACTTCACATAAAAACTAGATTGAAGCATTCTCAGACACTTCTTTGAGATGTGTGCATTCAACTTACAGGCTTGAACCTGCCTTTTGATAGAGCAGATTTGAAACACTCTTTTTGTAGAATCTGCAAGTCAACATTTGGAGCACTTTCAAGCCTATGCTGGAATAGGAAATATCTTCACATAAAAACAAGACAGAAGCTCTATCGGAAACTTCTTTTTGATGAGTGCATTCAACTCACAGAGTTGAACCTTTCTTTTGATAGAACGGTTTTGAACCACTCTTTTTGTAGAATCTGCAAGTGGATATTTGGAGGGCTTTGAGGCCTACAATGGAAAAGGAAATATCTTCACATAAAAACTAGACAGAAGCATTCTCATAAACTTCTCTGTGATGAGTGCATTGAACTCCCTCAGTTGAAATTTTCTTTTGATAGAAAAGTTTTGAAACACTCTTTTTGTAGAATCTGCAAGTGGATATTTGGAGCGCTATGAGGCCTATGCTGGAAGACGAAATGTCTTCCCATAAAAGTTATACAGAAGAATTCTCAGAAACATCTTCGTGATGAGTGCATTCAAATCACAAAGTTGAACTTTCCTTTTGATAGAGCAGTTGAAAAACTCTTTTGGTAGAATCTGAAGGTGGATATTTGGAGCTCTATGAGGCCTATGCTATAAAAGAAAATATCTTCACATAAAAATTAGACAGAAGCATTTTCAGAAACTTCTTTGTGATGTGTGCATTCAACTCACAGAGTTGAACCTTGCTTTTGAATCAGCAGTTTTGAAACACACTTTTAGTAGATTCTGCAAGTGGATATATTGAATGCTTTGAGGCCTAAGCTGGAAAAGGAAATATCTTCACATAAAAACTAAACAGAAGCATTCTCAGAAACTTCTTTGTGATGTGTGCATTCAACTCACAGAATTGAACCTTCCTTTTGATAGAGCAGTTTTGAAACACCCTTTTCGTACAATCTGCAAGTGGATATTTGGAGCGCTTTGAGGTCTATGTGGGAAAAGGAAATATCTTCACCTAAAAACTAGACAGAAGCATTCTCAGAAAGTGTGCATTAAACTGACAGAGTTGAAACTTCCTTTTGATAGAATACTTTGGAAACACTCTCTTTGTAGAATCTGCAAGTGGATACTTGGAGTGCTTTGGGGCCTATGCTGGAAAAGGAAATATCTTCACACAAAAGTTAGACAGAAACATTCTCAGAAACTGCTTTGTGGTGAGTGCATTCAACTCGCAGAGTTGAATCTTCTTTTTGATAGGACAGTTTTGAAACAGTCTTTTTGTTCAATCTGTAAGTTTATATTTGGAACGCTTTGAGACCTATGATGGAAAAAGAAATATCGTCACATAAAAACTAGACAGATGCATTCTCAGAAAGTACTCTGTGATGACTGCATTCAACTCACAGAGTTGAACTTTCCTATTGATAGAAGAGATTTGAAACACACTTTTTGTAGGATCAGCAATTTATATTTGGAGGGCTTTGCGGCCTATGCTAGAAAAGAAAGTACCTTCACACAAAAACTAGACAGAAGCATTCTCAGAGACTTCTTTGTGATGAGTGCATTCAACTCACACAGTTGAACCTTCCTTTTCATAGAAGTGTTTTGAAACACTCTTTTTGTAGAATCTGCATGTGGATATTTGGAGCGCTTTAAGGCCTATGATGGAAAAGGAAATATCTTCACAAAAAACTAGAAAGAAGCTTTCCAAGGAACTTCTCTGTAATGATTGTATTCAACTCACAGATTGAACTTTCCTTTTGATTGAGCAGCTTTGGAACACCATTTTTGTAGAATCTGCAAGTGGATATTTGGAGCAATTTGAGGCCTGTGCTGGAAAAGGAAATATATTCACATAAAAAAATAAACAGAAACATTCTCAGAAACTTCTTTGTGATGTGTGCATTCAACTCACAGAGTTGAACCGTACTTTTGATAGAGCAGT
Source organism: Pongo abelii (assembly GCF_028885655.2). Taxonomy (NCBI): domain Eukaryota; kingdom Metazoa; phylum Chordata; class Mammalia; order Primates; family Hominidae; genus Pongo; species Pongo abelii. The sequence goes on along the minus strand of NC_085929.1, from coordinate 11,567,104 downwards.
TTGCAAACACCCTTTTGTAGAATCTGCAAGTGGATATTTGGAGTGCTTTGAGGCCTAAGGTAGAAAAGGAAGCATCTTCATATAAAAACTACACAGAAGCTTTCTCAGAAACTTCTTTGTGATGTGTGCATTCAACTGACACGGTATAACCTTCCTTTTTATAGAGCAGTTTTGAAACACTCTTTTTGTAGAATATGCAAGTGGTTATTTGGAGTGCTTTGAAGCCTTCGTTGGAAACGGTAATATCTTCAAATAAAAACTAGACAGAAGCATTCTCAGAAACTACTTTGTAATGTGTGCTTTCAACTCACGAAATTGAGCATTTCTTTTGACAGAGCAGTTTTGAATGTCACTTTTTGTAGAATCTGCCAGTGGATATTTGGAGTGCTTTGAGGCCTACATTAGGAAAGGAAATATCTTCACATAACATCTAGAGAGATGCATTCTCAGGAACTTCTTTGAGATGTGTGCATTCAACTCACAGGGTTGAACATTCCTTTTTATAGAGCAGCTTTGAAACACACTTTTTGTAGAATCTGCAATTGGCTATTTGGAGAGATTTGAAGCCTTCGTTGGAAATGGGAATTTCTTCAAATAAAGAAGAGACAGAAGCATTCCCAGAAACTGTTCTGTGATGTGTACATTCAACTCACAGAATTGAACCTTTCTTTTGATAGATCAGTTTTCAAACACTCTTTTTGCAGCATCTTCACATGGTTGCTTGTAGCACTTTGAGAGCTGTGGTGGAAAAGGAAATATCTTCAAATAAAAACTACACAGAAGCATTCTCAGAAACTTCTTTGTTATGTGCACATTCAACTCACAGAGTTGAACACACCTTTTCATAGAGCTGTTGTGAAACTCTTTTTGAAGGTCCTGCAAGTGGATATTAGGACCGATTTGGGGCCTTCATTGGAAATGGGAATGTCTTCACGTAAAACTAGACAGAACCATTCTCAGAAACCTCTTTGTGATGTGTGAATTCAATTCACATTGTTGTACATAACTTTTCATAGAGCAGTTTTGATACACTCTTTTTGTAGAATCTGCAAGTGCATATTTAGACGACTTTGAGGCCTTCATTGGAAAAGGGAATATCTGCAGATAAAAACTTGACAGAAGCATTCTCAGAAACTTCTTTGTGATGTGTGCATTCAACTCACAGAGTTGAAGCTTCCTTTTGGTAGAGAAGTTTTGAAACTCTTTTTGTCGAATCTGCATGGGGATATTTTGACCATTTTGAGGCTTTTGATTTAAACGGGAATACCTTCACATAAAAACTAGAAAGAAGCATTCTTAGAAACATCTTTGTGATGTGTGTATTCAACTCACAGAGTTGAACCTTTGTTTTGATAGAGCAATTTTGTAACACATTTTTGGTAGAATCTGCAAGAGGACATTTCGAGCACTTTGAGACCCTTGGTACAAAAGGAAATACCTTCACATAAATACTAGACAGAAGCATTGTCAGAAACTTTTTTGTGATGTGTGCATTCAAACTCACAGTGATGAGCCTTCCTTTTGATAGAGCAGCTTTGAAAGACTCTTATTGTAGAATCTCCAAGTGGATATTTGGAGCTCTTTGAATCCTTCATTGGAAACGGGAATATCTTCAAATAAAAACTAGACAGAAGCATTCTCCAAAACTACTTTGAGATGTACGCTTTCAATTCATGGAGTTGAGCCTTTCTTTTGATACAGCAGTTTTGAAAACTCTTTTTGTAGAATCTGCAAATGGATATTTGGACTGCTTTGGGGCCTATGGTAGAAAAGGGAATATCTTCACATACAAACTAGACAGAAGCAGTCTCAGAAACATTTTTGTGATGTCTGCCTTCAGCTTATAGAGTTGAACATTTCTTTTGATACAGCACGTTTGAAACACTTTTTTTGCAGAATCTGCAAGTGGACATTTGGAGTGCTTTGTGACCATTGGTGGAAAAGGAAACATCTTCACATAAAAGGTAGATAGAAGCATTCTCAGAAACTTCTTTGTTATGTGTACATTCAACTCAGAGAGTTGAACCTACCTTTTGATAGAGCAGTTTTGAAACACATTTTTTTTTAGAATCTGCCAGTGGACATTTGGAGTGCTTTGAGGCCCTCGGTGGTAAGGGAAATCTCTTCACATAAAAACTACTCAGAAGCATTCTCAGAAACTTCTTTGTGATGTGTGCATTCAACTCACAGAGTTGAACCTTCCTTTTGGTAGAGCAGTTTTGAAACACTCTTTTTGTACAATATGCAAATGGATATTTTGAGCGCTTTGAAGCCTTTGTTGGAAACAGGAATTTCTTCAAATAAAAACTCGACAGAAGCATTCTCAGAAACTGTTTTGTGTTGTGTGCATTCAACTCACAGTGTTGAATATTTCTTTTGACAGGGAAGTTTTGAAACACTCTTTTTGTAGAATCTGCATATAGACATTTGTAACGCTTTGTGGGCTATGGTGGAAAAGTAAATATCTTCAAATAAAAACTAGAGAGAAACATTATCTGAAACTTCTCTGTGATGTGTGTATTCAACTTACAGAGTTTAAACTTTCTTTTGATGGAGCAGGTTTGAAACACTCCTTCTGTAGTATCTGCAGGTGTATATTTGGAGTGCTTTGAAGACTTCGTTGGAAACGGGAATATCTTCAAATAAAAACTAGACAGAAGCATTCTCAGAAACAAGTTTGTGATGTGTGTATTCAACTCACAGAGTTGAACATAACTTTTTATAGAGGAGATTTGAAAAATTCTATTTGCAGTATCTGAAAGGGGATATTTGGACCGTATTGAGGCCCTCATTGGAAACAGGAATATCTTCCCATAAAAACTAGACAGAAACATTATCAGAATATACTTCGTGATGTGTACATTCAACTCACACAGTTGAAGCTTCCTTTTGATAGAGCAGTTTTGAAACCGTCCTTTTGAAGAATCGGCAAGTGGATATTTGGAGCACTTTGAATCCTTCATTGGAAACGGGAATATCTTCAAATAAAACTAGACAGAAGCATTCTCAGAAACTTCTTGTGATGGGTGCATTCAACCCACAGAATTGAACTTTCCTTTTGATAGAGCAGTTTAGAAACACTCTTTTTGTAGAATCCAAAGGTAGATATTTGAACAGATTTGAGGCCCTGGTTGGAAACGGGATTAAATTCACATAAAAACTAGACAGAAGCATTCTCAGAAACTTCTTTGTGATGAGTGGATTCAACTCACAGAGATGAAACTTCCTTTTGGTAGAGAAGTATTGAAACACTCTTTCTGTAGAATCTGCAAGTGGACATTTGGAGCGCTTTGAGGCCTTCAGCAAAAAAGGAAATATCTTCACATAAAAACAAGACAGAAACATTCTCAGAAACTTCTTTGTGATGTGTGCATTCAACTGACAGAGTTAAACCTTCCTTTTGATAGAGCAGATTTGAAACACTCTTTTTGTAGGATCTGCAAGTGGATAATTGGAGCGTTTTGAAGCCTTTGTTGGAAACGGGAATATCTTCAACTAAAAACTAGACAGTAGCATTCTCAGAATCTACTTTGTGATGTGTGCATCCAACTCATAGAGTTGAACATACCTTTTCATAGAGAAGTTGTGAATCATTCTATTTGAAGAACCTGCAAGTGGATATTTGGACTGCTTAGAGGCCTTCATTGGAAATGGGAATATCTTCACATAAAAACTAGACAGAAGCATTCTCAGATACGTCTTTTTGATGTGTGCATTCAACTCACGGAGTTTAGCATAACTTTTGATTGAGCAGTTTTGAAACACTTTGTACAATCTGCAAGGGGATACTTGGACCGTTTTGAGGCCTTCTTTGGAAAAGGAATATCTTCATATAAAAACTAAATAGAAGCATTGTCAGATACTTCTTTGTGATGTGTGCATTCAACTCACAAAGTTGAACCTTCGTTTTGATGTAACAGTTTTGAAACACATTTTTTGTAGAATCTGCAAGGGGACATTTAGAACGCTTTGAATACTTCATTGGAAGTGGGAATATCTTCAAATAAAAACTAGACAGAAGCATTCTTAGAAATTACTTTGTGATATGTGCATTCAACACACAGAGTTAAACATTTCCTTTGATAGAGCAGTTTTGTAACACTACTTTTATAGAATCTGCAAGTGGACATTTATAAATTTTAGAGGACTGGCGTGGAAAAGGAATTATCTTCAAATAAAACTAGACAGAAGCATTCTCAGAAATTTCTTTGTGATGTGTGCATTCAACTCACAGAGTTGAACTTTCCTTTTCATAGAGCAGTTGTCAAACACTCTTTTTGAAGAAACTGTAAGTGGATATTTGTACCAATTTGAGGCATTCCTTGGAAACACGAATATCTTAACATAAAAACTAAACAGAAACATTCTCAGAAATTTCTTCATGATGTGTACATTCAACTCAGGGTGCTGAACATAACTTTTCATAGAGCAGTTTTGAAACACTGTTTTTGTAGAATCTGGAAGTGGATATTTGGAGCACTTGAGCCTTCGTTGGAAACGGGAATATTTTGAAATAAAAAACAAATGGAAGCCTTCTCAGAAACAACTGTGTGATGTGTCCATTCAACTCAGAGAGTTGAACCTTTCCTTTGATAGAGCAGTTTTGAAATAATCTTTGTAGAATCTGAAAGAGGACATTTGAAGTGCTCTGAGGGCTATGGTGGAAAAGGAAATATCTTGAAATGAAAACTAGACAGAAGCTTTCTCAGAAACATCTATGTGATGTTTGCATTCAACTCGCAGAGTTGAACATACGTTTTCCTAGTGCAGTTGTGAAACACTCCTTTTGAAGAACCTGCAAGTGGTTATTTGGACCGTTTTGAGGCCTTCATTGGAAACGGGAATATCTTCACATAAAAACTAGACAGAAGCATTTTCAGAAACATTTTGTGATGTGGGCATTCAACTCAGAGGGTTGAACATAACTTTTCATACAGCAGTTTTAAAACACTCTTTTTGTAGAATCTGCAAGTGGATATTTGGAGTGCTTTGAAGACTTTGTTGGAAACGGGAATACCTTCAAATGACCACCAGACAGAAGCATTCTCAGAAACTTCTTTGTGATGCGTGCATTCAAATCACAGAGTTGAACCTTTGTTTTCAGAGAGCAGTTTTGAAACACACTTTCTGTAGAATCTGCAAGTGGATATTTGGCGTACTTTGAAGCCTTTTTGGAAATGGGAATACCTTCAAATAAAAACTAGAAACAAGCATTCTCAGAAAGTACTTTGTGATGCATGCATTCGAATCACCAAGTTAAAACTTCCTTTTCATATAGCAGTTTTGAAACACTCTTTTTTAGGAATTTGCAATTAGATATTTGGAGATCTTTGAAGCCTTCGTTGGGAACGAGAATATCATCAATTTAAAACTGGACAGAAGCATTCTCAAAAACTACTTTCTGATATGTGCATTCAAACCACAGTGTTCAGCCTTTCTTTTGATAGAGCAGTTTTCAAATACTCTTTTTTTAGTATCTGCAGATGGATATTTGGAGCGCTTTGAGGCCTATGGTAGTAAAGGAAATATCTTCACAAAAAAAATAGACAGAAGCATTCTCAGAAACTTCTTTGTGATGTGTGCATTGAACTCACAGAGTTCAACATAACTTTTCATTGAGCAGTTTTGAAACAATCTTTTTGTAGAATCTGTAAGTGGATATTCGGAGCGCTTTGAGGCCTTCGTTGGAAACGGGAATATGTTCACATAAAAACTACAAAGAAGCATTCTCCGAAACTTACTTGTGATGTGTGCATTCAACTCACAGAGTTTAACCTTCCTTTTGATAGAGGAGTTTTGAACCACTTTTTTTGTAGAATACACTAGAGGACATTTGGAGTGCTTTGAGGCCTTCAGTGAAAAAGGAATTATCTTCACAAAAAAACTAGACAGAAGCATTCTCAGAATTTCTTTGGGATGTGTGCATTCAACTCACAGAGTTAAACCTTGCTTTTGATAGAGCAGTTTTGAAACTCTCTTTTTGTACAATTTGAAAGGGGATATTTAGACCGTTTTGGTGTATTTGTTGGAAACGGGTATATCTTCAAATAGAAACTAAACAGAAACATTCTCAGAAACTACTTTGTGATGTGTGCATTCAACTCACAGAGTTCAGCCTTCCTTTTGATAGAGCAGTTTTGAAACACTCTTTTTGTAGAGTCTGCAGGTGGATATTTGGAGCTCTTTGAGACCTATGGTAGAAAAGGAAATATCTTCACAAAAAAATTAGACAGAAGCATTCTCAAAAACTTCTTTGGGATGTGTGCATGCAACTCACAGAGTTGAACCTTTCTGTTGATAGAGCAGTTTTGGGATACTTTTTAATAGATTCTGCAAGTGGACATTTTGAGCGTTTTGAGGCCTTTTTTAGAAAAGGAAATATCTTCACATAAAAACTAGACAGAAGCATTCTCAGAAACTTTTTTTGATGTGTGCATTCAACTCACAGAGTTGAACATAAATTTTCATAGAGCAGTTTTGTAACACTCTATTTGTAGAATCTCCAACTGGATATTTGGACCGCTTTGACACCTTCATTGGAAACAGGAATATCTTCTCATAAAAACTAGACAGAAGCATTCTCAGAAACAACATTGTGATGTGTGCATTCAACTCACAGAGCGGAACATAATTTTTCATGAAGCAGTTTTAAAATGCTCTTTTTGTAGAATCTGCAAGGGCATATTAGGACTTCTTTGGAAACTTAGGACTTCTTTGGAAACTTAGGGGCTTCTTTGGAAACTGGAATATCTAAACATAAAAACTAGACAGAAACATTGTCAGAAACTTCTTTGTGATGTGTGCAGTTAATGCACAGATTTGAACATTCCTTTTGATAGAGCAGTTTTGAAACACTCGTTTTGTAGAGTCTGCAAGTGGATATTTGGAGCACTTTTAGGCCTATTGTAGAGATGGAAATATCTTTACATGAAAACTAAACAGAAGCATTCTCCGAAACTTCTCTGTGATATGTGCATTCACCTGACAGTATTGAACCTACATTTTGATAGGGTACTTTTGAAACACTCTTTTTGTAGAATCTGCAAATGAATATTTGGAGTGCTTTGAAGCCTTCATTGGAAATAGGAATATCTTCAAATAAAAAATAGACAGAAGCATTCTCAGAAACAACGTTGTGATATGTGCATTCAACTCACAGAGTTGAACTTGTCTTTTAATAAAACAGCTTTGGGACACTCTTTTTGTAGAATTTGAATGAGGACATTTGTAGCACTTTTAGGGCTTTGGTGTAAAAGGAAATATATTCAAATTAAAACCAGAAAGAAGCATTTTCAGAAACTTCTTTGTGATATTTGCATTCAACTCACCGAGTTGAACACACCGTTTCATAGAGCAGTTGGGAAACGCTGTTTTTGAAGAAACTGCAAGTGGATATTTGGACCGATTTGAGGTCTTCGTTGTAAACGAGAATATCTACACATAAAAACTAGACAGGAGCATTCTCAGAAACTTCTTTGTGATGTGTGCATTCAACTCACGGAGTTGAACCTTTCTATTCATAGAGCAGCTTTGAAAACTCTTTTTGTAGAATCTGCAAGTGGATATTTGGACCACTTTGAGGCTTTCACTGCAAACGGGTATAATTTCACATAAAAATTAGACAGAAGCATTCTCAGAAACTACTTCGTGATGTGTGCATTCAACTAACAGATTTGAACCTTCGTTTTGATAGAGCAGTTTTCTATCAAGCTTTTTGTAGAATCTATAAGTGGATATTTTCAACACCATGAAGCCTATGGTAGACAAGAAAATATCTTCACATAAAAACTAGGCAGAGGCATTCCCAGAAACTTCTTTATGATGTGGGAATTCCACTCACAGAGTTGAACATCTCCTTTGAGAGAGCAGTTTTGAATCGCTCTTTTTGTAGAATCTGCAAATGTACATTTCTAGCTCTTTGAGAGCTTTTTTTGTAAATGGAAATATCTTCAAACAAAAACTTGACAGAAGCATTCTCAGAAACTTATTTGTGATGTGTCCATTCAACTCACAGAGGTGAACATAACTTTTCATTAAGCAGTTTTGGAACACTCTTTTTGTAAAATCTCCAAGTGAATATTTGGACTGCTGGGAGGTCTTTGTTGGAAACTGGAATATCTTCACATAAAAACTAGACAGAAGCATTCTCAGAAACTACTTTGTGACGTTTGCATTCAACTCACAGAGTTGAACCTTCCTTTTGATGGAGCAGTTTTGAAACACTCTTTTTGTAGAATCTGCAAGTGGATATTTTGACCGCTTTGAGGCCTTCATTGGAAACGGGAATATCTTCAAATAAAAACTAGACAGAAATATTCTCAGAAAATTCTTTGGATGTGTGCATTAAAACCAGAGTGTTGAACCTTCCTTTTGATAGAGCAGTTTTGAAACGCTATTTTTGTAAAATCTGCAAGTGCAGATTTGCAGCACATTGAAGGCTTCATTGGAATCAGGAATATCTTCAAAGGAAAACTGCACAAAGCATTCTCAGATACTACTTTGTGATATGTGCATTCAACTAACAGAGTTGAGCATTACTTTTGATAGAGCAGTTTTCAAACACTCTTTTTGTACTATCTGCATGTGGATATTTGGAGCATTTTGAGGCCTTTGGTAGAAAAGGAAATATCTTCACAGAAAAACTAGACAGAAGCATTCTCAGAAACGTCTTTGTGATGTGTGCATTAAACTCAGACTTTAACATAGCTTTTCATAGAGCAGTTTTGAAAGACTATTTTTGTAGGTTCTGCAAGTGGATATTTGGACTGTTTTGATGCCTTCATTGGAAACGGGAACACCTTCACATAAAAATTAGACAGAAGTATTCTCAGAAACGTCTTTGTGATATGTGCATTCAACTCACAGAGTTGAACCTTTCTTTTGATAGAGCAGTTTTGAAACACCTTTTTTTTAGAATCTGCAAGGGGACATTTGGAGTGCTTTGAAGCTTTCAGTTGAAAGGGAAATATCTTAACATAAAACTAGACATAAGCATTCTCAGAAACGTCTTTGTGATGTGTGGATTCAACTCACAGAGTTGAACCTTCCTTTTGATAGAGCAATTTTGAAACACACTTTTGCAGAACCTGCAAGTGGATATTTGGAGCGATTTGAAGCCTTCCATGGAAACGAGAATATCTTCATATAAAAACTAGGTAGAAGCATTCTCAGAAACTACTATGTGATGTGTGCACTCAACTCACAGAGTTGAACCTTTCCTTTAATGGAGCAGTTTTGAAACACTGTTTTTGTAGAATCTGCAAGCGGACACTTGTAGCGCTTTGAGGGTTATGATGGAAAAGGAAATATTTTCAAATAAAAACTAGACAGAAGCAATCTCAGAAACATCTTTGTCGTGTGTGCATTGAACTCACACAGTTGAACATAAATTTTCATAGAGTAGTTTTGAAACACTCTTTTTGTAGTATGTGCAAGGGGATATTTTGACCGTTTTGGGGCCTTCATTGGAAATGGGAATATCTTCACATAAAAACAAGGTAGGAGCATTCTCAGAAACTTCTTTGTGATGTGTGAATTCAACTCAGAGAATTGAACCTTACTTTTGATACAGCAGTTTTGAAACAATTTTTTTGTATAATCTGCAATTGGACGTTTGGAGCACTTTGAGGCCTTCCGCGGAAAAGGAAATATCTTCAAATAAAAACTAGAAAGAAGCATTCTCAGAAAATTCTTTGTTATGTGTGCATTCAACTCACAGAGTTAACATTACTTTTGATAGAGCTGTTTTGAAATCCTTATTTGTAGAATCCGCAAGTTGACGTTTTGAGTGCTTTGGGGCCTTCGGTGGGAAAGAAATATCTTCACATAAAATCCAGACAGAAGAATTCTCCAAAACTTCTTTGTTAAGTGCACATTCAACTCACAGAGTTGAACTTTCATTTTGATAGAGTAGTTTTGGAACACTCTTTTGGTGGAATTTGCAAGTGGATATTTGGAGCGCTTAGAAGCCTTTGTGGGAAAAGCGAATACCTTCAAATTAAAACTAGACAGAAGCATTCTCAGAAACTACTTTGTGATGTCTGCATTCAACTTACAGAGCTGAACTTTTCTTTTGATAGAGCAGTTTTGAAACACTCCTTTTGTAGAATCTGCAAGTGGACATTTGTAGCTCATTGAAGGCTAAGGTGGAAAAGGAAATATCTCCAAATAAAAACTAGACAAAGCATTTTCAGAAACTTCTTTGTGATGTGTGCATTCAACTCACAGAGTTGAAACATCCTGTTGATAGAGCAGTTTTGAAAAACTCTTTTTGTAGAATCTGCAAGGGTATATTTGGACTGTTTTGAGGCCTTCGTTGGAACGGGAATATCTGCACATAAAAACTAGACAGAAGCATTCTCAGAAATTTCTTTGTGATGTGTGCATTCAACTCACAGAATTGAACCTTTTATTTGATACAGCAGTTTTGAAAAATCTTTTTGTAGAATCTGCAAGTGGATATTTGGACCGCTTTGAGGCTTTTGCTGGAAACGGGAATAATTTCACACAGAAACTAGACAGAAGCATTCTCAGAAACTACTTTGTGATGTGTGCATTCAACTCACAGATTTGACCCTTCCTTTTGATAGAGCAGTTTTCTAACACGCTTTTTGTAGAATCTGCAAGTGGATATTTGGAGTGCCATGAAGCCTATGGTAGAAAAGAAAATGTCTTCACATAAAAATTGGACAGCAACATTCTCAGAAACTTTCTTATGATGTGTGCATTCCGCTAACAGAGTTGAACCTCTACTTTGAGAGAACACTTTTGAAACAGTCTGTTTGTAGAATCTGCAAATGGACATTTCTGGCACTTTGGGAGCTATGTTGTAATTGGAAATATCTTCATATAAAAACTAGGCAGAAGCATTCTCAGAGACTTATTTGTGATGTGTGCATTCAACTCACAGAGGTGAATATAACTTTTCATAGAGCAGTTTCAGAGCACTCTTTTTGAAGAATCTCCAAGTGAATATTTGGACCACTGGGAGGCCTTTGTTGGAAACTGGAATATCTTCAAATGACAACTAGACAGAAGCATCCTCAGAAACTTCTTTGTGACGTGTGCACTCAACTCACAGTGTTGAACCTTCCTTTTGATGGAGCAGTTTTGAAATACTCTTTTTATAGAATCTTCAAGTGGATATTTGGAGCACTTTGAAGCCTTCGTTGGAAACGGAAATATCTTCAAATAAAAACTAGACAGAAGCACTCTCAGAAACCACTTTTTGATGAGTGCATTTATCTCACAGAGTTGAAACTTCTTTCAATAGAAAAGTTTTGAAAACTCGTTTTGTAGCATCTGCTAGTGGACATTTGTAGTGTTTTGAGGGCTATGTTGGAAAAGGAAATATCTTCAAATAAAAACTAGATAGAAGCATTCTCAAAAACTAATTTGTGATGATAGCATTTAACTCACAGAGTTGAAAATACCTTTTCATACAGCTGTTGTGAAACACTCTTTTTGAAGATCCTGCAAACAGATAATTTGAACGCTGTGAGTCCTTCATTGGAAACTGGAATACCTTCACATAAAAATTAGACAGAAGCATTTTCAGAAACTTCTTTGTGATGTGTGCATTCAACTCACAGAGATGAACATTCCTTTTTGTAGAGCAGTTTTGAGACACTCTTTTTGTAGAATCTGAAAGAGGACATTTCTTGGACTTTGAGGGTATGTTGGAAAAGTAAATACTTTCAAATAAAAACTAGAAAGAAGCATTCTCAGAATGTACATTGTGATGCGTGCATTCAACTCACCGAGTTGAACATAACTTTTCATAGAGCAGTTTTGAAACCCTCTTTTCGTAGAATATGCAAGTGGATATTTAGACCACTTTGAGGTCTTCATTGGAAACGGGAATATCTTCATATAAAAACTAGACAGACACATTCTCAGAAACTTCTTTGTGATGTGTGCATTCAACTCACAAGTTCACCATAACTTTTCATAGAGCAGTTTTGAAATACTCTTTTTGTAGAATCTGCAAGGGGATATTTGGACCGATTTGAGGCCTTCATTGCAGACGAGATTATCTTCACATAAAAACTAGACAGAAGCATTCTCAGAAACTTCTTTGTGCTGTGTGCATTCAACTTACGAAGTTTAACCTTACTTTTGTTGGAGCAGTTTTGAAACCTTTTTTTGTGGAATGTGCAAGTAAACAATTGGAGCGCCTTGAGGCCTTTGGTGGAAAAGGAAACGTCTTCACATGAAAACTAGACAGAAACATTTTCCAAAACTTCTCTGTGATGTGTGCCTTCAACACACAGAGTTGAACCTTCCTTTCGATAGGGCAGTTTTGAAAAACTTTTTTTGTAGAATCTGCAAGTTTACATTTGGAGCATTTTGAGGCCTTTAGTGGAAAAGGAAATATCTTCACATAAAAAGTAGACAGAAGCACTCTCAGAAACTTCTTTGTGATGTGTGCATTCAACTTACAGAGTTGAAATTTCCTTTTGATAGAGCAGTTTTGAAAAACTCTCTTTGTAGAATCTGCAAGTGGATATTTGGAGAGTTTTGAAGCCTATGGTAGAAAAGGATATATCTTCACATAAAAACTAGACAAAACATTCTCAGAAATTTCTTTGTGATGTGTGCATTCACCTGACAGAGTTGAACCTTCCTTTTGATAGAGCAGTTTTGAAACACTCCTTTTGTAGAATCTCCAAGTGTATATTTGGAGTGCTTTGAAGCATTCGTTGGAAACGGGAATATTTACAAATAAAATCTAGACAGAAGCATTCTTAGAAACAACTTTGTGATGTGTGCATTCAACTCTCAGAGCTGAAATTTTTTGTTGATAGAGCAGCTTTGAAACACTCTTTTTGTAGAATCCCAAAGAGGACATTTGTAGCACTTTGAGGCCTATAGTGGAAAAAGGAATATATTAAAATTAAAACTAGACAGAAGCATTTTCAGAAACTTCTTTTTGATGTTTGCATTCATCTCACCATGTTGACCACACCTTTTCATAGAGCAGTTGTGAAACACTGTTTTTGAAGAAACTGCAAGTGGCTATTTGGACCGATTTGAGGCCTTCATTGGAAACGGGAATATCTTCATATAAAAACTAGACAGAAGCATTCTCAGAAACTTCTTTCTGATGTGTGCATTCAACTCACATAGTTGAACATTCTTTTTGATACAGCAGTTTTGAAACACTCTTTTTGTAGGATCTGCATGGGGATATATGGACTGTTGTGAGGCCTTCATTGGAAACACGAATAACTTCACATAAAAACTAGACAGAAGCTTTCTCAGAAACTTCTTTGTGACGTGTGCATTCAACTCACAAAGTTGGACCATTCTTATGATAGAGTAGTTTTGAAAATTGTTTTTGTAGAATCTGCAACTGGATATTTTGACTGCTTTGAGGATTTTGTTGGAAACGGGAGTATCTTCACATAAATACTAGACAGAAGCATTCTTAGAAACTACTTTATGATGTGTGCATTAAATTCACAGAGTTGAACCTTCCTTTTGATGGAGCAGTTTTCTAACACTGTTGTACAATCTGCAAGTGGATATTTGAAGCACTGTGAAGCCTACGATAGAAAAGAAAATAACTTCACATAAAAACTAGACAGAAGAATTCTCAGAAACTTCTTTGTGAGGTGTGCATTCCACTCACAGAATTGAACCTTTCCTTTGATAGAGCAGTTTTGAAATGATCTTTTTGTAGAATCTGCAAATGGACATTTCTAGTGCTTTGAGTGCTATGTTCTAAATGGAAATATCTTTTAAAAAAACTAGACAGAAGCATTCACAGAAACTTTTTTGTGATGTGGGCATTCAACTCACAGAGTTGAACATACCTTTTCATAGAGCAGATATGAAACACTCTTTTTGAAGAACCTGCAGGTGGATATTTGGACCAATTTTAGTCCTTCGTTGGAAGCGGGAATATCTTCACATGAAAACCAGACAGAAGCATTCTCAGAAAAATCTTTGTGATGTGTGCATTCAACTCACAGTGTTTAACATAACGTTTCATAGAGAAGTTTTGAAACACTCTTTTTGTAGAATCTGTAAGTGGATATTCGGACCTCTTTGAGGCCTTTGTTGGAAACGGGAATATCTTCACATAAAAACTAGACAGAAGCATTCTCAGAAACTTCTTTGTGATGTGTACATTCGACTAACAGAGTTGAACATAGCTTTTCATAGAGCAGTTTTGAGACACTCTTTTTGTAGAATCTGTAAGTGGATATTGGGACCAGTTAGAGGCCTGTTTTGGAAACGGGAATATCGTCACATAAAAATTAGACAGAAGCATTCTCAGAAACGTCTTTTTGATATGTGCATTCAACTCACAGGTTTGAACAAAACTTTTCATAGAGCAGTTTTGAATCAATAATTTTGTAAAATCTGCAAGGGGATATTTGTACCATTTTGAGGCCTTTGTTGGAAACGGGAATATCTTCAAATAAAAACTAGACAGAAGCATTCTCAGAAACGTCTTTGTGATGTGTGCATTCAACTCACAGAGTTGAACCTTCCTTTTGATAGAGCAGTTTTGAAACACTCTTTTTGTAGAATCTGCAACTGGATATTTTGAGTGCTTTAAGGCCTTTGATAGAATAGGATATATCTTCACATAAAAACCAGACAGAAGCATTATCAGAAACTTCTTTGTGATGTGTGCATTCAAATCACAGATTTGAACCTTCTTTTGATAGAGCAGTTTTGAAACACTCTTTTTGCAGAATCTGCAAGTGGACATTTGTAGTGATTTGAGGGCTGTGGTGGAAAGGGAAATATCTACAAATATAAACTAGACAGAAGCATTCTCAGAAACTTCTTTGTGATGTTTGTGTTCAACTCACAGAGTTGAAGATACCTCTTCATAGAACAGTTGTGAAACACACTTTTTGAAGAACCTGCAAGTGGATATTTGTACTCATTTGAGGTCTAGGTTGGAAACGAGAATATCTTCACATAAAAATAGACAGAAACATTCTCAGAAAATTCTTTGTGATGTGTGCATTCAACTCACTGAGTTGAAGACAACTTTTCCTAGAGCAGTTTTGAAATACTCTTTTTGTAGGATCTGCAAGTGGATATTTGGATTGCTTTGAGGCCTTCGTTGGAAACGGGAGTTTCTTCACATAAAAACTAGACAGATGCATTCTCAGAAACATCTTTGTGATGTTTGCATTTAACTGACAGTGTTGAACCTTCCTTTTGATAGAGCAGTTTTGAAAACCCCATTTGTAGAATGTGCAAGTGAGTATTTAGAGTGCTTTGAAGACTTCGTTGGAAACCAGAATATCTTCAAATAAAAACTAGACATAAGCAGTCTGAGAAACTACTTTGTGATGTATGCATTCAACTCACAGAGTTGAAACTTTCTTTTGATAGAGCAGTTTTGAAACACTATTTTGTTAAAATCTGCAAGTGGATATTTGGAGTGCATTAAAGCCTTCATTGGAAATGGGAATATCTCCAAATAAAACTAGTCAGAAGCCTTCTCAGAATCTGCTTTGTGATGTATCCATTCAACTCACACAGTTGAACCTTTCTTTTGAGAGAGCAGTTTTGGAACACTCTTTTTGTAGAATCTACAAGTGGACTTTGTAGTGCTTTGAGGGTTATGGCAGAAAAGGAAATATCTTCAAATAAAAACTAGACAGAAGAATTCTCAGAAACTACTTGGTGATGTTTGCATTCAACACACAGAGTTAAACATACCTTTTCTTAGAGCAGTTGTGAAACGCTCTTTTTGAAGAATCTGCAAGTGGATATTTGGACTGATTTGTGGCCTTCATTGGAAACAGGAATATCTTCACATAAAAACTAGACAGAAGCATTCTCGGAAACTTCTTTGTGATGTGTGCATTCAACTCGCAGAGTTGAACATTCTTTTTGATACAGCAGTTTTGAAACACTCTTTGTAGAACCTGCAGGTGGATATTTGCACAGTTTTGAGGCCTTAATTAGAAACGGGAAAATCTTCACTTAAAAATTAGACAGAATGATTCTGAGAAACTTCCTTGTTGTGTGTTCATTCTACTCACAGAGTTGAACTTTTCTTTTGATAGGGCAGTTTTGAAACCCTTTTTTTGTAGAATCTGTAACTAGACATTTGGAGCGCTTAGAGGATTTCTGTGGAAAATAAAATATCTTCATATAAAAACTGGACAGAAGCATTCTCAGAAACATCTTTGTGATGTGTGCATTCAGCTCACAGAGTTGAACCTTCATTTTGATAGAGCAGTTTTTAAACACTCTTTTTGTAGACTCTCAAAGTGGATATTTGTAGCACTTTGAAGACTTCATTGGAAACGGGAATATCTTCAAATAAAAACTAGACAGAAACATTCTCAGAAACTACTTTGTGATGTGTGCATTCAACTGACAGCATTGAACATTTCTTTTGATAGAACAGTTTTAAAACACTCTTATTTTAGAATCTGAAAGGGACATTTGAAGTGCTTTGTGGGCTATGGTGGAAAAGGAAATAACTTCAAATAAAAACTAGACAGAAGCATTCTCAGAAATTTCTTTGTGATGTGTGCATTCAAATCACGAAGTTGAGCATATCTTTTCCGAGAGCAGTTTTGAAACACTCTTTTTGGAGAATCTGCAAGTGGATATTTGGACCGCTTTGAGGTCTTCGTGGAAAAGGGACTATCTTCATATAAAAACTGGACAGAAGCATTCTCAGAAACTTCTTTGTGATGTGTGTATTCAACTCACAGAATTGAACCTTCCTTTTCAGAGAGCTGTTTTGAATCACTCTTTTTAAAGAATCTGCAGGGGGATATTTGACCGATTTGAGGCCTCTGTATAAAAACTGTGAGGCCTTCGTTAGAAACGGGAATATCTTCACATGAAAACTAGACAGAAGCATTTTCAGAAACTTCTTTGGGATGTGTTCATTCAACACACGGAGTTGCACCTTCCTTTAGATAGAGCAGTTTTGAAACACTCTTTTTGGAGAATCTCCAAGGTGATATTTGGAACTTTTTAAGGCATTCATTGGAAACGGGAATATCTTCCCATAAAAACTAGGCAGAAGCAGACTCAAAAAGTTCTTTGTGATGGGCGAATTCAACTCACAGAGTTGAACCTTCCGTTTCATGGAGCAGTTTTGAAACACACTTTTTGTAGAATCTGAAAGTGGACATTTGAAGCACTTTGAAGATTTGGTTGGAAACAGGAATGTCTTCAAATAAAAACTAGATAGAAGAAGTCTCAGAAAACTCTATGCTATTTGTGCATTCAAATCACAGAGTTCAACCTTTCTTTTGGTAGAGTAGTTTTGAAACACTCTTTTTGTGGATTCTGCAAGTGGACATTTGTAGCGCTATGAGGGCTACGGTGGAAAAGGGAATATCTTCAAAAAAAAAAACTAGACAAAAGCCTTCTCAGAAACTACTTTGTGATGCGTGCATTGCACTCACAGAGTTGAATATAATTTTTCATAGAGCAGTTGTGAAACACTCTTTTTGTAGAATCTGCAGGTGGAAATTTGGACTGCTTTGAGGCCTTCGTTGGAAACGGGAATATCTTCACATGAAAACTAGACAGAAGCATTCTCAGAAACTTCTTTGTGATGTATGCATTCAACTCACAGAGTTCAACTTTCCATTTGATAGACTAGTTTTGAAACACTCTTTTTGTAGAATATGCAGGTGGATATTTGGAGTGCTTTGAGGACTATGGTAGGAAAGGAAATATCTTAACAAAAAAACTAGACAGAAGCATTCTCAGAAACTTCTTTCTGATATGGGCATTCAACTCACCGGGTTGAATCTTCCTTTTGATAGAGCAGTTTTGAAACACTCTTTTTGTAGAATCTGCAAGTGGATATTTGGAGCTCTTTGAAGCCTTCATTGGAAAAGGGAATATCTTCAAATAAGAACTAGACAGAAGCGTTCTCAAAAAGTACTTTGTGATGTGTGCATTCAACTCACAGAACTGAGCCTTCCTTTTGATAGGGCAGTTTTGAAAAACTCTTTTTGTGGAATCTGCAAGTGGATATTTGGATCGCTTTGAGACCTATGGTAGAAAAGGAAATACCTTCACATAAAACCTAGACAGAAGCATTCTCAGAAACTTCTTTGTGATGTTTGCATTCAACTCACAGAATTGAACATACCTTGTCTTAGAGCAGTTGTGAAACACTCTTTTTGAAGAACGTGGAAGTGGATATTTGGACCAATTTGAGGCCTAGGTTGGAAACAGAAATATCTTCACATAAAACTAGACAGAAACATTCTCCGAAAAATGTCTGTGATGTGTGCATTCAACTCACGGAGTTGAGCACAACTTTTCCTAGAGTTGTTTTGAATCACTCTTTTTGTTGAATCTGCAAGTGCATATTTGAACCACTTTGAGGCCTTCATTTGAAGTGGGAGTTTCCTCTCATAAAAAATAGAAGCATTTTTAGAAACTTCTTTATGTTGTGTGCATTCAACTCACAGAGTTCAACCTTCCTTTTGATAGAGCAGTTTTGAAAACCCCATTTGTACAATGTGCAAGTGGATATTTGGAGTGCTTTGAAGACTTTGTTGGAAACGGGAATATCGTCACATAAAAACTTGACAGAAGCATTCTCAGAAACAACATTGTGATGTGTGCGTTCATCTCACAGAGTTGAAACTTCCTTTTGATAGAGCAGTTATGAAACACTCTTTTTGTAGAATCTGCAAAGTGATGTTTGCACCATTTTTAGGCCTTCATTGGAAACGAGTATATCTTCACATAAAAACTAGACAGAAGCATTCTCAGAAACTTCTCTGTGATGTGTGCATTCTACTCACAGAGTGGAACATACCCTTTCATAGAGCAGTTTTGAAACACTATTTTTGTAGAATCTGCAAGTGGATATTTGGACCGCTTTGAGGCCTTTGTTGAAAACGGGAATATCTTTACATAAAAACTAGACAGAAGCATTCTCAGAATCGACTTTGTGATGTGTGCATTCAACTTACAGAGTTGAACCTTCCTTTTGAAAGAGCAGTTTTGAAACATTCTTTTTGTAGAATCTTCATGGGGATATGTGGACCTATTTGAGGCCTTCATTGGCAACGGGAATATCTTCACATAAAAACTAGACAGAAGCATTCTCAGAAACTACTTTGTGATGTGTGCATTCTACTCACAGAGTTGAACTTTCATTTTGATAGAGAAGTTTTGAAACACTTTTATTGCAGAATCTGCAAGTGGACATTTGGAGTGCTTTGAAGCCTTCAGTGGAAAAGGAAATATCTTCACATAATAACTAGACAGAAGGATTCACAGAAACTTCTTCATGATGTGTGCATTCAACTCACAGAGTTGAACCTTCCTTTTGATAGGGCAGTTTTGAAACACGCTTTTTGTAGGATCTGCAATGGGATATTTGGAGCGCTTATATGCCTTTGTAGATAACGGGGATATCTTCAAATAAAAACTAGACAGAAGTATTCTCAGAAACTACTTTGTGATGTGTGCATTCAACTCACAGAGTTGAACATTTCTTTTGATAGAGCAGTTTTGAAACACTCTTTTTGTAAAATATGCATGTGTACATTTGTAGCACTTTGAGGGCTATGGTGGAAAAGGAAATATCTTCAAATAAAAAAAGAGACAGAAGCTTTCTCAGAAACTTCTTTGTGATGTGTGCATTCAGCTCACAGAGTCGAACATTCCTTTTCATAGAACAGTTGTGAAACAATCTTTTTGAAGTACTTGCATGTGGTTATTTGGACCGACTTGAGGCCCTCATTGGAAATGGGAATATCTTCACATAAAAATTAGACAGAAGCATTCTCAGTAATTTCTTTGTGATGCGTGCATTCAACTCCCAGATTTGAACGTAACTTTTCATAGAGCCGTTTTTCGCCACTCTGTTTGTAGAATCTGGAATTGGAAAGTTAGGCCGCTTTGAGTCCTTCGTTGGAAACTCGTATATTTTCACATAAAAACTAGACAGACGCATTCTCAGAAAATTTTTTGTGATGTGTGCATTCATCTCACAGATTTGAGCCTTCCTCTTTGATAGAGGATTGTTGAAACACTCTTTTTGTAGAATCTGCAAGTGGATATTTGGAGCACTTTGAGACCTATGAATGAAAAGGAAATGTCTTCAAATAAAAACTAGACGGAATTGTTATCAGAAACTTCTTTGTGATGTGTGCATTCAACTCAGAGATTTGAACTTTCCTTTTGATAGAGCAGCTTTGAAACACTCTCTTTGTAGAATCTGCAAGTGAATATTTGGAGTGCTTTGAAGACTTCATTGAAAACGGGAATATCTTCAAGTAAAAACTAGGGAGAAGCATTCTCAGAAACTACTTTGTGATGTGTACATTCAACTCATAGAGTTGAACCTTTCTTTTGATAGAGCAGTTTTGAAACACTTTTTCTTCAGAATCTGCATGTGGACATTTATAGCACTTTGAGGGCTATGGTGGGAAAGGAAATATCATCAAATAAAAACTAGATAGCAGCATTCTCATAAACTTCTTTGTAATGTGTGCATTAAACTTACAGAGTTGAACATTCCTTTTCATAGAGCATTTGTGAAACACTCTTCTTGAAGGAACTGCAAGGGTATATTTGGACGGATTTGAGGCCCTCGTTGGAAACGGGAATATCTTCACATAAAATCTAAACAGAAACATTCTCAGAAACTCCTTTGTCATGTGTGAATTCAACTCACAGAGTTGAACATACATGTTCATAGAGCAGTTATGAAATATGCTTTTTGAAGAAACTGCAAGTGGATATTTGGACCGGATTTGTGGTCTTCATTGGAAACGGGAATATCTTCATCTAAAAACTAGACAGAAGCATTCTCAGAAACTTCTTTGGGATGTGTGCATTCAACTTACAAAGTTGAACCTTCCTTTTGATAGAGCAGTTTTGAAACACTCCTTTATAGATTCTACAAGTGGACATTTGTAGCCCTTTGAGGGCTTTGGTGCATAAGGAAATATCTTGAAATAAAAACTAGGCAGAAGCATTCTCAGAAACTTCATTTTGATGTTTGCATACAACTCACGGCGTTGAACATACCTCTTCATAGAGAAGTCGTGAAACACCCTTTTAGAAGAAACTGCAAGTGGATATTTGGACCCTTTTGAGGCCTTCGTTGGAAATGGGAATATCTTCGCATAAAAACTAGACAGAAGCATTCTCAGAAACTTCTTTGTGATGTGTGCATTCAACTGACAGAGTTGAACTCTCCTTTTGATAGAGCAGTTTTGAAACACTCTTTTTAGAACCTGCAAGTGGATATTTGGACCACTTTGAGACCCTTCATTGTAAATGGGAATATCTTCAAATAAAAACTAGACAGAAGCATTTTCAGAAACTTCTTTGTGATGTGTGCATTCAACTTACAGAGTTGAACCTTCATTTGATAGAGCCTTTTGAAAAACTCTTTTTGTAAAATCTGCAAGTGGATATTTGGACTGCTTTGAAGCCATCATTGGGAATATCCTCACATAAAAACCAGACAGAATCATTCTCAGAAACTTCTTTGTGATGTGTAAATTCAACTAACAGAGTTCAACTTTCCTATTGATAGAGCAGTTTTGAAACACTCTTTTTGTAGGATGTGCAAGTGGATATTTGCACCGTTTTTGAGGCCTTCGTTGGAAAGGGGAATATCTTCATGTAAAAGCTACAGAGAAGCATTCTCTGAAATTTCTTTGTGATATGCACATTCAACTCGCAGAGTTGAACCTTCCCTTTGATAGAGCAGTTTTGAAACCCTCTTTCTGTAGAATCTGCAAGTGGACATTTGTAGCTTTTTGAGGCCTTCCATGGAAAATGATATATCTTCATATAAAAACTATACAGAAGAATTCTCAGAAACTTCTTTGTGATGTTTGCATTCAACTCACAGAGTTGAACATAACTTTTCATAGAGCAGTTTTGAAATTCTGTGTTTGTAGAATCTATAGGTGGAAATTTGAAGCCCTTTGAAGCCCTCATTGGAAACGGAAATATCTTGGAATAAAAACTAGACAGAAGCATTGTTAGAAACTACTTTGTGATGTGTGCATTCAACTCATAGAGTTGAACATTTCTTTTGATAGAGCACTTTTTAAACACTCTTTTTGTAGAATCTGCAAATGTACATTTGTAGTGCTTTGAGGGCTATGGTGGAAAAGGTAATATCTTCTTATAAAAACTAGACAGAAGCATTCTCAGAGACGTATTTGTTATGTTTGCATTCAACTCACAAAGTTGAACATACCTATTCATAGAGAAGTTGTGAAACACTCTTTTTGTAGGATCTGCAAGTGGATATTTGGACCGCTTTGAGGCCTTCATTGGATATGGGATTATCTTCACATAAAACTAAACAGAAGCATTCTCAGGAAATTCTTTGTGATGCGTGCTTTCAACTCACAGGGTTGAACACAACTTTTCATTGAGCAGTTTTGAAACACTCCTTTTGTAGAATATGCAAGTGGACTTTTGAAGCGCTTTGAGGCCTTCATGGAAAGGGAATTATCTTCACATAAAATCTGGTCAGAAGAATTCTCAGAAACTGCTTTTTGATGTGCGCATTCAACTCACAGTGTTGTAACTTTCATTTAATGGAGCAGTTTTGAAACACTCTTTTCGTAGAAACTGCAAGTGGATATTTGGTGCTCTTTGACCTCTATGATGGAAAAGGAAATATCTTCACATAAAAACAACACAGAAGTATTCTGAGAAACTTCTTTGGGATGTGTGCATTCAACTCAAAGAATTGAGCCTATCTTTCTATTGAGCAGTTTTGAATCTCCCTTTTTGCAGAATCTGCAAATGGGTGTTTGGAGAGCTCTGAATCTTACTGTGGAAAAGGAAATATCTTCACATAAATACTACACAGAAGCATTCTGTAAACTTCTTTGTGAGCTGTGCATTCAACTCATAGAGTTGAACTTATCTTCTCATTGAGAAGTTTTGAATCTCTCATTTTGTAGAATCCGCAAGTGGATATTTGGAGCCTTTGCATAATATGGTGGAAAAGGAAATATCTTCAAATAAAAACTACATAAAACAATCAGAGAAACTACTTTGCAATGTGTGCATTCAGCTCACATTGTTGAACCTGTCTTTTGATTGAGTAGTTTTGAATCTCTCTTTTTGCAGAATCTGCAGGTGGATACTTGGAGCCCTTTGAGGCTTATAGTGGAAAAGCAAATATCTTCACATAAAAACTGCACAGAATTATTCTGAGAAACTTCTTTGTGATGCATGCATTCAACTCCCAGAGTTGAACCCATCTTTAGATTGAGCAGTTTTTAATCTGTCTCTTCCAGAATCGGCAAGTGGATATTTTTAGCCCTTTGTGGCCTATGGTGGAAAAGGAAATATCTTCAAATAAAAACTACACAGAAACTTTTTGTACAGTCTGCAAGTGGATATTTAGAGCGCTATGAGGCCCACCATGGAAAAATAAATATCTTCAGACAAAAACTACACAGAAGAATTCTGAGAAACTTCTTGGGATGCGTGCATTCATCTCACAGAGTTGAAACTTTCTTTTGATTGAGCAGTTTTGGAACACTCTTTTTGTAGAAGCTGCAAGTGAATATTTGCAGTCCTTTGTTGCCTATGGTGGAAAAGGAAATCTCTTCACATGAAAACTGCACAGAAGCATTCTGAGAAACTTCTTTGTGATGTGTGCATTCATCTCACAGAATTGAAACTTTCTTTTGATTGAGCAGTTTTGACACACTCTTTTCGTAGAATCTGCAAGTGGATAATTGAAGCCCTTTGAGGCCTGCTGTGGAATAGGAAATATCTTCAAATTAAAAACTACTCAGAAGCATTTTGAGAAACTTCTTTGTGATGTTTGCATTCAACTCACAGAGTTGAATCTATCTTTTGATGGAGCAGTTTAGAATCTCTCTTTTTGTAGAATCTGCAAGTGAATATTTAGAGCACTTTGTGCCCTGTGATGGAAAAGGAAATAACTTCAAATAAAAACTACACAGAAGCATTCTCAGAAACTTCTTTGAAATGTGTGCATTCAATTCACATAGTTGAACTTATCTTCTCATTGAGCAGTTTTGAATCTCTCTTTTTGAAGGATCTACAAGTGGATATTTGGAGCCCTTTGCGACCTGTTTGGAAAAGGAAATATCTTCAAATGAAAACTACTCAGAAGCATTCTAAGAAACTTTTCGTGATGTGTGCATTCAACACAATGAGTTGTTCCTACCTTTCTATTGAGCCGTTTGGATTTCTCTGTTGATAGAATCTGCAAGTGGATATCTGGAGCGCTGTGACTCCTACTGTGGAAAATAAAATACTTTCCAATAAAACCACACAGAAGCATTCTGAGAAACTTCTTTATGATGTGTGCATTCAACTCACAGAGTTGAACCAATCTTTTGATTGAGAAATATTGAATCTCTCTTTTTGGAGAATCTGCAAGTGGATGTTTGGAGAGCTAAAGGGCTTTGTGTAAAAGGAAATATATTCACTTAAAAACTACACAGAAACATTCTGAGAAACTTCTTTGCAAGGTGTATATTCAAATCACACAGTTGATCTTATCTTCCCATTGAGCAGTTTTGAATCTCTCTTTCTGGAGAATCTGCAAGTGGATATTTGGAGCCCTTTGTGCCGTATGGTGGAAAAGGAAATATCTTCAAATAAAAAGTACAGAAAATCATTCAGAGAAACTTCCTTGTGATGTATGCATTGAACTCATAGAGCTGAACCTGTCTTTTGATTTAGCCGTTTTGAATCACTCATTTTGCAGAATCTGCAGGTGGATATTTGGAGACATTTGAGGCCTAATGTGGAAAAGCAAATATCTTCTCATAAAAACTACACAGAAGCATTCTGAGAAACTTCTCTGTGATGTGTCCAGTCATCTCACATAGTTGAACCTTTCTTTTGTTAGAGCAGTTTTGATTCACTCTTTTTGTAGAATCTGCAAATGGATAAGTGGAGTCCTTTGAGGTGTAATGTGGAAAAAAATCTTCACAAAAAAAAATACACAGAAGGATTCTGGGAAACTTCTGTGGGATGGGTGCATTCAACACACATAGTTGAACCTATCTTTTGATTGAGCAGTTTTGAATCTCTCTTTTTGTAGAATCTGCAAGTGGATATTTGGAGTGCTGTGAGGTCTACTTTGGAAAATCAAATATGCTCACATAAAAACTACACACAAGCATTCTGAGAAACTTCTTTGTGATGTGTGCATTCAACTCAAAGGGTTGAAACTACGTTTTGATTGAGCAGCTTTGAATTTCTCTTTTTGCAGAATCTACAAGTGGATGCTTGGAGAGCTCCGAGGCCTGTTGTGGAAAAGGAAATACTTTCACATGAAAATTACACAGAATAATTCTGAGAAACTTCTTTGTGAGGTGTGCATTCAACTCACAGAGTTGAACTTATCTTCTCATTGAGCAGTTTTGAATCTATCTTGTTGTAAAATCTGCAAGTGGATATATTGAGCCCTTTGAGCCCTATTCTGGAAAAGGAAATGTCTTCAAATAAAAACTACACAGAAGCATTCAGAGAAACTTCTTTGTGAGGTATGCATTCAACTCACAGTGTTGAACCTATCTTTTGATTGAGCAGTTGTGAATCTCTCTATTTGCAGAATCGGCAGGTGGATGTTTGGCGCCCTTTGAGGTCTACTGTGGAAAAGAAAATATCTTCACATAAAAACTATACTGAAGCCTTCTGAGAAACTTCTTTGGGATGTATGCATTCAACTCAGAGAGTTGAACCTTTCTTTTTATTGAGCAGTTTTGAATCTCCATTTTTGCAGAATCTGCAAGTGGATATTTGGAGCCCTATGTGCCCTATGGTGGAAAAGGAAATATCTTCATGTAAAAACTACACAGAGACATTCTGAGAAAGTTCTTTGTGATGTGTGCATTCATCTCACAGGGTTGAACCTATCTGATGATTGAGCAGCTTTGAAACACTGTTTTTGTGGAATCTGCAAATGGATATTTGGAGGGCTTTGAGGCCAACCGTGGAAAAGCAAATATCTTCAGATAAAAATTACACAGAAGCACTCTGAGAAACTTCTGTGTCATGTGTGCATTGAACTCACAGAGTTGAACCTATCTTTTGATGGAGCAGTTTTGAATGTCTCTTTTTGAAGAATCTGCAAGTGGATGTTTCGAGAGCTTTGAGGATTGTGGTGGAAAAGGAAATATCTTCACATAAAAACTACACAGAAGCATTCTGAGAAACTTCTTTGTGAGGTGTGCATTCAACTTACAGAGTTGAACTTATCTTCTAATTGAGCAGTTTTGCATCTCTCTTTTTGTAGAATCTGCATGTGGATATTTGGAGCCCATTGTGACCTATGGTGGAAAAGGAAATATGTTCAAATAAAAACTACACAGAAGAATTCAGAGAAACTTCTTTGTTATGTAGGCATTCAACTAACAGGGCTGAACCCATCTTTTCATTGAGCAGTTTTGAATCTCTCTTTTTGTAGAATCGGCAAGTGGATTTTTGGAGACCTTGGTGCCCCATAGTGGAAAAGGAAATATCTTCAAATAAAAACTACACAGTACTATCTAGAGAAACTTCTTTGTGATGTATGCAATCAACTCTCAGAGTTGAACCTATATTTTGATAGAGCAGTTTTGAATCTCTGCTTTTGCAGAATATGCAGGTGGATATTTGGAGCCTTTTGAGGTCTACAGTGGAAAAGCAAATCTCTTCACATAAAAACTACACAGAAGCATTCTGAGAAGCTACTTTAGGAAGTGTGCATTCAACTCACAGAGTTGAACCTATCTTTTGATTCAGCAGTTTTGAATCTCTCTATTTGCAGAAACTGGAAGAGGATATTTGGAGTCCATTGGGTCCCATGGTGGAAAAGAAAATATCTTCAATTAAAAACTACAGAGAAACATTCAGAGAACCTTCTTTGTGATGTGTGCATTCATCTGATAGGGTTCAACCTATCTTATGATTGAGGAGTTTTGAAACACTCCTTTTACAGAATCTGCGAGTGGATATTTGGTGCGCTTTCAGGCCTACCTTGGAAAAGCAAAAATCTTCAGATAAAAACTACACAGAAGCATTCTGAGAAACTTCTTTGTGATGTGTGCATTCATCTCACAAAGTTGAACTTTTCTTTTGATTGAGGAGTTTTGAAACACTATTTTTGTAGAATCTGCAAGGGGATATTTGGAGCCCTTTGAGGTCTATTGTGGAAAAGGAAATATCTTCACATAAAAACTACACAGAAGCAGTCAGAGAAACTTATTTGTGATGTGGGCATTCATCTCACAGCGTTGAACATTCTTTTTGATTCAGCTGTTTTGAAACACTCTTTTTGTAGAATCTACAAGTGGATAATTGGAGCCCTTTGCGCCCTATGGTGGAAAAGGAAATATCTTCAAATAAACCCAGAAACTTTTTCGTGATGTGTGCATTCAACTCACAGAGTTGAACCTATCTTTTGATTGAACAGTTTTGAATCTCACTTTTTGTAGAATCTGCAAGTGTGTATTTGTATTCCTTTGCACCCTATGGTGGGAAAGGAAATATCTTCAAATAAAAAGTACACAGAAGCATTTTCAGAAACTTTTTCTTGATGTGTGAATTCAACTCACAGAGTTGAACCTATCTTTTGATTGACCAGTTTTGAATCTCTCTTATTGTAGAAACTGCAATTGGATATTTGGACCTCTGTGAGGCCTACGGTGGAAAATCAAATACGTTCACATAGAAACTTCACAGAAGCATTCTGAGAAACTTCTTTGTGATGTCTGCATTCAACTCACAGGATTGAGCCATCTTTTGATTGAGCAGTTTTGAATCTCTCTTTTTGAAGAATCTGAAGAATCTGCAAGTGGATGTTTGCAGAGCTTTGAGGCCTATTATGGAAAAGGAAATATCTTCACAGAAAAACTACACAGAAGCATTCTGAGAAACCTCTTTGTGATGTGTGCACTCTTCTCACAGAGTTGAGAATTTATTTTGATTGAGCAGTTTTGAAACACTCTTTTGCAGAATCTGCAAGTGGATAATTTGAGCCCTTTGAGCTTTACTGTGGAAAAGCAAATATTTTCAAATTAAAACTAACCAGAAACATTCTGAGAATCTTCTTTAGGATGTCTGCATTCAAATCACAGAGTTGAATCTATGCTTTGATTAAGCAGTTTTTAATCTCTCTTTTTGCAGAATCTGTTAGTGGATATTTGGAGCCCTTTGCAGCCTATGGTGGAAAAGGAAATATCTTCAAACAAAAACTAGAGAGAAATAGTCTCAGAAACTTCTTTGTGACGTGTGTATTCATCTCACAGGGTTGAACCTATCTTACGATTGAGCAGTTTTGAAACACTCTTTTTGTAAAATCTGCAAGTTGATATTCGGAGCACTTTGAGGCTTACCGTGGAAAAGCAATTATCTTCAGATAAAAACTACACAGAAGCATTCTGGAAAACTCTTTGTGATGCGTGCATTCATTTCACAGAATTGAAACTTTCTTTTGATTCAGCAGTTTTGAAACACTGTTTTAGTAAAATCTGCAAGTGGATATTTGGATCCTATTGAGGACTACTGTGGAAAACGAAATATTCTCACATAAAAACTACACAGAAGCATTCTGAGAAACTTCTCATTGATGTGTGCATTCATCTCAGAGAGTTGAAACTTTCTTTTTATTGAGCCATTTTTAAACACTGTTTTTATAGTATTTGCAAGTGGATAATTGGAGCCCTTTGAGTCCTATTGTGGAAAAGGGAATATCTTACCATAAAAACTACTCAGAAGCGTTCTGAGAAACTTATTTGTGATGTATGCATTCAACTGACAGAGTTCAACATATCTTTTGATTGAGCAGTTTTGAATCACTCTTTTTTTAGAATCTGCAAGTGGATATTTGGAGCCCGTTGAGACCTATTGTGGAAAAGGAAATATCTTCACATAAAAACTACACAGAAGCAGTCAGAGAAACTTATTTGTGATGAGTGCATTCATCTCACAAGGTTGAACCTATTTCATGATTGAGCAGTTTTGAAACACTCTTTTTGTGGAATCTGCAAGTGGATATTTGGATCACTTTCAGGCCTACCATGGAAAGGCAAATATCTTCAGCAAAAAACTACACAGAAGCATTCTGAGAAACTTCTCTGTGATGTGTGCATTCAATTCACATATTTGAACCTCTCTTTTGAATGAGCTGTTTTGAATCTCTCTTTTTGCAAAATCTACAAGTGGATGTTTGGAGAGCTTTGAGGCCTATTGTGGAAATGGAAATATCTTCACATAAAAACTACACAGAAGCATTCTGAGAAACTTCTTTGGGATGTGAGCACTCAACTCACAGAGTTGAACTTATCTTTTGATTGAGCAGTTTTGAATCTCTCTTTTTGCAGGATCTGCATGTGGATATTTGGAGCGCTTTGCGGTCTATGGTGGAAAAGGAAATTTCTTCAAATAAAAACTACTCAGAAGCATTCTGAGAAACTTCTTTGTGATGTGTATTCATCTCACAAGGTTGAACCAATCTTATGATTGAGCAGTTTTGAAACATTCTTTTTTTGGAGTCTGCAAGTGGATATTTGGAGTGCTGTGAGGGCTTCTAGGGAAAATCAAATATGTTCACATAAAAATTACACAGAAGCATTCTGATAAACTTCTTTGTGATGTGTGCATTCAACTCACAGAGTCGAACCTATCTTTTGATTGAGCAGTTTTGAATCTCTCTTTTTGCAGAATCTGCAAGTGGATGTTTGGAGAGCTTTGAGGCCAATTGTTGAAAAGGAAATATCTTCACATACAAACTAAAAAGAAGCATTCTAAGAAACTTCTTTGTGAGGTGTGCATTCAACTCACAGAGTTAAACTTATCTTCACATTGAGCAGTTTCAAATCGCTCTATTTGTAGAATCTGCAAGTGGATATTTGGAGTGTTGTGAGGCCTGCTTTGGAAAATCAAACATGTTCACAGAAAAACTACACAAAAGCATTCTGAGAAACTTTTTCTGATGTGTTCATTCATCTCAAAGTGTTGAACCTATCGTTTGATTGAGCAGTTTTGAATCTCTCCTTTTGCAGAATCTGCAAGTGGATGTTTGGGGATCTTTGAGGCCTATTGTGTAAAAGGAAATATCTTCACAAAAAAACTACATGGAAACATTCTGAGAAACTCCTTTGTGAGGTGTCCATTCAACTCACAGAGTTAAACTTATCTTCTCATTGAGCAGTTTTGAGTCTCTCTTTTTGTGGAATATGCAAGTGGATATTTGGAGCCCTTTGCGCCCTATGGTGGGAAAGGAATTATCTTCAAATAAAAGCTACATAGAAGCATACAGAGAAACTTTCTTGTGATGTGTGCTTTCGTTTCACAGAGTTGAACCTTTCTTTTGATTTAGCAGTTTTGAAACACTCTTTTTGTAGAATCTGCAAGTGGATAATTGGAGACCTTTGAAGCCTATTGCAGAAAAGGAAATATTTTCATATAAAAACTACTCAGAAGCATTCTGAGAAACTTCTTTGTGATGTGTAGATTCAACTCACAGAGTTGAACCTATGTTTTGATTGAGCAGTTTTGAATCTCTCTTTTTGTAGAATCTGCAAGTGGATATTTGGAGCGTTGTGAGGCCTACTGTAGAAAATCAAATATGCTCACATAAAAACTACACGGAAGCATTCTGAGAAACCTGTTTGTGATGTGTGCATTCAACTCACAGAGTTGAAACTTTCTTTTGATTGAGCAGTTTTGAATCTCTCTTTTTGCAGAATCTGCAAGTGGATGTTTGGGGAGCTATGAGGCCTATTGTGGAAAAAGCTATATCTTCACATAAAAACCATACAGAAGCATTCTGAGAAAGCTCTTTGTGATGTGTGCATTCAGCTCACAGAGTTGAACTTGTTTTCTCATTTAGCAGTTTCGAATCTCTCTTTTTGTAGAATCTACAAGTGGATATTTGGAGCCCTTTGCGCCCTATGGTGGAAAAGGTAATATCTTCAAATAAAATCGACACAGAAGTATTCAGAGAAACTTCTTTGTGATGTATGCATTCATCTCACAGAAGTGAACTTATGTTTTGATTGATGAGTTTTGAATCTCTCTTTTTGCAGAATTTGCAGTTGGATATTTGGAGCACTTTGAGGCCAATGGTGGAAAAGCAAACATCTTCACATGAATACTACACAGAAGCATTCTGAGAAACTATTTTGGGATGTGTGCATTCAACTCCCAGATTTGAAACTTTCTTTCATGGAGCAGTTTTGAATCTATCTTTTTGCAGAATCTGCAAGTGGATATTTGGAGCCCTTTGCACCCAATGGTGGAAAAGGAAATATCTTCAAACACAAACTACACAGAAACATTCTGAGAAACTACTTCCTGATATGTGCATTCATCTTACAGGGTTGAACATATCTTATGATTGATCAGTTTTCAAACACTCTTTTTGTAGTATCTGCAAGGGGATATTTGGAGCGCTTTGAGGCCTACCATGGAAAAGCCAGTATCTTCAGATAAAAACTACACAGAAGCATTCTGAGAAACTCCTTTGTGATGTGTGCATTCATCTCAGAGTTGAACTTTTCTTTTGATTGAGCAGTTTTGATACACGCTTTTTTGTAGAATCTGCCAGTGGATAATTGGAGCCCTTTTTTACCTATTGTGGAAAAGGAAATATCTTCACATAAAAAGTAGACGGAAGCATTATGAGAAACTTCTTTCTATTGTGTGCATTCAACTCACAGAGTTGAACCTTTCTTTTGATTGAGCAGTATAGAAACTCTTTTTGCAGAATCTGCAGGTGGATATTTGGAGCCCTTTGAGGTCTACTGTGGAAAACCAAATATCTTCACATAAAAACTACACAGAAGAATTCTCAGAAATTTCTTTGGCATGTGTGCGTTCACCTCATAGGGTTCAACTTATCTTTTGATTGAGCAGTTTTGAATCTCTCTTTTTGCAGAATCTGCAAGTGGATATTTGGAGCCCATTGCGGCCTGTGGTTGAAAAGGAAATATCTTCAAATAAAAACTACACAGAAACATTCTGAGAAACTTCTTTGGGATGTGTGCCATTATCTCACAGGGTTGAACCTTTCTTCTGATTGAGCCGTTTTGAAACAATCTTTTTGTATAATCTACAAGTGGATATTTGGAGCACTGTGAGGCCTACTGTGGAAAAGCAAATATCTTCAGAAAAAAACTACACAGAATCATTCTGAGAAACTTCTTTGTGATATGTGCATTCATCTCAGAGCTGAAATTTTCTTTTGATTGAGCAGTTTTGAAACTCTCTTTTTGTGGAAACTGCAAGTGGATGTTTGCAGCTTTTTGAGGCCTGTTGTGGAAAAGGAAATATCTTCCCATAAAAACCAGATAGAAGCATTCTGAGAAACTACATTGTGATGTATACATTCATCTCACAGAGTTGAAAGTTTCTTTTGATTGAGCAGTATTGAAACATCCTTTTTGTAGAATCTGCAAGTAGATAATT
The DNA here is from genome assembly GCF_028885655.2 of Pongo abelii. Classification (NCBI taxonomy): domain Eukaryota; kingdom Metazoa; phylum Chordata; class Mammalia; order Primates; family Hominidae; genus Pongo; species Pongo abelii. The sequence goes on along the minus strand of NC_085929.1, from coordinate 11,534,707 downwards.
GCAGCCCTTTGAGGCCTATCGTGGAAAAAGCAATATCTTCACATAAAAACTACTTAGAAGCCTTCTGAGAAAGTTTTTGTGATGTGTGCATTCAACTCACAGAGTTGAAAATATCATTTGTTTGAACAGTTTAGAATCTCTCTTTTTGTAGAATCTGCAAGTGGATATTGGGAGCCCTTTGTGGCCTATGGTGGAAAAGGAAATATCTTCAAAAAAAAAAAACTACACAGAAACATTGTGAGAAACTTCTTTGTGATGTGTGCATTCATCTCACAAGTTTGAAGCAATCTTATGATTCAGCAGTTCACACTTTTTTAAATTAATTAATTTATTATTATTATACTTTAGGATTTAGTGTACATGTGCACAATGTGCAGGTTAGTTAAATATGTATACATGTGCCATGCTGGTGCACTGCACCCACTAACTCCTCACCTAGCATTAGGTATATCTCCCAATGCTGTCCCTCTCCCCTCCCCCCACACCACAACAGTCCCCAGAGTGTGATGATCCCCTTCCTGTATCCGTGTGTTCTCATTGTTCAATTCCCACCTATGAGTGAGAATATGCAGTGATTGGTTTTCGGTTCTTGCGATAGTTTACTGAGAATGATGATTTCCAATTTCATCCATGTTCCTACAAAGGACATGAACTCATCATTGTATATGGCTGTATAGGATTCCATGGTGTATATGGGCCACATTTTCTTAATCCAGTCAATCATTGTTGGACTTTTGGGTTGCTTACGTGTGCATGTGTCTTTATAGCAGCATGATATATAGTACTTTGTGTATATACCCAGTAATGGGGTGGCTGGGTCAAATGGAATTTCTAGTTCTAGATCCCTGAGGAATTGCCACACTGACTTCCACAATGGTTGAACTAGTTTAGAGTCCCACCAACTGTGTAAAAGTGTTCCTATTTCTCCACATCCTCTCCAGCACCTGTTGTTTCCTGACTTTTTAAGGATTGCCATTCTAACTGGTGTGAGATGGTATCTCATTGTGGTTTTGATTTGCATTTCTCTGATGGCGAGTGATGGTGAACATTTTTTCATGTGTTTTTTGACTGCATACATGTCTTCTTTTGAGAAGTGTCTGTTCATGTCCTTCGCCCACATTTTGATGGGGTTGTTTGTTTTTTTCTTGTAAATTTGTTGGAGTTCATTGTAGATTCTGGATATTAGCCCTTTGGCAGATGAGTAAGTTGCGAAAATTTTCTCCCATTTTCTAGGTTGCCTGTTCACTCTGATGGTAGTTTCTTTTGCTGTGCAGAAGCTCTTTAGTTTAATTAGATCCAATTTGTCAATTTTGGCTTTTTTTGCCATTGCTTTTGGTGTTTTAGATATGAAGCCCTTGCCCATGCCTATGTCCTAATTGGTAATGCCTAGGTTTTCTTCTAGGGTTTTTATGGTTTTAGGTCTAATATTTAAGTATTTAATCCATCTTGAATTGATTTTTGTATAAAGTGTAAGGAAGGGATCCAGTTTCAGCTTTCTACATATGGCTAGCCAGTTTCCCAGCACCATTTATTAAATAGGGAATCCTTTCCCCATTGCTTGTTTTTCTCAGGTTTGTCAAAGATCAGATAGTTGTAGATATGCGGCTTTATTTCTGAGGGCTCTGTTCTGTTCCATTGACCTATATCTCTGTTGTCGTACCAGTACCATGCTCTTTTGGTAACTGTAGACTTGTAGTATAGTTTGAAGTCAGGTAGTGTGATGCCTCCAGCTTTGTTCTTTTGGCTTAGGATTTACTTGGCGATGTGGTTCTTTTTTGGTTCCATATGAACTTTGAAGTAGTTTTTTCCAAATCTGTGAAGAAAGTCATTGGTAGCTTGATGGGGATGGCATTGAATCTGTAAATTGCCTTGGGCAGTATGGCCATTTTCAGGATATTGATTCTTCCCACCCATGAGCATGGAGTGTTCTTCCATTTGTTTGTATCCTCTTTTATTTCCTTGAGTAGTGGTTTGTAGTTCTCCTTGAAGAGGTCCTTCACATCCCTTGTAAGATGGATTCCTAGGTATTTTATTCCCTTTGAAGCAATTGTGAATGGGAGTTCACTCATGATTTGGCTCTCTGTTTGTCTGTTGTTGGTGTGTAAGAATGCTTGTGATTTTTGTACATTGATTTTGTATCCTGAGACTTTGCTGATATTGCTTATCAGCTTAAGGAGATTTTGGGCTGAGACAATGGGGTTTTCTAGATATACAATCATGTCGTCTGCAAACAGGGACAATTTGACTTCCTCTTTTCCTAATTGAATACCCTTTATTTCCTTCTCCTGCCTAATTGCCCTGGCCAGAACTTCCAACACTATGTTGAATAGGAGTGGTGAGAGAGGGCATCCCTGTCTTGTGCCACTTTTCAAAGAGAATGCTTTCAGTTTTTGCCCATTCAGTATGATATTGGCTGGGGGTTTGTCATAGATAGCTCTTATTATTTTGAGATACCCCCCAACAATACCTAATTTATTGAGAGTTTTTAGCATGAAGCGTTGCTGAATTTTGTCAAAGGCATTTTCTGCATCTATTGAGATAATCCTGTGGTTTTTGTCTGTGGTTCTGATTATATACTGGATTACATTTATTGATTTGTGTATATTGAAACAGCCCTGCATCCCAGTGATGAAGCCCACTTAATCATGATGGATAAGCTTTTTGATGTACTGCTGGATTCGATTTGCCAGTATTTTATTGAGGATTTTTGCGTCAATGTTCATCCAGGATATTGGTCTAAAATTCTCTTTTTTGGTTGTGTCTCTGCCCGGCTTTGATATCAGGATGATGCTGGCCTCATACAATGTGTTAGAGAGTATTCCCTCTTTTACTATTGATTGGAATAGTTTCAGAAGGAATAGTACCAGCTCTTCCTTGTACCTCTGGTAGAAATCGGCTGTGAATCCATCTGGTCCTTGACTTTTTTGGTTGGTAAGCTATTGATTATTGCCACAATTTCAGCTCCTGTTATTGGTCTATTCAGAGATTCAACTTCTTCCTGGTTTAGTCTTCGGAGAGTGTATGTGTCATGGAATTTATCCATTTCTTCTAGATTTTCTAGTTTATTTGCGTAGATGTGTTTGTAGTATTCTCTGATGGTAGTTTGTATTTCTGAGGGATCGTGGTGATATCACCTTTATCATTTTTTATTGCATCTATTTGATTCTTCTCTCTTTTTTTCTTTATTAATCTTGCTAGTGGTCTTTCAATTTTGTTGATCCTTTCAAGAAACCAGCTCCTGGATTCATTTATTTTTTGAAGGGTTTTTTGTGTCTTTATTACCTTCAGTTCTGCTCTGATTTTAGTTATTTCTTGCCTTCTGCTAGCTTTTGAATGTGTTTGCTCTTACTTTTCTAGTTCTTTTAATTATGATGTTAGGGTGTCAATTTTGGATGTTTCCTGCTTTCTGTTGTGGGCATTTAGTGCTATAAATTTCCCTCTACACACTGCTTTGAATGCATCCCAGAGATTCTGGTATGTTGTGTCTTGGTTCTCGTTGGTTTCAAAGAACATCTTTATTTCTGCCTTCATTTTGTTATGTATCCAGTAGTCATTCAGGAGCAGGTTGTTCAGTTTCCACGTAGTTGAGCGGTTTTGAGTGAGATTCTTAATCCTGAGTTCTAGCTTGATTGCACTGTGAACTGAGAGATAGTTTGTTATAATTTCTGTTCTTTTACATTTACTGAGGAGAGCTTTACTTCCAACTATGTTGTCAATTTTGGGATAGGTGCGGTGTGGTGCTGAAAAAAATGTATATTCTGTTGATTTGGGGTGGAGAGTTCTGTAGATGTCTATTAGGTCTGCTTGGTGCAGAGCTGAGTTCAATTCCTGTGTGTCCTTCTTGACTTTCTGTCCCATTGATCTGTCTAATGTTGACAGTGGAGTGTTAAAGTCTCCCTTTATTAATGTGTGGGAGTCTAAGTCTCTTTGTATGTCACTCAGGACTTGCTTTATGATTCTGGGTGCTCCTGTATTGGGTGCATATATATTTAGGATAGTTAGCTCTTCTTGTTGAATTGATCCCTTTACCATTATGTAATGGCCTTCTTTGTCTCTTTTGATCTTTGTTGGTTTAAAGTCTGTTTTATCAGAGACTAGGATTGCAACCCATGCCTTTTTTTGTTATCCATTTGCTTGGTAGACCTTCCTGCATCCTTTTATTTTGAGGCTATGTGTGTCTCTGCACGTGAGATGGGTTTCCTGAATACAGCACACTGATGGGTCTTGACTCTTTATCCAATTTGCCAGTCTGTGTCTTTTAATTGGAGCATTTAGTCCATTTACATTTAAAGTTAATATTGTTATGTGTGAATTTGATCCTGTCATTATGATGTTAGCTGGTTATTTTGCGCAATAGTTGATGCAGTCTTTTCCTAGTCTCGATGGTCTTTACATTTTGGCATGATTTTGCAGTGGCTGGTACCGGTTGTGCCTTTCCATGTTTAGCGCTTCCTTCAGGAGCTCTTTTAGGACAGGCATGGTGGTGACAAAATCTCTCAGCATTTGCTTGTCTGTAAAGTATTTTATTTCTCCTTCACTTATGAATCTTACCTTGGCTGGATATTAAATTCTGGGTTGAAAATTCTTTTCTTTAAGAATGTTGAATATTCGCCCCCACTCTCTTCTGGCTTATAGAATTTCTGCTGAGAGATCCACTGTTAGTCTGATGGGCTTCCCTTTGACGGTAACCCGACCTTTCTCTCTGGCTGCCCTTAACATTTTTTCCTCCATTTCAACTTCGGTGAATCTGACAGTTATGTGTCTTGGAGTTGCTCTTCTCGAGGAGTATCTTTGTGGCATTCTCCATATTTCCTGAATCTGAATGTTGGCCTGCCTTGCTAGATTGTGGAAGTTCTCCTGGATAATATCCTGCAGAGTGTTTTCCATCTTGGTTCCATTCTCCCTGTCACTTTCAGGTACACCAATCAGACATAGATTAGGTCTTTTCACAGAGTCCCATATTTCTTGGAGGCTTTGCTGGTTTCTTTTCATTCTTTTTTCTCTAAACTTCCCTTCTCGCTTCATTTCATTAATTTCATCTTCCATCACTGATATCCTTTCTTCCATTTGATCACATCGGCTCCTGAGGCTTCTGCATTCTTCACGTATTCCTCAAGCCTTGGTTTTCAGCTCCATCAGCTCCTTTAAGCACTTCTCTGTATTGGTTATTCTAGTTATACATTCTTCTAAATTTTTTTCAGTTTTCAACTTCTTTGCCTTTGGTTTGAATATCCTCCCATAGCTCAGAGTAATTTGATTGTCTGAAGCCTTCTTCTCTCAGCTCGTCAAGGTCATTCTCCATCCAGCTTTGATCCGTTGCTGGTGAGGAACTGCGTTCCTTTGGAGGAGGATAGGTGATGTGCTTTTTAGAGTTTCCAGTTTTTCTGCTCTGCTTTTCCCCATCTTTGTGGTTTTATCTAATTTTGGTCTTTGATGATGGTGATGTACAGATGGGTTTTTGGTGTGGATGTCCTTTCAGTTTGTTAGTTTTCCTACTAACCGACAGGACCCTCAGCTGCAGGTCTGTTGGAGTACCCAGCCGGCCGTGTGAGGTGTCAGTCTGCCCCTACAGGGGGGTGCCTCCCTCTTAGGCTGCTCGGGTGTCAGGGGTCAGGGACCCACTTGAGGAGGTAGTCTGCCAATTCTCAGATGTCCAGCTGCGTGCTGGGAGAACAACTGCTCTCTTCAAAGCTGTCAGACAGGGACATTTAAGTCTGCAGAGGTTACTGATCTGTTTTTGTTAGTCTGTGCCCTGCCCCCAGAGGTGGAGCCTACAGAGGCAGGCAGGCCTCCTTGAGCTGTGGTGGGCTCCACCCAGTTCGATCTTCTCAGCTGCTTTATTTACCTAAGCAAGCCTGGGCAATGGCAGGCGCCCCTCCCCCAGCCTCGCTGCCGCCTTGCAGTTTGATCTCAGACTGCTGTGCTAGCAATCAGTGAGACTCCGCTGGTGTAGGACCCTCTGAGCCAGGTGCAGGATACAATCCCCTTGTGCGCCGTTTTTTAAGCCCTTCAGAAAAGCACAGTATTCGGGTTGGAGTGACCCGATTTTCCAGGTGCCCTCTGTCACCCCTTTCTTTGAGTAGGAAAGGGAACTCCCTGACCCCTTGTACTTCCCGAGTGAGGCAATGCCTCGCCCTTCTTCAGTTCACGCACGGTGAGCGCATCCACTGACCTGCGGCCACTGTCTGGAACTCCTAGTGAGATGAACCTGGTACCTCAGATGGAAATGCAGAAATCACCTCTCTTTTGCATAGCTCATGCTGGGAGCTTTAGACCAGAGCTTTTCCTATTCGGCCATCTTCAGTTCACACTTTTTATAGAACATGCAAGTGGTATTTTGTGTGCTTTTTGCCCATGGTGGAAAAGGAAATATCTTCAAATAACAAAATTAACAGAAGCTTTCTCAAAAACTTCTTCGTTATGTGTGCATTCAACAAAGAGTGTTGAATCTATCTTTTGATTGAGCAGTTTTGGGTCTCTCTTTTTGTAGAATTTGCAAGTGGATATTTGGAGCACTGTGAGGCTAACTGTAAAATCAAATATGTTCACATAAAAACTACATAGAAGCATTCTGACAAACTTCTTTGTGATGTGTGCATTGAACACACAGAGATGAACCAATCTTTTGGTTGAGCAGTTTTGAATCTCTCTTTTTGTAGAAATTACAAGTGGATGTTCAGAGATCTTGGAGGCCTATTGTGGAAAAGGGAATATCTTCAAATAAAAACTACACAGAAGCATTCTGACAAACTTATTTATGAGATGTGCATTGAACTCACAGAGTTGAACCTATCTTTTGATTGAGCAGTTTTGAATCTCTCATTTTCAGAATCTTCAAGTGGATGCTTGGAGAGCTTTGAGGCCTATTGTGGAAAAGGAAATATCTTCACACAAAAACTAAACAGAAAGATTCTGAGAAACTTCTTTGTGACGTGTGCATTCAACTCACGGAATTGAAATTGTCTTCTCATTGAGCAGTTTTGGATTTCTCTTTTTGTAGAATCTGCAAGTGGATATTTGGAGCCCTTTACGCCCTATGGTCGAAAAGGAAATATCTTCAAATAAAAACTACACAGAAGCATTAAGAGAAACTTCTTTGTGATGTATACTTTCAACTAACAGAGTTGAACCTATCTTTTGAATGAGCAGTTTTGAATCTCTCTTTTTGGAGAATCTGCAAGTGGATATTTGGAGCCCTTTGCGGCCTATGGTGGAAAAGGAAATATCTTCAAATAAAAATTACACAGGAGCATTCTCAGAAACTTCTTCATGATGTGTGCATTCAACTCACTGTGTTGAACCTATCTTTTGGTGGGGCAGTTTTTAATCTCTCTTTTTGTAGTATCTGCAAGTGGATATTTAGAGCGCTGTGAGGTCTACTGTGGAAAGTCGAATATGTTCACCTAACGACTACACAGAGCATTCTGAGAAACTTCTTTGTGATGTGTGCATTCAACTCACGGAATTGAAATTGTCTTCTCATTGAGCAGTTTTGGATTTCTCTTTTTGTAGAATCTGCAAGTGGATATTTGGAGCCCTTTACGCCCTATGGTGGAAAAGGAAATATCTTCAAATAAAAACTGCACAGAAGCATTAAGAGAAACTTCTTTGTGATGTATGCTTTCAACTAACAGAGTTGAACCTATCTTTTGAATGAGCAGTTTTGAATCTCTCTTTTTGGAGAATCTGCAAGTGGATATTTGGAGCCCTTTGCGGCCTATGGTGGAAAAGGAAATATCTTCAAATAAAAATTACACAGGAGCATTCTCAGAAACTTCTTCATGATGTGTGCATTCAACTCACTGTGTTGAACCTATCTTTTGATGGGGCAGTTTTTAATCTCTCTTTTTGTAGTATCTGCAAGTGGATATTTGGAGCGCTGTGAGGTCTACTGTGGAAAATCAAATATGTTCACCTAACAACTACACAGAAGCATTCTGAGAAACTTCTTTGTGATGTGTGCATTCATCTCAAAGGGTTGAACCTATCTTTTGATTGAGCAGTTTAGAATCTCTCTTTTTTAGAATCTGCAAGTGGATATTTGGAGTGCTGTGAGGCCTACTGTGGAAAATTAAATATGTTGACATAAAAACTATACAGAATCATTATGAGAATCTCCTTTGATGTCTACATTCAACTCACAGAGTTGAACTTATCTTTTCATTGAGCAGTTTTGAAACACTCTTTTTATACAATCTGCAAGTGGATATTTGGAGCCCTTTGCACCCTATGGTGTAAAAGGACGTATCTTCCGATAAAAACTACCCAGAAGCATTCTCAGCAACATCTTCGTGATGTATACATTCAAGTCACAGAGTTGAACCTATCTTTTGATTTTACTGTTTAGAATCTCTCTTTTTGTAGACTCTGCAAGTGGATATTTGGAGTGCTGTGAAGCCTACTGAGGAAAATCAAATATGTTCTCATAAAATCTACACAGAAGCATTCTGAGAAACTATTTTGGGATGTGTGCACTGAACTCACAGAGTTGAACCTATCTTTTGATTGAGCAGTTGAGCAGTATTGAATCTCTCTTTTTTCAGAATCTGCAAGTGGATGTTTGGAGAGCTTTGAGGCCTATTGTGGAAAAGGAAATATCTTCACGTAAAAACTACACTGAAGCATTCAGAGAAACTTTATGTGAAGTGTGCATTCAACTCTCAGACTTGAACTTGTCTTCTCATTGAGCACTTTTGAATCTCTCTCTTTGTAGAATCTGCAAGTGGATATTTGGAGTGCTGTGATGCCTAATGTGGAAAATCAAATACGTTCACATAAAAACTACACAGAAGTATTCTGAGAAACTTCTTTGTGATGTGTGCATTCAACTCACAGAGCTGAACCTATCTTTTGATTGAGCAGTTTTGAATCTCTCTTTTTGCAGAATGTGCATATGGATATTTGGAGCCCCTTTTGACCTATGGTGGAAAAGGAAATACCTTCAAAGAAGAACTACACAGAAACATTCTGAGAAACTTCTTTGTGATGTGTGCATTCATCTCACAGAGTTGATCCTATCTTTTGATTGAGCTGTTTTGAATCTCTCTTTTTGCAGAATCTACATGTGGATATTTTGAGCCCTTTGAGGACTACTGTGGAAAAGCAAATATCTTCATATAAAAACTACACAGAAGCATTCTGAGAAACTTCTTTGGTATATTTGCATTCAACTCAGAGTTGAACCTATCTTTTGATAGAGAAGTTTTGAATATCTCTTTTTGCAGGATCTGTATGTGGATATTTGAAGCCCTTTGCAGCCTATGGTGGAAAAGGAAATATCTTTAAATAAAAACAACACAGAAATATTCTGAGAAACTTCTTTTTGAAACTTGCTTCTGATTGAGCAGTTTTGAAACTGTCTTTTTGTAGAATCTGCATGTGGATATTTGGAGCCCTTTGTGGCCTATTGTGGAAAAGGAGATATCTTTACATAAAAACTACACAGAAGCATTCTGAGAAAGTTCTTTGTGATGTGTGCATTCACCTTACAGAGTTGAACCTTTCTTTTGATTGAGCAGTTTGGAAACACTCTTTCTGTAGAATCTGCAAGTGGATATTTGAAGTGCTTTGAGTCCTATAGTAGAAACGGAAATGTCTTCACATAAAAACTACACAGTAGCATTCTCAGAAACTTCTTTGTGATGTTTGCATTCAACTCAAATAGTTGAAACTATCTTTCAATTGAGCAGTTTTGAATCACTCTTTTTGTAGGATCTGCAAGTAGATATTTGGTGTCCTTTGCAGCCTATTTTGGAAAGGGAAATATCTTCACATAAAAACTACACAGAAGCATTCTGAGAAACTTCTTTGTGATGTGTCCATTCATCTCACAGAGTTGAACATTTCTTTTGATTGAGCAGTTTTGAAACACTCTTTTTGTAGACTCTGCAAGTGGACATTTGGAGTGCTATCAGGCCCATGTTGGAAAAAGAAATATCTTCACATAAAAACTACACAGAAGCATTCTGAGAAACTTCTTTTTGATGAGTGCATTCAACTCTCAGAGTTGAACCTATCTTTTGATAGAGCAGTTTTGAAACTCTCTTTTTGAAGAACTGCAAGGGAATATTTTGAGCCCTTTCTAGCCTATTGTGGAAAAAGAAATAAGTTCCCCAAAAAACTACACAGAAGCATACTGAGAAACTTCTCTGTGATGTGTAAATTCAACTCACAGGGTTGAACCTATCTTTTCATAGAGCAGATTTGAAACTCTCTTTTTGTAGAATCTGTAATTGGATATTTGGAGCACTCTGCGGCCTATGGTGGAAAAGGAAATATCTTCACATAAAAACTACACAGAAGCATTCTCAGAAACTACTTTATGATGTGTGCATTCATCTCACAGAGTTCAATCTTTCTTTTGATTGGGCAGTTTTGAAACACGCTTCTTGCAGAATCTGCAAGTGAATTTTTGGAGCGCTTTGTGGCCTGTTTTGGAAAAGGAAATATTTTCACATAAAAACTGTACAGAAGCATTCCGAGAAACTTCTTTTCAATGTGTGCACTAATCTCACAGAATTGAAACTTTCTTTTGATTGAGCAGTTTGGAAACACTCTTTTTGGAGAATATGCACGTGGATATTTGGAGCGCTTTGAGGCCTATGTTGGAAAAGGAAATATCTTCACACAAAAGCTACACAGAAGCATTCAGAGAAATTTCTTTGTGATGGGCGCATTCAATTGATGGAGTTGAACCTATCTTTTGAATGAACAGTTTTGAAACTCTGTTTTTTGTATAATCTGCAAGAGGATATTTGGAGACCTTTGTGACCTATGGTGAAAAAGGAAATATCTTCATATAAAAACTACACAGAAGCATTCTGAGAAACACCTTTGTGATCTATGCCTTCATCTCACAGAGTTCAAATTTTCTTTTGATGAGCAGTTTTCAAACACTCTTTTTGTAGAATCTCCCAGTGGATATTTGCAGCTCTTTGAGGCCTATTGCCGAAAAGGAAATATCTTCCTATAAAAACTACACAGAAGCACTCTGAGAAACTTCTTTGTTATGTGTGCATTCATCTCACTGAGTTGAACCTTTCTTTTGATTAAGCAGTTTGGAAACACTATTTTACAGAATCTGCAAGTAGATATTTGGAGCTCTTTGAGGCCTATTGTGGAAAAGGAAATATCTTTAAATAAATACTACACAGAAGCATTCTGAGAAACTTCTTTGAGATGTGTGCATTCATCTCACAGAGTTGAACCTTTCTTTTGATTCAGCAGTTTGGAAACACTCTTTTTGTAGAATGTGCAACTGGATACTTGGAGCACTTTGATGCCTATTGTCTAAAAGGAAATATCTTCACACAGAAACTACACAGAATGATTCTGAGAAACTTGTTTGTGATGTGTGCAATCAACTCACATTGTTGAACCTATCTTTTGATTAAGCAGTTTTGAATCTCTCTTTTTGTAGAATCTGCAAGAGGATATTTGGAGCCCTATGCGGACTATTTCGGAAATTGAAATATCTTCACATAAAAACCACACAGAAGCATTCTGAGAAACTCCTTTGTGATGTGTACATTCATCTCAGACAGTTGAAATTTTCTTTTGATTGAGCAGTTTTGAAGCACTCCTTTTATACAATCTGGAAGGGGATATTTTAAGCAATTTGAGGCCTACAGTGGAAAAGGAAATATCTTCCCATAAAAGCTACATGGAAGCATTCTCAGAAACGTCTTTGTGATGTATGCATTCGCCTCACAGAGTTAAAGCTTTCTTTTGATTGAGCAGTTTTGAAACAATCTTTTTGTAGAGTTTGCAAGTGGATATTTGGAGTGCTTTGAAGCCTATTGTAGAAAAGGAATTATCTACTCATAAAAACTACACAGAAGCATTCTGAGAAACTTGTTGTGATGTGTGCCTTCATCACACAGAACTGAAACTTTCTTTTGATTGAGCAGCTTTGAATCTTTCTTTTTGTAGAATCTGCAAGTGGATAACTAGAGCCCTTGCGGCCTATTTTGGAAGGGAATTATCTTCCATAAAAACTACACAGAAGCATTCTGAGAAACTTCTTTGTGATGTGTGCATTTATCTCACAGAGTTAAACCTTCCTTTTGATTGACCATTTTGGAAACACTCTATGTAGAGTGTGCAAGTGGATATTTGGAGGGATTTGAGGCCTATAGGGAAAAGGAAATATAGTCACATAAAAATTACACAGAAGCATTCTGAGAAACTTCTGTGTGATGTGTGCCTTCATCTAACAGTGTTGAACATTTATTTTGACTGAGAAGTTTTGAAACACTCTCTTTGTAGAATCTGCAAGAGGATATTTGGAGCAGTTTGAGGCCTAACGGGAAAAGGTAATATCTTCACATAAAAACTACACAGAAGCATTCTGAGAAACTTCTTCATGATATCAGAATTCATCTCACAGAGTTGAACATTTCCTTTGATTGAGGAATTTGGAAACCCTCTTTATGTAGGATCAGCAATAGGATATTTGGAGTTCTTTGAGTTCTATTGTGGAAAAGGAAATATCTTCAAATAAAAACTACAGAGAGCCATTCTGAGAAAATTCTTTGTGATGTGTGCATTCATCTCACAGAGTTGAAACTTTGTTTTGATTGAGAAGTTTTGAAACATCCTTTTTATAGCATCTGCAAGTGGATATTTGAAGGGCTTTGAGGCCTACTGTGGAAAAGGAAATATCTTCACATAAAAACTACACAGAAGCATTCTGAGAAACTTCCTTGTGAGGTGTGCATTCATCCACAGAGTTGAAGTTTTCTTTTGATTGATCAGTTTTGAAACACTGTTTTTGTATAATCTGCAAGTAAATATTTGGAGCACTTTGAGGCCTATGGTGGAAACAGAAATATCTTCACATAAAAACTACACAGAAGCATTCTGAGAAACTTCTTTGTGATGTGTGTATTCTTCTCACAGAGTTGATCTTTTCTTTTGATGGCACAGTTTTGAAACACTCTTTTTTTAGTATCTGCAAGTGGATATTTGAAGTGCTTTGAGTAATATTGTGGAACAATAAATATCTTCACATAAAAACTACAAAGAAATATTCTGAGTAACTTCCTTGTGATGTGTGCATTCATTTCACAGAGTTGAACTTTTCTTTTGATTAAGCAGTTTTGAAACACTCTTTTTGTAGAATCTGCAGGTGGATATTTGGAGCACTTAGAGGCCTATGGTGGAAAAGGAAATTTCCTTACATAAAAGCAACACAGAAGCATTCTGAGAAACCCCTTTTTATATGTGCATTCATCTCCAAGAGTTGAATTTTTCTTTTGATTGGGCAGTTTATAAACACTCTTTTTGTAGAATCTGCAAGTGAATATTTGGAATGCTTAAATACCTGTTGTGGAAAAGGAAATATATTCACATAAAACTACACAGAAGCATCCTGAGAGACATCTTTGTGATGTGTGCATTCATCCCACAGAGTTGAACTTTTCTTTTGATTGAGCAGTTTTGAAACATTCTTTCTGTAGAATCTGCAAGTGGATATTTTGTGCGCTTTGAGGCTTATGATGGATAAGGAATTATCTTCACAGAATAACTACAAAGAAGCATACTGAGAAACAGTTTTGAGACGTGTGCATTCAACTCACAGAGTTGAATTTATCTTTTGACAGGGCAGTTTTGAAACTCTCTTTTTGTAGAATCTGCAAGTGGATATTTGGAACCCTTTGCAGCCTATTGTGGAAAAGGAAATATCTTCCAATGAAAGCTCTACAGAAACATTCTGAAAAACATCTTTGTGATGTGGGCATTCATCTCACGGAGTTCAGCCTTTCATTTGATTGAGTAGTTTTGAAACATTATTTTGCAGAATCCAGAAGTGGATATTTGGAGCTCTTTGAGGCCCATTGTGGAAGAGGAAATATCTTCACATGAAAACTACACAGAAGCATTATAAGAAATTCCTTTGTGATGTGTGCATTCATCTCACACAGTGGAACTTTTCTTTCCATTGAGCAGCTTTGAAACACTCTTTTTCTAGAATCTGCGAGTCAATATTTGGAGCACATTGAGGCCTATTGTGGAAAAGGAAATATCTTCACAAAAAACTACACGCAAGAATTCTGAGAATCTTCTTTGTAATGTGAGCATTCAAATCACAGGTTGAAACTAACTTTTGATAGTGTAGTTTTGAAACTCTTTTTTTGCAAAATCTACAAGTGGATATTTGAGCCATTTGCAGCCTATGGTGGAAAAGGAAGTATCTTCACATAAAAACTACACAGAAGCTTTCTGAGAAACTTCTTTTTGATGTGTGCATTCATCTCACAGAGTTGAAACTTTCTTTCTGTGGAGCAGTTTCTAAACACACTTTTTGTAGAATCCCCAAGTGGATATTTGGAGTGCTTGGAGGTATACTGTGGAAAAGGATTTGTCTTCAAATAAAACTACACAAAATCATTCTGAGAAACTTCTTGTGTTGTGTGCATTCATCTCACAGAGTTGTAACTTTCATTTGATTAAGCAGTTTTGAAACACTCTTTTTGTAGAACTTCCAAGTGGATATTTTGAGCGCTTTGAGGCCTATGGTGGAAAGGGAAATATCTTCACATAAAAATTACACAGAAGCATTCAGAGAAACCTCTTTGTGATGTATTCATTCATCCCACATAGTTGAACCATTCTTTTGATTGAGCAGTTTTGAAAAACTTTTTTGTAGAATCCGAAAGTGGACATTTGAAGTGCTTTGAGGCCTATTGTGGAAAAGGAAATATCTTCACATAAAAACTACACGGAAGCTTTCTGAAAAACTTCTTTGTGATGTGTGCCTTAATCTTGTGGAGTTTAAATTTTCTTTTGATTGAGCAGTATGGAAACACTTTTTTTTTGTGGAAACTGCAAGTGGATATTCCGAGCACTTTGTGGCCTATGGTGGAAAAGGAAGTATCTTCACATAAAAACTAGACAGAACCATTTGGAGAAACTTCTTTGTGATGTGTGCATACATCTTCCAGAGTTGAACCTTTCTTTTGAATGAGCAGTTTTGAAACACTCTTTTTGTAGAATCTTCAAGTGGATATTTTGAATGCTATGAGATCTTTGTTGGGCTAGGAAATATCTTCACATAAAAACTAGACAGAAGCATTCTGAGAAACTTATTTGTATATGTGCACTCAACTCACAGAGTTGAGCATTTCTTTTCATTCAGCAGTTTGGAAACAATCTTTTTGTAGTATCTGCAAATGGATATTTGGAGCGCTTTGAGGCCTATAGTGGAAAAGGAGATATCTTCACATAAAAACTAGACAGAAGCATTCTGAGAAACTTCTTTGTGATGTGTGCATTCATCTTATAGATTTGAAATTTTATTTTGATTGAGCAGTTTTTAAACACTCTTTTTCTAGGATCTGCATGTGGATATTTGGAGTGCTTTGAGGCCTTGGGTGGAATAGGAAATGTCTTCACATAAAAAGTAGACAGATGCATTCTGAGAAACTTCTTTTTTTTATTGTACTTTAAGATTTATGGTAGATGTGCACAATGTGCAGATTAGTTACATATGTATACATGTGCCATGCTGGTGTGCTGCACGCATTAAGTCCTCATTCAGCATTAGGTATATCTCCTAATGCTATCCCGCCACCCTCCTTCCACCGCACAGCAGTCCCCAGAGTGTGATGTTCCCCTTCCTGTGTCCTTGTGTTCTCATTGTTCAATTCCCACCTATAAGTGAGAACATGCGGTGTTTGGTTTTTTGTCCTTTCAATAGTTTACTGAGAATTATGATTTCCAATTTCATCCATGTCCCTGCAAAGGGCATGAACTCGTCATTTTTTATGGCTACATAGTATTCCATGGTGTATATATGCCACATTTTCTTAATCCAGTCTATTACTGTTGGACATTTCAGTTGGTCCCAAGTCTTTGCTATTGTGAATAGTTCCACAATAAACATATATGTGTGCATGTGTCTTTATAGCAGCATGATTTATATTCGTTTGCATATATACCCAGTAATGGGATGGCTGGGGCAAATGGTATTTCTAGTTCTAGATCCCTGAGGAATAGCCACACTGACTTCCACAATTGTTGAATTCATTTACAGTCCCACCAACAGTGTAAAAGTGTTCCTATTTCTCCACATCCTCTCCAGCACCTGTTGTTTCCTGACCTTTTAATGAATGCCATTCTAACTGGTGTGAGATGGTATCTCATTGTGGTTTTGATTTGCATTTCTCTGATGGCCAGTGATGGTGAGCATTTTTTCACGTTTTTTGGCTGCGTAAATGTCTTCTTTTGAGAAGTGTCTGTTCATGTCCTTTGACCACTTTTTGATGGGGTTGTTTCTTTTTATCTTGTAAATTTGTTGTAGTTCATTGTAGATTCTTGATATTAGCCCTTTCTCAGATGAGCATGTTGTGAAAATTATCTTCCATTTTGTAGGTTGCCAGTTCACTGTGATGGTACTTTCTTTTGCTCTGTAGAAGCTATTTAGTTTAGTTAGATCCCATTTGTCAATTTTGACATTTTTTGCCATTGATTTTGGTGTTTTAGACATGAAGTCCCTGCCCATGACTATATCCTGAATGGTAATGCCTAGGTTATCATCTAGGGTTTTTATGGTTTGGATTCACAGCCGAATTCTACCAGAAGTAAAAGGAGGAACTGGTACCATTCCTTCTGAAACTATTCCATTCAATAGAAAAAGAGGAAATCCTCCCTACCTCATTTTATGAGGCCAGCATCATCCTAATACCAAAGCTTGGCAGAGACAGAACAAAAAAAGAGAATTTTAGACCAATATCCTTGATGAACATTGATGCAGAAATCCTCAATAAAATACTGGCAAACAGAATCCAGCAACACATCAAAAAGCTTATCCACCATGATCAAGTGGGCTTCATCCCTGGGATGCAAGGCTGGTTCAATATACACAAATCAATAAATGTAATTCAGCATATAAACAGAACCAAAGACAAAAACCACATGATTATCTCAATAGATGCAGAAAAGGCCTTTGACAAAATTCAACAACACTTCCTTCTAAAAACTTTCAATAAATTAGGTATTGAAGGGACGTATCTCAAAATAATAAGAGCTATCTATGACAAACCCACAGCCAATATCATACTGAGTGGGCAAAAACTGGAAGCATTCTCTTTGAATACTGGCACGAGACATGGATGCCCTCTCTCACCACTCCTATTCAACATAGTGTTGGAAGTTCTGGCCAGGGCAATTAGGCAGGAGAAGGAAATAAAGGGTATTCAATTAGGAAAAGAGGAAGTCAAATTACCCTGTTTGCAGAAGACATGATTGTATATCTAGAAAACCCCATTCTCACAGCCCAAAATCTCCTTAAGCTGACAAGCAAATTCAGCAAAGTCTCAGGATACAAAATCAATGTAAAAAAATCACAAGCATTCTTATACACCAATAACAGACAAACAGAGAGCCGAATCATGAGTGAATTCCCATTCACAATTGCTTAAAACAGAATAAAATACATAGGAATCCAACTTAAAAGGGACATGAAGGAACACTTCAAGGAGAACTACAAACCACTGCTTAATGAAATAAAAGAGGAAACAAACAAATGGAATATCATTCCATGCTCATGGGTAGGAAGAATCAATATCGTGAAAATGGCCATATTGCCCAAGGAAATTTATAGATTCAATGCCATCCCCATCAAGCTACCAATGCCTTTCTTCACAGAATTGGAGAAATCTACTTTAAAGTTCACATGGAATCAAAAAAGATCCTGCATCGCCAAGTCAATCCTAAGCCAAAAGAACAAAGCTGGAGGCATCATGCTATCTGACTTCATACTACAAGGCTACAGTAACCAAAACAGCATGGTACTGGTACTAAAACAGAGATATAGATCAATGGAACAGAACAGAGTCCTCAGAAATAACACTGCATATCTAAAAATATCTGATCATTGACAAATCTGAGAAAAACAAGCAAAGCTGAAAGGATTGCCTACTTTATAAATGGTGCTGGGAAAACTGGCTAGCCATATGTAGAAAGCTGAAAATGGATCCCTTCCTTACACCTTATACAAAAATTAATTCAAGATGGATTAAAGACTTAAACGTTAGACTTAAAACCATAGAAACTACTTTTTGATGTGTGCATTCGAATCACAGTGTTGAACTTTTCTTTGGATTGAGCAGTTTTTAAACACTCTTTTTGTAGAATCTGCAACTTGATATTTGGAGCGCTTTGAGGCCTATGGTGGAGAAGGAAATATCTTCACATAAAAACTAGACAGAAGCCTTCTGAGAAACTTCCTTGTGATGTTTGCATTCATCTCACACAGCTGAAGATTTCTTTTGATTGAGCAGATTTGAACAACTCCTTTTGCAGAATCTGCAATTGGATATTTGGAGCACTATGGGGCCTATGGTGGAAAAGGAAATATCTTCGCATAAAAACTAGACACAAGCATTCTGAGAAACTTCTTCATGATGTGTGCATTCAACGCACAGAGTTGAACCTTTCATTTGATTGAGCAGTTTTGATATACTCTTCTAGAATCTGCAAGTGGCTATTTGGAGTGCTTTGCAGCCTATAGTTGAAAAGGAAACATCTGCACATTAAAACTACACAGAAGCATTCAGAGAAACTTCTTTCTGATGTGAGCATTCAACTCACAGAGTTGAACCTTTCCTTTTATTGAGTAGTTTGAAAACAGTCTTTTTGTAGTATCTGCAAACGGATATTTGGAGTGCTTTGAGGCCTACAGTTTAAAAGGAAATATCTTCACATAAACACTAGACAGAAGGATTCAGAGAAACTTCTTTGTGATGTGTGCATTCATCTCACAGATTTGAAACTTTCTTTTTATTGAGCAGTTTAGACACTGTTTTTGTAGAATCTGCAAGTGGGTATTTGGACAGCTTTGGGACCTATAGTGGAAAAGGAAATATCTTCACATAAAAACGACACAGAAGGATTCAGTGTAACTTCTTTGTGATATGTGCATTCATCTCACGGAGTTGAAACTTTGTTTTGATTCAGCAGTTTTGAAGCACTCTTTTTGTGGAATCTGCCAGTGGATATTAGGAGCGCATTGAGGCCTAGGATGGAAAAGGAAATATCTTCACTTAAAAACTAGACACAAGCATTCTGAAAAACTTCTTTGTGACGTGTGCATTCATCTCACAGAGTTGAACATTTCTTTTGATTGAGCAGTTTGGAAACAGTCTTTTGGTAGTATCTGCAATTGGATATTTGGAGTGCTTTGAAGCCTATAGTGGAAAAGGAAATATCTTCACATAAAAACTAGACAGAAGCATTCTGAGAAACTTCGTTGTGATGTGTGCATTCCACTCACATAGTTGAACGTTTCCTTTGATTGCACAATTTGGAAACAGTCTTTTGTAGTATCTGCAAATGGATATTTGGAGAGCTTTGAGGCCTATGGTGGGAAAGGAAATATCTTCAAACAAAAACTAGATAGAGGCATTCTGAGAAACTTCTCTGTGATGTGAGCATTCATCTCACAGAGGTAAACCTTTCTTTTGACAGAGCAGTTTTGAAACACTCTTTTGGGCGAATCCGCAAGAGGTTATTTGGAGCACTTTGAGGCCCATGGTGGAAAAGGAAATAACATCACATAAACACTAGACAGAAGCATTCTGAGAAAATACCATGTGATGTCTGCATTCCTGTGAAAGAATTCAACATTTCTTTGGTTTGAGGACTTTTGAAACACTCTTTTTGTAGAATCCACAATTGGATACTTGGAGAGCTTTGAAACCTATGGTGGAAAAAGAAATATCTTCACATAAAAACTAGACAGAAGAAATCTGAGAAACTTCTTCGTGATGTGTGCATTCACTCACAGGGTTGAACCTTTCTTTTGATTTAGCAGTTTGGAAACAGTATTTTTGTAGTATATGCAAATGGTTATTTGCGGTGCTTTGAGGCCTATAGAGGAAAATGAAATATCTTCATATAAAAACTAGACAGAAGAATTCTAAGAAACTTCTTTGTGATGCGTGCATTCAATTCACAGAGATGAAACTTTCTTTTGATTGAGCAGTTTTGAAATCCTTTTTCACAGATACTGCAAGTGGATATTGGGAGCTCTTTGAGCCCTTTGGTGGAAAAGGAAATATCTTCACATAAAAATTAGACAGAAGCATTCTGAGAAATTTCTTTGTGATGTTTGCGTTCATCTCACAGAGTTGAACCTTTTTTTTGATTGAGCAGTTTTGAAACACTCTTTTTGTAAAATATGCACGTGGATGTTTGGAGCGCATTGGGGCCTATGGTGGAAAAGGAAACATCTCCACATAAAAACTACACAGAAGTAATCTGAGGAACTTCTTTCTGATGTGCGCATTCAACTCACAGAGTTGAAACTTTCTTTTGATTGAGCAGTTTTGAAGCACACTTTCTGTAGAATCTGCAAGTGGATATTTGGAGCGATTTGAGGCCTACAGTGGAAAGGGAAATACCTTCATATAAAAACTTGACAGAGGCTTTCTGAGAAGCTGGCTTTAATGTATACATTCATCTCACACAGTTGAACTTTTCTTTTGTTTAAGTAGTATTGAAACACTCTTTTTATAGAATCTGCAGGTGGATAAGGTCTATGGTGGAAAAGGAAATATCCTCACATAAAAACAAGACAGAAGCATTCTGAGAAATTTCCTTGTGATGTGTGTATTCAGCTGACACAGTTGAACCATTATTTTGATAGAGCAGTATGGAGACAATCTTTTGGTAGTTTCTGAAACTGGATACTTGGAGCGCTTTGAGGCCTATGGTGGAAAAGGAAATATCTTCACATAAAAACTAGACAGAAGCATTCTGAGAAACTTCTTTGTGAAGTGTGCATTCAATTCATAGAGTTGAAACTTTCTTTAGGTTGAGCAGTTTTGAAACACTCTTTTTGTAGAATCTTCAAGTGGATA
Organism: Pongo abelii; assembly: GCF_028885655.2. Classification (NCBI taxonomy): domain Eukaryota; kingdom Metazoa; phylum Chordata; class Mammalia; order Primates; family Hominidae; genus Pongo; species Pongo abelii. The sequence goes on along the minus strand of NC_085929.1, from coordinate 11,513,843 downwards.
TTTGGAGCACTTTGTGGCCTCTAGTGGAAAACAAAATATCTTCACATAAATACTACACAGAAGCATTCTGAGAAAATTCTTTGTGACGTGCACATTCATCTCACAGAGTTGAACCTTTCTTTTGATTGAGCAGTTTTGAAACACTCCTTTTGTAGAGTCTGAAAGAGCTTATTTTCAGTGCTTTGAGTTCTAAGGTGGAAAATAAATACCTTAACATAAAAACTAGACAGAAGCATTCACAGAACCTTGTTTGTGATGTGTGCATTCATCGCACAGAGTGGAACCTTACTTTTGATTGAGCAGTTTTGAAACACTATTTTTGTAGAATCTGCAAGTGGATATTTGGAGCGTTTTGAGGCCTAAGGTGTAAAAGGTAATATCTTCACATAAAAACTAGATAGAAGTATTCTGAGAAACATCTTAGTGATGTGTGCATTCATCTCACAGAGTAGAACCTTTCTATATATTGAGGAGTTTTGAAACCCTCTTTTTATGGATTCTGCATGTGGGTATTTGGGGCGCTTTGCAGCCCATGGTGAAAAAGGAAATATCTTTACATAAAAACTAGACAGAAGCATTCTGAGAGACTTCTTTGTGATGTTTGCATTCATCTCACAGAGTTGAACCTTACTTTTAATTGAGCAGTTTTGAAACACTCTTTTTGTAGAATCTGCAACTTGATATTTTTAGCGATTTGTGGCGTATGGTGGAAAAGGAAATAACTTCACACAGAAATTAGACAAAAGTGTTCTGAGAAACTTCTTAGTGATATGTGCATTCAACTCACAGAGTTGAACCTTTCTTTTGATTGAGCAGTTTAGAAACACTCTTTTTGTAGAAACTGCAAGTGGATATTTGGAGAGATTTGCAGCCTATGGTGAAAAAGGGAATATTTTAACATAAAAACTAGACAGAAGCATTCTGAGAAACCTCTTTATAATGTGTGCATTCATCTCACAAAGTTGAAATTTTCTTTTGATTCAATAGTTTTGAAACACTCCTTTGTAGAATCTGCAAGTGGATATTTCAAATGCTTTGAGGTCTTTGGTGGAAAAGGAAATATCTTCATTTAAAAGCTAAACAGGAGCATTCTGAGAAACTTCATTGTGATGTGTGCCTTCATCTCACAGAGTTGAAACTTTCTTTTGATAGAGCAGTTTTCAAACACTCTTTTTGGAGGGTCTGCAAGTGGATATTTGGATCGATTTGAGGCCTACGATGGAAAAGGAAACATCTTCGCTTAAAAACAAGACAGAGGCATTCTGAGAAATTTCTTTGTGATATGTGCATTCATCTCACAATGTTGAACACTGCTTTAGATACAGCAGTTTTGAAACACTCTTTTTGTAGAATCTGCAAGTAGATAGGGGCCTAAGGTGCAAAAGAAATATATTCACATAAACACCAGACAGAAGCATTCTGAGACACAACTTTGTGATGTGTGCATTCATCTCTCTGGGCTGAAACTTTAATTTGATTGAGCAGATTTGAAACACTCTTTTTGTAGAACCTGCAAGTGGATATTTCGAGTTCTTTGTGGCCTCTAGTGGAAAGGGAAATATCTTCACATGATAATTAGACAGAAGCATTCTGAGAAACTTCTTTGTGATGTGTGCATTCATCTCACAGATTTAAATGATTCTTTTGATTGAGCAGTTTTGAAACACTCTTTTTGTAGAATCTGCAAGTTGATAATTGGAGTGCTCTGAGGCCTATGGTGGAAAAGGAAATATCTTCACATAAAAACTAGACAGAAGCATTCTGAGAAACTTCTTTGTGATGTGTTCATTCATCTCATGGAGTTGAGCCTTTCTTTTGATTGAGCAGTTTTGAAATACTTTTTTTGTAGAATTTGCAAGTGGATATTTTGAGGGCATTGAGACCTATGGTGGAAAAGGAAATATCTTCACATAAAAATTAGAAACATTCTGAGAATCTGCTCTGTGATGTGTGTGTTCATCTCACAGAGTTGAAGATTTCTTTTGACTGAGCAGTTTTGAAACACTCTTTATAGAATCTGCTGGGGATATTTGGAATGCTTTGGGGCCAATGGTGGAAAATGAAATATCTTCACATAAAAACTACACAGAAGCTTTCTGAGAAACTTCTTTGTGCTGTGTGCATTCATCTCACAGAGGTGAACCTTTCTTTTGATTGAGCGGTTTTGAAAAACTCTTTTTGCAGAATCTGCAAATGTGTATTTGGAGCGCTTTGTAGACTATTGTGGAAAAGGAACTATCTTCACATAAAAACTAGGCAGAAGCATTCTGAAAAACCTCTTTGTGATGTGTGCATTCATCTCACAGAATTGAACCTCTCTTTTCACTGAACAGTTTTGAAACACTCTTTTTGTGGAATCTGTAACTGGATATTTGGAGCGCTTTGAGGCCTATGGTGGAAAAGAAATATCTTCACATAAAAACTTCACAGAAGAATCTGAGAAACTTCTCCATGATGTGCACTTTCATCTCACACAGTTCAAACTTTCTTTGGATTAAGCAGCTTTTAAACACTCTATTTGTAGAATCTGCAATTGGAGACTTAGAGTTCTTTGAGTCCTATGGTGGAAAAGGAAATGTCTTCACATAAAAACTACACAAAAGCATTCTGAGATACTCCTTTGTGATGTGTGCATTCATCTTACAATGTCGAACCTTTCTTTTGATTGAGCAGTTTTGAAACCTCTTTTTGTAGAATCTGCAAGTGGATATTTGGAGTGCTTTGAGGCCTATGGTAGAAAAGGAAATATCTTCACTTAAAAATGACACAGAAGCATTATAAGAAATATCTTTCCGATGAGTGCATTGAACTCACAGAGTTGAACCTTTCTTTCGATTGAGGAGCTTGAAACACTCTTTCTTTAGAGTCTGCAACTGTATATTTGGAGCGTTTTGTGGCCTATGTTGGAAAAGGAAATTTCTTCAAATAAAAGGTAGACAGAAGCACTCTGTGAAACTTCTTTGTGATGTATGCATTCATCTCACAGATTTCAACCTCTCTTTTGATTGAGAAGTTTTCAAACACTCTTTTTGTTGAATCTGCAAGTGGATATTTGGAGTGCTTTGAGGCCTATGGTGGAGAAGAAAAATTTTCACATAAAAATTAGAGAGAAGCATTCTGACAAATTTCTTTGTGATGTGTGCATTCATCTCAGAGAGTTTAACCTTTCTTTTGTTTGAGCAGTTTTGAAACACTCTTTTTGTAGTACCTGCAAGCAGATATTTTGAGTAATTTCAGGCCTCTGGTGGAAAAGGAAATACTGTCACATAAAAGCTAGACAGAAGCATTCTGAGTAGCTTCTTTGTGATGTGTGCATTCATCTCACAGAGTTCAACCTTTCTTTTGATTGAGCAGTTTTGAAACACACTTTTTGTGCAATCTGAAAGTGGATATTTGGAGCCCTTTGGGGCCTATGGTGGAAAAGGAATTATCGTCCCAATAAACTAGACAGAATCATTCTGAGAAACTACTTTGCCATGTGTGCATTCATCTCTCAGAGTTGAATCTTTCTTTTGATTGAGCAGTTTTGAATCACTCCTTTTGTAGAATCTGCAAGTGGATATTTGGAGCACTTTACGGACTATTGTGGAAAAGGAAAAATCTTCTCATAAAAACAAGACAGAAACATTCTGAGAAACTACTTTGTGATGTCTGGTTTCAACTCACAGAGTTGAAACTTTATTTTGTTTGAGCAGTTTTGAAACACATTTTTTGTAGACTCTGCAAGTGGATATGAGGAGCACTTTGCGGCCTAAGGTGGAAAAAGAAATATCCTCACATAAAAACTGGACAGAAGCATTCTGAGAAACTTCTTTTTGATGTGTGCATTCATCTCACCGACTTGAAAATTTCTTTATATTCAGCATTTTTGAAACATTCTTTTTGTACAATCTGCAAGTGGATATTTGGAGAGCTTTCAGACCTATGTTGGAAACGGAAATATCTTCACATGAAAACTAGACAAAAACATTTGGACAAACATCTATGTGATATTTGCCTTCATCTCACAGAGTCGAACCTTTCTTTTGATTGAGCAGTTTTTAAACTATCTATTTGAAGAATCTGCAAGTGGATATTTGAAGATCTCTGAGGTCAATGCTGAAAAAGGAAATATCTTCATATAAAGATCAGACAGAAGCAGTCTGGGAAACTTCTTTTTATTGTGTGCATTCATCCCAAAGAGTTGACCATTTCTATTTATTGAGCAGTTTTGAAACACTGTTTTTTTAGAATCTGCAAGTGGATATTTGGAGCACTTTGAGCCCTTTGGTGGAAAAGGAAATATCTTCACATAAAAATTAGACAGAACCATTCTGAGAAACTTCTTTGTGATGTTTGCGTTCATCTCATAGAGTTGAACCTTTCTTCTGATAGAGCAGTTTTGAAACACTCTTTTTGTAGAATCTGCAGGTGGATGTTTGGAGCGCATTGGGGCCTATGGAGGAAAAGGAAACATCTTCAAATAAAAACCACACAGTAGTAATCTGAGAAACTTCTTTGTGCTGTCCACATTCAACTCACAGAGTTGAAACTTTCTTTTGATTGAGCAGTTTTGAAACAGTCTTTTTGTAGTATCTGCAAATGGATATTTGGAGTGGATTGAGGCCTATGGTGGAAAAGGAAATATTTTCACGTAAAAACTTGACAGAAGCATTCTGAGAAACTTTTTTGTGATGTGTGCATTCATCTCACAGAGTTGAAACCTTCTTTTGATTGAGCAGTTTTGAAACAGTCCTTTTGTACAATCCACAAGTGGATGTTTGGAGCGCCTTAGGGCCTATGGTGAAAAAGGAAATATCTTCCCATAAAAACTAAACATGAGAATTCTGAGAAACTTCTTTGTGATATTTGCATTCATCTCTCAGTGTTGAATCTTTTTTTTTAATTGAGCAGTGTTGAAACACTGTTTTTCTACAATCTGCAAGTGGATATTTGGAGTGCTTTGAGGTCTATGGTGGAAAAGGAAATGTCTTCACGTGAAAACTAGACTGAAGCTTTCTGAGAAAGTTCTTTGTGATGTGTGCATTCAACCCACAAGGTTGAACCTTTATTTTGATTGAGCAGTTTTAAAACACAGTTTTTGTTGAATCTGCAAGTGGATATTTTGCATGCTATGCAACATTTACTGGAAAAGGAAATATCTTCACATAAATACTTGACAGGAGCATTCAGAGAAACTACTTTGTGATGTGTGCATTCATCTCACACAGTTGAACCTTTCTATTAATTAAGCAGTTTTGAAGCACTCTTTTTGTAGAATCTGCAAGTGGTGATTGGAGCACTTTGAGGCCTATGTTGCAAAAGGAAATATCTTCACGTAAAAAGTAGACAAAAGCATTCTGAGAAAGTTCTTTGTGATGTGTACATTCATCTCACAGAGTTGAAACTTTCTTTTGATTGAGCAGTTTTGAAACACTCTTTTTGTAGAATCTGAAAGTGCATATATGGATCGCTTTGAGTCCTGCAGTGGAATAGGAAATATCTTCACATAAAAACAAGACAGAAGCATTCTGAGAAACTTCTTTGTGATGTATGCATTGATCTCACAGTGTTGAAACTTTCTTTTGATTGAGCAGTTTTAAAACACTCTTTTTGTAGAATCTGCAATTGGATATTTGGAGCGTTTCAGGCCCATGGAGGAAAAGCAATTATCTTCACATAAAAACTAGACAGAAGTATTCTAAGAAATTTTTTTGTGATGTGTCCGTTCATCTCACAGAATTTAACCTTCCTTTTGACTGAGCAGTTTTTAAACACTCTATTTGTATGATCTGCAAGTGGATATTTGGAGCACCTTGAGGTCAATGGTGGAAAAGGATATATCTTCATATAAAAATTAGACAGAAGCATTTTGAGAAACTTCTTACTGATGTGTGTGTTCATCTCACAGAGTTGAAGATTTCTTTTGGTAGAACAGTTTTGAAACATTCTTTTTGTTGAATCTGCCTTTGGATGTTTGGAGCACTTTGGGGCCTATGATGGAAAAGGAAATATCTTCACATAAAAACTACTCAGAAATAATCTGAGAAACTTCTTTGTGATGTGTGCATTCAACTCACAGAATGGAACCTTTCCTTTTATTGATCAGTTTTGAAACACTCTTTTTGTAGCATCTTCAAATGTATATTTGGTGCGGATTCAGGCATACGGTGGAAAAGGACATATCTTCACATAAATACTAGACAGAAGCATTCTGAGAAACTTATTTGTGATGAGTGTATTCAACTCACAGAGTTAAAACTTTCTTTTGATTGAGCAATTTTGAAACACACTTTTGCAGAATCTGCCTGTTTATGTTTGCAGATCTTTGGGGCCTATGGTGGAAAAGGATATATCTTCAGAAAAACTAAACAGAAGCATTCTGAAAAACTCCCTTTTGATGTGTGCATTCAATTCACAGAGTTGAACATTTCTTTTGATTGAGGAGTTTTGAAACACTCTTTTTGTGGTATCTGCCAACGGATATTTGGAGGAGATTGAGGCCTATAGTGGAAAATGACATATCTTCACATAAATACCAGAAAGAAGCATTCTGAGAAACTTATTTGTGATGTGTGTATTTAACTCACAGGGTTGAAACTATCTTTTGAGTAAGCAGTTTTGAAGCACTCTTCTTGTAGAATCTGCAGATGTATAATTGGAGTGCTTTGAGGCCTATGGTGGAAAAGGAAGTATCTTCATATAAAAACTTGACAGAAGCATTCTGAGAAACTTCTTTTTGATGGGTGCATTCATGTCACAGGGCTGAACCCTTCTTTTGATTGAGCAGTTTTGAAACAGTCCTTTTGTAGGATCTGCAAGGGGATGTTTGGTGAGCCATGGGGCCTATGGTGGAAAAGGAAATATCTTCACATAAAAACTAAGCAGGAGCATTCTGAGAAACTTCTTTGTGATGTTTGCATTCATCTCACAGAGTTGAATCTTTCTTTTAATTGACCATTGTTGAAACACTCTTTCTGTACAATCTGCAAGTGAATACTTGGAGTGCTTTGAGGCCTATGGTGGAAAAGACATATCTTCACATACGAAGTACACAGAAGCACTCTAAGAAACTTCTTTGTGATGTGTGCATTCACCTCATAGTGTTGAACCTTTCTTTTGATTGAGCAGTTGTGAAACACTGTTTTTGTAGAAACTGCAATTGGATATTTAGAGTACTTTGAGATCTATGTTGAAAAAGGTAATATCTTCACATAAAAAAGAGACAGAAGAATTCTGACAAACTTCTTTGTGATGTGTGCATTCATCTCACAGAGTTGAATTTATCTTTTGATTGATCAGTTTTGAAACACTCTTTTTGTAGAATGTGCAAGTGGATATTTGGAGCGCTTTGCGGCTTATGGTGGAAAAGAAATATATTCACATAAAAACTAGAAAGAAGCATTCTGAGAAACTTCTTTGTGATGTGTGCAGTCATCTCACAGAGTTGAACCTTTCTTTTTATTGAGCAGTTTTGCAACACTCTTTTTGTAAAACCTGCAAGGGGATTTTTATAGCGCTTTGAGGCCTATGGTGGAAAAGGAAATATTTTCCCATAAAAACTATACAGAAGCATGCTGAGAAACTTCTTTTTGATGTCTGCATTCTACTAACAGAGTTGAAGCTTTCTTTTGACAGAGCAGTTTTGAAACACTCTTTTTGTAGATTCTGCAAGTGGATATTTTGAGTGCTTTGCCACCTGTGGTGGAAAGGAATATATCTTTACATAAAAACTAGACAGAAGCATTCTGAGAAACTACTTTGTGATGTGTGCATTCATATCTCAGAGCTGAACCTTACTGTCAATTGAGAAGTTTGGATATACTGTTTTTGTAGAATCTGTAAGTGGGTATTTGGAGCCCTTTGCTTCTTACGGTGGAAAAGGAAATATCTTCACATAAAAACTAGAAAGAAGCATTCTGAGAAATTTCTTTGTGATGTGTGCATTCATCTCACAGAGTTGAAACTTTCTTTTGATTGAGCAGCTTTGAAAAACTCTTTTTGTAGAATATGCAAGTGGATATTTGGAGCGCTTTGTGACCTATAGTCAAAAAGGTGATATCTTCACATAGAAACTAGACAGAAGCATTCTAAGAAACTTCTTTGTGATGTGTGCATTCATCTCACAGAGTTGAACTTTCTTTTGATTGAACTGTTTGGAACCAGTCGTTTTGTAGAATCTGCAAAGGGGTATTTGTGAGCCCTTTGAGGCCTATGGGGTAATAGGAAATATCTTCACATGAAAACTAAACAGAAAATTTCTGAGAAAATTATTTCTGATGTGTGCTTTAATCTCACAGTGTTGAAACTTTCTTTTGATTGGGTACTTTGGAATCAGTCTTTTCGTAGAATCTGCAAGTGGATATTTGGAGTGCTTTGAGACCTATGGTGAAAAAGAAATATCTTCACATAAAAAATAGACAGAAGCATTCTGAGAAACTTCTTTTTGAAGTGTGCATTCATTTAACAGACTTGAACCTTTGTATTGATTGAGCAGTTTGGAAAAAGTCGTTTTGTAGACTCTGTAGAGGGATATTTGTCAGACCATTGAAGCCTCTGGGGAAATAGGAAATATCTTCAGATAAGAACTAGACAGAAACATTCTGAGAAACGACCTTCCAATGTGTGCATTCATCTCACAGATTTGAACCTTTCTTTTGATTGAGCAGTCTCGAAACTGTCTTTCTGTACTATCTGCAAATGGATATTTGGAATTCTTTGAGGCATACGTTGAAAAAGGAAATATATTCACATAAAAACTTGACAGAAGCATTCTGAGGAACTTCTTTTTTATGTGTGCATTCATTTCACAGTGCTGAACCTTTCTTTTGATTGAGTAGTTTTGAAACACTCTTCTTGTAGTATCTACAAGTGGATATTTGTAGTACTTGGGACCTATAGAGGAAAGGATATATCTTCACCTAAAACCTAGACAGAAGCATTCTGAGAAACTTCTCTGTGATTTTTGCATTAATCTCACCGAGTTCAACCTTTTTTTTTGATTGAGCAGTTTGGAAACCCTCTTTTAATAGAATCTGCACGTGTATATTTGGAGCGCTTTGTAGCCTATAGTGGAAAAGAAATAACTTCACGTAAAAACTAGACAGAAACATTCTGAGTAACTTCTTGTGACTTGTGTGTTCATCTCACAGAATTGAATCTTTCTTTTGATTGAGCAGTTTGGAAACTTTCCTTTTGTAGAATTTGCAAGTGGATATTTGGAGGGCTTTGCAGACTACAGTAGAAAGAGAAATATCTTCACATTAAACTATAAACCTTTCTTTTGATGGAGCAGTTTGGAAACAGTCGTTTTGTACAATCTGCAAAGGGACATTTGTGAACCTATTGAGGTCTCTGGGACAATAGGAAATATCTTCACATAAAAACTAGATAGACACTTTCTGAGAAACCTCCTTTTGTTGTGTGTGTTCATCTCACAGAGTTGTAACTTTCTTTTGATTGAGAAGTTTCGAAACACTCTTTTTATAGAATCTGCAAGTGGATAGTTGGAGTGCTTTGCAGCTTATAGTTGAAAAGGAAATATCTTCACGTAAAAACTAGACAGAAGCATTCAGATAAACTTCTTTGTGATGTGTGCATTCATCTCACAGAGCTGAACTTTTCTTTTTTTTGAAAAGTTTCAAATAAGTCGTTTTCCAGAATCTGCAAAGGGATATTTTGGAGCCCTTTGTGGCCTCTAGGGAAACCGAACATAATTTCACATAAAAAATAGACAGAAACTTTCTGAGAGATTTCTTTGCAATGTGTGCCTTCTTCTTACAGAGCTGAAACTTACTTTTGATTGAGCAGTTTGGAAACAGTTTTTTGCAGAATTGGCAAATGGATATTTGGAGTGCTTTGCGGCCTCTGGTGGAAAAGGAAATATCTTTACATAAAAACTAGAGAGAAGCATTCTGAGAAACCTCTTTGAGGTGTGTGCATTCAACTCACAGAGTTGAACCTATCTTTTGATTGAGCAGTTGGAAACTTTCTTTTTGTAGTATCTACAAATGTATGTTTGGAACACTTAGAGGACTATATTTGAAAAGAAAGTATCTTCACATAAAAACTAGACAGAAGCATTCTGAGAAACTTCTTAGTGATGTGTGCATTCATCTGAAGGAGTTGAAAGACTCTTTTGATTGAGCAGTTTGGAAATAATCTTTTTGTAGTATCTGCATGTGGATATTTGGAGCGCTTTGTGGCCAATGATGGAAAAGGAAATATCTTCACACAAAAGCTAGACTAAAGCATTCTGAGAAACTTCTGTGTGATGTGTGCATTCATCCCACAGAGTTGGAACTTTCTTTTCATTGAACAGTTTTAAAACACTCTTTCTGTAGAATCTTCAAGTGGATATTTGGAGAGCTTTGCAGCCTCTTCTGGAAAAGGAAATATCTTCACATAAAAATTAGACAGAAACATTCTGAGAACCTTCTTTTTGATGGGTGCGTTCATCTCACCAAGTTGAACGTTTCCTTTGATTCACCAATTTTGAAACACTCTTTTTGTAGAATCTGCAATTGGATATTGCAGCGCTTTGAGGCCTACGTTCAAAAGGAAATATTTTCACATAAAAACTAGAAAGAAGCATTCTGAGAAACTTCATTGTGATGGATACATTTTTCTCACAGACTTGAAGCATTCTTTTGATTGAGTAGTTTTGAAACACTATTTTTGTAGAATCTGCAGGTGGACATTTGGAGTGCTTTGAGGCCTACAGTGGAAAAGGAAGTACCTTAACATAAAAATTAGACAGAAGCATTCTGAGAAACTTCTTTGTGATGTTTGCATTCATCTCACAGAGTTGAACCTTTCTTTTGATAAAGCAGTTTTGAAACATTCTTTTTGTAGAATCTGCAAGTGGATATTTGGAGCGATTGGTGGCCTACGATGGAAAAGGAAATATCTTCACATAAAAACTACACAGAAGCATTCTGAGAAACTTCTTTCTGATGTGTTCATTCAACTCACAGAGTTGAACAACTGTTTTGTTAGAGCAGTTTGGAAATAGTCATTTTGTAGTATCTGCAAATCGATATTTGGAGTGCTTTAAGGCCTGTGGTGGAAAAGGAAATATCTTCACGTAAAAATTGGACAAAAGCATTCTGAGAAATTTCTTTGTGATGTGTGCATTTCTCTCACAGATTTGAACATTCTTTTTGATTTAGCAGTTTTGAAACACTCTTTTTGTGGTATCTGAAATTGGATATTTCGAGTGCTTTGCAGATTCCAGTGGAAAAGGAAATATCTTCACATAAAAACTCGACAGAAGCATTCTGAGAAACTGCTTTGTGATGTGTGCATTCATCTCACCGAGTTCAAACTTTCTTTTTATTGACCAGTTTTGAAATACTCTTTTTGTCGAATCTGTAAGTGGATATTTGTTGTTATTAGAGGCCTTTTTTGAAAAAGGAAATATCTTCATATAAAAACTAGACAGAAGCATTCTGAGAAACTTCTTAGTGATGTGTGTATTCATCTCACAGAGTTAAACCACACTTTTGATTGAGCAGTTTGGAAACAGACTTTTTGTAGTATCTGCATGTGGATATTTAGAGCACTTTGATGCCTATGGTGGAAAAGGAAATACCTTAATATAGAAATTAGAAAGAAGGATTCTGAAAAACTTCTTTCTGTTGTCTGCATTCATCGCACAGAGTTGAACCTTTCCTTTGATTGAACATTTTTGAAACACTCTTTTTGTAGAATCTGCAAGTGGATATTTGGAGTGCTGTGAGGCCTATGGTGAAAAAGGACATACCTTCACATAAGAACTGTAAAGCAGGTTTCCTAAAAACAGCCTTGTGATGTGTGCATTCATCTCACAGAGTTAAGGGTTTATTTTCTCTGTTCAGTCTGGAAAATCTCTTCTTGTACAATCTGAAAAGGGGTATTTTTGAACACTTTGAGGCCTATGTTGACAAAGGAAATATCTTCACATACAAAGTAAAAAGAAAGTTTCTCAGATACTTCTTTGAGATATGTGCATTCATCTCACAGAGTTGAACCTCTCTTTTGATTGAGCAGTTTCAAAATGGTATTTTTACAGAATCTGCAAATGGATATTTTTGAGCACATTGAGGCCTATGCAGAAAAAGAAGCATCTTCAAAGAAAACTATAAAGAAGGTTTCTGAGAAACTGTTTTGTTATGTCTTCATTCATCTCACAGATGTAAAAGATTCTTTTCTTTTATCAGTTGGGAAACTCTGTTTTTTTAGAATCTGCTAAGGGATATTTGTGAGTGCATAGAGCCTTAGGGTGAAAAAGGAATTGTCTTCACATAAAAACTAGACAGAAGTCTACTGAGAAACTTCTTAGTGATGTGTGCATTCATCTCACAGAATTGAAACTTTCTTTTGATTGAGCAGTTTGGAAACATCTCTTTGTGGAATCTGTAAAGGGATATATCTGAGCACTTTGAGGCCTATGGTGAAAGAGAAAATATGTCCACATAAAAACTAGACTAAAGAATTCTGAGAAACTGCCTTGTGATGTATGCATTCATCTCACAGATTTCAACAATTCCTTTGATTGAGCAGTTGGGAAACCGTCTGTTTGTAGAATCTGCAAAGGTATATTTGTGAGCGCATTGAGGTCTATGGTTAAAAGGAAATATCTTCACATAAAAACTATAAAGAAGGTTTGTGAACAACCTCTTTGTGATGTGTGCATTCATCTCACAGAGTTGAACCATTCCTTTGACTCAGCAGTTTGGAAACAGTCTTTTTTTAGGATCTGCAAACGGATACTTTTGAGCACATTGAGGCCCGTGGTGAAAAAGGAAACACAATCACATAAAAACAAGATAGAAGCTTTCTGAGAAACAACTTTTTGATATATGTATTCAACCCAGAGAGGTGAAACTTTCTTTTGATGAGCAGTTTGGAAACAGTATTTTGTAGAATTTCCAAATGGTTATTAGTTAGCACTTTGTGTCCTATGTTGAAAAAGGAATTATCTTTACATAAATACTAGACAGAATATTTCGGAGAAACTGCTTTGTGATGTGTGATATCATCCCACAGGGTTAACCATTTCTCTTCATTGAGCAGATTGGAAATTCTGTTCTTGTAAAATCTGCAAAGGGATATTTGTCAGCGCTTTGAGGCCTATGGTGAAAAAGGAATTATCTTCATCTAAAAACTGGACAGAAGCTTTCTGTGAAACATCTTGGAGATGCGAGAATTCATCTCACAGAATTGAAACATCCGTTTGATTGAGCAGTTTGTAAACAGTATTTTGGTAGAATCTGCAAGGGATATTTGTGATGCTTTGATGCCTATGGTGACAAAGGAAATATTTTCACATGAAAACTAGAGAGAAGTTTTCTGAGAAACCTCCTTGTGATGTGTGCATTCATCTCACAGATTTGAACCTTTCATTGGATTGAGCAATTTGGATACAGTATTTTTGCAGAATCTGTAAAGGCATATTTTTGAGAGCTTTGAGGCTTATGATGAAATAGGAAATATCTTCACATAAAAACTAGACAGAAGCTTCCCAAGAAACTTCTTTGTGATGTGTGCATTCATCTCATAGAGCTCAACCATTCTTTTGATTGAACAGTTTGGAAACAGTCTTTTTGTAGAATCTGCAAAGGGATATTCATGAGTGCTTTGAGGCCTATGGTGAAAAAGGAAATATATTCACATAAAAAGTATAAACAAGGTTTCTCAGAAACAGCTTTGTGATGTAAGCATTCATCTCACAGAGGTAAAATTTTCTTTTCTCTGGTCAGTCTGGAAACTGTTCTCGTAGAGTTGGCAAAGGGATATTTATGAGTCCTTTGAGGCTTATGGTGAAAAAAGAAATATCTTCACAAAAAAATTAGAGAGAGGCTTTCTGAGAAACGTCTTTGTGATGTGGGAATTCATCTCACAAAGATGAAACTTACTTTTGATTGAGCAGTATGGAAAATATCTGTTTGTGGAATCTGCAAAGGGATATTTATGAGCATTTTGAGGCTAATGGTAAAAAAGGAAATATATTCATATAAAAGGTATAAAGAAGGTTTCTTAGAAACAGCTTTGTGATGTGTGCATTGATCTCACAGAGGTAAATGTTTATTTTCTCTGATTAGTCTGGAAACTCTGTTCTTGTAGAATCTGCAAAGGGATATTTGTGAGTGCTTTGAGGCCTATGGTGAAAAAGAAAATATCTTCACATAAAAACTAGATGGAAGCGTTCTTAGTGGCTTCTTTGTGATGTGTGAAATCATTTCACAGAGTTCAACCATTATTTTGATTGAGGAGTCTGGAAACTGCCTTTTTGTAGAATCTGCAAGGTATATTTTTCAGGACTTTGAGTGCTATGGTGAAAAAGGAAATATCTTCACATAAACAATGGACAGAAGATTTTTGAGAAACCTCTTTGTGATGTGTGCATCCATCTCACAGAGTTCAAACATTTATTTGGTTGAGCAGTTGGGAAGACGTCTTTTTGCAGAATCTGCAAAGGGGTATTGCTGAGCACTTTGAGGCTTATGGTGAAAAAGGAAATACCTTCACATTAAAACTATAAAGAAGGTTTCTGATAAAATTCTTTGTGATGTATGCATTCATCACATGGAGTTGAACTATTTTTTTGATTGAGCAGTTTGGAAACAATTTTTTGTAGAATCTGCAAAGGGATATTTTTGAGCGCTTTGAGTCCTAGGGAGAAAAAAGAAATATCATCACATTAAAAGTATAAAGAAGGTTTCTGAGAAAGAGTTTTGTGATGTATGCATTCATCTCAGAGAGGAAAACATTTGTTTTCTTTGATCAGTCTGGAAATTCTGTTCTTGTAAAATCTGCTAAGGGATATTTGTGAGCAGATGGAGACCTATGGTGAAAAAGGAAATGTCTTCATATAAAAATTACACAGAAGCCTCGTGCAAAACTTCTTAGTGATGTGTGCATTCATCTCACAAATTTGAAACTTTCTTATCTTTGAGCCGTTTGGAAACAGTCTTTTTGTAGAACCTGCAAAAGGCTATTTGGAGCACTTTGAGGCCTATGGTGAAAAAGGAAATATATACACATAAAAACTAGACTGAAGGTTTCTGAGAAATTTTTGAGGTGTGTGTATTCATCTCACAAAGTTCAATAATTATTTTTATTGAGCAGTTTGGAAACAGTCTTTTTGCAGAATCTGCAAAGAGATATTTGTAAGGGCATTGAGGCCTATGGTTTAAAAGGAAATATTCACATAAAAACTTAATAGAAGCTTTCTGAGAAACTTATTTTTGAAATGTGCATTCATCTCACAGAGTTGAAACTTTCTTTTGATGAGCAGTGTGGAAACAGACTTTTTGTAGAATCTGCAAAGGAACAATTTTGAGCACTTTGCATCCAGTGGTGAAAAAGGAAATACCTTCACATGAAAACTAGACAGAATGTTTCTGAGAAACTGCTTTGTGATATGTACACTCATCTCCCAGATGTTTCTGTTTCTTTTCATTGAGAAGATTTGAAACTCTTTTCTTGTAAAATATTCAAAGGGATATTTATGAGCCTTTTGAAGCATATGGTGAAAAAGGAAATATCTTCATATAAAAACTACACAGAAGCTTTCTGAGAAACATTCTGGTGATGTGAGCATTCATCTCACAGAGTTGAAACATTCTTTTGATTGAGCAGTGTGTGAAGAGTCTTTTTGTAGAATCTGCAAAGGGATATTTGTGAACCTTTAGAGGCCTATGGTGAAAAAGGAAATATCCTCACATAAAAACTAGAGAGAAGCTTTCTGAGAAACCTCTTTGTGGTGTGCATACATCTCACAGAGTTGAACCTTTCTTTTGATTGAGCAATTTGGTAAAAGTATTTTTGTAGAATCTGTAAAGGGATATTAGTGAGTACTTTGAGGCCAATGGTGAAAAAGCAAGTATCTTCACTTAAAATCTAGACAGAAGCATTCTGAGAAACTTCCTTGTGATGTGTGCATTCATCACACAGAGTTAAACCTTTGCTTTGGTTGAGCAGTTTGGAAAGAGTCTTTTTGTAGAATTTGCAAATGGATATTTGGAGCGCTTTGAGGCCTATGGTGAAAAAGGAAATATATTCACATAAAAACTAGACTGAAGGTTTCTGAGAAACTTCTTTGAGATGTGGGCATTCATCTCACAGTGTTCAGTAATTCTTTTTATTGAGCGGTTTGGAAACAGTCTTTTTGTAGAATCTGCAAAGGGACATTTGTGAGGGCTTTGAGGTGAGGCCTATGGTGAAAAAGGAAATATCTTCACAGAAAAACTATAAAGAAAGTTTCAGAGAAACTTCTTCATGATGTGTGCATTCATCTCACAGAGTTGAAACATTCTTCAGATTGAGCAGTTTGAAAACAGTCTTTTTGTACAAACTGCAAGGGGATATTTAGGAGCGCATTGAGGCCTATTGTGAAAAAAGAATTATCTTCACATAAAAACCAGAAAGAAGCATTCTGAGAAGCTGCTTTAAGATATGTGTATTCATCTCACAGAGGTAAACATTTTTTTTCATTGAGCAGTTTGTAAACTCTGTTATTCTAGAGTCTACAAAGGGATATTTTTGAGTGCTTTGAGGCCCACAATGGAAAAGGGACTATCTTCACATAAAAACTAGTGAGAAGCTTGCTGAGAAACTATTTTCTGATGTGTGCATTCGTCTAACAGAGTTGAAACTTTCTTTTGATTGAGCAGTTTGGAAAGTGTTTTTTTAGATTCTGCAAAGGTATATTTGGGAGCACATTGAGGACTATGTTCAAAAAGGGAATATCTTCACATAAAAACGAGAAGGAGGTATTCTGAGAAACTTCTTTGTGATGTGCACATTCGTCTCACAGTGTTGAACCACTCTGTTTATTGAGCAGTTTGGAAACATTCTTTTCATAGAATTTGCAAAGGGATATCTGGGAGCACGTTGAGGCATATGGTGAAAAAGGAAATATCTTCACATAAATAGTATAAAGAAATTTTCTGAGTAACTCCTTTCTGACATGTGCATTCATCACACAGAAGTAAAAGTTTCCTCCCATTGAGCAGTTAGTTTTTATATGAAGATGTTTCCCTTTTCACCATAGACCTCAAACTGCCTATATATATCCCTTTGCAGATTCTACAAAAAGACTGTTTCCAAACGGCTCAAAGAAAGTTTCCACTCTGCGAGATGAATGCACACATCACAGAGAAGTTTCTCAGAAAATTTCTGTCTACTTTTTATTTGTTGATACTCCCTTTTTCACCACAGGCCTCAAACCACTCATAAATAACCCTTTGCAGATTCTACAAAAAGACTGTTTCCAAACTATTCAATCAAAAGAAAGGTTCAACTCTGTGAGGTGAATGCACACATCACAAAGAAGTTTCTCAGAAAGCTTCTGTCTAGTTTTTATTTGATGATGTTTCCTTTCTCAATATAGGCCTCAAAGTTCTCACAAGTGTCCCTTTACAGAATTTACAAAAAGACTGTTCCCAAACTGCTCAACCAAAAAAAAGCTTCAAATCTTTGAGACGAATGCACACATCACAAAGAAGTTTCTCAGAAAGCTTCTGTCCAGTTTTTATTTGAAGGTATTTCCTTTTTCACCATAAGTCTCAAAGCATTCAAATTATCACTTTGCAGATTCTACAAAAACATTTTCCAACCTGCACTATCTAAAGAAAGGTTCAAAGCTGTGAGGAGAAAGCACACATCAAAAAGAAGTTTCATAGAATGCTTCTGTCTAGTTTTTATGTGTAGACATTTCCTTTTTCACCATAGGCCAAAAAGAGATCCCAAATATCCCTTTGTACATTCTACAAAAGGACTGTTTCAAAACTGCTCAATCCAAAGACAATTTCAACTCTTTGGAGTGAATGCACACATCACAACGAAGTATCTCAGAAAGCTTCTGTCTAGTTTTTGTGTGAAGATATTTCTTTTTTCACCATAGGCTTCAAAGAGCTCACAAATATCACAAAGCATGTTCTACAAAAAGACTCTATCCAAACTGGTCAATGAAAAGAACACTTCAAATCTGTGAAATGAATGAGCACATCACAAAGAATTTTCTCAGAAAGTTTCTGTCTAGTTTTTATGTGAAGATATTTCCATTTTCACCATAGACCTGAAATCACCTACATACGTCCCTTTGCAGATTCTACAAAAAGATTGTTTCCAAACTGCTCAATCAAAGAAAGCTTTCTACTCTGTGAGATGAATGCACACATCACAGAGAAGTTTCTCAGAAAGTTTCTATCTAGTTCTTGTTTGTCGATACTCCTTTTTTCACCATAGGCCTCAAACTGCTCATAAAAAACCCTTTGTAGATTCTACAAATGGACTGTTTCCAAACTGCTCAACCAAAAGAAAGGTTCAACTCTGTGTGATGAATGCACACATCACAAAGAATTTTCTCAGAAGGCTTCTGTCTAGATTTTATTTGTGGATATTTCCTTTTTCACAACAGGCCTCAAAAAGCTCACAAATATCCCTTTGCATATTCTACAAAAAGACTGCTTCCAAACTACTCAATGAAAGAAAATTCAACTCTGTGACATGAATGCACACATCACAAAGTGGTTTCTCAGAATACTTCTGTCTAGTTTTTATATGAAGATATTTCCTTTTTCACCACATGACTCAAACCACTCAAAAACATCCCTTTGCAGATTCTCCAAAAAGACTGTTTCCAAACTGCTGAATCAAAAGAAAGATTCAACTCTTTGAGATGCATACACCCATCACAAAGAAGTTTCCCAGAAAACATGAGTCTAGTTTTTATGTGAAGATATTTCCTTTTTCACCACATGACTCAAAGCCTTCACAAATATCACTTTGCAGGTTCTATGAAAAGACTGTTTCCAAACTGCTCAATCAAAAGAAAGTTTCAACCCTGTGAGAGGAATGCACGCATCACAAAGTAGTTTTTTGGAAAGCTGCTGTCTACGTTTCATTTTTCGATATTTCCATTTTCCCCATAGGACTCAAACCACTGAAACATATCACTTTGCAGATTCTACAAAAAGACGGTTTCCAAACTGCCCAATGAAAGGAAAGGTTCAACTCTCTGAGAGGAATGCGCACCTCATGAAGAAGTTTCTCAGAATGCTTCTCTCTTGGTTTTATGTGAAAATATTTCCTTTTTCACTACAGACCTCAAACCACTCATAAATATCCCTCTGCACATTCTACAAAAAGACTGTTTCCAATCTGATAAGTCAAAAGAAAGTTTCAACTCCGTGAGATGAATGCATACATCACAAGGAAGTTTCTCAGATTGCTTCTGTCTACTTTTTATGTGAAGGTATTTCCTTTTTCACCATATGCCTCAAAACGCCTTCAAATATCCCTTTACAGATTATACAAAAAGACGGTTCCCAAACTGCTCAATCAAAACAAAGGTTCAACTCTGTGAGATGAATGCACACATCTCAGAGAAGTTTCTTTGAAAGCTTCTGCGTAGTTTTTATGTAAAGATATTTCCTTTTACACGATAGGCCATAAAGAGCTCAAAAATGTCTCCTTACAGATTCTACAAAAATACTGTTTTTGAACTGGTGAATCAAAATCAATGTTCAACTCTGTGAGATGAATGCACACATCCTAAAGAAGTTTCTCAGAAAGCTTTTTTATAGGTTTAGGTGAAGATATTTCCTTTTCCACCATAAGCCTGAAAGCATTCAGAGATATCTCTTTGCAGATTGTACAAAAAGACTATTTAAAGCTTCTCAATCAAAACAAAAGGTCAACTATGTGAGATGAATGCACATATCACAAAGAAGTTTCTCAGAAAGCTTCTGTTTAGATTTTATTTGTAGATAATTCCTTTTTCACCATAGGTTTCAAATTGCTCACAAATATTCCTTGCAGTATCTAAAAAAGACTTTTTCCAAACTACTCAATCAAAAGAGAGGTTCAACTCTGTGAGATGAACACACACATCACAAAGAAGTTTCTCAAAAAGCTTCTGTCTAGTTTTCATGTGAAGATAATTCCTTTTTCAACATAGGCCTCAATGGGCTCACAAATATCCCTATGCAGATTCTACAAAAGACTGTTTCCAAACTACTCAATCAAAAGGAAGATTCAACTCTGTGAGATGAATGCACACATCACAAAGAAGTTTCTCAGAGAGCTTCTGTCTAGATATTATTTGTGGCTATTTCCTTTTTCACCATAGGCCTCAAAGGGCTCACAGATATCCCTTTGCAGATTCTATAGAAACACTGTTTCCAACCTGCTCAATCTAAAGAGGGGTTCAAAACTGTAAGCTGAATGCACACAACCCAAAGAAGTTTCTCAGAATGCTTCTGTCTAGTTTTATGTGAAGATATTTCCTTTTTCACCATAGGCCTCAAATCGCTCACAAATGTCCCTATGCAGATTCTACATAAAGTCTGTTTTCAAACTGCTCAATGAAAAGAAAGGTTCAACTCGGTGAGACAAAAGCACACAACACAGCGAAGTTTCTCAGAATGCTTCTGTCTAGTTTTTGTGTGAAGATATTTCCTTTTTCACCATAGGCCTCAAAGGGTTCACAAATATCACTATGCAGATTCTACAAAAAGAATGCTTCCAAATGGATCAATCAAAAGGAAGCTTCAACTCTGTGAGATGAATGCACACATCACAAAGAAGTTTCTCAGAAAATTTCTGTCTAGTTTTTTTGTGAAGATGTTTCTTTTTTCACCATAAACCTCAAATTGTTCACAAATACCACTTTGCAGATTATAGAAAAAGCTCTCAAACTGCTCAATCAAAACAAAGGTTCAACCCTGTGAGATGAATGCACACAGCACAAAGAAGTTTCAGAGAAAGCTTCTTTCTAGCTTTTATTTGTGGATATTTCCTTTTTCACCTTAGGCCTCAAACTGCTCACAAAGATATTTTTGCAGATTCTCCAAAGAGACGTTTCCAAACAGTTCAATCAAAAGACAGGTTCAACTCTGTGAGATGAATGCACACATCACAGAGAAGTTTCTCAGAATGCTTCTCTATAGTTTTTTTGTGAATACATTACCTTTTTCACCATATGCCCCAACATTTTCACAAATATACCTATGCAGATTCTATAAAAAGACTGCTCCCAAAATTCTGAATCAAAAGGAACCTTCAAATCTGTGAGATGAATGCATACACAACAAAGAAGTTTCTCAGAATGATTCTGTTTAGTTTTCATGTGCATATATTTCCTTTTTCACCATATGCCTCAAAGCGCCCAGAAATATCTCTTTGCAGATTCTATCAAAAGACTGTTTCCAAAATGCTCAATCAAAAGAAAGGTTCAAACCCATGAGATGAATGCACCCATCACAAAGAAGTTTCACAGAAAGATTCTGTCCAGATTTTATTAGTGGATATTTCCTTTTTCACAATAAGCCTGAAAGGGCTCACAAAAACCCTTTGGCAGAATCTACAAAAAGACTGTTTACAAACTGCTCAATCAAAAGAAAGTTTCAACTCTGTGTGATGAACACACACATCACAAAGAAGATTCTCAGAAAGATCCTGTCTAGTTTTTATGTGAAGATATTTCATTTTCCACCATAGATGTCAAACCTCCTACATATATACCTCTGCAGATTATTCAAAAAGCCTGCCTCCAAACTGCTCAATCAGAAGAAAGGTTCCACTCTGTGAGATGAATGCACACATTACAAAGAAGTTTCTTAGAATACTTTTGTCTAGTTTTTATGTGAAGACATTTACTTTTTCACTGTAGGCCAAAAATGGATCACAAATATCCCTTTGCAGATCCTACAAAAAGATTGATTCAAAACTTCTCAATCAAAAGAAGTGTTCAACTCTGTGAGACAAATGCACACATCTTACAGAAGTTTGTCAGAAAGCTTCTGTCAACTTTTCTGTGAATATAATTCTTTTCTCACCATGGGCCTCAAACTGCCCACAAATAAACTTTTGCAGATACTTCAAAAAGACTATTTACAAACTGCTCAATCAAAAGAAAGGTAAAACTCTGTTTGATGAATGCATATATCACCAAGAAGTTTATCAGAAACCTTCTGTCTATTTTTCATTTGAAAATATTTCCTTTTTCACTGTAATTATCAAAGTGTTCACAAATATCACTTTGCAGAGTCTACAAATAGACTGTTTCTAAATTGCTCAATCAAAAGAAAGGTTCAACTCTGTGAATTGAATGCACACATCACAAAGAAGTTTATCAGAAAGCTTCTCTCTAGTTTTTATATGAAGATATTTCCTTTTCCACCATAGGCCCCAAAGCACTCCAAATATCCAATTGCAGATTCTACAAAAAGATTGTTTCCAAACTGTTCTATCAAAAGAAGGTTCAACTCGGTGAGAAGAATGAACACATCACAAAAAAGTTTCTCAGAAAGCTTCTATCTAGTTTTTAAGTGAAGATATTTCCTTTTTCACCATAGACCTCAAAGCTCTCTCAAATGTCTCTTTGCAGATTCTACAAGAAGACGGTTTCCAAACTTCTCAATCAAAAGGCAGGTTCATATCTTTGAGGTAAATGCACACATCACAAAGAAGTTTCTCAGAAAGCTTCTGCCTAGTTGTTATGGGATGATATTTGCTTTTTCACCATAAGCTTCAAAACCTTCTGAAATATCAGTTTTCAGATTCTACAAAAAGTGTGTTTCCAAACTGCTCAATGAATAGAAAGGTTCAACTCTGAGAGATGAATGCACACATCACAAAGAGGTTTCTCAGAAATCTTCTGTCTGGTTTTTATGTGAAGATATTTCCTTTTTCACCATAGGCCTCCTATCACTCACAAATATCCCTTTGCAGATTCTACAAAAAGACTGTTTCCAAACTGCTCAATCAAGAGAATGGTTCAACTCTGTGACACGAAGGCACACACCACAAAGAAGTTTCTCAGAAATATTCTGTCTAGTTTTTATGTGAATATATTTACTTTCTCACCGTATGCCTTAAGACACTCACAAATATCCCTTTGGAGATGCTCCAAAAAGATGGTTTCCAAACTGCTCAATCAAAAGAAAAGTTCAACTCTGTGAAATGAATGCACACATGACAAAGAAGTTTCTCAGAAAATTTCTGTGTATATTTTATTTGTAGATATTTCCTTTTTCACCATAAGCCTCAAACTGCTCACAAATATCCCTTTACAGAATCTACAAAAACACCGTTTGCAAACTGCTCAATCAACAGCAATGTTGAAATCTGTGAGATGAATGCACACATCACAAAAAAGCTTCTCAGAAAGTTTCTGTCTATTTTTTATGTGAAGATATTTCCTTTTTCAACATAAGCCTCAAATCGTTCACAAATATCATTTTGAAGATTCTACAAAAAGACTGTTTCCAAACTGCTCAATCAAAAGAAAGGTTCAACTCCGTGAGATGAATGCAGACATCACAAAGAAGTTTCTCAGGAAGATTCTTTCTAGTATGTATTTGTAGACATTTCCCTTCTCACCATAGGGCTCAAACCGCTCACAAATATCCATTTATAGATCTACAAAAGACTCTTTCCAAACAGCTCAATTAAAAGAAAAGTTCAACTCTTGAGATGAATGCACACATCAAATAGAGGTTTCTCAGAAAGCTTCTGTCTAGTTTTTATGTGAATGTATTTCCTTTTTCACCATTAGCCTCAAAGCTTTCACAAATGTCCCTTTGCAGATTTTACAAAAAGACTGTTTCCTAACTGCTCAATCTAAAGATCAGTTCCAAACTGTGAGATGCATGCTGACATCACAAAGAAGTTTCTCAGAAAGATTCTGTCTAGTTTTTACCTGAATATATTTACTTTCTCACCTTTGGCCTCAAACCACTCAGAAATATCCCTTTGCAGATTTTCCAAAAAGACACTTTACAAACTGCTCGGTCAAAAGAAAGTTTCAACACTGTGATATGAATGCTCACATCAAAAAAAAGTGTCTCAGAAATCTTCTGTCTAGATTTTATTTATGGATATTTCCTTTTTCACCATAAGCCATAAACTGCTTAAAAATATCCCTTTGCACATTCTACAGAAAGACAATTTACAAACTGCTCAATCAAAAGAAAGTTTCAACTCTGTGAGATGAATGCTCACATCACAAAAAAGTGTCTCAGTAAGCTTCTGTCTAGATTTTATTTGTTGATATTCCCTTTTTCACTTTAAGCCATAAATCACTTAAAAATATCCCTTTGAAGATTCTACAAAAAGACTGTTTCCAAACTGCTCAATGAAAATAATGGTTAAACTCTGTGAGTTGAATGCATGCATCACAAAAAAGTGTCACAGAAAGATTCTGTCCAGATTTTATTAGTGGGTATTTCCTTTTTCACCATAAGCCTGAAAGGGCTCACAAATATCCTTTGGCAGAATCTTTAAAAAGACTGTTTACAAACTGCTCAATCAAAAGAAACATTCAGCTCCGTGTGATGAATGCACACATCACAAACAAGGTTCTCAGAAATATTCTGTCTAGTTTTTATGTGAAGATATTTCCTTGTTCAACATAGGCCTCAAAGCGCTCCAAATATCCAATTGCACATTCTACTAAAAGACTTTTTCCAAACTGCTCAATCAAAAGAAAGTTTCAACTCTGTGAGATGAAAGTGCACATCACAAAGAAGTTTCTCAGAAGCATGTGTCTAGTTTTTATGTGAAGATAGTTCCTTTTTCACCACAGGCCTCAAAGGGCTCACAAACATCCCTTTGCAGATTATACAAAAATACTTTTTCCAAACTCCTCAATCAAAAGAAATGTTTAAATCTGTAAGATGAATGCACACATCACAAAGGAGACTCTCAGAATGCTTCTGTCTGGTTTTTATGTGAAGATATTTCTTTTTCAGCATAGGCTTCAAACCACTCAGATATATCCCTTTGCAGATCGCACAAAGAGACTGTTCCAAACTGCTCAGTGAAAAGAAACTTCAATTCTGTGACGTGAATGAAAACATTGCAAAGAAGTTTCTCAGAATGCCTTGGTCTAGTTTTTATGTGAAGATATTACCTTTTTCACCATAGGCCTCAAACTGCTCACAAGTATCCCTTTGCAGATTCTACAAAAAAACTGTTTGCAAACTGCTCAATGAAAAGAAACCTTCAACTGTGTGAGACGAAAGCACACATCCCTAGAAGTTTCTCAGAATGTTTCCATCTTGTTTTTATGTGACGATATTTCCTTTTTCTCCATAGGCCTCAAATCCTTCCAAATATCCATTTGCAGATTCCTCAAAAAAATTGTTTCCAAACTGCTCAATCAAAAGAAAGTCTCAACTCTGTGATATGAAAGCACACATCACAAAAATTTCTTAGAAAGCTTTTGTCTAATTTTATGTGTAGATATTTCCTTTTTCAGAATAGGCCTCAAAGTGCTCAGAATTGCCCTTGCAGATTCTACAAATAGACTGTTTCAAAACTGCTCAATCAAAAGAAAGGTTAAACTCTGTGAGAGGAATATTTTCACCACTTGCCTCAAAGTGCTACAAACATCCATTTGCATATTCTATGAATAGACTGTTTCCAAACTGCTCAAAATCAAAACAAAGGTTCAACTCCATGATATGAATGCACACATCACAAATAATTTTCTTAGAAATCTTTTGTCTAATTTTTATGGGAAGATATTTCTTTTTCACCATAGGCCTCAAAGCACTGCAAATATCCACTTGCAGATTCTACAAAAATACTGCTTCTAAACTGCTAAATCAAAGGAAAGTTCAACTGTGTGAGACGAATGCACACATCACAAAGAAGTTTCTCAGAAAGCTTCTGTCTAGTTTTTTTGTGAAGATATTTCCTGTTTCACCATAAACCTCAAAGGGCTCACAAATATCCCTTTCCGGATTCTACAAAAAACTGTTTCCCAACTGCTCAATCAAAAGAAAGGTTCAACTCTGTGAGAGGGAACCACACATCCCAAAGAAGTTTCTCAGAAAGCTTCTATCTAGTTTTTATGTGAAGCTATTTCCTATTTCACCATAAGCCTCAATGGGTTCACAAATATCCCTATGCATATTCTAAAAAAAGACTGTTTCCAAACTGCTCGGTCAAAAGAAAGTTTTAACTCCATGAGATGAGCACACACATCACAAAGAAGTTTATGAGAATGCTTCTGTCTAGTTTTTATGTGAAGATATTTCCTATTTCACTGTAGGCCTCAAAGTGCTCGCAAATATCCTTTGCAGATTTTATAAAAAGACTTTTTCCAAGCTCCTCTGTCTAAATAAAGTTTCAACACTGTGAGATAAATGAACACATCACAAATACGTTTCTCAGAATGCTTCTATCTAGGTTTCATGTGAAGATATTTCTTTTTCACCATAGGGCTCAAACCACTCAGAAATATCCCTTTGCATATTGAACAAAAACACTATTTCCTAACTACTCAATGAAAAGAAAGTTTCAACTCTGTGAAGTGAATGCAAACATCACAAAAAAGTTTCTCAGAAAGCGTCTGTCTAGTTTTCATGTGAAGATATTTCCTTTTTCACCATAGGCCTCAAAGCCCACGAAATATCCATTTGCAGATTATACGAAAAGACTGTTTCCAAACTGCTCAATCCAAAGAATGGTTCAACTCTCTGAAATGAAAGAACACACCACAAAGGAGTTTCTCAGAAAGCCTCTGTCTAGTTTTTATATGAAGATATTTCCTGTTTCACCGTAGGCCTCAAAGCGCTCTCAAATATCCCTTTAAAATTCTGTGAAGAAAGTCATTGGTAGCTTGATGGGGATGGCGTTGAATCTATAAATTACCTTGGGCAGTATGGCCATTTTCATGATATTGATTCTTCCTACCCATAAGCAAGGAATGTTCTTAAATTTCTTTGTATCCTTTTTTATTTCATTGAGCAGTGGTTTGTATTTCTCCTTGAAGAGGTCCTTCATGTCCCTTGTAAGTTGGATTCCTAGGTATTTTATTCTCCTTGAAGCTATGCAGCCATAAAAAATGATGAGTTCATGTCTTTGTAGGGACATGGATGAAATTGGAAATCATCTTTCTCAGTAAACTATCGCAAGAACAAAAAACCAAACACTGCATATTCTCACTCATAGGTGGGAATTGAACAATGAGAACACGTGGACACAGGAAGGGGAACATCACACTCTGGGGACTGTTGTGGGATGTGGGGAGGGATGAGGGATAGCATTAGGAGATATACCTAATGCTAAATGACAAGATAATGGGTGCAACACCTCAGCATGGCACATGTATACATATGTATCTAACCTGCACATTGTGTGCATGTACCCTAAAATTTTAATTATAATAATAATAAAATAAAAATAAATATAAAAATAAATAAAAAATAAGAAAAAAAATCCCTTTGCAGATTACACAAACAGACTGTTTCCCAACTGCTCAATCAAAAGAAAAGTTCAACTCTGTGAGATGAAAGCACACATCACAAAGTTGTTTTGCATAAAACTTCTGTCTAGTTTTTATGTGAAGATATTTCCTATTCCACCGTAGGCTTCAAAGGGCTCACAAATATCCCTTTGCAGATTCCAAAAAAATACTGTTTCCAATTGCTCAATCAAAAGAAAGGTTAAGCTCTTTGGGATAAATGCACACATCACAAAAAACTTTCTAGGAATGCTTCTGTATAGTTTTTATGTGAAGTTATTCCCTATTTCACCATAGTCCTCAAAGGGATCAAAATTATCCCTTTGCAGATTCCACAAAAATACCGTTTCCAAACTGCTCTATGAATAGTAAGGTTCAACTCTATCAGATGAATGGAAAAAATCACAAAGAAGTTTCTCAAAAAGTTTCTGTCTGGTTTTCATATGAGGATACTTCATATTTCACCATAGGCCTCAAAGGGCTCAAAAATATCCCTTTGCACATTCTACAAAAAGACTGCTTCCAAACTGATCAATCAAAAGAAAGCTTCTACTCTGTGAGAAGAAAGCACACGTCATAAGGAAGTTTCTCAGAATGCTTCTGTCTAGTTTTCTGTGAAGATATTTACTTTTTCACCATAAGCTGCAAACCGCACACAAATATCTCTCTGCAGATAGTACAAAAAGACTGTTTCTGAATTGTGCATTCATAAGGTTCTACTGTGTGAGATTAATACACACGTCAGAAATAAATTTCTCAGAATGCTTCTGTCTATTTTTTATGTGAAGATATTTCTTTATCTCCATAGGGCTCAAAACGGTCAGATATATCCCACTGCAGATGCTACAAAAAGGCTGTTTCCAATCTGCTCAATAAAAAGAAAGCTTCTACTCTGTGAGAAGAAAGCACACATCATAAGAAAGTTTCTCAGAATGTTCTGTCTAGTTTTTATGTGAAGATATTTCCTATTTCACCTTAGGCCTCAAAGGGCTGACAAATATCCCTTTGCAGATTCTACAGTAAGACGGTTTCCGAACTGATCAATGAAAAGAAAGGTTCAACTCTCTGCAAGGAATGGACACATCACAAAGAAGTTTCTCAAAGTTCATCTGTTTAGTTATTATGTGAAGACATTTCTTTTTCACCGTAGGCCTCAAACCACTCAGAAATATCCCGTTGCAGATTGTACAAAAAGACAGTTTCCAAACTGCTCAGTCAAAACAAAGGTTCAACACTGAGATGAATGTACACATCACAAAGACGTTTCTCAGAACGCTTCTGTTTAGTTTTTATGTGAAGATATTTCCTTTTTCACCATAGACCTCAAAGGACTCCAAATATCCATTTGCAGATTCTGCAAAAAGAGTGTTTCCAAACTGGTCAATCAAAAGAAAGATTAAACTCTGTGAGATGAATGCGAACATCACAAAGCAGTTTCTCAGAATGCTTCTGTCTAATTTTTATGTGAAGATATTTCCTTTTTCATCATAGGCCTTAAACTGCTCACAAATATCCCTCTGCAGATACTACAAAAAGACTGTTTCCAAACTGCTCAATCAAAAGAAAGGTTCAACTCTGCAAGATGAAAGCACTCATCAAAAAGAAGTTTCTCAGAAAGCTTCTGTCTAGTTTTTATGTGAAGATATTTCATATTTCAACAAAGGCCTCAAAGGGCTTAGAAATATGCCTTTGCAGAGTGTCCAAAGAGACTCTTTCCAAACTGCTCAATCAAAGGAAACTTTCAACATGTGAAATGAAAGTGCACATCACAAACAAGTTTCTCAGATGGTTTCTTTCTAGTTTTAATATGAAGATATTTCCTTTTTCACCATGCGCTTCAGTGGGCTCAAAAATATCTCTTTTCAGTTCCTACAAAAGGCCTCTTTCCAAACTGCTCTAACAAAGGAAAGTTTCAACTCTGTGAGGCGAAATCACACATCACAAATAAGTTTCTCAGAAAGCTTTTTCTAGTTTTCATGGGAAGATATTTCCTATTTCACCTTAGGCCATAAAGGGATAACAAATATCCCTTTACAGAATCTACAAAAAGACTCTTTCCAAACTGCTCCACCAAAAGAAAATTTCAACTGTATGAGATTAATGGATGCATCACAAAGCAGTTTCTCAGAAAGCTTCTGTCTAGTTTTTATGTGAAGATATTTCTTTTTCACCATAGGCCTCAAACATCTAAGAAATATCCCTTTGCAGATTGGACATAAAGACTGTTTCCAAACTTCTCAATCAAAAGAAATTTTCAACTCTGTGTGATGAATGTACACATCACAAAGAACTTTCTCAGAATGCTTCTGTCTAGTTTTTATGTGAAGATATTTACTTTTTCACCATAGGCCTTAAACCACTCCCAAATATCCCTCTGCATATAATACAAAAAGACTGCTTCCAAACTGCTCAATGAAAAGTTCAACTCTGTGGGATAAAAGCACACATCACAAAGACGTTCTTCAGAAAGTTTCTCACTAGATTTTATGTGAAGATATTTAGTTTTTCACCACAAGCCACAAAGCTCTCCAAATATCCATTTGCAGATTCTTCAAAAAGACTGTTTCCAAACGGATCAATCAAAAGAAAGTTTCAACTCTGTGAGATGAATGCAAACATCACAAAGAAGTTTCTCAGAATGCTTCCGTCTAGTTTTTCTGTGAAGATATTTCCTATTTCACCATGGCCGTCAATGGGTTCACATATATCCTTTCGCAGATTCTACAGAAAGACTGTTTCTGAACTTCTCAATGAAAAGAAATGTTCAACTGTGGGAGATGAATGCACACACATGAAAAAGAATTTTCTAAGAATGCCTCTGTGTAGTTTTTATGCTAAGATATTTCTTTTTCACCGTAGACCTCAAACCACTCAGAAATATCCCTTTGCAGATTGTAGGAAAAGATGGTTCCCAAACTGCTCAATGAAAAGAAAGGTTCAACTCTGTGACATGAATATGCACATCACAAAGAAGTTTTTCAGAAAGCTTCTGTTTAGTTTTTAAGTGAAAATATTTCCTTTTTCACCATAGGCCTCAAAGCCCTCCAAATATCCTTTTGCAGAATCTACAAAAAGAGAGTTTCCAAACTGTTCAATGAAAAGATAGATTCAAATCTGAGAGATGAAAGCACACATCACAAAGAAGTTTCCCATAATGCTTCTGTCTACTTGTTTTGTGAAGATATTTTCTATTTCAATATAACCTCAAAGGGCTCACAAATATCCCTTTGCAGACTCTACAAAAAAGACAGTTTTTGAACTGCTCCATGAAAAGAAAGTTTCAACTCTGTGAGATGAATGCACAAATAATAAACTAATTTCTCATAATGCTTCTGTCTAGTTTTTATGTGAAGATATTTCTTTTTCACCATAGGCATAAAACCGTTCAGAAATATCCCTTTGTAGATTCTACAAAAAGACTGTTTCCAAACTGCTCAATCAAAATAAAGGTTCAACCCTGTGAGATGAATGCACATATAACAAAGAAGTTTCTCAGAAATCTTCTGTCGTGTTTTTATGTGAAGATATTTCCTTTCTCAACATAGGCCTCAACGTGATCCAAATATCCATTTGCAGATTCTACAAAAAGACTGTTTCCAAACTGATCAATCAAAACTAATTTTTAACTCTCTGAGATGAAAGCACACATAACAAAGAAGTTACTCAGACAGCTTTTCTCTAGTTTGTATGTGAAGATATTTCCATTTCACCTGAGGCCATAAAGGGCTCAGAAATATTCCTTTGAAGGTTCTACAAAGAGACTGTTTCCAAAGTGCTCAATCAAAAGAAAGGTTCAACTCTGTGAGATGAATGCACACATCACAAAGAAGTTTCTCAGAATACTTCTGTCTAGTTATTATGTGAAGATATTTCCTTTTTCACCATAGTCTTTAAACCGCTGAAAAATATCCCTCTGCAGATACTACAAAAAGACTATTTCCAAACTGGTCCATCAAAGAAAGTTTCAACTCTGTGAGATGAATGGACTCATCACAAAGA
Organism: Pongo abelii; assembly: GCF_028885655.2. Lineage (NCBI taxonomy): Eukaryota > Metazoa > Chordata > Mammalia > Primates > Hominidae > Pongo > Pongo abelii. Next base: position 11,482,621 of record NC_085929.1, on the reverse strand, counting down.
AGTTTCTCAGAATTCTTCTGTCTAGTTTTTATGTGAACCTATTTCCTTTTTCACCGTAGGACTCAAATTGCTCCAAATATCCATTTGCAGATCCTACAAAAAGAATGTTTCCAAACTGCTCAATCAAAAGATAGGCGCAACTCTGTGAGACAAAAGCACACATCACAAAGAAGTTTCTCAGAAAGCTTCTGTCTACTTTTTATATGAAGGTATTTCCTTTGGCAACATAGGCCTTAAACTGCTCACAAATATAACTCTGCTTATACTTCCAAGAGACTTTCTCCAAATTGCTAAATCAAAAGAAACGTTCAACCTTGTGAGATGAATGCACACATCACAAAGAAGTTTCCCAAAATGCTTCTGTCTAGTTATTATGTGAAGATATTTCCTTTTTCACTATAGTCTATAAACCACTCAAAAATATCCCTCTGCAGATACCACAAAAAGACTGATTCCAAACTGATCCATCAAAGAAAGTTTCAACTCTGTGAGATGAATGGACTCAACACAAAGAAGTTTCACAGAATTCTTCTGTCTAGTTTTTATGTGAACATATTCCCTTTTTCACCATAGGACTCAAATTGTTCCAAATATCCATTTGCAGATTCTACAAAAAGAATGTTTCCATACGTCTCAATCAAAAGAAAGGTGAAACTTTGTGAGACGAAAGCACACATCACAAAGAAGTTTCTCAAAAAGCTTCTGTTTACTTTTTATATGAAGGTATTTCCTTTTGCACAATAGGCCTTAAACTGCTCAAAAATATAACTCCGCTTATACTTCCAAGAGACTTTCTCCAAATTGCTAAATCAAAAGAAACGTTCAAATTTGTGAGATGAATGCACACATCACAAAGAAGTTTCTCAAAATGCTTCTGTCTAGTTTTCATGTGAAGATATTTATTTTTCACCATTGGCCTCAAACCACTCTGAAATATCCCTTTGCAGTTTGTACAAAAAGACTGTTTCCAAACTGCCCAATGAAAAGAAATGGTCAACTATTAGAGACGAATGGAAATGTCACAAATAGTTTTCTCAAAAAGCTACTGTCTAGTTTTTATGTGAAGATATTTCCTTTTCCTCTATAGGCCTCAAAACGCTCCAAAAATCCATTTGCAGATTCTACAAAAAGACTGTTTCCAAACTACCCCATAAAAAGAAAGGTTCAACTCTGTGAGAGGAAAGTGCACATCACAAAGAAGTTTCTCAGAAAGCTTCTATCTAGTTTTTATGTGAAGATATTTCATATTTCAACATAGGCCATATGGGGCTCACAAATATCCATTTGCAGATTCTAAGAAAATACAGGTTCCAAACTGCTAAATCAAAAGAAAGGTTTAACTCTGTGAGATGAATGGACACATCACAAAGAAGTTTCTCAGAAAGCTTCTGTCTAGTTTTTATGTGAAGATATTTCTTTTTCACCATAAGCCACAAAAGGCTAAGAAATTTCCCTTTGCAGCTTCTACAAAAGACTGTTTCCAAACTGCTCAATCGAAAGAAAAGTTGAATTCTGTGACGTGAATTCACACATCACAAAGAAGTTTCTCAGAAATCTTCTGTCTAGTTTTTATGTGAAGATTCTTCCTTTTTCACCATGGGCCTCAAATAGCTCCAAATATCCATTAGCAGATTCTACAAAAAGACTTTCCAAATTGCTCAATCAAAAGAAAGGTTCAGTACTGTGAGAAGAAAGCACACATCACAAAGAAGTTTCTCAGAAATCTTATGTCTAGTTTTTATGTGGAGATATTTCGTATTTCATCACAGGCCATAAAGAGCTCACAAATATCTCTTTGCAGATTCTACAAAACGACTGTTTCCAAACTGCTCAATCAAAAAAAAATGTTCAACTCTGTGACATGAATGGACACATCACAAAGAAGTTTTTCAGATGCTTCTATCTACTTTTTATGTACAGATATTTCCTTTTCACCATAGACCTCAAATGGCTCAGAAATATCTCTTTGCAGATTTTACAAAAAGACTATTTCCAAACTGCTCAAACAAAAGAAAGATTCAACTCTCTGAAATGAAAGCTCACATCACAAAGAAGTTTCTCAAAATGATTCTGTCTAGTTTTTATGTGAATATATTTCCTTTTTGACCTTAGGCCTCAAAGCTCTCCAAATATCCACTTGTAGACTCTTCAAAAAGACTGTTTCCAAAGTGATCAATCAAAAGAAAGGTTCAGCTGTGTAGGATGAAAGCACACATCACAAAGAAGTTTCTCAGAAAGATTCTGTCTAGTATTTATGTGAAGATATTTCCTATTTCTCCATAGGCCTAAAGGGGATCACAAATATCCCTTTGCAGATACTACAAGAAGACTGTTTCCAAACTGCTCAATGAAAAGAAAGGATCAACTCTGTGAGGTGAATGCACAGATAAAAAAGAAGTTTCTCAGAATACTTCTGTCTAGTTTTTATGTGAAGATATTTCTTTTTCACCACAGGCCTGAAACCACTCAGAAATATTCCTTTGCAGATTGCACAAAAAGAATGTTTCCAAACTCTTCAAAGAACAGAAAGGTTCAACTCTTTGATATGAATGCAAACATCACAAAAAGTTATCTCTAAAAGCTTCTGTCTGGTTTTTACGTGAATATTTAGTTTTTCAGCATAGGCATCAAACCGCTCACAAATATACATTTTCAGATTCTATACAATGACTTGTTCCCAAACTGCTCAATGAAAAGAAATGTTCAAATCTGTGAGATGAAAGCACGCATCACAAAGAAGTTTCTTAGAAAGTTTCTGTCTAGTTTTTAGGTACAGATACTTCCTTTTTCACCTTATGCCTCAAAGCGCTCCAAATATCCATTTACCAATTCTACCAAAAGAGTGTTTCCAAACTGATCAATCAAAGGAAACGTTCAACTCTGTGAAATGAAAGCACACATCACAAAGAAGTTTCTCAGAATGCTTCTGTCTAGTTGTTATGTGAAGACATTTTCTATTTCACTATAGGACTCAAAGGGCTCAGAAATATCCCTTTGCAGATTCTACAAAAGGACTGTTTCCAAACTGCTCAATCAAAAAGAAGGTTTGCAAGCATCACAAAGAAGTTTCTCAAAAATCTTCTGTCTAGTTTTTATGTGATGATATTTCCTATTTCACCATAGGTCTCAAAGGGCTCAGAAATATCCCTTTGCAGATTCTATGAAAAGACTCTTTCCAAACTACTGAATGAAATGAAAGTTTCAAATCTGTGGGATGAATGCACACATCACAGAGAAGTTTCCCGGAATGCTTCTGTCTGATTTTTATGTGAAGATATTTCTTTTTCACCATAGGCTTCAAACCACTCAGAAATATCCCTTTACAGATTGTGCAAAAAGACTGTTTCTAAACAGCTCAATGAAAAGGAAGATTCAACTCTGGGAGATGAATGGAAACACCACAAAGAAGTTTCTCAAAAAGCTTCTGTCTGGTTTTTATGTGAAGGTATTTCCTTTTTCACCGTAGGCCTCAAACTGCTCACAAACATCCCTTTGCAGATTCTACAAAAAGACTGTTTCCAAACTGCACAATGAAAAGAAAGGTTAAACTCTGTGAGATGAAAGCACACATCACAAAGAAGTTTCTCAGAATGCTTTTGTATAGTTTTGTGTGAAGAAGTTTCCTTTTTCACCATAGCAATCAAAAGAACGGTTCAAATGTGTGGGATGAATGCACACATCCCAAAGAAGTTTCTCAGAAAACTTCCATTTAGTTTTTTGTGAAGACATTTCCTTTTTCACCATGGGCCTCAAAGCACTCCAAATATCCACTTCAGATTCTACAAAAAGAATGTTTCCAATCTGCTCAATCAAAAGAAAGGTTCAACTCTGTGAGGTGAAAGCACACATCACAAAGAAGTTTCTTAGAAACCTTCTCTCTAGTTTATATGTGAAGATATTTCATATTTCAAAATAGGCCTCAAAGGGCTTAGAAGTATACCTTTGCAGATGCTACAAAAAAAGAGTGTTTCCAAACAGCTCTATCAAAAGAAATATTTAACTTGGTGAGATGAATGCACACATTACATAGAAGTCTCTCATAATGATTCTGTCTAGTTTTTTTGAGAAGCCATTTCCTTTTTCACTATAGGCCTCAGTCTGCTCATTAATAGCCCTCTGCAGATACTAGAAAAAGAGTCTTTCCAAACTGCTCAATCAAAATAAAGGTTCAAATCTTTGAGATGAAAGCCCACGTCACAAAGAAGTTTCTCAGAAAGTTTCTGTCTAGTTTTTATGTGAAGATATTTCCTATTTCACCTTAGTCCTCAAAGGGATCACAACTATCCCTTTTCAGATTCTACAAAAAACTCTTTCTGAACTGCTTCATCAAAGGAAAGGTTCAATTCTGTGAGATGAATGCACACATAAAAAATTAGTTTCTCAGAATGCTTCTGTCTTGTTTTTATGTGAAGATATTACTTTTTCACCATAGGTCTCAAACCGCAAACAGATATTCCTTTGCAGATTGCACAAAAAGTATGTTTCCACACTGCTCAATGAACAGAAAGTTTCAACTCAGTGAGATGAATGCAAACATCACAAAGAGTTTTCTCAAAATACTTCTGTTTAGGTATTATGTGAAGATATTTACTTTCTCACCATAGGCCTCAAACTGCTCACAAATATCCCTTTGCAGATTCTACAAAATGACTTGTTGTGAAATTGCCCAATGAAAAGGAAGGTCCAAATCTGAGATGAAAGCATGCATCACAAAGAAGTTTCTCAGAAGTTTCTCTCTAGTTTTTATGTGTAGATATTTCCTTTTTCACCATAGGACTCAAAGCACTCCAAATATCCCTTTGCAGATTCTACAAAAAGAGTTTTTCCAAACTGCTCAATCAAAAGAGAGGTTCAACTCTTTGAGATGAAAGCACACAGTACAAAGAAGATTTTCAGAAAGCTTTTGTCTAGTTTTTATGTGAAGATATTTCCTATTTCACCATAGGCCTCAATGTGCTCACAAATATCCCTTTGCAGATTCTTCAAAAGGACTCTTTCCAAACTGCTGAATCCAAGGAAAGTTTCAACCCTGTGACATGAATGCACACATCACAAAGAAGTTTCTCAGAATGCTTCTGTCTAGTTTTTATGTGAAAATATTTCCTGTTCACCATAGGCATAAAACGTTGCAAATATCCATTTGCAGATTCTACAAAAAGACTGTTTCCAACCTGCTCAATCAAACGAAAAGTTCAACTCTGTGAGATGAAGGCACACATGACAAATAAGTTTCTCAGAAAGCTTCTGTCCAGTTTTTATTTGAAGATTTTCCCTATTTCACTATAGGCCTGAAAAGGCTCACAAATATCCTTTTGCATATTCTAAAAAAAGACTGTTTCCAAACTACTCAATCAAAAGAGAGGTTCAAATATGTGTGATGAATGCACACATCACAAAGAAATTTCTCAGAATGTTTTTGTCTAGTTTTTATGTGAAGATATTTATCTTTCACCATAGGCCTCAAATGGCTCAGAAATATCCCTTTGCAGCTTGTACAAAAAGACTGTTTCCAAACTGCTCAATCAAAAGAAAGTTTCAACACTGTGAGATGAATGCACACATCACAAAGAAGTTTCTCAGAAAGCTTCTGTTTAGCATTCATGTGAAGATATATCCTTTTTCACCATAGGCCTCAATGGGCTCAGAAATATCCCTTTGCAGATTCTACAAAAGGACTGTTTAGAAAACTGCTTAATCCAAAGAAATGTTCAACTCTGTGAGTTGAATGCATACATCTCAAAGAAGTTTCTCATAACGGATCTGTCGAGTTTTTTTTGTGAAGATATATCCTTTTCAACCATATGTCATAAACTGCTAATGAATATCCCTCTGCAGATACTACAAAAAGACTGTTTCCAAACTGTTGCATCCAAAGAAATGTTCAACTCTGTGAGATGAATACACCCATCACAAAGGAGTTTCTCAGAATGCTCCTGTCTGGTTTTTATGTGAAGATATTTCCTTTTTCACCATGGGCCTCAAAGTACTCCAAATATCCATTTACAGACTCTACAAAAAGAGTTTTTCCAAACTGCTCATTCAAAAGAAAGGTTCAACTCTGTGAGATGAAAGCACACATCACAAAGTAGTTTCTCAGAAAGCTTCTGTCTAGTTTTTATGTGAAGATATTTCCTATTTCACCGTAGGCCATAAAAAGCTCACAAATTTTTTTTGCAGATTCTTCAAAAAGACTGTTTCCAAACTGCCCAATCCAAAGAAAGGTTCAACTGTGTGAAAAGAATGGACACATCACAAAGAAGTTTCTCAGAATGCATCTATCCAGTTTTATGTGAAGATATTTCTTTTTCATCCTAGGCCTCAATGGGCTCAGAAATATCCCTTTGCAGATTCTAAAAAAGAACTGTTTCCAAACTGCTCAATCTAAAGAAAGGTTCACCTCTGTGAGTTGAATGCACACATCACAGAGAAGTTTCCCAGAATGCTTCTGTCTACTTTGTATGTGAATGTATTTCCTTTTTCACCATAGGCCTCAAACCGTTCACAAATATCCCTCTGCAGATACAACAAAAGGACTGTTTCCAATCTGCTAAATCAAAAGATAGGCTCAACAACGTGAGATGAATGCATGCATCACAAATAAGTTTCTCAGAATGCTTCTGTCTAGTTTTAATGTGAAGATATTTCCTTTTTTCACCATAGGCCTCAAAGCACTCCAAACATCCATTTGCAGATTCCACAAAAATACTGTTTCCAAGCTACTCTATCAAAACAAAGGTTCAACTCTGTGAGATGAAAGCACACATCACAAAGAAGTTTCTCACAAAGCTTCTGTCTAGTTTTTATGTAACGATATTTCCTATTTCACCACAGGCCTCAATGGACTCAAAAATATCCCTTTCAGATCCTACAAAAAGAGTATTTCTGAACTTCTCAATGAAATGAAAGTTTCAACCCTGTGAGGTGAATGCACACATAAAAAAGAAGTTTCACAGAATGCTTCTGTCTAGATTTTATGTGAAGATATTACTTTTTCACCATAGACCTCAAACTGCTCAGAAATATCCCTTTGCAGATTGAACCAAAAGACTCTTTCCATACTGCTCAATGAAAAGAAAGATTCATCTGTGTGAGATGAATGCACACATAGAAAAGAAGTTTCTCAGAATGCTTCTGTCTAGTTTTTATGTGAAGATATTTCCTTTTTCACCATAGTCCTTAAACCATTCACAAATATCCCTCTGCAGATACTACAAAAAGACTGTTTCCAAACTGCTCCATGAAAAGAAAGGTTCAACTCTGTGAGATGAATGCACACATAAGGAAGAAGTTTCTCGGAATGATTCTGTCTAGTCTTTATGTGAAGATAATTCTTTTTCACTACAGGCATCAAACGGCTCAGAAATATCCATTTGCAGATTGTACAAAAATACTTTTTCCAATCTGCTCAATCAAAAGAAAGGTTCTGTTCTGTGATATGAATCCAGGCATCACAAAGAAGATTCTCAGAAGCTTCTTTTTGTGTTTTTGTGAAAATATTTCCGTTTTCACCATAGGCCTAAAAGAGCTGCAAATATCCATTTGTGGATTCTACAAAAAGACTGTTTTGAAACTGATCAATCAAAAGAAAAGTTCAACTCTGTGAGACGAAAGCACACATTGCAAAGCATTTTCTCAGAAATATTCTGTCTAGTTTTTATGTCAAGGTATTTCCTGTTTCATCATAGGCTGTGAAGGGCTCACAAATATCCATTTGCATATTTTAAAAAAAGACTGTTTCCAAACTGCTCAAAGAAAAGAAAAGTTCAAATCTGTGAGATGAATGCACACATCAGAAAGAACTTTCTCAGAATGCTTCTGTCTAGTTTTTATGTGAAGATATCTCTTTTTCACCTTAGGTCTCAAATAGCTAAGAAATATCCCTTTCCAGATTTTACAAAAAGACTGTTTCCAAACTGCTCAATAAAAAAAAAGTTTCAACACTGTGAGATGAATACACACATCAAAAAGAAGTTTCTCAGAAAGCTTCTGCTTTCTTTTTATTTGAAAATATTTCCCTTTTAACCATAGGCCTCAATGGGCTCAGAAATATCTCTTTTCAGATTCTACAAAATGACTGTTTAGAAAACTGCTGGATACAAATTACACCATTATGGCTCACACACTGCAGCCTCAACCTCCCAAGGGTTTGGCGATTCCTCAAGGGATCCTACAGCCTTGGCCTCCCAAAGTGTTGGCGTTACAGGCTTGAGCCACCAGCACCCGGCCTGAGTTAATACATCTGGTCTCACTACGTCTTAACCACACACCCATGAAGAACTCAACTCAAGAGAGAGTTGGCAAGAGACTCTCGGCATTCTCTCCCGAAAGCAGTGAGGTGGATGTCAGACGTGTGTCCCGAGCTCCTGGGGTTTTAGTTGACCATGTGTAGAGGAGAGATTTCCAATGTTTCCAGAGAGGCACGAGCCACAGTTATTCGGGGCATCGGAACACGAGATGGGCTTTCTGACAGCAACTTAATGGCCAGGAAGGTCCAGAATCTGCCAAGGCCCATGTCCCAGGGTGGGGCCAATGGAACCCAAGGTAGAGGGAGTCAGCGGTCCTCACAGAGAGGACTCCAGCCCTAGGCTCCGCTGTGCAGACCAAATCAGAAGGAAGAGACACCTTCGTCCTACATGCCACATGCCTCCACTGAACTTGGGAGTGGATCTGTTTCCCAAACATAAGGTGACTTTCGCTTTGCAATGGATCACAAGGGGCCAGGCTTTCCAGAGTCAGCAGGATAAAGAAGTCATTCTGGCTCGGCCACCCCCTTCCCCTGGTAACTGGTGAATTTAAATGAGCCGAGGCTGGCCGGGCCAGAGCCGCTACAGGGGGGAGGGGGGTGGGTGGGGTGGGGGTTTCCTAAGGCACTGCAGAAATTGGGCCTTTGCCTAGAGGATGACAGTGCTGCAGGAACCCGTCCAGGCTGCTATATGGCAAGCAGTAAACCACTATGCTTACCGAGATGGGGTTTTCCTCACAGAACGCCTTTATGCAGAAGTACACTCAGAAGAAGCCTTGTTTTTAATGGCTACCTGTTCTTACCTCCCAGGAAAGGCCTATAAAGCATATAGACTCTTGAAAAGACACAGTTGTCCTACACCGCAATGCAAATACCTGCTTGCAAAATGTTGTGTTGATCTCAGTAAGCTTGCAGACTGGGAACAAATCTTATCTGGTGGAGTGTTTAATAAGCAGAAAAGCCATGATGATATTGTTACTGAGTTTGGTGATTCAGTTTGCTTTCCCCTTCCATTGTTGGGACCTGTATATTGCAAGACAGATCGGCTTGCTAAAGGAAAAGAATGTTACCAAAAGAGGCTTAGTTTAAATCCTATCCTCTGGTATCCCTTTGAATCATCATGTGAAATAGGTGAAAAGCCAGATACTGACCAAACATTTAAATTCACATCTTTACAGAACTTTAGCAACTGTCTGCCCAACTCTTGCACAACACAAGTACCTAATCACAGTTTATGTCACAGACAACCTGAGACCATTCTTATGGAAACACCCCAGGACACAACTGAATTAAACAGGGTCAATTTAGAATCTTCCAATTCAAAGTACTCCTTGAATACAGATTCCCCAGTGTCTTTTATTGATTCAGCTGTAATTTCACCTGAAACTTTCCCACTGGGAACAGGAACTTCCATATTATCTAAACAGGTTCAAAATAAACCAAAAACTGTCGAAGTTTATTAACAGGACCAGCAGCTCTTAGTCCATTTACCCCACGTTTTGGGATTTTGCCATTAGAAACCCCAAGTCCTGGAGATGGATCTTATTTAAAAAACTACACTAATACACCTTCTGTAATTGATGTGCCATCCACCAGAGCCCCCTCAAAAAAGTCTGTTGCCAGAATTGGCCACAGACTGTTGCCAAAATTGGCCACAGAGGAATAGCTCAATCTAATATAAATGACAACCTGGAAATTACAAAATTGGACTCTTCCATCAATTCAGAAGAGGAAATATCCACAATCACACCTCAGATTCAGGCTTTTAATCTACAAAAAGCAGCAGCAGAAGGCTTGATGAGCCTTCTTCATTAAAGGGGGAAAGGTTATTTATTTTTATGTTCATACCACTGCAAAGAAGCTATAAATATTTTGAGCCATCTACCTTCTCACCACTACAATACTGGTTGGGTACTGTGCCAAATTGGAAGGTCTTATTTTGAACTTTCAGAGTACATGCATGCTGAAAGAATATTCTCAGAGGTTAGAAGGATTGAGAATTATAGAGTCAAAGGCATGGAAATCTACTCTACAACACTTTGGCATCTTCAAAAAGATGTCGCTCTTTCATTTCTGTCAAAAGACTTAACAGACATGGATAAAAATTCGCCAGAGGCCTGGTGTGCTGCAGAGAACTGTTTCAGTCTGCAACGGGAACACGATATTGCAATTAAATTCTTCCAGAGAGCTATCCAAGTGGATCCAAATTATGCTTATGCCTATACTTTATTAGGGCGAGAGTTTGTCTTAACTGAAGAATTGGACAAAGTGTTAGCTTGTTTTCGAAATGCTATCAGAGTCAATCCTAGATATTACAATGCATGGTAAGTGGTAATGAATTGTAAAGACAAAGTCTTGTTGATGGTGCTGGTAGTCACTGATTTATCTTGTTAGATAGCTCTTTATTGTCATGAATTTAGTTACTAATACTTAGGAATGGTACATACTGGTCAATAACTTCAAACCAACTTTTTTTATGAAATGTATGTCTTTAACAAACTCTTCAGTTAACTAATGATAGTAGAATACGAGATGCTTATACTCAACAGTTTCAGTCTTCTACAAAACTTTTGCAGATACTGCAGTTGTGTTTTGTTTGTTTGCTTGTTTAGTTTTGTTACTTGATTTGTTACTTTTTCTTCGAACACAAAAATGGTGATTGGGACAAAAAGTGCTTGGGAAATTGGAAAGGAATAGCATAATTCACTTATTGGATAATAGAAAAAAACACGGAAAATTTCACTAGTTGCTTTTTGACAATGTTCCAGTTTATTGAGTTACTATTAAAAACTTAATGTATCCTTTATTTAGCAGTATCTCTGTTTTACTTTTTTGTATTTGTGTATAAGTAGACACATAGGAAATTACTACCCAGTTCATATTGTTATCAACTGAATAACATATGAAAAAGTTTGGTCCTACTTCTGCCTCAACACCATACTTAATGTTGTCATTTATTGTATTTCTCTGGACTGACTTAAAAGTTTAAATATCAAGAGAAGGCCAGGCATGGTGGCTCATGCCTGTCATCCCAGCATTTTGGGAGGCCAAGGCGGGCAGATCACAACGTCAAGAGATCGAGACCATATGGTGAAACACCGCCTATATTAAAAGTATAAAAATTAGCTGGGCATGGTGGCAGGCGCCTGTAGTCCCAGCTACTCAGGAGGCTGAGGAAGGATAATCACTTGAACCTGGGAAGTGGAGGTTGCAGTGAGCCAAGATTATGCCATTGCACTCCAGCCTGGGCGACAGAGTGAGACGCCGTCTCAAGAAAATAATAAAATATAAATAAAATAATATAAAATAAAATAAAATAAAATAAATATCAAGAGAAGGTATAATTCTGAAGTAGTAACACTGCGGAAGCTTTTTTGTCAGATACGGTTATCTTTGGGGTTAGTTATTATAGCAGTTGAATTTTAACACTTGATTTGCTTCTAAATCTGAAGCATTATATTACTAAAATATCTTTTGATTTGTGATTATGTTGTTTAATGGATTATATATCATTTTGCAGTAGTAGTTGCTGTGTCTGAAAGATTGCCAAAATATAGTGCTAGCTATTGCTGAACAATGTAACAATCAACTTGCCAATATTGCCATCTCTTCCAATAGCTATGTTCTCCATAATATTTTAAGAACTCAGTTCTTCATAAGGCTTGTGTTGTTTTTGATTTGATTTTTTCCCAAGTCTGGTGGATCCTTGTGCTGTTCTTTTTTAAATGTGTATTGTCTGTCCAGCTATTCTGCAGGAGTCATATTCTTAAAAACCTTAACCATATCAAAAATTGTGTTTAAAGGAGGATTATTCAGACTGGCATGCTTTTAGTAGGAGGAGTTTAAATGCTGACGTATTTAGGTAACTCTAAATATTGAGCAACTTTATTCTATCTACAAAATAGATAGCCTTTCTTTTCTTTTCACTTTCACTATCATTTAATACCTTTTCTTCATCTATAACACAATTATAACGATATACAAAGCCACTCAAATAAAGCAGATATATTGTGCTTTAAAAAAAAAAAAAGAAGTCATTATATGGCACACAATGAGGTGTGACTCAAATCTAGAATCTCCAGTGAAAACCAATGAAACAGGGTCAAATCCCGTGTCTACTAAAAATAAAAAATTGAGCCAGGCGTGGTGGTGCTGAGGCAGGAGAATCACTCTAACCCAGGAGACAGAGGTTGCAGTGAGCTGAGATCACGCCACTGTACTCCAGCCATGGGGGGAGAGAGCAAGACTCCCTCTCAGAAGCAAACAAACACAGAAAGCAAATAAAGGTGTTTAACACAACGTGTCAGGCTCAGGTCTCTTGACAGGATACATCCAGCACCCGGGGAAACATTGATGGGTGGGATGGAATCTATTATGTGGCCTCAAGGAAGGGTTTGAGAGACAGTCCTGCAAACGTGACGGCCTAAAGAAGCCCCTCGGCCCAAGAAGCGATATTCATTTGTATCCTGTAGCCACCCACGAGGGAGATTCAGGCTCTCTACAGACCCCCAAACCCCACCCCACCCCACCCCACCCCATCGCAACCCACGCCCCCGCTTCGTGAAATGAGCTGTCGCTCCATCAGGCTCTATTCAGGCCGTGTGGTTTTGTAACCTCCATCGTGTGTGCCTGGGTTGTGGGGTGGGGTTGGGGCGGCCGTGGACAGAGGAGGGGATAAAGTGGTGGTGTCCCGTGTGTGCCCAGTACGTGGGACGTGGGTGGGGTGGCCAGAGCCTAGGGAACTCATTGCCTGTCAGGACGTCTCCCCTCCTGGTCCCCTCTCTGACCTACGCTCCACATCTCTGCAGTTCAGTGGGGACCTTGTGGGTGGAAGTCACCATCCCTTTGGACTTTAGTCGAGGAAGGCCGGGCTCCCAAGTGTCTCCCTGGAGTCGGGGCCTTGGGCAGGCTCACAAGGATGCTGAAGGTAATGGTTGGTGACAGTGATGTAAGTTGGAGGCCTCGGGCCAATGCAGAGGTATCCATTTGACCTCAGTGGGACAGGTCAGCTTTGTGGAGTCCCGGGCTTCCTTCCAGAGACTCCCCCAGTGCTAGCAAGCATGGTCCCGAGGATCCCAGCTCCCAGCAGAAGCACTTTTGTTCACACAGAATCCTGGGCAGGAAAGTTATCAGCAGGTTTAGACCTCCTAGCCAAAAAGCCAAAGCCACTTCTGGGATTTTTTTTCAAAGAGCCAGTGGTTCCACAATGGGCCATGGGTAGTTGTGGAAATGGAGAGAAGTGTTTGCAGATACATATTTCAGACAGAACGGACAGGGCTTGGTCATAGGTCATGAAGGACATGAGCAGATGTACATTGAGAAAACCCTCCCAGCATCCTAGGTGAACAGAGGTATGATTTTTTGAGACAGTCGAGCTAGATGCAACCCCAGATTTTAGGGTTGGATCTTTATTAATATGTAGTATCTATGAGGTATCAAAGTCCAGAAATCAACTCTCCAGTTCTGTACAGTATTTTGTAGGGAGATCAACTCTGGGTTGTCTAAAGTTAAGAGTACAGGCCGTGGTAATGGATTAAATTAGATATACTTGAAGTTATTTTGCCAAGAAAGAGAGGGCGGGAGATAGGGAGAGCCAGAGAGTGAGCGAGCAAGAGAGAGAGACACACAGAGACAGAGACAGAGAGACAGACAGAGAGACACAAAGATAAACAGAAAGAGAAAGACAGAGAGAGACAGAGAGATAAAGACACAGAGAAAGACACAGATGGAAAGAGACAGAAAGAAACTGAAAGACAGACAGAGACAGAAAGAGAGAGAGATAGACAGAGAGAGCGACAGACCGACAGGCAGCCAGACAGGCGGAGAAAGAGAGTAAGACAGAAAGCAGACACACACACACAGAGAGACAGAGACAGTTGGAGAGACAGAGAGAAAGAAAGAGAGAGACAGACAGAGGGAAAGAGACAGAGAGAGAAAGAGACAGACAGAGGGAGAGACAAAAACAGACACAGAGAGAGACAGACAGAGACAGAGACAGAGAGAAACAGACAAGGAGAGAGAGACAGACAGACAGGAAGAGAAAGACAGTAAGACAGAAGACAGACACAGAGGGAGAGAGACAGAGAGACAGAGACAGAGAGACAGACAGGCAAAGAGAGAGAAAAAAACAGAAAGACAGGGAGAGAGAGAGACAGACAGGGAGAGAGAGAGAGAGATACTGACAGACAGGCAGAGAAAGAGAATAAGACAGAAGACAGACACAGTGAGAGAGACAGAGAGAGAGACAGAGACAGTGAGACAAAGAAAGAAAGAGAGATACAGACAGACAGACAAAGAGACAGACAGAGAAAGGCGAGACGGACAGAGAGAGACAGAGAGAGAGAAAGAGAGAGAGAGAGAGGCAGGCAGAGAAAGAAAGAAAGAAAGAAGACAGACACCATGAGAGAGACAGGCAGAGAGAGAGACACACAGAGACAGAGAGACAGAGAGAAAGAAAGAGACAGACAGAGATAAAAACAGAGACGGACACAGAGAAACAGACAGACAGGGAGAGAGAGAGACAGACAGACAGGCAGAGAGATTGAGACAGAAAGGCAAAGAAAGGGAGTAAGACAGAAGACAGACACAGTGAGAGAGACAGGCAAAGAGAGAGAGAAAAAAATAGACAGACAGGCAGAGAGAGAGAGAGACAGAGAAAGAGAGACAGAGAGACAGATAGAGGAGGAGGAATGGCGTGGTCAGGAAATAATTACACATATTTTATAACGCTTTTGATTCCGTAAAGGGTGGCCGGGGTGTGCTTTGAAAACAACAACAACAGCAACAAGTGCAGCAGCAGCAGCAGCAGGAGCAGCGGCAGCATTCGCTTATGGATTTCTAGAAAATAAGATGTTCTGAAGTAAAACATCAACCGGCTCTCACTACAAGTTGAGAGATTCACAAAACACTAGTTAACAACAGGAGAAAACAGCAGCTAACATGTCTTGGGGAAAAGATACGTCTTCCTGAAAATTAGGGATTTCTACTTCACCTGAAAAGAAATACATACGAAAAAGGAAAAACAAGAACAAAACAAAACAAAACAACAAACACGGGCCAAGGCACCATCCCTGGAAATCTTAAGTGAGCAAAGTATTAGTTTTCAGAAAACATTTCTATTATGGGCAAATACTAAGAACGCCCAGACTAGAGCTGTGACGCCATTCCCATTGTGAAACTATACTGGCTGGAGGGCGGAGAAACTAAAACATCATGTTAAAAGGTGATGGAGACCCAGCCAGGGTGAAGCTTTCCTAGGGAGGGAGGCCTGAGGAGGGAAGTGGGGGGAAAAAACCCCACAAGAGCAGGCCCGCCCGCTTGCCCACGCGGGTCAAGGGCTATGCCATTGGTCTGAGCTCCCTCCAGGGAATTGGGACTGTGCCACCCCCATCTTCAAAAATGGTGGCCACTGAGTGAGGCCTGATGACCACCGTTGCAAATGTCAGCCTGGCAAGAATGAGATCGCCGGTAAGGGGTGGGGGATGGGCAGAGAAAAGGGAAGCACACCAGGGTGGCTCCAGAAGGTTTCCAAGCAGGGTGATGGGAGGCGGGGGGTGGGGGGGTTTGGGGGGAACCCGCCTAACTGACTCACTAAATGAAGGTAAAGGGACGTGGGTAGTGGGGGGAACCGGGGGGCGACTTGAAAATTTAAGTAACCCCTCCTAAAACCCAAGTAGAAGAGTCTATACGCATGAAAGAAACCAACACGCAAAGAAAACTAAAGCGCTGATAAAAGAACAATAGGGCCCCCGCCAGGGCGGAGGTTCCCTAGGCAACCAGGGAGAGAGGGAGGGACCTCCAGAAGGGAGAGAGAGAAACCCGTTGCCCAGGCTTAGTGAAGTAAGCAAGACCTCCCTCCATATCACCTAGACTTTCAATAACAGTGGCCGCTAGATGATGCCCAAAGACAACCGATGCCTGGAAGTGTCAGTCAGCATGGAAAATAATGCATTTATTTATTTATTTATTTATTTGTTTGTTTGTTTAGAGACAGAGTCCTACTTACTCTACAGCCCGGGCTGTAGTGCAGTGGCATGATCTCGGCTCACTGCAGTCTCCGCCTCCCAGGTTCAAGTGATTCTCCCACCTCAGCCTCCCGAGTAGCTGGCATTACAGGCGCATACCCCACCGTGCCCGACTCAGTTTAGTATTTCTTGTAAAGACGGGGTTTTACCGTGGTGGCAAGGCTGGTCTCGAACTCCCAACCTCAAGTGATCCCCCACCTCGGCCTCTGGAAGTTCTGGGATGACAGACGTGAGCCACCACGCCCGGCCTTAACCATGTATTTTTGAGTCGAGGAGCTTATCAGGGAAATACGAGAAGTAGGGACGCCACACATGACAGAGAGAAAAGTCTGAAAATGCCCCTTCCATCCAAGTGGGCACCCGGCCTCGACCTCCCAAAGACGTACACCGAGTGGTGAAGCATAGCAAGGCCCGTCTGTCTGGATTCCTCTCGGCCTCTCTAAGCAGGCCCTTCTCACTTTCATGGAAGGGGCAGGGCCCTCTCCTTCATGGGGGATCTGACAGACTGACAGAGAAAAAGACAGACATAGAAAGACAGAGATGGACAGAGAGAGACAGAGAGAAACAGACAGAAAGAGAAAGAGACAGAGACAGAGACAGAGAGAAACAGACAGGGAGGGAGAGAGACAGAGAGAGAGACAGACAGACAGAAACAGATGGAGAGGAAACAGAGAGAGAGACAGAGAAAGAGAGAAACAGACAGACACACAGAGACAGAGAAAAAGAGAAAGAGAGAGACAGAGAGAGAGAGAAAGAGAGGGAGAGAGAGACAGACAGACAGGCAGAGAAAGAGAGTAAGACAGAAGACAGACACAGTGAGAGAGACAGGCAGAGAGAGAGAAAGAGAGAGACAGACAGAGAAAGAGACAGACAGAGAAAGACAGAGATGGACAGAGAGAAACAGAAAGAGAGAGACAGAGATAGAGAAAGAGACAGAAACAGACAGACAGGGAGGGAGAGAGACAGAGACAGAGAGAGAAAGACAGAGACAGAGAGAAAGAGACAGAGAGAGATGGAGAGAGTGAGAGATATATAGACAGAAACAGAAAGAGGGGGGAGAGAGAGACAGGCAGGC
Source organism: Pongo abelii (assembly GCF_028885655.2). Lineage (NCBI taxonomy): Eukaryota > Metazoa > Chordata > Mammalia > Primates > Hominidae > Pongo > Pongo abelii. Next base: position 11,465,280 of record NC_085929.1, on the reverse strand, counting down.
AGAGAAAGAGAGTAAGACAGAAGAGAGACACAGTGAGAGAGATAGGCAGAGGGAGAGAGAGACAGAGAGAAAGAAAGAGAGAGACAGACAGAGAAAGAGACAGACAGAGACGGACAGAGAGAAACAGCAAGAGAGAGAGACAGAGAGAGCGAGAGTGAGAGAGACAGAGAGAGAGAAACAGACAGGGAGGGAGAGAGACAGACAGAGAGAGAGAGACCGACAGGCAGAGAAGAGAGTAAGACAGAAGATAGGCACAGAGAGAGAGAGAGAGAGGAAAGAAAGAAAGAGAGAGACAGGCCGGGTGTGGTGGCTCATTCCTGTCATCCCAGCACTTTGGGAGGCTGAGGCGGGTGGATCACGAGGTCAGGAGATCGAGACCATACTGGCTAACTCGGTGAAATCCCGTCTTTACTAAAAATACAAAAAATTAGTCGGGCTTGGTGGCGGGCGCCTATAGTCCCTGTTACTCGGGAGGCTGAGGCAGGATAATGGAGTGAACCTGGGAGGTGGAGTTTGCAGTGAGCCGAGATGGTGCCACTGCACTCTAGCGTTGGCGACACAGTGAGACTCCATGTGAAAAAAAAAAGAGAGAGAGAGAGACAGACAGACAGAGAAAGAGACAAGCAGAGACAGACAGAGAGAAACAGACAGAAAGAGAGACAGAGCGAGAGAACAGAAAGGCAGGCAGAGAGAGAGACAGACAAGCAGAGAAAGAGAGCAAGACAGAAGACAGACACAGTGAGAGAGACAGGCAGAGAGAGACAGACAGAGACAGACAGAAAGAGAGACTGACAGAGATGAGACAGAGAGACAGAAACAGACAGAAAGAGAGACTGACAGACAGAGAGTGAGAAAGAGAGGGAGAGAGACAGAAAGGGAGGAAGAGGGACAGACAGAGAGAGAGACAGATGGGTAGAGAAAGACAGTAAGACAACATAGTCACAGAGAGAGAGAGAGTGAGAGAGACAGAGAGAGAGACTCAGAAAAAGAAAGAGAGAGACAGACAGAGAGACTCAGAAAAAGAAAGAGAGAGACAGACAGAGAAAAACAGAGACAGACAGAGAGAGACAGAGAGAAACAGAGACAGACAGAGACAGAGAGAAACAGACAGAAAGAGAGAGACAGAGAGAGAGAAACAGACAGGGAGGGAGACAGAGAGAGATAGACAGGAAGAGAAAGAGAGTTAGACAGAAGACAGACACAGTGAGACAGGCAGAGAGAGAGAGACAGAGATAGAGAAAAAGAAAGAGACAGACAGAGAAAGAGACAGATAGAGAAAGACAAAGACAGACAGAGAGAGACAGAGAGAAACACAGAAATAGAGAAGGTCTTAGCCGAGTAGTGATATAGTGCCTTTTCTTTCATTTTCTCTTTCTTTTCTGGTTTTCTTTTCTTTTCTTTTCTTTTTTTCTTTTCTTCTCTTCTCTTCTTTTCTTTCTTTTCTTTTCTTTCTTTCTTTCTGTTTATTTATTTGGAGACCGAATCTCACTCTGTCATCCAGGCTGTAGTGCAGTGGTGCCATCCCGGGTCACTGCAACCTTCGCCTGCCAGGTTCAAGTGATTATCCTGCCTCAACCTCCCGAGTAGCTGGGATTACAGGTGCCTGCCCCACCGTACCCGACTCAGTTTCGTATTTTCAGCACAGACGGGGTTTCACCATGTTGGCTAGGCTGGTCTTGAACTCCTGACCTCGTGACCCACCCAACTCGGCCTCCCAAAGTGCTGGTATGACAGACGTGAGCCACTACTTTCAGTGTACAGTGCCATTTATTAGAAATCACTCATGGGAACACGCACTTATAAGTCATGTGTAGAAATTTTATTTATTTATTTATTTACTTATTTATTTTTTGCACGGGAAGGTGGGGGGACGGAGTTTCGCTCTTGCTGCCCAGGCTAGAGTGCAATGGCATAGGGGACTCAAAGAGTCAACCCATGGCAGAGAGGACACGTCATTCTGAGTGTCAGGGCCGCAGCGAAAGGTGGCAGGGCCGGCGCTTTTAAAGGCTGAAATCCCTGCGGCTCAGACCTGTCGTCCCAGCAATTTGGGAGGCCCAGGAGGGCAAATCACTTCAGGTCAGGAGTTCAATACCAACGCGGCCAACATGGAGAAACACCATCTCCACTAAAAATAGAAAAATTAGCCGTCTGTCGTGGTGCGCGTCTGTAATCCCAGCTACCGAAGAAGAATCACTGGAACCCGGAAAGCAGAGGTTTCAGTGAGCCAAGAGAGCACCACTGCACCGCAGCCTGGGTGACAGAGTGAGAGACACTCAGTCCAAAAAAAAGAAACGAAGAAAAAAAGAAAGAACAGGCCGAAACACTACATTGTCGCTGAATGTTCCCCCAAAAGGCCGGAAAACCCCGACTCAGGTCAAGGAGGTGGTGTTTCCTTTCACTTCTCTCTCTCTCTCTTTCCTTCTCTCCCTCTCTCTCTCTTTCTCCTCTAACTTTCATTTCTTGTTCAAGCATACATGTGCAAGATTGTTACGTAGGTAAACTTCTGATGTGAGGTTCAGTGTGCAGAAGATTTCATCACCCAGACACTGAGCGCAGTACTCGACAGTTTTCATGTTTCATTTTGTTTTGGTTTCTCCTGAAGCTGTCTCTCTTTCCACCCCTCCTCCCTCAAGTAGGCTTCCGCGTCTCTCGTGTCTCTCGTTCTGCCCACGCAGAGCTCTCATCTATAAGTTCCCACTTATGGATGAGAACACACGGTATTTAACTGATTGTTGCTTTCATCTTCGGTGGTGGCGGTGAAAGAGGCATGACACTAAATCGACCCTTAGGACGTTCCCCTCTGTCCCCACCCCACACCCCCTCCCCCTACACACCCTCATTCCTGCACACACTCCTCAAACGCAAGAAACGAAAAAAGACAGAAATTAAAGTAAGAGGTCAGCCTCCAAGGTGGTGGAGGGAGGGGATCTCAAAGGGTGAGCAAGTGATGGGGGTCGGGGGATATCTTGGCTGAGCTTGCAACAATGGGGGAAAGAGTTTCCAGCCCCACCACATCCCGTAATCCTCAGCCGTAGCCAGCCTCTGGGTGGGGTTGTGCCTGTAAAAGCTTCTGAATGGAGAGAAACCCCAGGCAATGGAAGGCATCAGCTCCAAGTCCAGGAAGTGAATAGGGCTTTGTGCATTTGAATGGGGCTTTAGAAGGCGGTGCTGCGGCTTCCAAGGCATTGCACCTCGCCTCGCCTCGCCTCACCTCGCCCAGAGTGAGACTCCGTCTCAAAATCAATCAATCAATCAATAATAAAAAAATCATCAATGAAAGAAAGAAAGAAAGAAAGAAAGAAAGAAAGAAAGAAAGAAAGAAAGAAAGACAGAAAGAAAGAAAGAAAGAAAGAAAGAAAGAAAGAAAGAAAGAAAGAAAGAAAAAATAAAGAAAGAATCAGTACAGTGGTCATGGTCGTGAATCATTCCCCGGAGTCCAGGCGCAGTGGCTCACGCCTGTCACGTCAGCACTTTGAGGCACCGGGTCAGGATGGTTGCAACAAAATGATGAGACCCTATCTGTGGAAAAACATTGAAAAATGAAGGCCAGGGTCGGTGGCTCATGCCTGCCATCCCAGCACTTCAGGAGGCCGGGGAGAGTGGATCACCTGAGGTCGGGAGTTCAAGACCAGCCTGACCAACATGGAGAAGCCCCATCTGCACTAAAAATACAAAATCAGCCAGACGTGGTGGCGCATGCCTGCAGTCCCAGCTGCTGGGGAGGCTGACGCAGGGGAATCGCTTGAACCCAGGAGGCAGAGGTTGTGGTGGGCCAAGATCGCGCCATTGCACTCCAGTCTGGGCAACCAGAGAGAAACTGTGTCTCGGGAAATAAAATAAATAAATAAATAAAAATTATCTGGGCACAGTGGCACATGCCTGTGGTCCCAGGTACTCTACTCTGGAGGCTGAGGTGGAAGGATCGCTTGAATCCAGGAGCGTCCATGCTGCAGTGAGTGAGTTATGATGGCACCACTGCCAGGGTGACAGAGTGAGACGCTGCCTCTAAATCAGTCAATCAATCAATCAGATTACTGGAAGGCGCTGTCTGTGTCTTACTTTCAAAGGGTGTCTCTTTAGGCCAAGCACGCATGGTGCCTCATGCCAGTAATCCCGGCACTTTGGGAGGCTGAGGCAGGAGGAAAGAAGAAAGGGAGGAAGGGAGGAAAGAAGAAAGGCAGGAAGGCAGTCAGGCAGGAAAGGAAGGAAGGAAGGAAGGAAGAAAGAAAGAAAGAAAGAAAGAAAGAGAGAGAGAGGGAGGGAGGGAGGGAGAAGAAGAGAGAAGAAAAGAGAAGAAAAAGAAAAGAAAAGAAAACGGGGAGGGGCATATCTCCTTGACTGGTGACTGCCCAGGATACAGCTGACTGAAGCCTCGACCTGTGGGGCCTCAAGTGTTCTTCTTCTTATCTCAGCCTCCCGAGTAGCTGCGACTACAGGCAGGTATTACCACGCAAAACGGATCTTATAATAATATTATAATTATTATTGAGACAGAGTCTCGCTCTGTCTCAATAATTGCCATGGCATGATCTCAGCTCACTGCAACCTCGGCCTCCCTAATTCAAGCAACTCGCCTGCCTCAGTCTCCTGAGTAGTTGTGATTACAAGCCTATGCCACCAGAACTGGTAATTGTTCTATTTTTCATAGAGATGGGGTTTCACTATGTTGGCCAGCCTGGTCTTGAATTCCTGGCCTCAAGTGATCAACCCACTTTCGCCTCCCAAAGTGCTGGAATGACAGGCGTGAGCCACTGTTCCCAGCCCAGATGATCTTTTTTATAAATTGTAGAGAAGGAGTTTTGTCAACCGCCGGGTGGAGGGTGGGGTGGGTTTTACTTAGACTGCGTACTGTGAAAACGGTAAATTAGTGTGGTTTGTGAACTAGATGTGGAAATCGTGTGTGTGTGTGAGAGAGAGAGAGAGACCAATCCCACCATGAGGACGCAGAAATGGTGTTTGATTTGGGAACCTGTCTATTCACCTGTCTGTGTGTAGATGACTGAAGATTCCACAAATGAACGTCAGCAGTATCTATTGAGCTGTTTCTCCCTCTCATGCGTCTCATGTGTGTGGTGGAGAAAGGAAAGAAAAGAGGTTCTGATGGGAAGTTGTCTTCATGCCTGAGGAAGCTGAAGGCAGGCTGACGGGACGGAGGACATCCTATGTGACATTTCCATACCTGGACACCCTCTACAATGCTGGGGCTGCCAGTCCACCCTGTATGTCAACATACCCCCAAGAACAGCATTTTCCAGGGTGGTCCAGTCTCATCCCATACGGCCCACCCGGGGCATCTGGTGGAAGTCTTCACTGGATGATTCGACAACATGGAATACTATGCAGTCATAAAAAATGATGAGTTAATGTCATTTGTAGGGACATGGATGAAACTGGAAACCATCATTCTTAGCAAACTATCGCAAGGACCAAAAACCAAACACCGCATGTTCTCACTCATAGGTGGGAATTGAACAATGAGAACACATGGACACAGGAAGGGGAACATCACACACCAGGGACTGTTGTGAGGTGGGGGAAGGGGGGAAGGACAGCATTAGGAGATATACCTAATTCTAAATGACGAGTTAATGGGTGCAGCACAACAACATGGCACACGTATACATATGTAACAAACCTGTACATTGTGCACATGTACCCTAAAACTTAAAGTATAATAATAATAAAATTTTAAAAAAAGAAAAAAGAAAGCGTCATCGCAGTTCCCTTGGGGTCACCAGGCAACGGCCAGCTGGGGGAGGGTGGTGGGACATGAAGGGGGGCGGGGCATCAGCCTCAGAGCTCGCTGGAAGGTGGCAGGCAGCCGGTGGGGGATGCTGAGCCAGAGACGTCTGGCAGGATATAGATCTGGAAGGTGCATCAGTCCTCTCCCATACCTCTCCCACGGAAAATCCCACAGCGGCGGTGGGAGCCTTGGCTGGGGGAGAAGCAGGGACAAGGGGGAGAGGGAAGGAGGCCCCCGGGAGGATTTAGCACAGAAAACCCACCCAGACAAGCTCCCTCCCTCCTATCGGGTCCAAGGTACACCCTGGGAGGTGGCAAGAGAAACGTTCACCCAATACTTTTTGTCTTTCTCTTTTTTGTGTGTGTGTTTTGCATTTTACAAGAGATGCTGATTTCAACAACCAGGCGGTGGAAGTGACGGGAGAAGTGTCAAGGCCAGGAGAACAACCTGATCAACTGAGCAACACAAGTAGGAGAGCCCAGCTGAAAAAAATGAAAAAAAAGGGGGAGGAGGAGGAAAGAAAAGAAAAGAAAAAAGAAAAACAATCACCAAGAAAGTTAAAATTATCTAATGGTGTAGGCACAAAAAAGAGTGATTTCACGTCTTTTCCCACAACATGGATAGAGCTGGAAGCAAGTATGTACCCAGTGAACTGCCTTCTGCTTGAAAGTGGGAGGTAAACAGTGGGTACACACACGGTCATCAAGATGGAAATAACAGACACTCCAAAAGGGAGTAGGAGGACAACAGGGGGACGAGGGATGAATAAATCGCCCGTCAGAGACAATGTTCGCCACGTGGGTATCGGATACACTGGAGGTCCACTTCTACATCTGGAGGCAGTAGTATGCTGATCTAACAAACAAGCAGGTACACCCCCTAAGTCTGTAAAATACCAAAACAACGACGACAGCACCAGCAGCAGCATCAGCAACAACAACAACAACAGAATAGAAGCTGGAACACAAAACCACCACCACCACCACCACAATCACCAGTTGGGGGTTGGGGGAGGGTGGCCGCGATCCAGGCCCTCAGGCTCAGTCCCCTCGGGTTTAAAAAAGAAAACAGCAGACTCATTCCTGCCTGTAGGCAGGAAAAATCCAATCAAAGTTCTCCATTGCTAGAAAGGGAAGTAGAATAAGGAGAAGGGCTTATTGATCTTGTGATCGATCGCGGCCATACATGCAGGAAAAAATTAAATACAGACAGCAACACTTTCTACACTGTTCAAAAGCATCGTAGATCAGACGCACCACACTCCATGGGGCTTGTGCCACTAGAAAGAAAAGAAAGGCCGGGCGCGGTGGCTCATTCCTGTCATCCCAGCACTTTGGGAGGCTGAGTCGGGTGGATCACGAGGTCAGGAGATCGAGACCATCCTGGCTAACACGGTGAAACCTCATCTCTACTAAAAATACAGAAAATTAGCTGGGCCTGGTGTGGGCGCCTGTAGTCCCAGCTACTCGGGAGGCTGAGGCAGGAGGATGGTATGAACACGGGAAGTGCAGCTTGCAGTGAGCCGAGATAGAGCCACCACACTCTGGCCTGGGCTAAAGAGCGAGACTCCGTCTCAAAAAAAAAAAAAAATATCCAAACATAGTGCAGCATGCCTGTAGTCCCAGCTAATCAGGAGGCTGTGGTAGAACAATCACTTCACCCAGCAGTTTGAGGCTGCAGTGACCTATGATCATGCCACTGTACTCTGGCCTGGGTGACAGAGCAAAATCCCTTCTCAAAACAAAGAACAACCAAAAACTTTCAAGAATACTCAGAGATGGTGTAGGTTTGGTTCCAGACAACCACAATAAGGCAAATGTTACAATCAAATTAGTCACATAAACATTTTGTTTCCCAGTACTTATAAAAGTTATGCTTAAACTGTGTTGTAGTCTAATGAGTATTTAATGATTATTAATTAATTAGTAATCACATTATGTCTAAAAATCCATGTACATACCTTAACTTAAAATACCTCATTGCTGAAAAATACTAATGAATATCTGAACCTTACCAAGTCATAATCTTTTTGCTGGTGAGTGAAGGGGTGACCTGCTCCTCCACGCTTCTGGGTATTTCCAGTCAAGTGGGACGAGAGACTGAGAAAATAAGTAATACACAGAGACAAAGTATAGAGAAGCAATAGTAGGCCCAGGAGACCAGCACTCAGCATACCAAGGACCTGCACAGGCACCGGCCTCTGAGTTCCCTCAGTTTTTATTGCTTATTATTTTCATTATTTGAGCAAAAAGGAATGTAGTAGGAGAGCAGGGTGATAATAAGGAGAAGTTTTTATTGCTTATTATTTTCATTATTTCAGCAAAAAGGAATGTAGTAGGAGAGCAGGGTGATAATAAGGAGAAGTTTTTATTGCTTATTATTTTCATTATTTCAGCAAAAAGGAATGTAGTAAGAGAGCAGGGTGATAATAAGGAGAAGGTCAGCAAAAAACGTGTGAGCAAAATAATCTATGTCAATTAAGTTCAAGGGAAGGTACTATGACTGGATGTGCACGTAAGCCAGATTTATGTTTCTCTCCACCCAAACATCTCAGTGGAGTAAAGAATAACAAAGCAGCACTACTGCAAACATGTCTGCCCTCCCATCATAGGGCGGATTTTCTCCTATCTTAGAATTGAACAAATGTACAATCGGGTTTTATAATGAGACATTCAGTTCCCAGGGGCAGGCAGGAGACAGTGGCCTTCCTCTATCTCAACTGCAAGAGGCTTTCCTGTTTTACTAATCCACCTCAGTACAGACCCTTAACTGGTGTCGAACTGGGGGACAGTCACGTTTTTCTCATCCCATGAGGCCATATTTCAGAATTTCACATGGGGAGAAACCTTGGACAATATCCCACTTTCAAGGGCAGAGGTCCCTGTGGCTTTCTGCAGTGCATTTTGCCCCTCGTTTATTAAGATTAGAGAATGGCGATGACTTTTACCAAGTATACTGCTTGCAAACATATTGTTAACAAGGCACGTCCTGTACAGCCCTAGATCCCTTAAACCTTGATTTCATACAACGCATGTTTTTGTGAGCTCCAGGTTGGGTCTGAGTGGCTGGGGCAAAGTGGCTGGGGCAAAGTGGCTGGGGCAAAGCTACAAATTAACAACATCTCACCAAAGCAATTGTTTAAAGTACAAGTCTTTATCAAAATGGAGTCTCTTATGTCTTTTCTTTCTATATAGACACAGTAACAGTCTGATCTCTCTTTCTTTTCTCTACAGTGAGGGTCTTGCCTCTATGTTGATGGCTGCTGACTGATCAGTATGGGGGCTGCTGAAGTTTGGGTACCTGTGTCAATTTCTTAAAACAATGAAGTTTGTTCCTTTCACAAAAGATTTCCCTGTAGCAGGTGATGCTGTTTCATAACATTATATCCACAGTAGAACTTCCTTCAAAATTGGAGTAAACCCTCTCAAACACTGCTGCTGCTTTATTCACTAGGTTTATGGAATATTCTAAATCCTTTGTTGTTATTTCAACAATGTTCATAGCATCTCCACCTGGAGTAGATTCCATCTCAAGAAAATATTTTCTTTGCTCATCCATAAGAAGCAACTCCCCACTTGTTCAAGTTTCATCATGAGTTTACAGCAATTTAATCTCATCTTAAGGCCTTAATTCTAATTCTGATTGTCGGGCGATTTCTACCACATCTGTAGGGACTTCCTCCACTGACATCCTGAGCCCTCAAAGTCATCTATGAGGGCTGGAATCAACTTCTTCCAAACTCCTGTTAATGTTGATATTTCAACCTCCTCCCATCAAACACAAATGTTCTTAATGGCATTTGCTATTAAGGACATTTGTGATTCATGGGAGGAGTTTGAAATATCATGAAGGGATTAATGGTGAAACCTTTCCAAAAGGTTTTCAATTCAGTTTATCCAGACTCATCAAAGAAATTACTATCTATGACAGCTATACCTTTACAAAATGCATGTATTATTTAATAAAAACACTTGAAAGTCAAAACCACTCTTTGATCCACAGGCTGAAGGATAGATATTGTATTAGCAGCCATGAACATAACATTAATTTCCAAGTACATCTCCATCTAAGCTTCTGGGTAGCTAGGAGAATTATTAATAAGCAGCAATCTTATTTCCTTTTTTCTTTTCTTTCCTTTTTATTTTTTTTCTCCTTTATATAGTTTCCCTCTTGTTGCCCAGGATGGAGGGCAGTGGCGTGGTCTTGGCTCACTGCAACTTCCGACTCCAGGGTCCAAGCCATTCTTCTGTGTCAGCCTCCCAAGTAGCTGAAATTACAAGTACCACCACCATGCCTGGCTAATTTTTTTGTATTTTTATTAGACATGGAGTTTCATAATCTTCGCCAGGTTGGTCTCCAACTTCTGACCTCAGGCGATCCAAACACCTCAGCTTCCCAAAGTGCAGGGATTATAGGTGTGAGCCACTGTACCAGGCCAAGCAGCAATCCCTTTAAAGGACTCGTTTTTTTTTTTTTTTTTTTTTTTTTTTTTTTTTCTGAGCAGTAGTTCTCAATAGTGGGATTAAAATATACAGTAAACCATACTGTTAACAGTTGTGTTGTCACTCAGACTGTGGTGTTCCATTTCTAGAGCACAGAAAGAATAGGTTTTGAATAATTCTTAAGGGCCCTGAGATTTTCTGAGTGGTCAATGAGCATTGGCTGTAACTTAAAGTCACCAACTGCAGTGGTCCTCAAAGACAGTCAGCACATCCTTTGAAGTTTTGAAGCCAAGTGTTGACGTCTCTCTAGTGATGAACATTTTACATCTTCAGTACGCTTAATCATTTCTAGCTCTTTACTTAAAGTGAGAGACGTGCAATTCTTCCTTCCATTTGAGCTCTTTGAGGCCACTGTGGTTACTAATTAACACCCCCAGTGGGTGTCATCCTCCTCCCTCCTCAATCGAGTTCACCCACATCTCTGCGTAGGGAACAGGGCTTTCTGCACCACACACGCCCTGCATGCCTGGGGCTCTCCCACAGGGGGCTTTCGTGAGCCAGGAAGCAAGGGCCATCACCCAGCTCAAGCCCAGCCAAGCTGTGCAGTCAGAAGGAATCTCTCAACCTGCCATTGCACGTGGGAATTTTTGTGTTCACTGCCCTGGCTACTCTGGAAGTAGGACTGTCCCACCCTCAGACACCTCGGTGGCCTCCGCACCCCAACAAATGCCAGGAGGACGAGGATCTGCAGCATGGCGGCCTGCTGGGCGCGTGCTCAGTGGGACAGCTTGGGCCCCCTCAAGCTGAGTCACAGGGGCAAGGTGTGTTTGCACCACCCACGTCCCACCGGAGTCCGCGGTGGGTCTGGAGCCCCAGGTAGCCAGGGCAGTGTGGGAAACCAAAGACGGGGCACCTCCACCTCCGAAGCTAGCGACCCCGGAGGCCTCCCGATCAAGCACAGATGCAAGCCATCCAGGCACCTCTCAACCGCTCCAGGAGACGGGGCGCTAGTCTACACTCACCTCCAGCCAGTTAGATGAGCTCCTGTCAACCCCAGAGTTTCAGCAAAAGGCACAAACTTTCCTAGATCCGGCGCCACTGGGGAAGCTGAAGGAAGTGGAAGAGCCCGCTCCGCTGGAACCACTCCTCAGCCAGGAAGAACACCGGGCTCTGCTGGAGAAGCTTTAGGATGCGGGGTCGGGGCGGGGTAGGGGCAGGGCGGCGGCCTCTCTTTCGCGGTGAACCTCTGACTCAGTATGGAGAGGGGTGTCTTCCCTTCCAGCTGACCTGCCTAGGATCGCTGAGTTCCAGATCCCATGACAGACTCCACTCAGAGGAGGGCTGTCATTCTTTCCTGAGCATCCCGGGGATCCCAGGGCCCCTCCAGGCAACGGAAGATGGAGTGTCTACTGCTCATGCGCGGGTTGGCAGGCAGCAGCCTAGGTTTTCTAATCAGCTCAGGCGGAGCTCTCATCCCTTCCCTCTTGCACCCCCGCCGCGTTCTTCAGTGGGGCGGGTGGAGACCTCCATCCCGGGAAACACTGGCCTGGGCAGGTGCCAAGCCTACTCTTCTTTCCGCGTCTCGCCACCTCTGTCTCCCCGCCCCACCGTCATTCGCCTACCCTCGCCCAGCCAGCTTCCTCGGAATCACCGTGGAGTGCCTGACAGATAAATGCAGACCCGAGACCCCGCGCAAACCGGGGTGCTGCCCTTTATACACGGGAGGGAACTCAGGCAGAGATGGGGAGAGGAAGGGAGACAGAGAGGGAGGGAGCGATGGAGGGAGAAAAGAACGGATGGACCCAGGGACCTTGGAAGGTTTGGCGGGATAGGAGGGAGAGAGGGAAGGAGGGAGGGAGGGAGGAAGGGAGGAACGGAGGGAGGCACGGAGGGAAAGAGGGAGGGAGGGTGGGAGCAAGAAACAAAGAGGGGAAGGCAGAGAGAAAAGCGGTCTTCTTCCTCCAGGACCAGCAGGATCTTGCACTCCGGGAAAATGTTGGGTGCCCAGGGCAGGCTAAGTGCTCGGCCCACAGCCGCGTCGGCCTGCGGGGCTCTCACCGGCCCTCTGGATCGCCAGCCTGGGTTACTTCATCTGGGAGCAATTCAGACGAATTTCGTCTCCAAAGGAATAAGCGAATTACCCAGAGAGCAATGAGCCGAGACTCGGGTGACTGTTCATTTTTCATCCACATGGTTCACAGATGAGATAGCCCCACGTTGAGCCTGCAACGGAGCGCGAGGTGGATAGTCCCGCCCACACAGGAGTCACCCTCAGGCCGACTGAAGCATGGTTTTGGGTTCCACTTTCGTTTGTCTTCTGCAAGGGGGCCTGTTGCTCATGTGTCTCTAGCCCCTGAAAGCGTGACCATTTTGACTCTTTGTTTCCCGAGCTCTGTGGGATTACAGAAACCTCCAGAGAATAGTGGAAAAGCAGCATCGTGTTTTCGCTCTCCTTTCCAGTTTCCTCTTTGGAAACAGTTCATAGTGGAGACTCCCCATGTCTTAGGAAACAGGAAACCATCGTCAGGCCGTGATGCACCCGGCGTTTCTTTTCTCTGTAGTTTCGCTCTCGTTTTCTACATGAAAATGAACGAGATTCGTAAGGAATCAGAAAAGAATTTATGGTACACAAGTCTTGACCATTGTTGCATTCCACTTTGAAATCACTTTGAGCTAAAACAACAGTTTTCCAAGATTTAAAGAAAAATAGATTTTATAAAAGAGATTCTTTTATTCACTCAATACATAATTTAAGTTACTGAGAGTAACAAGTGATATTTTTTCCACTATAATTTGGTCTGATGAAAGAAATAATTCTTTTAACTCCTCACAAATGCTACATTTTCAGGACTAAAGGAATTATCAGTAGGCATTCTTTCTTTTTGATCTAAGTTATTTGTCTCTAAAATATGTCAAGTAAGCTTTTAAAGATTCAGGGAGGGGCAGTTTCATGATTTTTTCTCTCAGTAAATTTTGAGGTTATTCCTCTGGCTTCAACGCTTCACTGTGATCTTTTTCTTCCTCTTCTTTGCTATCTTCTTCCATTTTTTCATCCTCCTCACTGTCTAGAGGCTGAGGAATAAGCTGATTACCCACAAATACGTAAGTGGTAATTCTCTGTTTAACTCTCTTTCCTTTCCCTTTGGGTGGAGCCCTTTTAGGAATCCCCTTGGCCTGCATCTCATCATTTATGAAATTTCTAAGGGTGGGTCGAATGTAAATACGAGCCAAGTCCTGTAGATTCCTGACAGTGATTCCTTACAGATTTGCAGTTGTGAGGGTTAGATTTAATTTTATATAAGGTTTAAATAATAGTTAAACTTGTGTAACCTGATCTGAATTTGCATTTCCTCTACGAAAACTTCATTTATCTAATAAGGAAATCAAATGATTGTAGACCTATTTACCTTAATTTTGTTGCAATCACTGTTGCTGGGTTGCTGTATTTATATTCCGGGCAATACATGAGTGTAATAACAATACAAAATACTGAATAATTTAGCTTGTAAAAATCCCAGAAATTTTATGAAATTTCACAGCACAGCTACTTTTGCTTTTGAATCTCTTTCCAAAAGACATGAGTAAAATATGGACTTCTCTCATAGAGATTTTAAGAGCAAAGCAAGTTAATTATTAAAATAGGAACTATGTACTTAACACAACTTTTTATATGGACCCTTTACATTTTCAGTATTTTAAAAAATGAGGTTATCTTAACTCTCTAGAATATTTTTATTATTATTATACTTTAAGTTTTAGGGTACATGTGCAAAATGTGCAGGTTAGTTACATATGTATACATGTGTCATGCTGGTGTGCTGCACCCATTTAGCACTCGACATTTAGCATTAGGTATATCTTCTAAAGTTATCCCTCCACCCTCCGCCCACCCGACGACATTCCCCAGAGTGTGATGTTCACCTTCCAGTGTCCGTGTGTTCACATTGTTCAATTCTCACCTATGAGTGAGAACATGCAGTGTTTGGTTTTCTGTCCTTGGGATAGTTTACTGAGAATGATGATTTCCAATTTCATCCATGTCCCTAAAAAGGACATGAACTCATCATTTTTTATGGCTGCATAGTATTCCATGGTGTGTATGTGCCACGTTATCTTAATCCAATGTTGGACATTTGGGTTGGTTCCAAGTCTTTGCTATTGTGAATAGTGCCGCAATAAACATACTTGTGCATGTGTCTTTATAGCAGCATGATTTATAGTCCTTTGGGTATATAACCCAGTAATGGGATGGCTGGGTCAAACGGTATTTCTAGTTCTAGATCCTTGAGGAATCACCACACTGACTTCCACAATGTTTGAACTAGTTTACAATTCCACCAACAGTGTAAAAGTGTTCCTATTTCTCCACATCCTCTCCAGCACCTGTTGTTTCCTGACTTTTTAATGATCGCCATTCTAACTGGTGTGAGATGGTATCTCATTGTGGTTTTGATTTGCATTTCTCTGATGGCTAGTGATGGTGAGCATTTTTTCATGTGTTTTTTCGCTGCATAAATGTCTTCTTTTCAGAAGTGTCTGTCCATGTCCTTCGCCCACTTTTTGATGGGGTTGTTTGTTTTTTTCTTGTAAATTTGTTTGGGTTCATAGTAGATTCTGGATATTAGCCCTTTGTCAGATGAGTAGGTTGCGAAAATTTTCTCCCATTTTGTAGGTTGTCTGCTCACTCTGATGGTAGTTTATTTTGCTGTACAGAAGCTCTTTAGTTTAATTAGGTCCCATTTGTCAATTTTGCCTTTTGTTGCCATTGCTTTTGGTGTTGTAGACATGAAGTCCTTGCCCATGCCTGTGTCCTGAATGGTAATGCCTAGGATTTCTTCTGGGGTTTTTATGGTTTTAGGTCTAATGTTTAAGTCTTTAATCCATATTGAATTATTTTTTGAATAAGGTGTAAGGAAGGCATCCAGTTTCAGCTTTCTACATATGGCTAGCCAGTTTTCCCTGAACCATTTATTAAATAGGGAATCCTTTCCCCATTGCTTGTTTTTCTCAGGTTTGTCAAAGATCAGATAGCTGTATATATGTGGCATTATTTCTGAGGGCTCTGTTCTGTTCCACTGATATATGACTCTGTTTTGATACCAGTACCATGCTGTTTTGGTTACTGTAGCCTTGTAGTATAGCTTGAAGTCAGGTAGCGTGATGCCTCCAGGGTTGCTCTTTTGGCTTAGGATTGACTTGGCGATGAGGGCTCTTTTTTGGTTCCATATGAACTTTAAAGTAGTTTTTCCAATTCTGTGAAGAAAGTCATTGGTAGCTTGATGGGGATGGCATTGAATCTATAAATTACCTTGGGCAGAATGGCAATTTTCACGATATTGTTTCTTCCTACCCATGAGCTTGGAATGTTCTTCCATTTGTTTCTATCCTCTTTTAATTCAATGAGCAGTGGTTTGTAGTTCTCCTTGAAGAGGTCTTTCATGTCCCTTGTAAGTTGGATTCCTAGATATTTATTCTCTTTGAAGCAATTGTGAATGGGAATTCACTCATGATTTGGCTCTGTTAGTCTGTTATTTGTGTATAAGAATGCTTGTGATTTTTGTACATTGATTTTGTATCCTGAGACTTTGCAGAAGTTTCTTATCAGCTTAAGGAGATTTTGGACTGAGACAATGGGGTTTTCTAGATATACAATCGTGTCATCTGCAAACAGGGACAATTTGACTTCCTCTTTTCCTAATTGAATACCCTTTATTTCCTTCTCCTGCCTAATTTCCCTGGCCAGAACTTCCAACTCTATGTTGAATAGGAGTGGTGAGGGAGGGCATCCCTGTCTTGTTTCAGTTTTCAAAGGGAATGCTTAAAGTTTTTGCCCATTCAGTATGATATTGGCTGTGGATTTGTCTTAGATAGCTCTTATTATTTTGAGATACGTCCCATCAATACCTAATTTATTGAGAGTTCTTAGCATGGAGGGTTGTTGAATTTTGTCAAAGGACTCTTCTGTATCTATTGAGATAATCATGTGGTTTTTGTCTTTCATTGTGTTTATATGCTGGATTATGTTTATTGATTTGTGTATATTGAACCGGGCTTGCATCCCAGGGATGAAGCCCACTTGATCATGATGGATAAGCTTTTTGATGTGCTGCTTTATTTGGTTTGCCAGTATTTTATTGAGGATTTTTGCATCAATGTTCATCAAGGATATTGGTCTAAAATTCTCTTTTTTTGTTGTGTCTTTGCCCAGCTTTGGTATCAGGATGACACTGGCCTCATAAAATGATTTAGGGAGGATTCCATCTTTTTCTATTGATTGGAATATTTTCAGAAGGAATGGTGCCAGTTCTTCCTTGTACCTCTGGTAGAATTCGGCTGTGAATCCATCTGGTCCTGGACTTTTTTTGGTTCGTAAGCTATTGATTATTGCCTCAATTTCAGAGCCTGTTATTTGTCTATTCAGAGATTCAACTTCTTCCTGGTTTAGTCTTGGGAGGGTGTATGTGTAGAGGAATTTATCCATTTCTTCTAGATTTTCTAGTTTATTTGCATAGAGGTGTTTGTAGTATTCCCTGATGGTAGTTTGTATTTCTGTGGGATTGGAGATTGTATCCCCTTTATCATTTTTTATTGCATCTATTTGATTCTTCTCTCTTTTTTTTCTTTATTAGTCTTGCTAGCGGTCTATCAATTTTCTTGGTCCTTTCAAAAAACCAGCTCCTGGATTCATTAATTTTTTGAAGTGTTTTTTGTGTCTCTATTTCCTTCAGTACTGCTCTGATTTTAGTTATTTCTTGCCTTCTGCTAACTTTTGAATGTGTTTGCTCTTGCTTTTCTAGCTCTTTTAATTCTAATGTTAGGGTGTCAATTTTGGATGTTTTCTGCTTCCTCCCATGGGCATTTAGTGCTATAAATTTCCCTCTACACTGCTTTAAATGTGTCCCAGAGATTCTGGTGTGTTGTGTCTTTGTTGTCATTGGTTTCAAAGAACATCTTTATTTCTGCCTTCATTTGTTATGTACCCAGTAGTCATTCAGGAGCAGGTTGTTCAGTTTCCATGTAGTTGAGCAGTTTTGAGTGACTTTCTTCATCCTGAGTTCTAGTTTGATTGCACTGTGGTCTGAGACACAGTTTGTTATGATTTCTGTTCTTTTACATTAGCTGAGGGGAGCTTTACTTCCAACTATGTGGTCAATTTTCGAATAGGTTTGGTGCTGAAAAAAATGTATACTCTGTTGATTTAGAGTGGAGAGTTTTGTAGATGTCTATTAGGTCCACTTGGTGCAGAGCTGAGTTCAATTCCTGGGTATCCTTGTTAACTTTCTGTCTCGTTGATCTGTCTAATGTTGAGAGTGGGGTGTTAAAGTCTCCCATTATTATTGTGTGGGAGTCTAAGTCTCTTTGTAGGTCACTCAGGACTTGCTTTATGAATCTGGGTGCTCCTGTATTGGGTGCATATATATTTAGGATACTTAGCTCTACTTGTTGAATTGATCCCTTTACCATTATGTAATGGCCTTCTTTGTCTCTTTTGATCTTTGTTGGTTTAAAGTCTGTTTTATCAGAGATTAGGATTGCAACCCCTGCCTTTTCTTGTTTTCCATTTGCTTGGTAGATCTTCCTCCATCCTTTTATTTTGAGCTTATCTGTGTCTCTGCACGTGAGATGGGTTTCCTGAATACAGCACACTGATGGGTCTTCACTCTTTATCCAATTTGCCAGTCTGTGTCTTTCAATTGGAGAATTTAGTCCGTTTATATTAAAAGTTAATATTGTTATGTGTGAATTTGATCCTGTCATTATGATGTTAGCTGGTTATTTTGCTCGTTAGTTGATGCAGTTTCTTCCTAGCCTTGATGGTCTCTACAATTTGACATGATTTTGCAGTTGCTGGTACCAGTTGTTCCTTTCCATGTTTAGTGCTTCCTTCAAGATCTCTTTTAGGGCAGGTCTGGTGGTGACAAAATCTCTCAGCATTTACTTGTCTGTAAAGTATTTTGTTTCTCCTTCACTTATGAAGCTTAGTTTGGCTGGATATGAAATTCTGGGTCCAAATTCTTTTCTTTAAGAATGTTGAATATTGGCCCCCACTCTCCTCTGGCTTGTAGAGTTTCTGCTGAGAGATCCACTGTTAGTCTGATGGACTACCCTTTGTGCATAACCCGACCTTTCTCTATGGCTGCCCTTAACATTTTTTCCCTCATTTCAACTTTGGTGAATCTGACAATTATGTGTCTTGGAGTTGCTCTTCTCGAGGGATATCTTTGTGGTGTTCTCTGTATTTCCTGAATCAGAATGTTGGCCTGCCTTGATAGATTGGGGAAGTTCTCCTGGATAATATCCTGCAGAGTGTTTTCCAACTTGGTTCCATTCTCCCCGTCACTTTCAGGTACACCAGTCAGACGTAGATTTGGTCTTTCCACATAGTCCCATATTTCTTGGAGGGTTTGTTCGTTTCTTTTTATTCTTTTTTCTCTAAACTTCCCTTCTCGCTTCATTTCATTCATTTCATCTTCCATCACTGATACTGTTTCTTCCAGTTGATTGCATTGGCTCCTGGGACTTCTGCACTCTTCACGTAGTTCTCAAGCCTTGGATTTCAGCTCCATCAGCTCCTTTAAGCACTTCTCTGTATTGTTTATTCTAGTTATACATTCGTCTAATTTTTTTTCAAAGTTTTTTAACTTCTTTGCCTTTGGTTTGAATTTCCTCCTGTAGCTCGGAGTAGTTTGATCATCTGAACACTTCTCTCAACTCGTCAAAATCATTCTCCCTCCAGCTTTGCTCCATTGTTGATGAGGAACTGCATTCCTTTGGAGGAGGAGAGGCACTCTGCTTTTTAGAGTTTCCAATTTTTCTGCTCTGTTTTTTCCCCATCTTTGTGGTTTTATCTCCTTTTGGTCTTTGATCATGGTGATGTACAGATGGGTTTTTGGTGTGGATGTCCTTTCTGTTTGTTAGTTTCCTTCTAACAGACAGGACCCTCAGCTGCAGGTCTGTTGGAGTTTGCTAGAGGTCCACTCCAGACGCTGTTTGCCTTTGTAACAGCAGCGGTGGCTGCAGAAGAGCAGATTTTCATGAACCATGAATGCTGCTGTCTGATCGTTCCTCTGGAAGTTTTGACTCAGAGGAGTACCCGGCCGTGTGTGGTATCAGTCTGCCCCTACTGGGGGGTGCCTCCCACTTAGGCTGCTTGGAGTTCAGGGGTCAGGAACCCACTTAAGGAGACAGTCTGGCCATTCTCAGGTCTCCAGCTGCGTGCTGGGAGAACCATTGCTCTCTTCAAAACTGTCAGACAGGGACATTTAAGTCTGCAGAGGTTACTGCTGTCTTTTTGTTTGTCTGTGCCCTGCCCCCATAGGTGGAGCCTATAGAGGCACGCAGTCCTCCTTGAGCTGTGGTGGGCTCCACCCAGTTCGAAGTTCCCAGCTGCTTTGTTTACCTATGCAAGCCTGGACAATGGCGGTGCCCCTCCCCCAGCCTCGCTGCCACCTTGCAGTTTGATCTCAGACTGCTGTGCTAGCAATCAGTGAGACTCCATGGGTATAGGACCCTCCGAGCCAAGTGCGGGATATAATCTCCTGGTGTGCCGTTTTTTAAGCCCGTTGGAAAAGTGCAGTATAAGGGTGGGAGTGACCCGATTTTCCAGGTCCATCTGTCACTCCTTTCTTTGACTAGGAAAGGGAACTCTCTTACCCCTTGCACTTCCCGAGTGAGGCAATGCCTAGCCCTGCTTCGGCTTGCACACTGTGCGCTGCACTCACTCTCCTGCGCCCACTGTCTGGCACTCCCTAGTGAGATGAACCCAGTACCTCAGATGGAAATTCAGAAATCACCCGTCTTCTGCGTCAGTCACGCTGGGAGCTGTAGACTGCAGCTGTTCCTATTTGGCTATCTTGGCTGTGCCCACTCTCTAGAATTTTTAAATTATATTTAGAATTGTTTTTTCTACAGTTCACTGTATAAAGTGTTTGGTTTTTTTAAAAAAGCAAAATCATCGTTATGTGTGACTCTTGATAGGCCACAGAGCAAGTGAATGAGCATGACTGAGACCACTTTCTTAGATGTCTGTAAGTAGCAGGGCCATGGTAGACCTGGTCAGTGGATGCACTTTAGCAGATGGAACTTCTAGTTTACCTGAATATTTATCCTTGACAAGGTAGGGCTGAGCCTACCCTTGCTTTGGATCTTTCTAGTACAAGAAATATTCACAGAAATTGTATCTAGATACCTTTTGTTGGGAAAATCCTGTTCAGAATCATAGTGTAATCTTTGGGACTCATGCCATGCTCATTTGACTTTTTCCCATATTTTTTATGTTTCTTTTGGTAAAACTATAATGGTTTTCATTTTTTACTTAATATCACACAATTAAACTCTCCATATTTGACCTTTATTGTAGCTTATCAGTGATAAAAAACAGGTAGTAATTGCCATTGTTTGCTTGTTTGTTTTCCTAATAAGGCCTGAAAACAGCCATTCCTTATTAAGGAAGCGTGCAATGTAACATATTTGCTAGAGTTACATGGATTATATATTTCTTAAAGGGATAAATTTGAGAGTGTCATGGATTACCACCAGGATTATTATTACAGTAGTTGCTCAGATTTGGTTAAGGAAGCCCAATCAAAGTATAGTGAAAGGATTATTATCTCTCTGCTAAGATTAAGACATTGTTTCAAAAATCTCAGCCCCAATAATTCCACAGCATCTGAAAACAAGTGTTTGTGATCATGTGTAAGCATGAAGTTGTTCCAAGTAAGTGAGGATATTTTAGTTATGAGAAAGGCAGTATCAATGGAAGGTTATTTGTTTTATACCAGTGGCTAGGATGGTGGAATTGGGGTTATTTCTACAGTTATTCTTAGATGATTACTAAACTGCTAAGAAATGCCCCATATGATTTGTATCTAGGAAAGAAAAAAATCGGTATCATACTGTTGTCATCTGTCAGAATTGTTCATTTTATTCTGAATTAAATGTGGCTTTTGAAGTAACATTGAATTCCTGGTAACCACATGTTTTTATCTGGAAAACCTGGGGAAAGTTGTCTGTCCAATCTACCCTGCTGTTTTTTTTTTTTTCTCGGTTGGAACTGCTGTTTAGATGATGCTTTTACTATGCAGGAGAGAGTTTTTGTTAAGTATATATTTGAAGACTGGTTTTTCCGTATTGTCTTTCATTCTTCGACTTCGGCAAAGTGTACAGTAGATTTTCATGATCATTGCATACTTCTTGTCACGGAAATGTATTTTTATGTTTTTACATGCATTCATTTTACACTTGTGACTTTATTATTGACTTTAATAGGCAGAAATAAAAAAATAAAATTAAAAAAAAAGAAAATGAATGCGATCCACACACCTGCGTGAGTGAGACTATCACGGCAACAGCGACACCCACAGGCATTGCCGCCTTCACGGAGAGGGCATGGAAAACTCAAGACTATCATGGATGTTCAGTTCTACACTCCACCCTTCCAAGGTGGTTTCTCCCTGAAATCGTGTGTGAGCCCAGGGAGAAACTTCCAGTTTCCGTAGAATTCTGGAGAACTCAGAAAGCCAGACCCGGAAGCCCCCCTTTCCTGGACGATCTGGCCCCACCTTCACCTACCACACATGGCCCTGTGTCTGTGGTCTCTGGCTTCAGAGGGCGGGTTATCCAGGGCCCTTCGGTACTCATGCATATTCGTGAAGGGGTGAAGCTGGTGGGTCTTTATAAGTGCGACTGGCGGGGTCGGACTCCTGACTGGAACTGCGTGCAGCACAAAGTCCAACTGAGGTGCATGGGCACTGCCGTCCACTCTCTGCCCTTGTCTCTCCGTGAAATTCCGGCCAGGTTCCCCTGCGATGGCTCTCCAGACACCTTCTGACAGCCCCTTCCCCACGGAAGCCTGAGGACGAGGAAGGCAAAGGGACTCGTTTGTAACCTGAATGAAAAAGATGCCCTGCCAGTGTGCTTTGAGTGGAACACTTACCTGAACTGGCCAGAGAGACCTGCCTTTTAGAGTCCAGGATTCAGATTTCGTGTAAGAATCGAAGGTTCAGGCATCCAGGCCAGGGTGGCATGGAACCCACGCACGCAGATGGCCTGTGCAATGCGGCCCACAAGGATGCCACCCTCCCTCCTTGGTCGCCTTCACCCCCACCAGGGCGTGGGGTACAGGGGGCTTTCGTTAGCCAGGCAGCAAGGGTCACCCCTCTGCTGCAGCCCAGCGAGGCTTCCCAGGCCGAAGGAATCTCCCAACCTGCCATGGAACATGGGGATTTTGGGTTTGCTCTCCTGGCTCCTTCGGAAGTAGCGCTGACCCACTCTCAGACACCTGGGTGACCTCAGCGCCCAAACAGATGGCAGGGGTCCAGGATCCACACTACGGTGGCCTTCTGGGTTTGTGCTCAATGGGACAGCGTGGGCCGCTCACGCTGAGTCAAACAGATGGCAGGGGGACCAGGACCCACGGCAAGGCGGCCTTCTGGGTACCTCCTCAGTGGGACAACTTGAGCCACTCAGGCTGAGTCACAGGAGCAATGTGTGCTTGCACTGCACACGTCCCACATGAGTCCATATTGGGGCTGGGGCCAGGATCTCCAAGTCACCAGGGCACGTGGGGACGTGAAGCCGAGGCACATCTACCTCCACAGCTCACGCCCATGGAGGCCTCTGCGTGTCAGAAGCAGATGTAAGCCATCCAGACACCCTCCCAACCACTCCAGGAGCTGGAGTGTTCATCTACACTCGCATCCACCCTGCTATGTGAACTCCTGTCGACCCCAGAATTTCAGCAAAAGGCACATCCTTTCCAAGCAACGGAGCCACTGGGGGAGTTGAAGGACGTGGAAGAGCCCACATTTCTGGAACCACTCCTCAGCCAGGGAGAACACTGGGCTCAGTTGGAGGAGCTTTAGGATGCACGGTTGGGAAAGGATGGGGACAGGGGGGTGGCCCTTCTTTCACGGTGAACCTCTGGTTCGGTATGGAGACCTGTGTCTTCCCTTCCAGCTGACCTGTCTAGGATTCCTGAGTTCAGGTCCAGCAAGAGACTCCACAGAAAGGAGGGCTGTCATTCTTTTCTGAGCATCTCAGGGATTTCAGAGCCAGCACAGGTACTCAGAGATGGGCCGCCTACTGCCCATGCACGGGTCCGCGGGCAGCTGGCTAGGGTTTGGGACCAGCCCAGGCAGGGCTCTCATAACTTCCCCAGCACCCCTACGCCTTGAACCCCCCCCGGCCCCCGCATTCTTCAGTGGTGTAGGCGGAGACTTCCACCCCGGGAAACACCGGCCAGGGCAGTGGCCAGGCCTGCTCTCTTTTCTGCAGCTCAACTCCACTGCCTCCCAGCTTCACCATCACTTGCACACCCATGCCCTGCCATACTCCCTGGCATCACGTGGAGTGCCTGGCAACTAAATGTAGACCCCGAGATCTCTCACAAACTGTGGTTCTGCTATTTCTAGGCAGGAGGGAAGCCAGGCAGAGGTGGGGAAAGGAACGCAGACAAAGTGAGAGGGAGTGACAGAGGGAGGAAAGGACGGGTGAACGGAGGGACCTTGGAAGGGATGGAGAGAGGGAGGGAAAGAAAAAGAGAAGAATGGAGGGAGGGAAGGAGGGAGAAATGGAGGTATGGATGGAGGGAGAGAGGGAAGGAGAGAAGAACAGAGGGAGGAGAGAGGGAGAGAAGGAAGAATAGAGGGAAGGATGGACAGAGGGAGAAAAGGAGCAAGAAACAGAGAAAGGAAGGCAAAGAGAAAAGCTGTCTTCTGCCTCCAGGACCAGCAGGACCTCGAACTCTGGGAAAATGTTGGGTGCCCAGTGCAGGCTGAGTGCTCGGCCAAAGGCCGTGTAGGCCAACGGTGCCCTCACCGGCCCTCGGGATTGTCACCCTGGGTTACATCATCTGGGAGCGATTCAGACGAATTCTACCTTCCAAGGAATGAGCGAATTCCCCAAAGAGCAGAGCCGAGACTCGAATGGTTGTCTGTTTTTCATCCACATGGTTCACAGATGGCATATCACCATGCTAAGCCTGCAACAGAGCACGAGGCAGATACTCCCATCCACACAGGAGTCACACTCAAGCCGAGTGAACCATGATTCCAGATTTCACGTTCCTTTGCCCTCTGCAAGGTGGCCTGTTGCTCACTGGTCTCTGGCCCCCGAAAGCGTGACCATGCGGACTGTTTGTTTCCCGAGCTCTGTGGGGACACAGAAACATCCAGCGAAGCATGGAAAAGTGGCATTGTGTCTTCGCTCTCCTTTGCAGTTTCCAAACAGGCCATTTTGGAGACTCCCCATGTTGCAGGAAACAGGAATGCATCATCAGGCTGTGATGCCTCAGTCCCCTGCCCTGGCTCCAGGCCCACCAGGAAGCCTCCCTTTTGCTGACACTCCAGGCCTTCCCTCGGCTCACGAGCTCCCAAGCTTCCAACACATTGCACCGGCTCAGGACAGGGTGTGCTCGGAGGCGTCAGGGCCCGGGACCCACAGTTCTGGGATCCCCTCCAGTCCTCTGCCTTACCGCAGAAAAATTGTTTTGGATCCCTCGCTGACCCTCCTGCAAGGCCCTCTCTTGCCCCACACACCCAGAGCCGCCAGGGCTGCCCAGGGGCTAACAGCCTGCCCAGCCCTTTTTCTCACAACGCCCACACCATCGTCGCTTGTCCCGACGAGTACCCGCCCATGGCCAACGGGAAAGAAGGCCCTGATTTGCCCCACCCTGGCACTAGAGTCCTGGCAGCCTGATCCCTGGAAAGAGGGGCTGACGGACATCCAGACACACCACACCAACACCACGAGCAAACCCACCCCGACACACACACCGATACACACGGGTGCACGCACACAGGCACACAAGCACACACACGGACACACACACAAGGACATACAGGCAAAGACACAGACACAGCTTGAAAGAGAGCTAGGGAGACTGGGATGGAGAGATAGAAATGTAGGGAGAGAGAGAAAAGTGGAGGAGGAGAGAGACAGAAGGTGACAGAAGAGTGAGAGGTGGAGGGGGAAATAGAGAAAGGGAGATGGCGAGGGAGTTGTAGAGCAAGAGAGACAGAGCCTTGGAGAAGGAGGCTCTGCTCAGGTAGACAGGGCAACTTTGAGCAATCTGGGGTGAGGTGGAGGGTGCTTGGGCCAGGCTAGAACAGGCGGTCAGGACCGCCCAAGTGGGAAAACCAACGGAGCCCTGAGACGTGTTTTATTTATTTTTTTTTTCTTGGATTGGTTGGTTGCTTTTGGGGTGCGTTTCATAGGGTCCTTCTGTCTCCTAGGTGTGGTGGTCCCTGAGATTTGTAGAGTGCACCCGTCCATCAGGTGGAAGCTGTGGCACCAAGCGTGTCCACGGGGCCAGGCCTGGGTCTCTCTTGTGTCCTCAGGGCTTGAGTTTACACGAAGTCAGTGGCAATGGGAAACAGGGTGCACAGGGACGGATTTATTCGTGGCTGGGAAAAACAATGTCCTTCCCCCGGGGAAAGCAGCCCACGTGTTCTGGAGTGGAGGTCTTGGCTGGTGACTGTGGGACCTGCTGCCCCAGCTTGGACAGTTGCAGTGGCACTTGATGAATGAATTGAATTGCCTGGGGTCCGGGGAGTGGGAAGACATCCCGGAGGGCAGGAAACCCTTGCCTGCGCCTTTGGGGTCTAGTACCTGCCACAGAGCCCCAGCTGGAGCCGGGCTCCTGGTGGGGCTGCAGCCAGGCAGAAGAGGTGGAATGCTGATGCCTGGCAGTATTGCAGCTGCGGACTCCCACGAGGAGGTTTCATCTCGACATAAATGTTTTTCTTTCTTCAGCTGATATGTATCCTTAATTTTAGATTAGTGGTAACTCCATAAATTTAGAGGTACAAAATATGATTGCCCATACCTTATAATCGCATTACCACCTCCCATTACCATCAACTTTCCCCCTCCTCACCACCCTCAACCCGCAGACTAGGTCTCGCCATGTTGCCCAGGCTGGCCTCAAATTCCTGGGCTTAAGTGATATGCCTGCCTTGGCCTCTCATAGTGCTGGGATCAGCGGTGTGAGTTACCATGCCCAGCCAACCACCACCAAGTTTTGATTCAGCAGCACTGGGTCGTGGAGCTAAGGACCCACAAATTTAGAAAAGTTTTTAAATATCATAACGTTTCTGTGAGGAAATAGTATTTGTTCTTACATTTTTAGACTCTTTTATAATGTTATTTTTTTTTTCCACTGAACACAGTACTAAGTAGTAATTGGAAAATCACAGCATGAGTCATATTACTTTTTCTAATACAGAGTCCTTGGCTGTTCTCTAAGCTAAACCTGATCACCTACATTGAGAAAAAGAAAAAGCCCCAGAGTGTGAGGAGACAGGAGATAGTAGCCAAACATCCAAAGAGGTGGGAGTGAATAAGGCAGATGACACAGATGAGATGTCCAAAGGTCAAGGAGAAAGCCAGATCTTAAAGTGTGGTTTGCGAAGCTATACTCCAATGGAAATCTTTTCTGAGAAGCCCTGGTTTCTTTCTCTTGCTTTTATTAGAGACAGACAACTTCTGCCCCATGCTCTTCAGTTTTCTAGGACTGGACTTCACCTTCAACGATCATTCATCTAAGTTACAAAGAAAATCAAACCCTTTTCATGGCTTGCAAGGGACTGGAGGACCTGGCTGCTTGCTCTCTTATTGCTTTTGAGGACATGGGACCGTCTGTGATTTTTAAGGAACTCTATGTTAAACATTTTCTAATTTCCATTTTGAGTCTTGTCTAAAATGTGTGAAAGCAGTGGAGATATTGGGATTTGGTTTAGCAATCGCAGAAACACCACATCCAGATGTCGTATGTTTTCTGCTTTATAATTCCATATCCTGTGAAGATTTCAAATGTGATTCTACAGAAATTCATACTCAATAATTTTATCAGAACACTAAGCCTCTGCCCCATATAATAAAACCTAATGTTATTTTACTTCACAATTTTAAGTTTTTGGTATGTATTGACACTAAAGCTGTAAACACTCTGTGCCATAATTCCTAAACTCTAATATGGTTTAATGTGTCTACTTTCTACATTTAAAACATGTACTTTGCCATTGAGTAACTTAGAATATTGCTGAGCATGTATTAAATACCCATTTGTTTCCTGATTTTTTAATAGTTATCATTTTATAATTTTCTCTTGTTTAGTTTGAAGCTTACTAGGATTTTGTCATTGATATGTATGTGTGTATATATACATACACACACACAAGTATATATATAACAACATATGTAATTGATATATATCTATATGTTTTATATATGTGTATATACACACTTATGTGAATATATGCATGTGTACATAACATTGATTTTTGACCAATAAAAATTGCATAATTAAGCATTGTCTACATTATAGTAATTTGATATATATTGTAAAATGTTTAATACAATTAAGTTGATGAACATTCATATCACCTCACATGGTTATGATTTTGTAGTGAGAGCATTTGAGGTCTCCTATTGTTGTAGAAAATTTTAAGCATACAAAACACTGTTATTAACTACAATTTAAAGCTGTACATTAGACCCCCAAAACTTATTTATCTTATAACTGAAAGTTTGTACTCATTGAACACTTTATCATTTTTTGTACCTCCAGGCCTGGTCGTTACCTTTGTACTCTCTGCTTCTGTGAGTTCAGGCTTTTTAAGTTCTCAATGTAAGTGAGAACATACAGTGTTTGTTTTTCTGTGCCCAGCTTATTTTGCATAGCATAATGTATCCAGGTCCATTCATGTTGTTGAAATAGCAGAATTTCATTCCTTTTTATGGGTGAATAATATTCAGTTGTCTATTTTACCACATTTTCCTTATCCATTCAGCATCTACAGATAAGTCATTTTTTTAAAAAAGTACTCTTGACAGTTGTGAATAATGCTGCATTGAATACAGGGGTGCAGATTATTTTTGAGATGCTGATTTTATTTTGTTTATAGACAGAAGTGGAATTTCGGGATTGTACGATAGTTCAATTTTTTTTAAAATAACCTGCATACTAATTTTCATAATGACTCTTCCAGTTTACAACTCATTAAGACTGTACAGAAATATTTTGTCACATCCTTGTTAACACTTGTCATATCTCTTTTTTTTTATATTAGCCATTCCAACTGCTGTAAAGTGGTATCTTTTCATTTGCAATTTTCTCATGAATGGTAATGTTTAGCATCTTTCTACACACCTGTTAGATATTTGAATATGTTTGTAAAAAATATTTAGTCTTGGTCGTTGGAGCCAAGATGGCCGAATAGGAATAGCTCCAGTCTACAAATCCCAGCTTGAGTGACACAAAAGATGGGTGATTTCTGCATTTCCAACTAAGGTACCAGGCTCATCTCACTGGGGATTGCCTGTCAGTGGGTACCAGACTGTGGGTACAGTGCACCAAGCATAAACCAAAGCAGGGTGAGGCATCGCCTCAATGGGGAACTGCAAGGGGTCAGGGAATTCCCTTTCCTAGTAAAAGAAAGGGGTGACAGATGGCACCTGGAAAATCGGGTCACTCCCACCCTAATACTGCGCTTTTCCAATGGGCTTCACAAACTCCACACCAGGAGATTATATCCTGCACCTGGCTCAGAGGTTCTTATGCCCACAGAACCTCACTCATTGCTAGCACAGCAGTCTGAGATCAAACTGCAAGGTGGCAGTGAGGCTGGGGGAGGTGCGCCTACCATTGCTCAGGCTTCAGTATGTAAACAAAGTGGCTGGGAAGCTCGAACTCAGTGGAGCCCATCACAGCTCAAGGAGGTCTGCCTGCCTCTGTAGGCTACCCCTCTGGAGGCAGGGCACAGACAAACAAAAGACAGCAATGACCTCTACAAATATAAATGTCCCTGTCCCACAGCTTTGAAGAGAGTAGTGGTTCTCCCAGCATGCAGCTGGAGATCTGAGAATGGGAATACTGCCTCCTCAAGTGGGCCCCTGAACCCCAAGTAGCTTAACTAGGAGGCACCCTCCAGTAGGGTTGGACTGACACCTCACAAGGCTGTGTACTCCTCTGAGACAAAACTTCCAGAGGAACGATCAGGCAGTAGCATTTTTGGTTCACCAATATCCGCTGTTCTGCAAACACCACTGCCGATATCCAGGCAAACAGGATCTGGAGTGGACGTCTAGCAAACTCCAACAGACCTGCAGCTGAGGGTCCTGACTGTTAGAAGGAAAACTAACAAACAGAAAGGACATCCACCCTAAAAACCCACCTGTACATCACCAGCATCAAAGACAAAAAGTAGATAAAACCACAAAGATGGGGAAAAACAAAGCAGAAAAACCGGAAATTCTAAAAATCATAGCACCTCTCTTCCTCCAAAGGAACACAGCTCTTCACCAGCAATGGAACAAAGCTAGATAGAGAATGACTTTGATGAGTTGAGAGAGGAAGACTTCAGAAGAACAAACTACTCCAAGCTAAAGGAGGAAGTTCAAACCAATGGCAAAGAAGTTAAAAACCTGAAAATAATTAGACAAATGGATAACTAGAATAATCAATGCAGAGAAGTCCTTAAAGGACCTGATGGAGCTGAAAACCATGACACCAGAACTACGTGATGAATAAACAAGCCTCAGTAACCAATGTGATCAACTGGAAGAAATGGTGTCAGCGATGGAAGATGAAATGAATGGAATGAAGTCTGAAGATAAGTTTAGAGAAAAAAGAATAAAAAGAAACGAACAAAGCCTCCAAGAAATACGGGACTATGTGTAAAGACCAAATCTACGTCTAATTGGTGGACCTGAAAGTGACGGGAGAATTAAACCAAGTTGCAAAACAATCAGCAAGATATTATCAAGGAGAACTTCCCAAATCAAGCAAGGCAGGCCAACATTCAAATTCAGGAAATACAGAGAACACCACAAAGATACTCCTCGAGAAGAGCAACTCTAAGACACAACATTGTCAGATTCACCAAAGATGAAATGAAAGAAAAAATGTTAAGGGCAGCCAGAGAGAAAGGTCAGGTTACCCACAAAGGGAAACCCATCAGACTAACAGCAGATCTCTTAGCAGAAACTCTACAAGGAAGAAGAGAATGGAGGCCAATATTCAACATTCTTAAAGAAAAGAATTTGGACCCAGAATGTCATATCCAGCCAAACTAAGCTTCATAAGTGAAGGAGAAATAAAATCCTTTACAGACAAGCAAATGCTGAGAGATTTTGTCACCACCAGAAATGCCCTAAAGGAGTTCCTGAAGGAAGCACTAAACATGGAAAGGAACAACCGGTAACAGTCACTGCGAAAACTTGCCAAATTGTAAAGACCATCAAGGCTAGGAAGAAACTGCATCAACTAACGAGCAAAATAACCAGCTAACACCATAATGATAGGATCAAATTCACACTTAAAAATACTAACCTTAAATGTAAATGGGCTAAATGCCCGAATTAAAAGGCACAGACTGGCAAATTGGAAAAGAGTGAAGACCTATCAGTGTGCTGTATTCAGGAAACCCATCTCACGTGCAGAGACACACATAGGTTCAAAATAAAGGGATGGAGGAAGATCTACCAAACAAATGGAAAAAAAAAAGGCAGGGGTTGCAATCCTAGTCTCTGATAAAACAGACTTTAAACCAACAAAGATCAAAAGAGACAAAGAAGGCCATTACATAATGGTAAAGGGATCAATTCAACAAGAAGAGCTAACTATCCTAAATATATATGCACCCAATACAGGAGCACCAAGATTCATAAAGCAAGTCCTTAGTGACCTACAAAGAGACTTACACTCCCACACAGAAATAATGGGAGAGTTTAACACTGCATTGTCAACATTAGACAGATCAACGAGACAGAAAGTTAACAATGATACCCAGGAATTGAACTCAGCTCTGCACCAAGCGGACCTAATAGGCAACTACAGAACTCGCCACGCCAAATCAATAGAATATACATTATTTCCAGCACCACACCACACATATTCCAAAATTGACCACATACTTGGAAGTAAAGCAATCCTCAGCAAATATAAAAGAACAGAAATCATAACAAACTGTCTCTCAGACCACAGTGCAATCAAACTAGAACTCAGGATGAAGAAACTCACTCAAAACTGCTCAATTACATGGAAACTGAACAACCTGCTCCTGAATGACTACTGGGTACATAACGAAATGAAGGCAGAAATAAAGATGTTCTTTGACACCAACTAGAACAAAGACACAACATACCAGAATCACTGGGACACATTCAAAGCAGTGTGTAGAGGGAAACTTATAGCACTAAATGCCCACAAGAGAAAGCAGGAAAGATCCAAAATTGACAACCTAACATCCCAATTAAAAGAACTAGAGAAGCAAGAGCAAGCACATTCAGAAGCCGGTAGAAGGCAAGAAATAACTAAAATCAGAGCAGAAATGAAGGAAATAGAGACACAAAAAAACCCTTCAAAAAAATCAATGAATCCAGGAGCTGGGCTTTGTGAAAAGATCAACAAAATTGATAGACCACTAGCAAGACTAATAAAGAAGAAAAGACAGAAGAATCAAATAGACGCAAAAAAAAAGAAATGACAAAGGGGATATCACCACGGATCCCACAGAAATACAAACTGCCATCAGATAATACTATAAACACCTCCATATAGATAAACTAGAAAATGTAGAAGAAATGGATAAATTCCTTGACACATACAACGTCCCAAGACTAAACCAGGAAGAAGTTGAATCTCTGAGTAGACCAATAACAGGTTCTGAAGTTGAGGCAATAATTAATAGCTTACCAACCAAAAAAAGTCCAGGACCAGATGGATTCACAGCTGAATTCTACCAGAGGTACAAGGAGGAGCTGGTACCATTCCTTCTGAAACTATTCCAATCAATAGAAAAAGAGGAAATCCTCCCTAACTCATTTTATGAGGCCAGCATCATCCTGATACCAAAGCCGGGCAGAGACACAACCAAAAAAGAGAATTTTAGACCAATATCCTTGATTAACATTGATGCAAAAATTCTCAATAAAATACTGGCAAACCAAATTCAGCAGCATATCAAAAAGCTTACCCACCATGATCAAGTGGGCTTCATCCTTGGGGATACACTGCTGGTTCAACATACGAAAATCAATAAACGTAATCTAGCATATAAACAGAACGAAAGACAAAAACCACATGATTAACTCAATAGATGCAGAAAAGACCTTTGACAAAATTCAACATTTCATGCTAAAAACTCTTAATAAATTAGGTATTGATGGGACATATCTCAAAATAATAAGAGCTATCTATGTCAAACCCACAGCCAATATCATACTGAGTGGACAAAAACTGGAAGCATTCCCTTTGAAAACTGACACAAGACAGGGATGCCCTCTCTCACCACTCCTATTCAACATAGCGTTGGAAGTTCTGGCCAGGGCAATTAGGCAGAAGAAGGGAATAAAAGGCATTCAATTAGGAAAAGAGGAAGTCACACTGTCCCTGTTTGCGATGACATGACTGTATATCCAGAAAACCCCATCATCTCAGCCCAAAACCTCCTTAAGCTGATAAGCAACTTCAGCAAAGTCTCAGGATACAAAATCGATGTGCAAAAATCACAAGCATTCTGATACACCAATAACAGACAAACAGAGAGCCAAATCATGAGTGAACTCCCATTCACAATTGCTTCTAAGAGAATAAAATACCTAGGAATCCAACTTACAAGAGATGGGAAGGACCTCTTCAAGGAGAACTAAAAACCACTGCTCAATGAAATAAAATAGGATACAAACAAATGGAAGAACATTCCATGCTCATGGGCAGGAAGAATAAATATTGTGAAAATTGGCATACTGCCCAAGGTAATTTATAGATTCAATGCCATCCCCATCAAGCTAACAATGACTTTCTTCAAGAATTGAAAAAACTACTTTAAAGTTCATATGGAACCAAAAAAGAGCCCGCATCACCAAGTCAATCCTAAGCCAAAAGAACAAAGCTGCAGGCATCACGCTACCTGACTTCAAACTATACTACAAGGCTACAGTCACCAAAACAGCATGGTACTGGTACCAAAACAGAGATATAGACCAATGGAACAGAATATATCCCTCAGAAATAATGCCGCAGTTCTATAACTATCTGATCTTTGATAAACCTGAGAAAAACAAGCAATGGGGAAAGGATTCCCTATTTAATAAATGATGCTGGGAAAACTAGATAGACATATGTAGAAAGCTGAAACTGGGTCACTTCTTTACATCTTATGCAAAAATTAATTCAAGATGGATTAAAGACTTACATGTTAGACCTGAAACCATAATAACACTAGAAGAAAACCTAGCCAATACCATTCAGGACATAGGCATGGGCAAGGACCTCATGTCTAAAACACCAAAAGCAATGGCAACAGAGGCCAAAATTGGCAAATGGGATCTAATTAAACCAAAGAGCTTCTGCACAGCAAAAGAAACCACCATCAGAATGAACAGGCAACCTATAGAATGGGAGAAAATTTTTGCAATCTACACATCTGACAAAGGGCTAATATCCACATTCTACAATGAACTCAAACAAATTTACAACAAAAAAGCGAACAACCCCATCAAAAAGTGGGCAAAGGATATGAACAGACACTTCTCAAAAGAAGACATTTATGCAGCCGAAAAACAGATGAAAAAATGGTCATCATCATTGGCCATCAGAGAAATGTAAATCAAAACCAAAATGAGATAACATCTCACACCACTTAAAATGGCGATCATTAAAAAGTCTGGAAACAACAGGTACTGGAGGGGATGTGGAGAAATAGGAACACTTTTACACTGTTGGTGGGACTGTAAACTAGTTCAACTATTATGGAAGTCGGTGTGGCATTTCCTCAGGGATCTAGAACTAGAAATACCATATGACCCAGCCATCCCATTACTGGGTATATACTCAAAGGATTCTAAATCATGCTGCTATAAAGACAGATGCACACATATGCTTACTGTGGCTCTATTCACAATAGCAAAGACTTGGAACCAACCCAAAGGTCCAACAACGATAGACTGGATTAAGAAAATGTGGCACATATACCCCATGGAGTACTATGCAGCCAAGAAAAATGATGAGTTCATGTCCTTTGTAGGGACATGGATGAAGCTGGAAACCATCATTCTCAGCAAACTATCTCAAGGACAAAAAACCAAACACCACATGTTCTCACTCATAGATGGGAATTGAACAATGAGAACACATAGACACAGGAAGGGGAACATCACACACCGGGGACTGTTGTGGGGTGGGGGCAGGTGGGAGGGATAGCATTAGGAGATATACCTAATGCTAAATGACGAGTTAATGGGTGCAGCACAACAACATGGCACACGTATACATATGTAACAAACTTGCACATTGTGCACATGTACCCTAAAAGTTAAAGTATAATAATATTAAAAAATAATGTTTAGTCTTTTGCCTATTTTTATTTGGGTATTATAATTATTATTGTTTAGCTTCTGATTTGTATGAGTTTCTGCTATATTTTGAATACTATCCTTTTATCATATATGATTTGCAAATATTTTATCCCATCTTAAATGTTTTCTTAAATTTTGCTGTGCACAATAGTTTAATACACTACAACTTTATGTCTGGTTTTATTGCTATACTTTTGATATTATATTTAAAAAAAATTGCCAAGGCCAGTATCATGGAGGCTTTTCATATGCTTTTTTAAATATTTTCTTTTAAGAATTTATGTATTAAATTTGTCTTAAGTCAATTTTTGTGTCTGGCATAAGAAATATGATGAAGTTTTATTATTGTGCTTGTGAGTATCCAGTTTTCCCAGCACTAAGTATTGAAAAGGCTACACTTTTTGTATTGTGTACTCATAGTGCCCTTATCAAAGATTAACTTTAGATGCATAGATTTACTTCTGGGCTCTGTATTCTGTTCCATTGGTTTTTGTGTGAGTTCCTATAAACATACCATTCAATTATGTTTACTGTAGTCTTGAAATGTAGTTTTAAATAATAAAGTATAATGTCCCCAGATTTCGTTTTATTCCTCATGATTGCTTTGGCCTTTCAATATTTCTTATAGTTTTATATACATTGCAGAATTTATTTTCTATTACTGTAAAAAGTGGCACAGGAATTTTGATAGGAAGTTGGATTAATATACAGATTGCTTTGGATAATATGGCTTTTAGACAATATTCTTCTAATCCATAAACATATAATATATTTACATTTATTTGTATTTTTTAAAATTTTTTCATCAATACATTTTATTTTTTATTGTAAAGATCTTTCACCACATTGGTTGAATTTATTGCTAAGAAATCTATTTGTTGCTATTGTAAATGAGATTTTTTTCTTTTTTATTTGTTTGTTGCTAGCATACAGAAACAAAACTGATATTTGTATGTTAATTGTATATTCTGCTTCTTTACTGAGTGCATTTATTAGATGCACTATTTATATATAGATGAATTAAATGCACTATTTAAATGTATTATTTAGGTTTTTTATATATAATATTATGTCATCTACAAACAGTGACGTTATTTCTTATTTTCAATTTGGATCTTTTAGCTTCTATTGCTTAAGTTTTTGACGTAGGACTTAATTATTCTATGTAGGACTTCCAGTTCTATGTTAAAATAGAACCGTT
This sequence comes from Pongo abelii, assembly GCF_028885655.2. Classification (NCBI taxonomy): domain Eukaryota; kingdom Metazoa; phylum Chordata; class Mammalia; order Primates; family Hominidae; genus Pongo; species Pongo abelii. The sequence continues at coordinate 11,429,534 of NC_085929.1, read as the reverse complement.
AGAATGGGCATAATATAGACTTGCATTGGTGTTTGTGCATTTGAAGGAGCAAACCTCTTTTCATTTTTTTTTTTGTTGTTGTTGTTTTGTTTTTGAGATGGAGTCTCGCTTTGTCACCCAGAGTGGAGTGCTGTGGCACGATCTTGGCTCACTGCAACCTTCACCTCCTGGGTTCAAGCAATTCTCTGCCTCAGCATCCTGATTAGCTGGGATTACAGGTGCCAACAACCATGCCCGGCTAATTTTTGTATTTTTAGTAGGGACAGAGTTTCACTATCTTGTCCAGGCTGGTTTTGAACACCTGACCTCGGCCTCCCAAAATGCTGGGATTACAGGTTTGGGCCACTGTGCCCAGCCACCTCTTTTCATTTTTATAAACTGGTTTTAGTAGGTAAAGATCTTCATCTTTTGGGTCTCAAGGCTGATGAGATCTTTACTGGGTTTGCAGTAAAAAGGCTTGTAGCTGCATCACAAGGTCGCTGCCGAATCTGGAGTGAGTTTTACCTTTAGTGGGCTTGTTGCCAGGAGCACGTATGATTGTGAGTTCTGTCATGCTTTTCGGCAGGCTGGATTGTATTCAGGGCTTTGTTCTGTGGAGCAGGCACTAGGGCAGGTTCTGCTATATGCTGGGACTAATAGCAGATGTGTTGTTGAGTGTGGCTTCCACTGAGTACCTAGCAGGGTTTCCCCAGTTTATCTACAAACAGTGACTTTTGAACTGTTTTGTGTGAGTCACGAGTATGATGTCCCCAGCTTTTTTCTTATTCCTCATGATTGGTTTGGTGATTCAGCCTACATTGTAGGCTTACATTTTCTATTACTATAAAAATTGGGACAGGGATTTTGATAGGGATTTGAGTTAACTTACAGATTGCTTTGGATAACATGACCCCTTATTACCCAAAGGGCCTGCCTTCTCAAAATGACCATTTTCGATCTTGGGTTTTAGCAAGGTTTCATAAGGCCCTGTATCCCAAAGCTCACTATATTGCCCAGGCTGTTCTTGAACCCCTGGCCTGGCAGTCCTCCTGCCTCAGGCTCTTAAATGGAGGAGATTACTGTTATGAGCCACTGTGCCTGGATCTCTCATAAAGTTACATTGGTTGATGGATGGCTGACTAGTTTTTATTGCTTCAAGGGAATACAAAAGTAAAGACCCCCTATTCCACCACCTTGATAATGTCACTGTCTCCATACATTTCTTCCTTATTTTGTTCTCTTGTATGTTTGTGTGTTATTTTAGGTTCAAATATTAAGACCAATAGGCTAGGATTTATACATTGTGTGAAAAGTAAATTAGATAGCCAGTAGGAACCCTATATATATTATAATGTTCCCTCAAAAGATTAAGTTTAGTGCAGGCAAAAAGAGCTCATTAAAATTTTCGTCCACTATTTTAAACCTCTGTCCAAACTATAATATAATCTATGCCCCAATTTTTATTTTATCAATTAATTTTAACCATATTTCATAAAATTTATCTTTTTTCTTTATTTAGAAATGTAAGGCTATTATTTGCTTTTAAAGGCTGTAATACAGCTTTTTTATTTTGTGAAATAATAGCAGCAATATTACAAATATTTATAGTGTAAATACTTATTCACTTAAATCTTCCCATTAGAGAATTTCATTAATTATTGTAGTGTATTTCTGTAAGATTGTACTGCCACACACTACAGGGCAATAATTCAAAATGCCTGGTCTTCACAGATGCACAGTCACAGTTGAACATTGTAGTTATTTACAAAAATTATTTTCTAGTGTTATATCAATGTTCCAAACAAGATTTTCTGGGTAAATATTTCTCCCATTCTGGTTTTGCAATTCCATGTTAACTGTATTTTTATTTTAGGGTAGGTTCCTTGACATTGGTTTATAGTATTTTTGGTTTTACCTATGTATTATTTTGGATGACAATGTGCAGCAACTTTTAATGTACAGTTTATGTCAATGTGCAGTTTAATTACAATATGAATCAGCCATATATTTATTCACAGTTCAAGTTTAACAAACTTAATGAAAACTAAGCAAACTAACATTACATGATAAAGCCCCAATCAGCTATCTTATACTTAAGCAAATACACCATAAAATAGTTTGTAGCTTTATTGCTGCTTTTGTTCAAACTATGGTTTATATTCCCTATGACCAAAGAAATTTCTGATATTTTCCTACCACGCTAAAGAAACAGACAAAAAGACAGTGATTATACTTTCAAGTAGCAGTTTGTTTAGAGCCCCAGATATTCCATCTGTAGACCACTATGTTCATATTTCTTTGTTTTAATAAGGCTGTAGCCCAAAACCTTACATTTTTGTGGAAATTAAAGCTTTTCATTTCCATACTAAAGACAGGACAGTCCCATGACCTAAATCCAAGGGTGATGGCTTAGAGTGAGGACCATTTCTTGTTGACATGGAGATGATTGAGTTGGTCTACAATAAATCTATGGGAGAGGCAGGTTGTGGTAAGTTCGAAGTGTTGGCTGCCTTCATGGTCTCAAAGTTCTCTATCAAGTTCACCTCAGCACTGCTGTACTCCTGTTCTGCTCTCAGGTTTGGAATGCTTGGCCAGTAGTGGTTCTCCACATGGTTCTCAACTGCCAGTGCTTTCCTGATCCACTGCCTGCCAGAAATGCAATTGTAGCAGAGGAGGCTGGTAAGGGGACAGAAGCCAGAGATGGTAACAGGCCACTGCCTGGCAGGGGAAGAGAGCAGTGGGCTCTCAATCCTAGCTCACATGCCAAATTCCATTCTCATCCCAGCACACAGTGGTGTCCCCCATAATGTGCACTGCCTGGCCTGAGGTAAATGGAGAGACCAGCTAAGGCATAAAGTTGAAAAGGGGCTTTCCAGAGTCCCAAGTGTGCTGGATATCTCACTAGCCATGGAAAGAGTGTTTGTCCTTGTGGCCACTGATAGACAATGATGGGAGCCTGCCCACATTTCAGGGCCTTCTGGAGTCCTCACTTGAGAGTTCAGCTCTGGCAACAGAGGACACTTCTGGTGTCCAGAGATTCTCAGTGCCTGTCGGATGTAAAACCGATTGATGGCATCTGCTGGTTTCTGGGAGCACTGCTTGGCCATCCTTATCTGTGGGCCCCAGCCAAGGCACTGCAGAAAGCTTGGTCTCTGGCTAGCATTCTGGACTGTGAGACAGCGTGGCTGCAGCTAGCACTGGATGGAGAGAGTACAGTGTGGTGAAGTGGGGTAGTGGTCATTCTGCCACATGGCCTAGAGTTTCTCGTGACTCTGGACTGCCCAGGTGCAGTGAACAGAAAGGAATCAGGGAGTGGAGACCATTTCTAGGCCACAGCTCAGGGATGGAGAACCCAGGCTGAGCCTGGTCATTGTCCTGAGTTGAGTAGATGAAGCTGGAGTCCGGGGAGACCAAAGAAGCTCAGATAAACTCTGCAGGGCAGAGTATTCAGGGCATGAAAAGGACAAAGTCACAAAACAAAAACTCTCCAGTCTTCAGTTAAATACTGATCAGAACATGTATGTGTGTAAACTACAAGTCTGGGGGAAAAAATACCTGAAGGAAACAGAAAGAACAGTGCTTGAACCTCCCACAGAACCAGGCATATTTGGTGTTCCCACCAGCAACAGTGGACAAATCTTATACTTTCCAGACGATTGGATGGAGCACTCAGAAAAGAATTGCCTCAGCATTGCGGAAGATTAGATCTAGGCCGAGGCTGCTAAGGTCCTAATTAACAAGACCTCAAAGGAAACCCTCAAAGAACCAAAATCTTTCCAGATAATTTAACTGCATCCTAGAACATAGCTCAATAATATTATAGGAACCCAACAATATCCAACACACAATAAGACATATTTCATGTTGTCTGCCATCCAGCTGAAAATTACCAGGCTGTGAAGAAAAAGGAAATGTCTCAATAATGAGAAGAAAACTTGATCAACTGATGCAGAAATGGCAAATAAGATGGAATTAGTAAGCAATGATATTAAAACAGTTATTGTAATGGTAACATTCCACAAGAGGAAAGTAAAGGTAAGCTAGAACATGGAAGTAGAGACATGGAAAACCCAGCTTGAACTTTTAAAGATGAAAAATACAATGTCTGAGATGAAAAATATAATAAATGGCATTTAAAATAGAATAGATGTTATACAAAAGAGGATTAGTCAACTGGAAGATGTAGCAGTAGAAACTATCAAAAATGGAACATGGAGAAAATAATGGAAAAAATTGAACAGAAAATCAGCACCAACAGGACTAATATAAGTGTAATTGGAGTTCCTGAAGAAGGTGGGGAGGAGTAGAAGAAAAAATATTTCAAAAAACTGTGGCTGAAAAAATTTAAATTTGAGAAAAACTGTAGTCCCAGAGATCTAAGAACCAAGGAACCCTTAGCACAAGAGACATAAGGATGACACACTGAAGCACATCATAATCCAATTGCCCCAAACCACTGACAAAGAGAAAATCTGAAAAGTTACCAAAGGGAAAAGGACATTATACAGAGAGGAACAAAGATGAAAATGGGCTGAGCGTGGTGGCTCACACCTGTAATCCCAGCATTTTGGGAGGCTGAGGCAGGATGATCAGTTGAGCCCAGGAGTTCAAGACCAGCATGGGCAACATGGCAAAACCCCGTCTCTACTAAAAACACAAAAATTAGCAGGGCATGGTGACACGCATCTGTAACCCCAGCTACTCAGGAGGATGAGGCAGGGAGAATCGCTTGACCCCGGGAGGCGGAGGTTGCAGTGAGCTGAGATGGTGCCATTGCACTCCAGCCTGGGCAACAGAGCAAGATTCTGTCTCAAAAAAAAGATGGCAGACATCTGGTTAGAAACAATGCAAGGCCAGATGTGATGGCACATGCCTGTTATCCCAGCACTTTGGGAGGCTAAGGCAGGAGGTTCACTTGATCCCAGGAGTTCTAGACCAGCCTGGGCAATATGGCAAAACCTGGCCTCTACATAAAATGCAAAAATTAGCTGGGTGTGGTGGCGCATGCCTGTAGTCCCGGCTACTTGGGAGGCTGGGGCAAGAGGATTTCTTGAACCCAGGAAGTAAAGGTTTCAGTAAGCTGAAATCATGCCACTGTGCTGCAGCCTGGGTGACAGAGCAAGACCCTGTCTCAAAAAAAAAAAAAAAGAAACAATGCAAACCAGAGGATAGTAAGAGTGACTTCTATAAAATACTTAAGGATGAAACGATTTTCAGTCTAGAATTCTACACCCAGCAAAAATATCTTTCAAAGATGATAGTGCAATAAAGACTTTCAGACATTAAAAACTTGAGGAATACATTACCAGCAAGTCCTCACTACAAGGAATATTAAAGGAAATCCTTCAGGCAGAGGGAAAGTGAAACCAGATGGAAGCCCAGATGTACACAAAAGAATGTAGAACACCAGAGATGGCAAATGTGTGAGCAAAAATACAACATTAAAAAGCATTTTTTTTTTTTTTTTTTTTTTAGTATTTATTGATCATTCTTGGGTGTTTCTCGGAGAGGGGGATATGGCAGGGTCATAGGATAATAGTGGAGAGAAGGTCAAGAGATAAACACATGAACAAAGGTCTCTGGTTTTCCTAGGCAGAGGACCCTGCGGCCTTCTGCAGTGTTTGTGTCCCTGGGTACTTGAGATTAGGGAGTGGTGATGACTCTTAAGGAGCATGCTGCCTTCAAGCATCTGTTTAACAAAGCACACCTTGCACTGCCCTTAATCCATTTAAACCTGAGTTGACACAGCTCATGTTTCAGAGAGCACGGGGCTGGGGGCAAGGCCATAGATCAACAGCATCCCAAGGCAGAAGAACTTCTCCTAGTCAGAACAAAATGGAGTCTACTATGCCCACCTCTTTCTACACAGACACAGCAACAATCTGATCTCTCCTTCCTTTCCCCACACTTCCCCCCCTTCTTTTCAAGAAAACCGTCATCGTCCTCACGGCCCACTCCCGATGGTTGCTGTCTCTTCGGAGCTGTTGGGTACACCTCCCAGACAGGGCGGCCGGAAAGAAGTGCTCCTCACCTCCCAGACAGGGTGGCGGGGCAGAGGCGCTCCTCACTTCCCAGACGGGGCGGCCGGGCAGAGACGCTCCTCACTTCCTCCCAGCTGGGGTGGCAGCCAGGCAGAGGCGCTCCTCACCTCCCAGACGGGACGGCCGGGCAGAGGTGCTCCTCATTTCCCACACTGGGCGGCCCGGGCAGAGTCGCTCCTCACCTCCCAGACGGGGTGGCCAGGCAGAGGTGCTCCTCACTTCCCAGAGAGTGTGGCGGCTGGGCAGAGGCGCTCCTCACTTCCCAGATGGGGCAGCCAGGCAGAGGAGTTCCTCACTTCCTCCCAGACGGGGTGGCGGCCAGGCAGAGGCACTCTTCACTTCCCAGACGGGGTGGCCGGGCAGAGGCGCTCCTCACTTCCCAGATGGTGCAGTCGGGCAGAGGTGCTCCTCACTTCCTCCCAGCTGGGGTGGCGGCCAGGCAGAGGCGCTCCTCACCTCCCAGATGGGGCGGCTGGGCAGAGGTGCTCCTCATCTCCCAGATGGGGCAGCTGGGCAGATGTGCTCCTCACTTCCTCCCAGACGAGGTGGCGGCCGGGCAGAGGCACTCCTCACCTCCCAGACGGGGTGGCTGGGCAGAGGCGCTCCTCACTTCCTATATGGGGTGGCAGCCGGGCAGAGGCGCTCCTCCCTTCCCAGATGGGGCAGCCGGGCAGAGGCCCGCCTCACTTCCTCCCAGACGGGGTGGCGGCCAGACAGAGGCGCTCCTAACCTCCCAGATGGGGCAGCCGGGCAGAGGCGCTCCTCATCTCCCAGACGGGGCACCCTGGCAGAGGTGCACCTCACTTCCTCCCTGACGGGGTGACGGCCGGGCAGAGGCACTCCTCACCTCCCAGACAGGGTGGCCAGGCAGAGGTGCTCCTCACTTCCCATATGGGGTGGCAGCCGGACAGAGGCGCTCCTCCCTTCCCAGATGGGGCAGCCGGGAAGAGGTGCTCCTCACTTCCTCCCAGACGGGGTGGCAGCCAGGCAGAGGCACTCCTCACCTCCCAGACGGGGCAGCCAGGCAGAGGCGCTCCTCACTTCCTCCCAGACGGGGTGGCGGCCAGGCAGAGGTGCTCCTCACTTCCCAGATGGGGCGGCCGGGCAGAGGTGCTCCTCACTTCCTCCCAGACGGGGTCACAGCCGGGCAGAGTCACTCCTCACCTCCCAGACGGGGCGGCCGAGCAGAGGCGCTCCTCACTTCCCAGATGGGGCGGCTGGGCAGAGGCACTCCTCACTTCCTCCCAGATGGGGTGGTGGCCAGGCAGAGGCACTCCTCACCTCCCAGATGGGGCGGCCGGGCAGAGGTGCTCCTCATCTCCCAGACGGGGCTGCCGGGCAGAGGTGCTCCTCACTTCCTCCCAGACAGGATGGCACCCGGGCAGAGGCACTCCTCACCTTCCAGATGGGGCGGCTGGGCAGAGGCGCTCCTCACCTCCCAGACAGGGTGGCCAAGCAGAGGCACTCCTCACTTCCCATATGGTGTGGCGGACGGGAAGAGGCGCTCCTCCCTTCCCAGATGGGGCAGCCGGGCAGAGGCGCTCCACACTTCCTCCCAGACGGGGTGGCGACCAGGCAGAGGCGCTCCTCACCACCCAGACAGGGTGGCCGGGCAGAGGTGCTCCTCACTTCCTCCCAAATGGGGTGGCAGCCGGGCAGAGGCACTCCTCACCTCCCAGACGGGGCGGCCGGGCAGAGGCGTTCCTCGCTTCCCAGACGGGGCAGCCAGGCAGAGGTGCTCCTCACATCCCAGATGATGGGCAGCTGAGCAGAGACGCTCCTCACTTCCTCCCAGATGGGGTGGCAGCCAGGCAGAAGCACTCCTCACCTCCCAGACGGGGCGGCCGGGCAGATGTGCTCCTCACTTCCCAGACGGGGCGGCCGGGCAGAGGTGCTCCTCATCTCCCAGACGGGGCAGCCGGGCAGAGGTGCTCCTCACTTCCTCCCAGACGGGGTGGCGGCCGGGTAGAGGCACTCCTCACCTCCAAGACGGGGCGGCCGGGCAGAGGCGCTCCTCACATCCCAGACGATGGGCGGCCGGGCAGAGACGTTCCTCACTTCCTATACGGGATGGCGGTCGGGGAGAGGCGCTCCTCACACAAAAGAATGTAGAGCACCAGAGATGGCAAATGTGTGAGCAAAAATAAAACATTAAAAAGCATTTTTAAAAGATAATTGACGGTCCAAGGCAAAAAATGATAACAAATTAAGGTGAGTTTACAGCACTTATAGAAGTAAAATGCATGAAAACAATAACACAAAACCCAAAAGGAGGGAAATGAACAAACACTGTTTTAAGGTTCTTATCCTCTATGTGAAGTGGTATAATGTTGATGGCAGCCAATGCTAATTTAAATACATATACTGTATTAGTCTGTTCTTGTACTGTTATAAAGAAATGTCTGACACTTCTCAATGTAAGACATTTATGCAGCCAAAAAACACAGGAAAAAATGCTCATCATCACTGGCCATCAGAGAAATGGGAATCAAAACCACAATATCATCACTGGCCATCAGAGAAATGCAAATCAAAACCACAATGAGATACCATCTCACACCAGTTAGAATGGGGATCATTAAAATGTCAGGAAACAACAGGTGCTGGAGAGGATGCAGAGAAATAGGAACACTTTTACACTGTTGGTGAGACTGTAAACTAGCACAAACATTGTGGAAGTCACTGTGGCGATTCTTCTAGAAATATCATTTGACCCAGCCATCCCATTACTGGGTATATACCCAAAGAATTATAAATCATGCTGCTATAAAGACACATGCACACGTATGTTTATTGTGGCACTATTCACAATAGCAAAGACTTGGAGTCAACACAACTGTCCAAGAATGATAGACTGGATTCAGAAAATGTGGCACATATACACCATGGAATAGTACGCAGCCATAAAAAATGATGAGTTCATGTCCTTTGTAGGGACATGGATGAAGCTGGAAACCATCATTCTCAGCAAACTACCGCAAGGACAAAAAACGAAACTCCTCCTGTTCTCACTCATGGGTGGGAATTGAACAATGAGAACACATGGACACAGGAAAGGGGACATCACACACCAGAGACTGTTGTGGGTTGAGGGGAGGGGGTAGTGATAGTATTAGGAGACATACCTAATGCTAAATGACGAGTTAATGGGTGCAGCACACCAACATGACACATGTATTCATATGTAACAAACTTGCACGTTGTGCACATGTACCCTAAAACTTAAAGTATAATAATAATAATTTAAAAATAATAATAAATAAATATAAAAAAAGAAATGTCTGAGACTAGGGATGGGCATGGTGGCTTACACCTGTAATCCCAGCACTTTGGGAGGCTGAGGCGGGTATATTATGAGTTCAAGAGATTGAGACCATCCTGGCCAATATGGTGAAACCCTGTCTCTACTAAAAATACAAAAAAAATTAGGTGGGCTTGGTGGCATATGCCTGTAGTCCCAGCTAAGCTACTTGGGAGGCTGAGGCAGCAGAATCACTTGAACCAGGGAGGCAGAGGTTGCAGTGAGTCGAGATCACACCACTGCACTGCAGCCTGGGAGACAGAGTGAGACTACATGTCAAAAAAAAAAAAAAAGTCTGAGACTGGGGAATTTATGATGAAAAGAGGTTTCATTGGCTCACATTTCTGCAGGCTGCACAGGAAACGTGATTCTGTCATCTGCTCGGCTTCTGGGGAGGCCTCAGGGAGCTTACAATCATGACAGAAGGCAAAGGGGAAGCAGGCGCATCTTATGTGACTGGAGCAGGTGGAAGAGAGAGAGGGGGAGTTGCCACACACTATTAAACAACCAGATCTTGTGAGAACTCACTCGCTGTGTGGTACCAAGCGGGGATGGTGTTAAACCGTGAGAAACTGGCTCCATGATCCAATCACATTCCTCCAGGCCCCACGTTTGGCATTGGGGATTACATTTCCACATGAGATTTCGGTAGGGACACAGATCCAAACCATATGATATACCATAAACCATAGAGCAATGATTCAAACTCAAAACCAAATGAAGCAAAAATAGTTAGATGTAAAAGGCCAAAAAAGAAGATTAAATGAAATAAGAATACTCAACAAATTCAAAAGAAGTCAGAGAAAGAAGAAAAGGAGAAGAAACTACAGATGGGACAAATAGAAAGCAAACAGGAAGATGACCAATTAAAACGAAACTCTCCGACATTCCACCAGTTGCGTGTGATTATTTAGTAACTCTCTGCCTCTGACAACAATACCTGTCACACAGGTTTGTCATCAGAGCTTGTCACATGTGATATGGAAAGCCTGCTCTTTGCAGACCTGCAATCATTATACATTAGCTTGTATTGTTGGTAGCAGAGACCCAGGTCTCTGTGTTGGTCATGCTGAGAGCTCCCTTCTCATTGCTCTGTTTTCCTCCTCATTTGATCCCTTTCTGTACTTCCACGCCCCACACCATCTGGTTGGAGAAGATTCTCAGCCTCTCCGTCTGCAAATGTTCAAAGTCCGTGTATCAAATAGCCAACAAATGTATTTCAGTACGTTTATCTGCTACCCAGGGATCCAGGAGAAATGCTTTCCTTTCTGCAAGAAGTCCGTGGCTGCTGATGCCAACAATGTGTTCTGTCTGTCCTCTTCTCTTTTCTGATCTGCATATTCTCAACTGCCCTGCACTTCTGGGAAGACTTTACACAGGGACAACTATGAGTTTTTGTAAGAAGATGAGAAGTCACCACTTTGGTAACCATCCATTAGACGTTCCAATATTGCTGCAGACATGGACTCTAGCATGTTCTCTTCTTCTCTGACACCCACCCCTTCACCCATTGGCCACAGCAACTTGGGTTTTCTCTTCAGCTATTGCAGGGCTTACCTCTGGGGAACTGTGACTTGCTTTATACCCTATCCAATAACACAGTGTGTCCTTATACACAGTAGGTGTTCAATATACATCTGTTGAAGGGATTTCATCACAGTTAAATCTGTGGAGAGTTCAGCAGATAAGTGAGTTGCTCAAGATGGTCAGAGGCTGTGTTATTCCATTTGGGCTACCGTAACAAAATACCTTAGCCTAGGGGCCTTATAAGCAGCAGAAATTTATGTCTTATAGGTCTGGATGCAGGCAAGTGGAAGGTCAAGGTAGTGTCTGTTGAGGGCCTGTTCCTTATAGAAGGCAACTCCTAGCTGTGTCCTCACATGGTGGAAGGGGAGAACAAGCTCCCTTGGCTCCCATTTACAAGGCCACTTATCCCATTCATGGGGTCTTTGCTTTCATGATGAAATCACTTCCTAAAGTCTTTGCCTCCTCCTAATTCAAACCTAACCTATCAGGGGTTAGGTTTCAACACACGGATTTTAGGGGCACAAAAACATTGACTATAGCAGAGACATAGCTGTACCTGGGTCTGGGACCTTCTGGGTCCAGCTCCATTATGACAACCACACGGCCCATGGTCTCCCACATGATGTAATTCTGTTCTGTGACATTGTGCCCACGAGGCAGGGATGCAGTAGAGGCCTCTGCAGACATGGCTTGTTCTTGGGACGTCCGCATGGATTTGTGATGCAGGCCTGGAAGAATCCACCAGCTGCCCACTCTCATGCCTGACTCAGGTTCGTGGGTCCCTCCAGGCACATGTCAGCCCCTCAATGTTTTCCTTGCCTCACCTCCCTGGGTTCCCTTCTGAACTCAGGGAACATGGAGGGAGCCGAGAGTCTCTGTTTTTAGTTCAGGCTCTTGTCTCCTATTTGGGAACAATGCCCAGGCATGTGAATCTCTTTCCTCCTGTTTTCTAAGAACATCAGGGATTTCCTCCAAACTCTTCACCTACTCCCTCCACTAATCCCTTCTCCCTCAGGGACACAGGGCACAAGCCCACTTCCTGTGTGAAGATCCTGCCACAGGGTGGCTCTTTGGTTTTCTGCGGGTATCCAGAAAAGAAGCTAAAGGTGAATGCACTCCGGAATCCAGGAGCACTGGCGATTTTCTCACCTTAGCTCAGAGAGCATCCCCACAGACACCCCTCGCCCCACGCCGGGCCCCCTGAATCCATACCATAAAATGTATGTCAGTTTGTTCAACTAGGGACCCCTCTGAGTATTTAATCCCTATTTAAAGATGATGTTTATTTTATTTTTGAGTTTAAATTAATCAGCCTCAGGATACAGAATTAGATAAGGCCGGGATTTAGCTCCCCTGGAATGATTCATTTCACATCAAGCCTTCTTAACTCTTTGGCTGCAGAGGGGAAGTGCCTGTGTCTTTCTCTGCAGAGTTGCCTAGGGCTGGCCAGGTGAACAGACATGCTCCCTCTTCCCCGTCCTGCCAGCCAGGGCACGGTGTGTGCTTATGATGCATGGAGTTAGAATACTAGCCTTTTCAACACAACAGTCTTAAATCCTCACACAGGGAAATAGAGATACTATACTAGCAGGAAAAAAAGAAAAAGAAGCAGTCTTGAATTCTGCTACCTACAGATAACCATTGTTACCATGTAGGCAAGCTTCCTTTCATGCTGTGTCAAGTGTTTAAAAAATATGGCTCAATATTACAAACACACAGGACTATGTAGGGGATAATGACATCAAACTTTCATGTACCTCCCAGTTAAAATTCGAACGTGGTAGCTTTTGGATGCATTTGCTCCGGAGTTTAAGGGAAGAAAACTACGGATTCAGCCATAATGTTCACGCCGATACTCGAGTTATATATCCCTTTTCCAGTCCAGCTACCGCCTCCCTCCCCACCATTCTGAAGTCAATATGTGTCTTCCCATCCATGATTAATACCTAGTGTGCCTGTCCATGAAGAATGGATAGTGCTCTTTGGTCTGTTTTTTGCAATTTTATACAAATATCAGTCTGTACATACTCTCCTGAAAGTTGCTTTTTCCTTGAACAATATCTTCCAGATGAATCTAGAATCCTGCATTTCTGGTGAGCAGAGGATGCGCAACGCCCCCTTCAACCCCCACCCCAAGGTGATGCTGATGTTCTGGTCCAAGGCCTGCACATAGCCTGGTGAGGCTTGGGGTCTTGGGACAGGTCTGTTGTCAACCCTTCCTTCCTAGGAAGCACAGCCAGATGACCTTGGGGCTGGAGACCTCACTATGCCCCTCGCCAGCAGTGCACACATCCGTCTTCATTCATCTTCATCAATATTTGTTATCACACTTTCTGATATTGTTCCTAGATTTTGCTGTGCAGCTGAATGCGTGCCTTGTGTTTCCCAGCCCTTCGGGTCTCCTCCTCTGTGAATAGCTCCTGGCCCATATGTCTGTTGGGTCTTTGGTTTCTCGTTGCTGACTTGTGTTTTTTTTTTTTTTTTTTTTTGATGGAGTTTTGCACTTGATGACTACATGGGAGTGCAATGGCATGATCGCAGCTCACCACAACTTCTGCCTCCTGGGTTCAAGCGATTCTCCTGCCTAAGCCTCCTGAGTAGATGGGATTACAGGTAAGTGCCACGACGTCCGGCTAATTTTGTATTTTTAGTAGAGACAGGGTTTCTCCATGTTGGTCAGACTGGTCTCGAACTCCCGACCTCAGGTGATCCACCCATCTCAGCTTCCCAAAGTGCTGGGATTACAGGCATGAGCCACCACGTCTGGCCAATTTTGATTTTAATGATCTGGATATCAATGATTTTTTGGCCAAATACCTTACAAATATGTTTTCCCTATTGGTGCACTGTATTAGTCCATTTTCACACTGCCGATAAAGACATACCACAGACTGGGAAGAAAAAGAGGTTTAACTGGACTTGCAGTTCCACATGACTGAAGAGGCCTCAGAATCATAAAGGGAGGTGAAAGGCACTTCTTACATGGCAGTGGCCAGAGAAAAATGAGGATGATGCAGAAGTGGAACCCCCTGATAAAACCGTCAGATCTCGTGAGACTTATTCACTACCAGGAGAACAGTATGGGGGAACCGCCCACATGATTTCAATTATCTCCCACCAGGTCCCTCCCATGACACAGGAGAATTATGGGAGGACAATTCTAGATGAGATTTGGGTGGGGACACACAGCCAAACCATATCATGCACTGTCTTTGTCTTTTAACTTTATTCATTGCCTTTTTTTGTCAGATCAAAGCTTCTACATTTAATATGATTGAATTTATCAGTAATTTCTTTTATGGTGTCTGTGTTTTGTGTCATATTAAAAAAAGTTTTTCTTTGCTTAGTGTCATAAAATCTGTCCTCTGTTTTCTTCTAAAAATTGGAAATCTGTTTCTCACATTCTGTTTTATTTCCTTTGTTCTTTGATTCGTAGGGATGTGAGGTAGAAGTCTCTATCAGTTAACCCTTGCTTGGTAACAAGTAACCCCACACCTCAGAGGCCTAAGACCATAGGCCACCATTTCTCACTCCTGAGCATGGGTTGTTTGGGAGGTTTCAGCTCGAACTGTGGTGGCTGAGCTGGATCTACTCCAAGTGTCTCTGATCCTCCTGGGTTTGGGGCCTGCCAGGGTGCCTTCTTCTCATAACAATGGCAGGAGTGCAAAGAACAAAGGGAAATGTGAAGGTCTGTTATCTTACTACACAGGCTGAGAATGGGCAGACTATCACTTTACCACATCCATTGGCAAAAGTGAGTCACGTGGCCAAACCAGAAGTCAAGGGCAGGAAGTTTAAGTATGAATCCCATCTCCACGTGCTATGATTTCCTGGGCTTTCAACTTCTTAAGGCTGAATTGTTTTATTCTCACCTCCCCAGACTGCAGAAAACACATTTTCTCCAGGACTCGTTGAGCCATAGCGCAGAATGATTGTAGTTCACAAATACTACATGGAAGGTGCCATTTGGCCACTGAGGCCACTTCCTTCCCCTTGTCCCCATCTACGGCCTCTGTTCTGCTCCAATCTCCCTGTCCTTCTGCCCAGGCCTTCCAGGCATCAGCCTCTTAATAGTTCCTGGCTTCGTTCCCTCTCTTCACTTCTATTATGTGAGGGTTTCCATCCTTATTTGGTGTAGGAGGACTGGACAGAGTCAACTCAGCCTGTCACGTCCCCACTGTCAGCACCTGGGTACCCCTGTGTGCTCAGCATGAGTGGGGTCCCCCAGTGTCTCCCTCCATGGCACGTTCTGAAGGCATAGGAGCTGGACTGACATTTGGGACACCTAAACCTTTGTTCCACTTCTGCCAGGACAACTTCCTTGGTCCAGGCAAATCATGGCAGCTCTCTATGCCTCATTTTTTTATTCCTCACACAATGGAATAACATAACCCTCAGTACTTACCTAAGGGAAGAGAAATGATTCCCCTGCCTTCTCCCCATTTCTGCATTAGCTGGAGCATCAGATTTTTATGTCTGGCCAAGAATATAGGGAAGGAAGAGCAGGTAAGCTTTGGGCCCAAAGAGGGCGTTTAGGGGATTCACTTAAGGAAAGAAAGCCAGGGGGCAGAGAGGGGTGGTGGAGCATGATCTTGGGCCAATGGTGAAGAACTAATGAAGTGCAATGTGCATAGGTTAAGTTGTGTAGCAGCCTGGGTCCCACCAAGAGATAGAAACCACATAGTGGGTCTAACGGGGAAGTGTAGTATAAAGGATTGCAACTATGATAAAAGAGTCACTGTAAGACATAAAGCAATTCTGCCTGGTGCCCTAGTGCAGAGGGAGGTACCCAAGGCAGCACAGATTTGAAAGGTGTTCGGATGTCATAAAATGTGGTTCAGCCACCGCATAAGAGACGTTTGTGGATTTGGGCAGGCTGGAGCTCGTCAGCAGCTTTTGCACAAGCACTAGGCCACCCACTAGAGTGCAGGTGAGGGAGCTGGATGTGAGCCACTGGAATGCAGGGGAGGGAGCCGGCCATGAGCCGCTGGTGTGCAGGGGAGGGAGCAGGCCGTGAGCTGTTGGGGCAGGTGAGGGAGCTGGCCATGAGCCACTGGAGTGCAGGTGAGGGGGCTGGCCGTAAGCCGTTGGTGCAGGGATGCATGGCGGGAGTCTGGCTGCCTTTGTAGGGCAGGAAGTCTCCAGAATGCTTGAGTCCCGCAGGGTCTGGCAGAAGGAATGGCAGCTCTGTGCGGAACCTCTAGAATACAGGTCACTGTGTGCAGGTTGTACAAGGGGTACAAGAGGGGTTCTCGGAAACTTTTCAGGAACTTTCAGACCACATGGACCCTGCTACGTTTTGGTTTCCATGTCAAGATGCTGCAATCCAAGGCTACAAGGTGGCTGAGGGACCAGGCCTAGGTCTGTGGTTGGGGCTTGAACATGATCAAGGCCCAGGGAGAGAGCCCGTGCCCCCTCCAGTCTCTCCATCCTCTACCTAGATGCCTGCAGAATGTTCACTTCCAGAGGGTATATTGAACAGTATTTCCCAGTTTAACACAGTGCACGTATTGAAAGGTGCACTAGGAGCTGGGAGGCAACAGACTGAAAACTGACACTGGAGATGCTGGCTCATAGCAACGAAGAGAAGCTGAAAAGGAGTGGGAAAGAACTAACTGTAATTTTACATCAACAATCTGCATCTTTGTTTCAATGGTTTGTGGCAACCAAAATGACTATTTTTTCTACCTTCCTAGTTCAGACATAGCCTGAGACTTTTTTTTTTTTAGATGAAGTCTCACTCTGTCACTCAGGCTGGGGTGCAGTGGCCTGGTCTCGGCTCATTGCAATCTCCACCTCCCGGGTTCAAGTGATTCTTCTGCCTCAGCTTCCAGAGTAGCTGGGGCTAACAGGCACTCGCCACCACGACTGGAAAATTTTCGTATTATTAATAGAGATAGGGTTTCTCCATGTTGGTCAGACTGGTCTTGAACTCCTGACCTCAGGTGATCTGCCCAACTCTGCCACCAAAAATGCTGAGATTACAGATGTGAGCCACTGTGCCCGGCCACTTGAGACATTTTGGGCAACAGGTGTGACAGAAGAAATGTGTATCCCTTCCGGGTAGGGGATTTAAGAAGTGGCTCATGGCTGATTGTGTTTTCTTTGTTCTGTTTCTGGAACTGTGGGAGCATCTTCTGGGATAAGGGTCTATCTTTTTGAGTCTCTGAATGATTACGACCACCAGAGGCCTCTTGTTGACCTGTGATGGATGTGAAATCAATTGAGAAGTCAAGGCTGGGTGCGGTAGCTCACGCCTGTAATCCCAGCACTTTGGGAGACTGAGGCAGGCAGATCATGAAGTCAGGTAATCAAGACCATCCTGACAAATACGGTGAAATCCAGTCTCTACTAAAAATACAAAAAATTAGCCAGGCGTGGTGGCAGGCGCCTGTAGTCCAAGCTTCTCAGGAGGCTGAGGCAGGAGAATCTCTTGAACTCAGGAGGCGGAGGTTGCAGTGAGCTGAGATTGCACCAGTGCACTCCAGCCTGGGCCACAGAGTGACACTCCATCCACTGAACCCCATGCCCTGAAAAAAAAAGAAAAGAAAAGAAAAGAATTCAACTTTGCTGTTGAAGCCACTGAGGTTTGGGGACTTTTTTGTCACACTGCATCACCTGTCATGACCAATGCATGACTCATCTCATCCTTGGCACAGCCCCTGAGAGAAGGGGCTTTATCCTCATTTCACAAATGAAGAGTCAAGTCTCAGAGAGTTTAGCAGCATGAGCAAGGTCACACAGCGAGGGGTGGAGCTTGGATTTGAATCCAGGTCTGTCTAACCTCAAAGACTGAAGTGGGGATGAAAATAAGTTGCCGTTGTTGTTTGCCTGTCACCCAGGTGATGTAACAGTTGTCTAGGCTCTGTCTACTGGGGCTTTGTGACATATCTCTGCACTGATCACCCAGGTGATGAGACTCTTGTCTAGGTTCTCCTATCCTTGGATTGTAACATAGCAGGATCTTGGACTCATATCCTTTTAGGGATCATAGAAGCGAACACATCAAAGCTGCCAAGATAAAGTGGAAAAGTGGGCAATATTAACAAATGCAAAATATCTGGGCTATATTTTGGTCTGAGATCACCATTTGAGATTCCTGGAAGTTAGGGAATATGGAGGCCAACTCCCGTAGGGATGTTGTATAAGACTCCAATTTCTAAGTCAATGATCTCAACCCTGTGGATCAGCACTCTCCATGTAATGGGACATCTTAACCCATTTTGTGCTGCTATAACAGAATACCAAAGACTAGGGAATCTATAAATAAAGGAAATGTATTTCTTAGAGTTCTAGAAGCTAGGAAGTCCAAGGATTAGGGTTCTGCATCTGGTGAGGGCCTTCTTGCTGTGTTATCTCATGGCTGAAGGCAGCAGAGCAAGACTTTGAGAAAGAAAGAGAGCAAAAGGGGCTGAACTTTCTTTTAATACAAGCCCACTCCTAAGATAACGAACCCACCCCCAAGATAACTAGCCTATTCCTGAGATAGTGACATTAATCCATGCATGGGGTCATAATCTCATAACCCAATCACTCTTATTAGGCCCCACCTCTCAACACTGTCACATAGAGGATTAAGTTTCCAACACTTGAGCTCCGGAGCACACATGCAGACCATACATGGGGGATTGATGAGTATATGGGAGTGACCAGTCATGAATATTTCAGCTGAGAGTGGTTTTTGGGAGCTGAAGCCATGCACCATCATGGCAGGGCACACATAAACCTTTGAATGCTCTGAGGAATGAATATTGAACATTGTAACTCATGGCAGAAGGTGGAATATTTAAAAGGCAGAACTGCCTGGGTAAACTAAAAGAGTGAACAAACAGCATGTAGCCTGTGGCTGGCTCCTCTTCTCTTCCCATCCCTACCTTTCACCTTTCTCTCTTTCTTTCCCTCCCTTTCTCTCCTTTCCATCCCTCCCTCTTTCCTTCATTTCTTCCTTCCTTCCTCTACCTTATTATTTCTCTCCCTCCCTGCTTCCTTGTTTCTTTCCTTCTTTCTCTTTCCCTCTTTCTCTCCCTCCTTCCTTCTTTCTCCCTCTCATCTCCTTCTCTCTTTCTCTCTCTCTCCAACTTTCTCTCCCTCCATCCTTCCTTCTCTCATTCTTTCCTTTCTTCTCTCTTTCCTTCTTTGTCCCCTTCCTTCCTTCCTCCCTCCCTCCATCCTGCCTTCCTTTCTTCTCTCTTTCTTTGACTGATGTGTTCTGAGCCCAAGCACCCTGTGGGGTACTAAGTGGTACCAAAATTGACTAAAGAATCAAGAAGAAATAGAAAACCTAAGAAGTACTATAACATGAATGACATAAAACCTCTAGTAAAATAAAATCTTTCACAAAGGAAGGACTAGGCCCAGATGGTTGTATGAGCAAATTTTACAGACTTTCAAAGAATGGATCATTCTAGTTATGTCCCAAACAACTATAGCTAGGAATATTAATGCTTGATTTTTCAAGAGCTTCATTTCCTAAAATCTGTAGGTTAAAGGTAGATTGGCATGTGTTGGAAATCCTCAAATGTTGTGCAGTTCCTTGGAGTTTTAGCATTAATAAAGAAAGGCCTTGCTTGCATTAACTTTGAATTTTGTAAGAGTTACCAGTTAATAGATATACTCTATGCATTTTTATACACTCTGATTTTATAGGAATGGAGGCATATCAGACAATTGGCTCTGCACCTAGGTTTTTTACTTTGTAACATATTTTGGACATCATTTTTGAGCATCCTTTTAAAATTTATTTTTTTAATTAGCTGCATAGTATTCTATCATATGAATAATGATAATTTCAATAAACGGTAAGGTGATAATCATTAATGTGATTGATAAACATTAAGGTGATTTCTAGACTTTTTTTAATTAAAAAGATGGTATAATACTTTCTCCCATTCATACATAATTCCAGGCATCATGAGTATGTCTGTAGGGTAAATTTCTGAAAATGAAATTGCTGAATCGGAGAGTATTTTCATTTATAATTTTGGTATATATTGTTTAATCACAATTGATATAGTTTGTACTAATTTATAATCGAGTAACAAGACGTCAGTAACACTTCAAACTCCACAACTTCACTGGCAGTGCTTGAAGTCATGATGCATATTGCCAGCCTCCCCTCAAGTAATGTTCTATTAACTCTACAAAAATTTTATAAATGGCAGACGTTACATTTCCAGATAGCTTTGTGGTAACCAAAAACAGAACTGATTTATAAGCAATTTGTATATCACGTTGAGACAAAATATATTTGTGATAAATATCATTATTGTTAGGTATTTAAAACTTCTCATGTATCAAGAAATCATACTTTAGATGGGGCCAAACTGGCCGATTAGAAGCAGCTGTGGCCCGTGGCTCTCACAGAGAGCAATGAAAACTGCGAGTGAATTCTGCACCTTCAATGGATGTATTCAGGTTCCTGCATTGGGACTGACTAGGCAGACAGCTCAACCCACAGAGAGTCAGGAAAAGCAAGTGGGTCAGTGACCCACCCAGGTGTGGCTCGGAGCTAGCCGAGTCCCCACTTGCAGACAAGGGAGGCCATGAGTGATTTTGCGACCCTGCCCGGGAAACCATGCTTCTCTGATGGATCTTTTCAACCTGCAAATCTGGAGGTACCTTCATGAGCTCAGCAACCACGGCCTCAGGTTTGAAGCACAGAGCTGTGTGGAGTCTCAGCACAGTGCTTGCTGGCTTACAGCAGCATGCATAGAAACCCAGGAATTTTGCATACTCTGCCCTGAGAATTCCAGCAAACTGGGAGATACATCTGTGCATTCCCTTAGGAAGGGGGCTGAACCCAGGGAGCCAAGTGACATCATTCTGAGACCCCACTCCCACAGCACCTCACAAGACCCATTGGCTTGGAATTCCAGCTGGCCAGTGACAGCAGGCTGGAGAAAGCTGGAGGTGGACGGAGTTCCCAGGGGGAGGGGCAGCCACTCTATCTGTGGTTTCAGTTGGCTGCTCTAGCCTGCTGGCTCCAGGGATCAGGAGGAGTCCCCTATAACACAGTACAGCTGTTGTGACTGATCATGGCCAGGCTGCTTCTTTAAGAGAGACTGAAATCCATCCTTCCTCACTGGACAGGGCCTCCCCATCAGAATTTTAGCAACTCCAGCCAGAGTTCTATGGACAGAACTCTGATTTCTCCCTGGGATGAAGTCCCCAGGGAGAGAAATAGCTACTGTCTCCCCAGTTCAGCCAACTGAAACTTTCCAGCCTGCTGGCTCTGAAGACTCCTGGGGGTCAGAACAACACAACTGCTCTGCCAAAGGGCAGCCAGACTGCTTCTTTAAGCAGTCCCTGATCCTGTTCCTCCTGACTCGGTGAGACCTCCCAACAGGGGTCTACAGACATCTCCTACAGGAGCGTTCCAGGTGGCATCAAGTCTGTACCCCCTTGGACTTGTGCTCCCAGAGGAAGGATCAGGTTGCCATCTTTGCTGTTTTGCAGCCTTCACTGGTGAGACCTCCAGGTGCAGGAGAGACTGATGTGACTGGGGTCTAGAGGGGACCCCCAAAAACCACAGCAGCCCTAGCCCTAGGGAAGAGTGGTCTGACTGTTAAAAACAAACAGAAAGCAACTACAACAACATCAACAAAAAGACCCCACGAAAAACTCCGTTCAAATGTCAGCAACGTCAAAGGTAGAAAAGCCCACAAAGATGAGAAAGTATCAACACAAAAACGCTGAAAACTCAAAAAGGCAGAGGGCCTCTTCTCCTCTAAATGACAACAACACCTCCCAAGCAAAGGCATAGAACTGACCCGAGGCTGAGATGGCTGAATTGACAAAACTAGGCTTTAGGAGGTGGGTAATAACAAACTTCTCTGAGCTGAAGGAGCACGTTCTAACAATGCAAAAAGCTAAAAATCATAACAGAACACAGTAGCTGATAACCAGAATATTCAGTTTAGAAAGGAACATAACTGACATGATGGAGCTGAAAAACACAACATGAGAACTTCACAACACAACCACAACTATCACTCACAGAATAGGCCAAGTGGAGGAAAGAATCTCAGAGCTTCAAAACTATCTGTCTGATATAAGACAGGAAGAGAAGAATAGAGAAAGAAGAATAAAAAAGAAAGAACAACAAAACCTTCAAGAATTATGGGATTATGTAAAAAGACTGAACTTAAGACTGAAAAGGGTACCTTGACCCACCACGATCAAGATGGCTTCATCCCTGGGATACAAGGTTGGTTCAACACAGGCAAATCTATAAATGTAATTCATCACATAAACAGAACTAAACACAAAAACAACACGATTATCTCAATAGATGCAGAAAAGGCCTTCGATAAAATCCAACATCCCTTCATGTTAAAAACTCTCAATAAACTAGGTATTGAAAGATCACACCTCAAAATAATATGAGCCGTATATGACAAACCCACAGCCAATATCATACTGAGTGAGAAAAAGCTGGAAGCATTCCCCTTGAAAACTGGCACAACAAAAGGATGGCCTCTCTCACCACTCCTATTCAACGTAGAACTGGAATTTCTGGCCAGGGCAATCAGGTAGAAAAAAGAAATAAAGATATTTAAATAGGAAGAGGTGAAGTCAAATTATCTTTGTTTGCAGATGACATAATCCTGTATCTAGAAAACCCCATCATCTCAGCCCAAGAGCTTCTTAAGCTGATAAACCACATCAACAGAATCTCAGGATACAAAATCAGTGTGCAAAAATTGCTAGTATTCCTATACACAAACAACAGGCAAGTAGAGAGCCAAATCGTGAATGAACTTCATTCACAATTGCTACAAAGAGAACAAAATACATAGGAATACAGCTAACAAGAGAAGTGAAGAACCTCTTCAAGGGGGACTACAAACCACTGCTCAGAGAAATCAGATAGGACACAGACAAATGGAGAAGCACTCCATGTTCATGGATAGGGAAGAATTCATTCCTGAAAATGTCCATACTGCCCAAAGTAATTTATAAAAGAATTCAATGTTATTCCCATTAAACTACCAATGACATTCTTCACAGAATTAGAATAAAGTATTTTAAAATTCTCGTGAACCAAAAAAGAGCCCAAATAGCCAAGGCAATTCTAAGCAAAAAGAAAAAAGCTGGAGGCATCACACTACACAACTTCTAACTACGCTATAATGCTACAGTAACCAAAACAGCATGGTACAGGTACAAAAACAACCAATGAAACATAACAGAGAACTCTAAAATAAGACCATACACATACAACCATCTGATCTTTGACAAACTTGACAAACACAAGCAATGGGGAAGAGATTCCTTATTTAATAAATCATGTTGGGAAAACTGGCTAGCCATATGCAGAAACTGAAACTGGACATCTTCCTTAAACCTTATACAAAAAATAACTCAAGATGGAATAAAGACTTAAACATAAGACCTAAAACCATAAAAACCGTTGAAGAAAACCTAGGCAATACCATTCAGGACATAGGCTTGGGCAAAGACTTTGTGACTAAAACACCAAAAGCAATGGCAACAAAAGCCCAAATTGACAAATGGGATCAGACTAAGCTAAAGAGCTTTTGCACAGCAAAATAAACTATCATCAGAGTGAACAGACAACCTACAGATTGGGAGAAAATTTTTGCAATCTATCTGTCTGACAAAGGGCTAATATCCATAATCTACAAAGAACTTAAACAAATTTACAAGAAAAAAACAGCCCAATCAAAAAGTGGACAAAGGAAATGAGCAGACACTTTTCAAAAGATGACATTTACGTGGCCAACAAACATGAAGAAAAGCTCATCATCACTGGTCATTAGATGAATGCAAATCAAAACCACAATGAGATACGATCTCACGCCAGTTAGAATGGCGATTATTAAAAAATCCGGAAACAGCAGATGCTGATGAGGCTGTGGAGAAATAGGCATGCTTTTACACTGTTGGTAGGAGTGTAAATTAGTTCAGGCATTGTGGAAGACAGTATGAAAATTCCTCAAAGATATAGAACCAGAAATACCATTTGACCCAGCAATCCCATTATAGGGTATATACCCAAATCATTATAAATTATTATACTATAAAGACACATGCACTGTATGTTTATTTCAGCACTGCATGTTTATTTCAGCACTGTTCACAATAGCAAAGTATTGGAACCAATGCAAATGCCCATTAATGATAAACTGTATAAAGAGAATGTGGCACATATACACCATGGAATACTATGCATTTATGTCCTTTCCAGGGACATGGATGAAGCTGGAAATCATCATTCTCAGCAAACTAACACAAGAAAAGAAAACCAGGCTAGGAGCAGTGACTCATGCCTGTAGTCTCAGAACTTTGGGAGGCTGAGGTGGGGAGTTTGAGATCAGCCTGACCAACATGGAGAAACCCCGTCTCTACTAAAAATACAAACAATTAGCCAGGAATGTTGTCACATACCTGTAATCATAGCTACTTGGGAGGCTGAGGCAGGAGAATCGCTTGAACCCAGGAGGCAGAGGTTGTGTTGAGCCGAGTTCACGCCATTACACTCCAACCTGGACAACAAGAGTGAAATTTTGTCCAAAAAAAAAAGAGAGAGAAAGAAAAAGAAAAAAGAAAAGAAAACCAAACACTGCATGTTCCTACTCATAAGTGGGAGTTGAACAATGAGGACACATGGACACAGGGAGGGGAACACCACACACTGGGGCCTGTCATGGGGTGGGAGGCTAGGGGAGGAATAGCGTTAGGAGAAATACCTATGTAGATGACGGGTTGATGGGTGCAGCAAACCACCATCGTAAGTGTATAACTATGTAACAAACATGCATGCTCTACCCATTTATCACAGAACTTAAAGTACAACAAAGAAAACTTTACATAAATGCATAAAGTCTAGAACAGCTAATATATTATAATGAAAAGTCAACTATAATCTCAGCTCAAAGAGAGCACCATGAAATTATGAAGAGCTCTCCACAAATCTCTAAATTTATGTCCTCATAAGATTACATTTCTATTTCTTTTTGAATAATTTCCTCATTTTAGCTACGATTTAGTGACAGTAAGAAGGTAATTATGAGGAGAAAATTCTCCTAACACTCCATTGAGAAATTTCTGCCTCATTTCACCATACACCTGAGTCTTAAGCAGTCACTTCTAATGTAGCTGAAAAATAGATCCTCACCCAGCTGAGTCTATGAGTTGAATCCATGTATGTGAGATAAGGCCCCCAAGGAGAGGTAATAAGCTGGGAATGCCATCAGCTCATCTTTCTTCAGGCCTATATTTGTCATTGTCACTTGTAGAAGCAGGACAGCCCTGGCATTGGGATTGGCAGTAACAGAGAGTATCAAAGGGAAAACTAAACTTCCCTAATTTTTGGAAAAAAGCAGATTGGAAACAGACGGGCTCCAGCGTTTTCCATGTGTGAGGTCATTGCCCCAGGAAGTCTTGCTCAGGACATTTCTTGTCAGCAAAGCAGAAGTCAAACGATATTCCTACCTTCCAAGAGAATAGAACATAATGTCAGATTTTCTCACGGATTCCCACAAGTTCAAGAAACTTTCATGGCCTTATTTAACTGCTTAAGCATTTCAACTAAAAAATTATTTGTCTTTCAAATACACAGGAATCTGTTTGGAAAAAATTTAACCAGAAAAAGTTGGAATTCTAAAGTAAAAAATGCATAAGGGCATAAAAATTTTTTACATCTTTTAATTTATATGTCAACTGGGGAAAGAGAAACATTCTCTGAAGTTTCCTTTTATACCATTAAAGACTTATTTTTTATTACCAGCAATACAGGGTGACTTATTCAGGTTGAATCTTGAAGGTAAACTTTAACTTAATTTTAAGTTTTGGCTAATTTTTAAGCTTTTCTCAGTCACCTACCATGATTTCATCTCAGAAACCAAAATCTCAGTTTTATTTAGATTTTTGAAATATTAAAACAGAAGGTTAAATGCTTCAAAATAATACTCATGTAGAGACTTACATTTGTGGACCAGAAATCTCCAGGTATTACAAAGTTTATGAGAACATAATAAATGTTGATACATACATTTAATTCTGAAATAAAAACTTACAACAAATAAAACTAACAAATCAAGAAAATATTGTAGGTTATACATTTTATGTCTAAAAATACAGGTATGAAACACTCAAGGATGGATAAAAGAAGAAATCACAAGACAAAATAGAAAATATGTAGAGACAAATTAAAAACATGAAATACCAAAAGTTAAGAGATACATCAAAAACAGTACCATAAGGGAAAAATTTATAGCTATAAGTGATTATAAAAAATTAGATACCGAATCAACAACTTTACTCCTAAGGAACTAAAAACAGAGGGAAAAAGAGGGACTACTAAAGAGGGACAACTAAAACTAGCAAAATTGAAAAAATGATAAAGATAGCAGTGGAAATAACTGAAATAGAGAATAGAAAAACAATATCAAAAATAAACAAAGCCTAGTTTGTTCCCTGAAAAAGATCAAAACTGACAAAATTTTATCTATATTGACTAAGAAAAAAAGTGAATATTCAAATTACTAAACTCAAAAATAAAATGGGTACATTACTAACAAATTTTTGGAGTAAAAAAGGGATGTAGGAGAGTAACATAAGGAAGTATACACTAAAAAATTGAATAGCCTAAATAAAATGAACAAATTCCTAGAAAGAAAAAACCTACTAAGACTGAATCAGAAAAGTTGGATAAACCTATTCAGCAAGGAGATTCAGCAGGAAGATTGCATCAGTAATCAAAAACCCAGCAACAAAGAAAAGCCTGGACCAGATGGCTTCAGTGTTGAATTCTACCCAATGTTTAAAGCAGAATTAAAACCACTTTTTCTCAAACTTTTTCAAAACTTTGAAGAGGCGGTAATTTTTTCTAACTTGTTCTATGAGTCCAGTATTACCCTGACACCAAGCCAGACAAAGGCACCATAAGAAAACTAAAAAAAAAATCCCTTATAAATGCTGATGCAAAAATCCTCAACAAAATACCAGCAACTCAAACTTAGCAGTACTTTAAAAGGATTATACACTATGAATGAGTATAATTGACTCCTGAAATAAAAGTATGTTCCAACACATGAAAATCAGCATAGTATCACATTAACATAAAGAAGGAAAAAACCCTCATGTGATCATATTAATCAAAGAAGAAAAAACATTTGTCCAAATTTAACCCACATTCATGATAAAATATAGTTAGTAAACTATAAAAAGAAAGTAAACACCTTAACATAATGCTATACAAAAAAACAAAACAAAACAAAAAAATACAGCAAACATGGTGAAAGATTGAAAGCTTTTACCCTAAGAGCAAAAACAAGGATGCTTGCTTTTACTACTTCTATTTAATATAGTACTGAAGGTTCTGGTTAGTTAAAACAATAAGGTGAGTAAAAGGATTAAAGATATTCCAATTTTTTAAATAGTAAAATTGTCTGTTTGTAGATGACATAACCTTATATAAAAATATTGTATAAAATATTTTTATATTTATAAAAATACTCAAAATACTTTATAAAAATACTTTATAAAAATATTTTAGTTTCTGTGAAATAAACTGTCAGATGCAATAAATAAAATTCATCAAAGCTGCATGAAACAAAATAATACACAAAAATCGTTGTATTTCTACAATAACAATAAACTATCTGAAGAAGAAATCAAGACAACAGGGTCATGTATGATAGCATCAAAATAATAAAATACTTACGAACCCACTTAACCAAGGAAATGAAAAACCTGTAGAGCAAAAACTATAAACATGGCATGAAAGTATTAAAGATGACACAAATAAATGAAAAGACATCATGTGCTTATGGACTGGAAGACAAAATCTTGTCAAGGTGCCATTGTTATCTATAGTCTTCTACGGATTCAATAAAATCACTACAAAAATTCCAATATTTGCAAAAATATTAAAACCTATTCTAAAATTCAGATGAAATCTCAAAAAACCCCAAGCACCCAAATCAATCTTAAAAACTAACAAAGTTAGAGGATTAACACCTCCTGGTTTCAAACTTCAGTATGCAAAACAATGCTGTACCAGCATAGAGACAGACGCAAAGACCAATGCAATAGAAATAAAGAACCAAAAAATATGGTCATGATTTTTAACAAGGGCGTTAACACTGTTCAATGGGGAAAGGACAATATTTTTTAAAATGGTGTTAAAAACGGATATTTACATCTATCTATCTATCTATCTATCTATCTATCTATCTATCTATCTATCTATCATCTATCTATCTATCCCAAATTAGCTTTTTGTCTGTCATGTATGTTGCAGATCTATTTCCCCAGTCTTTTGACTTTTGACTTTGAGGCATTTTTCTCTCATACAAAATTTTAATTTTTATGGAGTCAAATACTACCTTGGCGCCGATCTGGTTCCCGTACTGCCTGGCCTGCACGAGCACGATGTCCTTCATGGCCAAGGCGTGATTACAGCGGCAGGAGAAACGCAAGAAGGAGAAGCAGACGCATAGCTACCCAGCCCGCCCTCCACCGACGCTGAAATCGCCCCGCGCCCACCTCCCTCAGCCTCGGATTCGGCTCCCAGAATAAGCAACAGCTTTACTTCCACACAGGTGTACCCACCAGTGAATCCCTTGCCGTTGAACGTCTGTTGGAAAACAGGTGTCCTTGCTGTGGTCCTTTCCACGTTGGGGAAAGCTGGTCAGCTGGAGAACTTCCTCCCACATCTTTAGTAAGACTAAATCCCTAGCTGAGCTGAAACTGAATTTTCCTCCCATGTGGGAGGGGAAGACTCTTGTTTCCATATTCACAGAGTGCCTTTGCACCTGTCCTAGATTGATAACATATTGTTGCAATTGATGAGTCTTTTCATCTATTAGGAGACCTGTGCTTAGGAAAGGTCTTCCGAATGTTAACGCAACAGGATTTAATTATAAGTTTTACTTTGGAACAGTTCAAACCCACAGTAAGCTATGGGTGTTAGAGATAGTCAGGCGTCTGATTTAGCTACAGTCTTCTTTAGAGTAGGATTAGCCCTTTCAACTTTCCAGAGGACTGCAGTCTGCACACAGAGTGAAGGTAATATTGGATTCTTAAAGCTGAGGATAGGTGTTGGGATACACCTGCTGTGAAAGACGGGCCATGGTCACTTTGCAGGCTTTTAGATTACCCAAACTGAGGAGATATTTCTTCTGGTAAAGATTTTTCAGATGGGGTGGGGAATACCTCGATCTAACCAGTGAAGGTATCAGTAAGAATTAGCAAATATTTGAATCTCCTGCAGAAAGGTATCTGAGTAAATTAGAGTTGCCAGTTCTCACCTGGATAGGGTCCTCAATTTTGGACAAGTTTACCTGGAGAAGGAGAAAATTGCTGGCCATTTGTGTCATGTCAGGCAAAGAGCTCACAGGGCTGAGTCACCTCTTTTGGTGTCTTGAAAAGATTTACCCCTGTAAACAAATGAGACATTAACAGAAACCAAGAATCCCTTCTAGGGTGAAAAGAATAATGAAAGTGCTGAATTATATTCCTATGATTGGTAGTTGGCATTAGTAATTTATTACCATTATTCAGCCAGCCAGAGGGGCCCTGGACTGAAATGCAAACCCTGGCCCGTTTTTATTCTTCTTCAGAGTGTTCTGGCCCAGTTCTATGTATGCTGTCCAGCACGCCCATAAGCTTCATTGGCCCTTTCAGTTCAGGGGCCTTGGCTGTGGCATCTACAAGGGCATTTCCTTTTACATGGTCAGTCTCTCTTTTGATGTCCTCTGCAATTAATTATAGTCACTTTTTGGCAGCAAAGCAGCATTCTAACAAGCTCAAAATTTGAATGATGTTGTATGGAAAAGCCCTTGGGGGTCAGGAGCCCCTACACATTCCAAATTACAGCATAAGCATGAAGCACTAAAAAGTCTTACTTGGAATCAGTGTAAATGTTAACTTTTAAATCCTTTCCCAATTGCAGGGGCTGAGTAAGTTCAATTAACTCAGCTTTTTGAGCTGAGGTCGAGGCCAGCAAGACTTGTGCCTACTACTAATAGCATACTTACCCTTCTTGTTTTCCTGATGCATAAAACAACTTACATCTGTTAACCAATCTTCCTTGGGATGGTCAAGGGGCTCATCCTTCTAAAGTCTGGCCTGCTAGAATAAATTTGTTTCATAACCTGTGACATGCTTTGGCTGTGTCCCCAGTCAAATCTTATCTTGAATTGTAGCTCCCATAATTCCTATATTTCGTGGGAGGGACCCAGTGGGAGGCAATCGAATCGGGAGATGAGTCTTTCCCATGCTGTTCTCGTGACAGTGAATAAGCCTCATGAGATCTGATGGTTTATTTATTAATTTATTTTTGAGACATAGTCTTGCTCTGTTGCTCAGGCTGGAGTGCATTATCATGACCTTGGCTCACTGCAACTTCTGACTCCTGGGTTCAAGCAATTCTCCTGTCTCAGCCTCCCGAGTAGCTGGGATTATAGGCGCCTACCACCATGCCTGTCTAATTTTTGTACTTTTAGTATAGACGGGGTTTCACCATGTTGGCCAGGCTGGCCTCGATCTCCTCACCTCAGGTCATCCACTGCCTTGGCCTCCCAAAGTGCTGGGATTACAGCTGATGGGTTTATAAAGGGGAGTTTCCCTACACAAGCTCTTTTGCCTGCTGCCATGTAAGAGATGTGACTTTGCTCCTCATTTGCCTTCTGCCATGAGTGTGAGGCTTCCCTGACCATGTGGAATTGTAAGTCAATTAAACCTCTTTTCTTTATAAATTACCCAGCCTCAGATATGTCTTTATTAGCAGCATGAGAATAGACTAATACAACCTGTATGCCAGAAAGTCTAGAAGCACCTGTGGACTCTGGCAGATAAGTAGCTGGGTTTATGGTTTGGCAGGCTTTAAGGGTTATGTCTGGAGTGTCTAGCAATAAGCCCTGATACTTTCATAAATGTTCTCTTATTATTCACTGCTGCACTTAACTTCTAGGACCACCTTCCCTTGGTGTGGGGTCAAAAACCTGTAGGTGCTGTTCTAATGTTAGTTTATTAGCTTTGCCTGCTAGAAAAGTGGTAGTGGAAATAGCTCTAAGACATCAAGGCCACCCTAAGGCCACCTGGTCAATCTGCTTAGAAAATTAGGCTGCTGGTCTTGGAATGTTCCCCAGTTTGGGGACAAGATTACCCAAGGCCTATGCCTTGCTTTTTGGTCACATAAAGAAAAAATGGTTCATCCAACTTGGGGACTCCCATGGCTGCAGCAGAGCCCAATTTCTCCTTGAGAGTATTGAAGGTTTGCTTGCAGTTCTCATTACATTCTAGGAGCTCTAAATATTTCCATTAGTGTATCATATAAAGACTTGGCTACATGCCCAAATCTGGGCACCCATAAGCAGCAGTACCCAGCCATCTCTTAAAAAAGCCCACAGTCATTTTTTGGACAGGGACTGTTGGGTGACTAAAATAACTTTTTTATCTTCTAGGGAGGTTGATCAGTTCCAGAGTTTAAAACAGATTCCAAATATTTAAGTCTTTCAGTCAAAATCTGAGCTCTCTGTGGTGATGCCCTATATCTGCAAGTTCCCAGGAAATTTACCAACTTAACTTTATTATTATGAGTCTTCTTTATTTGGGTTAGCAATGAGCAAGTCACCTACATACTGAATAATTGTGTCCCTTTCCAATTATAGATTTGTTAAGTCCTTAGCTAGAGTATTTTCAAATAAGTGGGGGCTATCCCAGAACCCTTCAGAGATGACTGTCCAGGTTAGTTTTGTGGCTGAATGCATATCTGGATCAGTCCATTCAAAGGCAAACATATTATGAATCTGGATGCATTGAGATCCAGAAAAGTGAATCTTTCAGATTTAAGAATGTAAACCAGCTTGCATCCCCTGGGACATGGTAAGTATTGGGTACAATGAGGTGTATGGAGACAACTGCATTTCTTAATGCTGTAAGGGTTCTGACAAATCTGTACTTGCCATTAGGCTTTTTATCTGGTAACATGCGAGTATTGTAAGGAGACTCTCATGGGCTTCATAACTCATATGGCAAGAATTTGGCAATAAGGGGTTGAATTTCATGCTTCTTGCCTTAAAATATATTGTCTCTTCTGAGGTCGAGGAGTACTAGGCTGAAGTTGGATTTCAATGGGGGAGGTGTTTAGTGCGTTTCCCAGAGCCTGTGTGGCCCAATCCTCAAGGTTTACTTAAGACAACACCTCAGGTGGTAAATGTGACAGCTCATTCTTAACCTTTTTTCCCCTGATGGGTCAGGAACAAAAGTAACAGTTTCTATGCTTTATGATCTGTGAAGGTGACCATGACTTGGTCTCCTCAGTCAATAAACCTCTCCCCAGTAAGAGGTCAGGCAATCAGACAGTACTAAAAAGGCAGGCGAGAAACCTAGAGGCTCTGGAGGACAACTTAGAAGATACAAAAAGGAGTGTTTTGGGGCTTGTCCGTCATGAGAAGACAGGAGACCATTGAATTAAATCAGTACAGAGTAATCTGCTCCCACACCTAATACGAAGTTAATACTCCTACCTGCTATTTCAAGAGTCACCTGAGGCTCCTCCATCTCTCGATAGCTAGTAGTCCAATGGGAGTGGAGGTAGGAAGTATCAGGCCCCGCCACTTTTGTGTCTGCTGGGCTCTGATGATGGCTCCCTTGGAAGCACAGTGCATTTCCTTCGGCAGAGGCTTACCTTCCTACAGAAGGCACACAGATTTATACCCAAGGCGCAGTGGCCCAGAGGCACAGACTGCGATTTTCACTTTCTCACTTCCTCTGTGAAGGCCAGGGGTTAAGGGGCGGCCTCTGAAGTGGTGGAGAGCACAAGGCTGCAGCTAGAAGCTGGGCCTCTTGGAAGATTTGCTTTATTTTATGTTTTCTCTGCTCAATTCCTGTGATGGAAAACTGCAAAATCCAAGTCTAAAATCTGATCCATGGGAGTCTGGAAGCCTAAGGCTGCTTTTGGCAGCTTCCTGCAGATATAAGAAGGAGACCGTGCTATAAATTAAACTCCTAGAAATGCCTGTCCCTTTTTGGAGTCAGGGTCAGTGTTAGTGTATTTCCTCAAGGTCTAAATTATCCACCCTTGTAATAAGGCTGGGTTTTCATCTTTTCCCTGAGTAATTTTCCAGACTTTATAAAAATTAAAAAGCTGTATCACACTTTTTTTTTATTCCTTCACGGAGTCAATCATAATTTTTTCTCTCTATATCCTACTTTCTTCCTAATTCATTTGTTTTTTCTAGAATCTAGTTCTTTTGGGTCCTAGTCAGGCACTGCTGTGCCTCCTACTTGATAGGTGTCATGCCCCTGGTTGCAGGTTGCCACCCTATTAGCATGTGCTCTATCCACTCCCATAATGCACTGCTTTTCTACCATGCAGCAGGCGAACATAAATATATGCAAATACTGCCTGGTCAGATCATACGTCAAGGTTAGCCTTTTAAATTTGTCTATGAATTTTCCCGGAACCTCTGAAAACTGTTTTAGTTTTTCCTTGCATATGGCTAATTCAGATAAAGAAAAGTGTACATTTACCTATATAGTATGTGGAAAAGAAAGAGAGATCAGACTGTTACTATGTCTATGTAGAAAGAAGTAGACATAAGACACTCCATTTTGTTCTGTACTAAGAAAAATTCTTCTGCCTTGAGATGCTGTTAATCTGTAACCCTAGCCTCAACCCTATGTCACACAAACATGTGCTGTGTCGACTCTAGTTTTAATGGATTTAGGGATATGAAGGATGTGCTTTGTTAAACAAATGCTTGAAGGCAGCATGCTTGTTAAAAGTCATCAGCACTCCCTAATCTCAAGTACCCAGGGATGCAAAACACTGTGGAAGGCCACAGGGACAACTGCCTAGGAAAGCCAGGTATTGTCCAAGGTTTCTTCCCATGTGATAGTCTGAAATATGGCCTCATGGGAAGGGAAGGACCTGACCATCCACCAGCCCGACACCTGTAAACGGTCTGTGCTGAGGAGGATTAGTAAAAGCCTCTTTGCAGTTGAGGTAAGACAAAACCATCTGTCTCCTGCTCGTCCCTGGGCAACGGAATGTCTCAGTGTAAAACCCGATTGTATATTCCATCTACTGAGATAGGAGAAAACTGCCTTAGGGCTGGAGGTGAGACATGCTGGAGGCAATACTGCTCTTTAAGTAATTGAGATATTTATGTATATACACATCAAAAGCACAGCACTTTTTTCTTTACCTTGTTTATGTTGCAGAGACATTTGTTCACATGTTTTCCTGCTGGCACTCTCTCCACTCTTACCCTATTGTCCTGCCACATCCCCCTCTCCGAGAAATGCCCGACAATGATCAATAAATACTAAGGAAACTCAGAGAATGGTGTTGGCGCTAGTCCTCCATATGCTGAGCTCTTGTCCCCTGGGCCCACTTTTTCCCTATACTTTGTCTCTGCATCTCTTTTCACAAGCCTCTAGTTCTACCTGACGAGAAACGCTCACAGGTGTGGAGGGACAGGCCACTCCTTCAATATAGTGTCCCTATTATCATCTGTCACTTCCCAGAGAGGGCAAATATTCAACTTTGCCAGCTGATAAGAGGCCCCACTACATGTTGTTCTGGTGAAGCTCGGGTGTTTCGAGAGTGGGGTATGTACGTAAGACAGGACTCGAAGGGCAGGGAGAAGATGATGAGCGGGCACTACATAACCCTGGAAAACTAGAAGAAATTAATAATATGTTGCACACCTCACTAGAACTGGAAGGAATCTGATTGTTTTCTTATGGTGTGCTCGGACTGGCAGGGGGAGTTCAGTCCCAGCTAAGAAAAGCCTAATATTAAGAGCAACTAGCATTAAAAGGGTAATCAATTATGTGCCATCCCTGTTTTGTCTTTTCCTCCATCAAACATATAGAAGCCCATTTTAATTTTTTATCCTGACCAAGCATCAGAGAAGCCTGTATATAATGTATTTCCTCCCTCTTAGTTTCTCTTCTATAAAACAAATGAAGCTGCAAAATAGGAGTCAGATCAAACAGGGGAAATAGGAAGGATGTAACTTGTATATTGTAATGTATTAGTCCATTTTCTTTTATATATATATATACTTTAAGTTTTAGGGTACATGTGCACAATGTACAGGTTAGTTACATCCGTATACATGTGCCATGCTGGTGTGCTGCACCCATTAACTCGTCATTTAGCATTAGGTATATCTCCTAATGCTATCCCTCACCCCAGCCCCACCCCACAACATTCCCCAGAGTGTGATGTTCCCCTTTCTGTGTCCATGTGTTCTCATTGTTCAATTCCCAGCTATGAGTGAGAACATGCGGTGTTTGGTTTTTTGTCCTTGCGATAGTTTACTGAGAATGATGATTTCCAGTTTCATCCATGTCCCTACAAAGGACATGAACTCACCTTTTTTTATGGCTGCATAGTATTCCATGGTGTATATGTGCCACATTTTCTTAATCCAGTCTATCATTGTTGGACATGTGGGTTGGTTCCAAGTCTTTGCTATTGTGAATAGTGCCACAATAAACACACGTGTGCATGTGTCTTTAAAGTAGCATGATTTATAGTCCTTTGGGTATACACCCAGTAATGGGATGGCTGGGTCAAATGGTATTTCTAGTTCTAGATCCCTGAGGAATCGCCACACTGACTTCCACAAGGGTTGAACTAGTTTACATTCCCACCAACAGTGTATAAGTGTTCCTATTTCTCCACATCCTCTCCAGCACCTGTTGTCTCCTGACTTTTTAGTGATCTCCATTCTAACTGGTGTGAGATGGTATCTCATTGTGGTTTTGATTTGCATTTCTCTGATGGCCTGTGATGATGAGAATTTTTTCATGTGTCTTTTGGCTGCATAAATGTCTTCTTTTGAGAAGTGTCTGTTCATATCCTTTGCCCAGTTTTTGGTGGGGTTGTTTGTTTTTTTCTTGTAAATTTGTTTGGGTTCATTGTAGATTCTGGATATTAGCCATTTGTCAGATGACTAGGTTGCGAAAATTTTCTCCCATTTTGTAGGTTGCCTGTTCACTCTGATGGTGTTAGTCCATTTTCACACTGCTACGACAAATCCGACAAAACTCTCTCAGGAAAAAGTGACCTGCTGGGTTAAGAAAGCAGGGTCCAGCTGCCCTATACCAGCTCATCAAAGATGAGAGAAATGGTTAAGAAATGAGAGAAAACTGTTAAGAAAAAGTCTCATGTTCTCCATCTTGAGGGTAATTGTTTGCAAAGGGTTGTCATAAAAGAGGCTGTCACTAAACAGGCATATCTGATCTTATCATGTAGAGCTCTTAAATACCACTTTTCAACTTCAGTCATGATGGCGAGGTTACTGCTGATCTTTTCTGATAATTATAGTAAAAAAATTCTAGGTTCCAAGACAATTCTTTTTTTCAGTATTACTTGGACAAGTGGCAAATTAAACAAGCAGTAGTTCAGAGTCAGAGAATCGCTGAGGAAAGTAAAAGCTAAACTGTTTGGGGCCTCTGTCCTGGGGCAGCCTCCAGGCTACTGCAAAACAGATGCGATGTGCAGAAAGGTGACAAGTTGTAGAGCACTCAGTTGAGGGACCGAAAGCACAAGTTGGACAGCCCAAAAAGAGAAAGTGGCAAACATCTTGTTTAGCCAAATCCATTCTTCTCAATATTCCCCAGGGCCTCTAACCCTGTGGGCCTGGCCTCTAATCTGAGTATGATAATAGTGGATAATCATTCTTGCCCACCAGAATGGCTTCACGACTCTAAAAGACAGCCCACTTGCCAGGTGTCAGCTGATTGATTCTGTGTGGATTGTTTTCCTTGGAGTGGAGGTCTTGTCTTCTTGTCCATTCATGGTGTTGCTGAAAGATGTTGCTGGAAAAGAGGGTCCTGATACAGACCACAAAGTAGGATTCCTAGATCTTCTACAGGAAAAAATTTGAGGCGAGTTAGAGAGCACAGTGAAAGAAGCAAGTTTATTAGAAATTACTCCATTACAGAGTTGGACATCCTCAGAAAACAAGAGCAGGAATGCATTGTCTTTTGTTAGTGTCTCTACTTATAAGTAACTATAAAGATAAAGAGTTATAATTAAACTTGGAAGGTGCAGATGTAGTCACTAAAGTCGTGGCTATTCGTTTTAACAATAACCATTATCCCATTGACCTAAGCTAGCTCATTAATAATATCCTTACAAAAATTGCTGCACTCCTAGGACATTTATACATTTTTCAGGCTTGGTGGAAGATGTCTTGTATGACCACAAATATTCTGCAATTGTAATTTGTGGCCAGTTAAAAAATGTGACTATTTTCAGACCATGAACATTAATCTTCTAGATGCCCTGTGAGTACCTAGCTACTCATATTAAGATAGAATATTCTAGTCATGTTTATTAAACTAGAAGCTAGGTAACCATGAGTTCCTCTAACACAGCAAGTCTACTCCTCAAGGAGAAAATGTATTTCTCAGGAATTTTGTGCATTTTGTTTAATGGCATTTGGTATGTTTACCAAAATGGCAGAAAAGAGTGAAATTACTCCTCAAAGTTTTCTCGATTGGATATCAAATAAACAAAATGATTACAGTTAATATGCAATTTGATACGTTGATATTCAGAAGAAATTTTGTTTGAAACAAAATGAGATTTTTATTGTTACTTATTTATTATTATTATTATTATTATTATTATTATTATTATTATTATTTTGAGACAGAGTCTTGCTCTGTTGCCCAGGCTGCAATGCAGTGCACTATCTTGGCTCACTGAAACCTGTGCCTCCCGGGTTCAAGCAATTCTTCTGCCTCAGCCTCCCAAGTAGCTGGGATTACAGGCATGAATCACCACACCCAACTAATATTTGTATCTTTAGTAGAGATGGGGTTTTCCTCTGTTGGCCAGGCTGGTCTCAAACCCCTGACAACAAGCGATCTGCCCACCTTGGCCTCCCAAATAGCTGGGATTACAGGTGAGAGCCACCACTCCCAGTCACAATGAGGTTTTTAAATAATTCTGATTTCCTGCTGTTGAGCAGGGAGCTGAGCAAATTCAACAGATCATGGGCCTATACTAGGGGAAGTCTGAGGACAAACTCTAGAACACATGTGATTAAATTAATTACAATGGAAACTAAATCAAATTTAGTAAGGCCACACCTCTTAGTTGCAAGATGTTTCCCCACATTTTGAAATGCGATGTTATTCCATGGAAAAGAAAACTAGTGTTTATCTCCAGAGTAAAGAATAGAGTTCCCTGCAATGATTGATTGACTGAGAACTATGGCTCAAGATTTAAAATCCTTCTTTTTACCATTTATAAACTAAAAATAAATTTCTAATCCCCTGTTGATTAAATGGACCTCTCTTCTTGGATAAGGACTTTCCAAAGTTAACCTGAAAAGCTAGTTCAAGCCATGGGTCACACATACCTCATTATACTCTCCTCCCTTTTGTTTTAATTTTAATTTCAATTTCAATTTTGAATTTATATTTGTGGGTACATAGTTGGTGTATATATTCATGGGGGTACATGACACACTTTGATGCAGTCATGAAATAAGTAATACATAATAAAAAACGGGGTATCTGTCCCCTCAAGCATTTATAGCTTGTGTTATAAACAATCCAATTATACTCTTTTAGTTTTTTTAAATGTGGAATTAAATTATTTTTTACTATAATCACCGTGTTGTGCTATCAAATGCTGCCTTATTCATTCTTTCTAACAATTGTTTTTTTACCCATTTAGCATCCCCACTATCCCCTTGTTCCCTCCCTGCCCTTCCCAGCCTCTGGTAACCATCCTTATACTCTCTACCTCTATGACACCAATAGTTTTGAATTTTAGGACCCACAAATAGTGAGAACATGTGACATTTGTCTTTCTGTGTCTGACATTTCACTTAACATAAAGACTTTCAGTTCCATTTATGTTATTGCAAATGGAAGGCTCTCATTATTTCTTACAGCTGAATAGTACTCCATTGTGTATATGTACCACATTTTCTCTGTCCAGTCACCTGTTGATGGACATTTAGGTTCCTTCCAAATCTTGGCTATTATAAACTTTGCTGTAGCAAACATGAGAGTGCCAATAGGTCTTTGATTTACTAATTTTTTTTCTTGTAGGCATATAATGAGCAGTGGGATAGCTGGACCATATAGTAGCTCTAGTTTTAGTTATATCGGGAACATCCAAACTGTCCTTAAATGTGCTCCCAACAGCAGTGTACAAGGGTTCCTTCACTCGACATACTCACCAGCATTTGTTTTTGACTGACTTCTGGATAAAAGCCACCTTAACTGGGGTGAAATGATATCTCATTTTGGGTTTGATTTGCATTTCCATGATGATCAGTAATCTGGAGCACCTTTTCATTTGCCTGTTTCACATTTGTATGTCTTCTTTTCATAAATGTCTATTTAAATTTTTTGTCCACTCTTTATTTGGGTTATTATTTTTTCTATGGAATTTTTTGAACTCAATATATTGTAGTGTATTAGTCTGTTCCTGCACTGCTATAAAAAAATACCTGAGACTGTGTTATCTATTTATTTACTGAGATGTAGTCTTGATCTGTTGCCCAGACTGAAGTGCAGTGGTGCAATCTCGGCTCACTGCAACCTCCACCTTCTGATTCAAGCAATTCTCTGCCTCAGCTCCTGAATAGCTGGGATTACTGGCACCTGCCACCATGCCTGGCTAATTTTTGTATTTTTAGTGGAGACAGGGTTTCACCATCTTGGCCAGGCTGGTCTTGAACTCCTGACCTCGTGATCCACCCTCCTCAGCCTCCCAAAGTGGTGAGATTACAGGCATGAGCCATGGCACCTGGCAAGACTGGGTAATTTATAAAGGAAATGGGTTTAATTGACTCACAGTTCCACATGGCCGGGGAGTACTCAGGAAACTTCCAATAATGGCAGATGGGGAAGCAGGCACCTCTTACATGACAGCAGGAGAGAGAGCATTTATGTGAAGCAAAAGGGGAAGACTCCCCTATAAAACCATCAGATTTCCTGAGAAATCACTCATTATCAGAAGAACAGCATGGGGGAAACCAAACCCATGATCCAATGGCCTTCTACCAACCTCTCCCTCAACATCTGGGGATTACAATTCAATATGAGATTTGGGTGGGGACACAAATCC
The DNA here is from genome assembly GCF_028885655.2 of Pongo abelii. NCBI lineage: Eukaryota > Metazoa > Chordata > Mammalia > Primates > Hominidae > Pongo > Pongo abelii. The sequence goes on along the minus strand of NC_085929.1, from coordinate 11,389,597 downwards.
TAACCATATCATGTAGCTGTTAATTGCTTTTCAGATGGATAATTTACAAATATTTTCTCCCATTCTGTGGATTTTCACTTCACTTTGTTTCTTGTTTCTTTCACTTTAAAAAGGCTGTCTGACTTTCTGTAATCCGATTTGTCCATGTTTGTTTTAGTTGTCTGTGCTTCTGGGGCATTATTTAAGGAATTTTTGCCCAAACCAATGCCCTAAAGAGTTTCCCCAATGTTTTCTTGTAAAAGTTTCATGGTTTGAGGCGTTAGGTTTAAGTCTTTAATTCATTTTAATTTGATTTTTGTAAGTGGCAAGAAATAGGGTTCTAGTTTTATTCTTCTGCCTATGGCTTGCCAGTTTTCCCAGCCCTATTTATTACAAAAGCTGTCTCATTTTTTATTGCATATTCTTGGCACTTTTGTTGAAATTTAATTTAGCTGCCCCTCCCATAGGATTCCAGAACACTGCTATGAGGGTCTGAATGTTTGTCCCTCGCATAGGATTCCAGAACACTGCTGCCGGGTTCCAAACGTTTGTCACATAAGATTCCAGAACACTGCTACGAGGGTCTGAATGTTTGTTCCTCACAGGGTATTCCAGAACACTCTTGCTGTGGTCTGAATATTTGTCCCTCACATAGGATTCCAGAACACTGCTATGAGCGTCTGAATGTTTGTCCCTCACACAGAATGCCAGTTTTACCAGACATATTTATTACAAAACTGTCTTATTTTTTATTGTATGTTCTTGGCACTTTTGTTGAAAATTAATTTAGCTGTATGAGTTTGTTTCTCAGGTCTCTATTTCGTTCCATCTGTCTTTATGTCTGTTTTTATGCTAGTGTCATGTTGTTTTAATTACTACAACTTAGTAGTATAATTTAAAACCAGGTAATGAAATTCCTCCAGTTTTGTTTTATATACTCAGCATAGCTTTGACAATTATGGTGTTTTGTGTTGTTTCCATATAAATTTCAGAATTTTTTTTCTATATCTGTGAGGAATGTCTTCTTTTTTTTTTTTTTTTTTTTTTTTTTTGGTGGCGTCTTGCTCTGTCACCTAGACTGGAGTACAGTGATGTGATCTGGGCACAGTGCAACCTCCACCTCCTGGGTCCAAGCAATTCTTTGCCTCAGCCTCCTGAATGGCTGGGATTACAGGCACCCGCCACCATACCTGGCTAATTTTTTGTATTATTAGTAGAAGTGGGGTTTCACCAAGTTGGCCAGGCTGGTCTTGAACTCCTGACCTCATGATCCACCAACTTCGGCCTCCCAAAGTACTGGGATTACAGGCATGAGCCACTGCCCCTGGCCTGTTATTTTGATAGAGATGGCATGAAATTTATAGATTGCTATGGATAGTACGGACATTTTTTAAAAAATACTGATTCTTCCAATCTGTGAAAATAAAAATATCTTTCCAATTTTTGGGTCCTTTTTCATTTCTTTTATCACTGTTTTACAGTTTTAATTGTTGAGAACTTTTATTTCTTTGGTAAATTCCCACATATTTTGTTTTATTTGTGGCTACTGCAAATAGTATTACATTTTTGAATTCTTTTTCAGTTTGTTGACTGCTGGCATATAGAAACCCTACTGATTTGTATGTGTTGATTTCATATTCTGCAAATTTACTCAAGTCATTACCTCTAATAGATTTTGGTGGATGTATTAGGCCATTCTCATATTGCTATAAAAAGTAATCAGTGACTGGTTAATTTATAAAGAAAATAGGTTTAATTGGTTCATGTTTCTACAGACTGTACAGAAAGCATAGCACTGGCTTCTGCTTCTGGGGAAGCCTCTGACAACTGACAAGGTGAAAAATAAATCCAGTGCTTGCACATCACATGGTAAGTGCGAGGGCAGGGGGGAAGTGTTACACACACTTATAGATAACCAGCCCTGATAAAAACTTACTATTGTGGGAATGGCACCAAAGGAAATGATGCCAAACTGTCTGTGGAAATCTTGCCCTCATGATTCAATCACCTCCCCTCTAGGCCCACTTCCAACATTGAGGATTATATTTCAATATAAGATTTTGGTGGGAATACACATCCAAACTGTATCATTTTGCCCTTGGCCGTTCCAAATCTCAAATCCTTCTCATATGTCAAAATACAGTCATGACTTCCCAATAATCCCCAAAGTCTTAACTAATTTCAGCCTTAACTCAAAAGTCAAAAGTCTCATCTAAGACAAAGCTAATTTCTTCCTCCTATAAGCCTGTAACATAAAGAAACAAATTAGGTTCTTCCAAGATACAAATGAGGCAGAGACATTGGGTAAATACTCCTATTCTAAAAGGAAGAAATCAGCCAAAAGAAAGCGGTCACAGGATCTATGAAATTCTGAAACCCAGTAGGGCAGTTATTGAATTGTAAGGCTCCAAAATAATTATTTTTGACTCTGTGTCCCATTTCCAGGGCATGTTAATGCCTTGGGAAGGTTCTACCTTGTGACTTTGCATGGTTCAGCCCCCACAGCTGCTCTCATGGGCTGGCATACTATGCCTCTGGCTTTTCAAGATGCAAGGTGCAGGCTGTAGCTAGATCTACCATTCTGGGTTCTGAGGTCTGGAGGACAGTGATCCTCTCCTCACAGATCTACTAGGTCATGACCCAGTGGGGAGCCTTCCTGGGGACTGTCACCGCACATTTCTTTTCTCCATTGTTTTAGTAGAGGATCCCCATGAGGGCTCCACACCTGCAACATGCTTCTGCCTGCACACCCTGTCTTTTTCATACATCCTTTGAAATAAAGGTGGAGACACCCAAGTCTCAACTACTCGCATTTGGTAAACCCACAGGCCTAACCCCACATGGACGCTACCAAGGTTATGGCTTGCACTCTCTGAAGCAGTGACTGGAGTTGTAACTGGGTCAATATGAGCTACACCTGGAGCTGAAGCAGTGGCAAGGATGCAGTGAGCTTTGTTCCAAAGCTACTCAAGGCAGCAGGTCCTAGACCTGATCCCAGAAACTATTCTCTTCTTTTAGGCCTCAGGGCCTGTGATGGGTTGCTGCCTTTCAGATTTCTAAAATGCCTTCAATTCCTCTTTCCCATTGTCTTGGCTATCAACACTTGCTTTTTTTTAGATTATACAAATATCTCTAACAAGTGGTTGACCCATATGCTGCTTGAGTTCCTCTCTTATAAAAGCTTTTTATATTTCAGCCACATGACTAGGCTGAAAAGTTTTCAAGCTTTTACATTATGCTTCTTTTGTAAGTATAAGTTACTACTTATTTTATTTTTATTTTTTTGCTAGAACATGTGAGCATAGGTTGTTAGAGGCAGCCAGGTCACATCGCAAATGCTTTGCTGCTTAGACATTTTTCCAACAGAAACCCTAAATCATCAATTTCAAATTCAAACTTTTTTATATCCCTAGTGCATGACAGAAATTCAGCCAACCACTTTGCTAAGACAACATTCATGACCTTTGTTTCAGTCCCAATAAGTTTCTAGTTTTCATCTGAGACCTTCTCAGCCCGGCCTTCACTGTCCAGATCACTATCAGCATTTTGGTCACAGACATTCAACCAGTCTCTAAGAAAATCTCAACTTTCTCTCATTTTTCTGTTTTCTGAATCCCACAAATTCTTCCAACTTCTGCCTGTTTACCCAATTACAAAGCTGATTCCACATTGTGGGGTATTCTTATAACTACTTTCCATTCCTTGGTGCCAATTTTTGTATTAAGCTATTTTTGCAACACTATGAGAGTGGGACTGGATAATTAATTTTTTACAAAGTAGGTTTAAGTGGCTTATGATTCTACAGGCTGTAGAGAAAACATAGTACTGGTATATGCTTCTGGGGAGGTCTATGGAAGTTTACAGTCATGGCAGAAGTTGAAGCAGAATCTTGCACATCACAGGGCAAAAAGCAGAAGCAAAAAACAGAGGGGCGAGTTGTTACACAGTTTTAAATAACCAGATTTTATGGGAACTCACTATCATGAGGATAGCACCAAATGTGATGGTGCTAAGCCATTTATAGTAATCTACCCCAATGGTTAAATCACCTTTCAACAGGCCCATCTCCAACATTGAGAATTACATTTAAATATGAGATTCGGGAGGGAACACACATTCAAACCCTATCAGAGGAGTATTTATGCCTTTTCCAATATAACATTATAACATTGGCAAAAAAAAAAAAAAAAAAAGGTAATTTGACTTCTTTTCCAATTGGGATGCGTTTTATTGCTTTCTCCGGTCTGATTGCTCCAGATAGGACTTTCAGCATTATGTTGAATAACAGTGGTAAAAGTGGACATTCTTGTCGTCTTCCAGATTTTAGAGAAAAGGCTTTTAGTTTTTCCCCTCTTAGTGTGATACTAGCTGTGGGTCTGTCATATATGACTTTATTATGTTGAGGTATGTTCATTCCATACCCAGTTTTCAAAGGGCTTTTTATTATTAAAGAATATTAAATTTTATCAAAATTTTTTAGCATAATTGAAATGATTATATGGATTTTGTCCTTTTTTTTTTTTTTTTTGAGATGTAGTCTCCCTCTGTCACCCAGGCTGGAGTGTAATGGCATGATCTCAGCTCAATGCAACCTCTGCCTCCCAGGTTCAAGTTATTCTCCTTCTTCAGCTTCCTGAGTAGCTGGGATTACAGGTGCTCACCACCATGCCTGGCTAATTTTTGTATTTTTAGTAGAGATGTAGCTTCGCCATGTTGGCTAGACTGGTTTCAAACTCCTGACCTCAGGTGATCCACCCACCTCGGCTTCACAAATTGCTGGGATTACAGGTGTGAACCACTGTTCCTGGCCCCTTCATTCTCTTTATGTGATCTATCACATTCATTGATTTGCATGTTGAACTATCCTTGCATCCCTGGAATAAATCCCACTTGGTCATTATGAATTACCTATTTATGTATTGTTTAATTCAGTTTGCTAGGCGTTTTGCAAATTTTTGCACCAATATTCTCCACTCCACTCTACTTCACTCTACTATTCCACTACATTCCAGTCCATTCCTTCCCACTCCACTCTACTCCACTCCACTCCATTCCATTAAACTCCAACCCTTTCCAATCCACTCCATTCCACTCCATTCCACTCCATTCCATTCCACTCCATTTCATTTCATTGCACTCCACTCCACTCCACTCCATTCCACTCAACTCCATTCCATTCCACTCAATTCCACTCCACTCCACTCCATTTCTCTCCACTGCATTCCATTGCACTCCATTCCATTCCATTCCACTCCACTCTACTCCATTCCATTCCACTCCATTACATTCCACTCCACTCCACGCCATTCCCCTCCTGTACATTCCTTTTCACTCCACCCCATTCCATTCCACTCAACTCTGCTCCATTTCCCTCCACTCCACTCCCTTCCACTCCATTCCATTTCACTCCATTCCAATCCAATCCATTCCATTACACTCCACTCCATTCCATTACACTCCACTCCACTCCATTCCATGCGGCTCCACTCCACTCCACTCCACTCCACTCTGCTCCATTCCATTCCATTTCATTCCACTCCACTCCTTTCCACTCCATTCATTTCCATTCCTCTACACTCCATTCCACTGCACTTCATTCTACTCCATTCTCCTCCACTCCACTCTATTCTGCTCCACTACAATTCATTCCACTCTACTCCATAACATTCCACTCCATTCCACTCCATTTCATTTTATTCCGTTCCACTCCACTCAAGTTTTCTGCACTCCATTGTATTCCACTCCATTCCATTCCATTCCACACCAATCCATTCCATTCCACTCCACTCCATTCCACTCCACTCCACTCCATTCCACTCCACTCCACTCCACTCCATTCTCTTCCATTCCACTCCACTCCATTCTCTTCCATTCCACTCCACTCCACTCCATCCGACTCCACTCCCTTCCATTCCAGTCAATTCAACTCCACTCCACTCCATTCCACTCCTGTCCATTCCATTCCACTCCGCTCCATTCCACTCCATTCAACTCCATTCTATTTCATTCCATTCCACTCCACTCCATTCAACTCCACTCCATTCCACTCCAATCTACTCAATTCCATTCCACTCTTCTTCATTCCATTCCACTCCACCCCACGCCACCACACTCCAATTCATACCAATCCTCTCCACTCCAGTCCACTCCATTCCACTTAACTCCATTCCATTCCACTCCAATCCATTCCACTCCCATCTACTCCTCTCCACCGCACTCCACTCTGTTCCATTCTATTCCATTCCTTTCCATTCCACTACACTCCATTCCACTCCATTCTATTCCATTCCTTTCCTCTCCACTCCATTCCAATCCAGTCCATTCAATTCCACTCAATTCCACTGAACTCCACTCCATTCCACAGCACTCCATTCCATTCCACTCCACTCCATTCCATTCCAAAAAATTTCACTACATTTTATTCAACTCCATTCCATTCCACTCCACTCCACTCCATTCACCTCCATTCCATAGCATTCCACTCCACTCCATTACATTACATTCAACTCCATTCCATTCCCCTCCACTCCATTCCATTCCACTCCACTCCATTCCATTCCACTCCACTCCATTCCACTCCAATCCACTCTGTTCCACTCCACTCCATTCCACTACAATCCATTTCTTTCTACTCAACTCCATTCCATACGGTTCCATTCCACTGCACTCCACTCAACTTCATTCCACTCCATTCTATTCCATTCCACTCCATTCTATTCCATTCCACTCGAATCCACTCCATTCCACTCCACTCCATACGATTCCACCCAATTCCACTCTGCTCCACTCCATTCGACTCCACTCCATTCCATTCCATTCCATTCCATCATTTTCCATTCCACTCCACTCCATTCCATTCCTCTGCACTCCACTCCACTCCACTCCTTTCCACTCCACTCCATTCCACTACACTCTTTCCATTCCACTCCACTCCACTCCATTCCACTACACTCCATTCCACTCCACTCCACTCCACTTCTATTCCACTCCACTCCACTTCATTACACTCCACTCCATTCCATTCCAATCCACTCCATTCCATTCTACTGCATTCCATTCCACTCCACTCCATTCCATTCCACTCCAATCCGTTCCACTCCACTCCATTCCACTCCATTCCATTCCATTTCACTCAACTCCTTTCCAGTCCACTCTACTCAACTCCACTCAATTCCACTCCATTGCACACCATTCCTCTTGACCCCGTCCCATTCCACTCAACTTCACTTTATTCTTCTCCACTCCATTCCACTCCACTCAACTCCATTCCACTCTATTCTATTTCATTCCACTCCACTCCACTCCATTCCATTCAATTCCAGTCAATTCCACTCCGCTCCTCTTCATTACACTCCACTCCATTCCATTCCAGCCCACTCCACTCCACCACACTCCAATCCATTCCACTCTTCTGCCCTCCACTCCACTCCATTCCATTCCATTCAATCCCATTCCACTCCACTACCTTCCACTCCATTCTCTTCCATTCCTCCCCACTCCATTCCAATCCAATTCACTCCACTCCATTCCCCTCTACTCCACTCCACTCCACTCAACTCCACTCCACTCCATTCAATTCCACTCCACTCCATTCCACTCCATTCTATTCCGTTGCACTCCACTGCATTCAAATCCACTTCACTTCACTCCATTCCACTCTGTTCTATTCTGTTCCACTCCACTTCATTCCATTCCAAACCACTCCATTCAGTTCCACTCAATTCCACTGCACTTCACTCCATACCACTCCACTTCATTCCATTCCAAACCACTCCATTCAATTCCACTCAATTCCACTGCACTCCACTCCATACCACTCCACTGCATTCCATTCCACTCCACTCCACTCCATTCCAAAACACTTCACTCCATTCCCTTCCCCTCCATTGCACTGCACTCCACTCCACTCCTCTCCATTCCACTCCATTCCCTATCATTCCACTCCACTCCATTCCATTCCACTCCACTTCACTCCACTCCTTTCCACTATATTCTATTCAGTTCCACTCCACTCCAATCCATTCCACTGCACTCTATTCCATTACACTTAATTCCACTATGCTCCACTCCATTCCACTAGGCTCCAGTCCATTCCACTACGCTCCACTCCATTCCCCTCCACTCCTTTCCATTCCCCTCCACTCCATTCCAATTCTCTCCACTCTAATTCCATTCCATTCCAATCCATTCCATTCCACTCCACTCCATTCAACTCCTGTCCATTCCATTCCACTCCACTCCATTCCTTTCCACTCCACTCCATTCCATTCCACACCACTCTGTTCCATTCCTTTCCACTCCTTTCCATTACACTCCACTCCACTCCAATCCATTTCACTGCTGTCCACTCCTTTCCACTTCACTCCATTACATTCCACTCAACTCCACTCCATTAGACTGCACTCCACTCCACTCCATTCCACTTAACTCCATTCCTTTCCACTCCAATCCATTCCACTCCAATCCACTCCTCTCCACTGCACTCCACTCTGTTCCATTCTATTCCATTCCTTTCCATTCCACTCCACTCCATTCCACTCCATTCTATTCCATTCCATTCCACTCCACTCCATTCCAATCCAGTCCACTCGATGCCACTCAATTCCACTGCACTCCACTCCATTCCACTGCACTCCATTCCATTCCACTCCACTACATTCCATTCCAATAAATTTCACTACATTTTATTCAACTCCATTCCATTCCACTGCACTCCACTCCATTGCCCTCCATTCCATAGCATTCCACTCCACTCCATTACATTACACTCAACTCCATTCCATGCCCCTCCACTCCATTCCATTCCACTCCACTCCATTCCATTCCACTCCACTCCATTCCACTCCAATCCACTCTGTTCCACTTCACTCCATTCCACTACAATCCATTCCATTCTACTCCACTCCATTCCATATAGTTCCATTCCACTGCACTCCACTCAACTCCATTCCACTCCATTCTGTTCCATTCCACTCGAATCCACTCCATTCCACTCCACTCCATTCGATTTCACCCAATTCCACTCTGCTCCATTCCATTCCACTCCACTCCATTCCATTTCATTCCATTCCATAATTTTCCATTCCACTCCACTCCATTCCATTCCTCTGCACTCCACTCCACTCCTTTCCACTCCACTCCATTCCACTACACTCCCTTCCATTCCACTACACTCCACTCCATTCCACTACACTCCATCCATTCCAATCCATTCCATTCCACTCCACTCCACTCCACTTCCATTCCACTCCACTCCACTTCATTACACTCCACTCCATTCCATTCCAATCCACTCCACTCCATTCTACTGCATTCCATTCCACTCCACTCCATTCCATTCCACTCCAATCCGTTCCACTCCACTCCATTCCACTCCATTCCATTCCACTCCACTCCTTTCCAGTCCACTCTACTCCACTCCACTCAATTCCACTCCATTGCACACCATTCCTCTTGACCGCATCCCTTTCCACTCAACTTCCCTTTATTCTTCTCCACTCCATTTCACTCCACTCCACTCCATTCCACTCTATTCTATTCCATTCCACTCCACTCCACTCCATTCGATTCCAGTCAATTCCACTCCGCTCCTCTTCATTACACTCCACTCCATTCCATTCCAGTCCACTCCACTCCACCACACTCCACTCCATTTCACTCCTCTGCCCTCCACTCCACTCCATTCCATTCCATTCAATTCCATTCCACTCCACTACATTCCACTCCATTCTCTTCCATTCCACTCCACTGCATTCCACTCCACTTCACTCCACTCCATTCCCCTCCACTCCACTCCACTCAACTCCATTCCACTCCATTCAATTCCACTCCACTCCATTCCACTCCATTCTATTCCATTGAACTCCACTCCATTCAACTCCACTTCACTTCACTCCGTTCTACTCCATTCTATTCCATTCCACTCCACTTCATTCCATTCCAATCCACTCCATTCAATTCCACTCAATTCCACTGCACTCCACTCCATTCCACTCCACTGCATTCCATTCCACTCCGCTCCACTCCATTCCAAAACACTTCACTCCATTCCCTTCCCCACCATTCCACTGCACTCCACTCCACTCCTCTCCATTCCACTCCATTCCCTACCATTCCACTCCACTCCATTCCATTCCACTCCACTTCACTCCACTCCTTTCCACTATATTCTATTCCGTTTCACTCCACTCCAATCCATTCCACTGCACTCCATTCCATTACACTTAATGCCACTATGCTCCACTCCATTACCCTCCACTCCTTTCCATTCACCTCCACTCCATTCCATTTGTATCCACTCTATTCCATTCCATTCCAATCCATTCTATTCCACTCCACTCCATTCCACTCCTGTCCATTCCATTGCATTCCGCTACATTCCTTTCCACTCCACTCCGTTCCATTCCACACCACTCTGTTCCATTCCATTATACTGCCTTCCACTCCAATCCGTTTCACTGCTGTCCACTCCTTTCCACTCCACTCCATTCCATTCCACTCAACTCCACTCCATTAGACTGCACTCCACTACACTCCATTCCACTTAACTCCATTCCATTCCACTCCAATCCATTCCACTCCAATCTACTCCACTCCATTCCAATCCACTCCTCTCCACTGCACTCCACTCTGTTCCATTCTGTTCCATTCCTTTCCATTCCACTATTCTCCATTCCACTCCATTCTATTCCATTCCATTCCTCTCCACTCCATTGCAATCCCGTCCTTTCGATTCCACTCAATTCCACTGCACCCCACTCCATTCCACTGCACTCCATTCCATTCCACTCCACTCCATTCCATTCCAATAAATTTCACTACATTTTATTCAACTCCATTCCATTCCACTCCACTCCACTCCATTCCCCTCCATTCCATAGCATTCCACTCCACTCCATTACATTCCACTCAACTCCATTCCATGCCCCTCCACTCCATTCCATTCCACTCCACTCCATTCCACTCCAATCCACTCTGTTCCCCTCCACTGCATTCCACTACAATCCATTCCATTCTACTCCACTCCATTCCACTCAAATACACTCTGTTCCACTCCACTCCATTCCACTACAATCCATTCCATTCCACTCCACTCCATTCCATACAGCTCCATTCCACTGCACTCCACTCAACTCCATTCCACTCCATTCTATTCCATTCCACTCGATTCCACTCCATTCCACTCCACTCCATTCCATTCCATTCCGTCATATTCCATTCCACTCCACTCCACTTCCATTCCACTCCACTCCACTTCATTACAGTCCACTCCATTCCATTCCAATCCACTCCATTCCATTCTACTGCATTCCAATCCACTCCACTCCATTCCATTCCACTCCAATCCGTTCCACTCCACTCCATTCCACTCCACTCCATTCCATTTCACTCCACTCCTTTCCAGTCCACTCTACTCCACTCCACTCAATTCCACTCCATTCCACACCATTCCTCTTGACCCCATCCCATTCCACTCAACTTCCCTTTATTCTTCTCCACTCCATTCCACTCCACTCCTTTCCATTCCACTCCACTCCATGCCACTCCACTGCGTTCTATTCCGCTCCACTGCTTTCCACTCCTCACCACTCAACTCCAATCCACCCCACTCCATTCCACTCCTTTCCATACCATTCCACTCCACTCCATTCAATTCCACTCCACTCCATTTCATTCCACTCCACTACAGTCGTTTCCACTCCACTGCATACCACTCCACTCCATTCCATTCCACTCCACTCCTTTCCATTCCATGCCACTCCATTCCTTTCCATTCCAATCCACTCCATTCCACTCCCCTCCATTCCTCTTCAGTACATTCCACTCCATTTCATTCCCTTCCACTCCATTCCATTCCATTACTTTCTTTTGACAGGATCTCACTCTGTCACCCATGCTGGTGTGGAGTTATACAATCTCAGCTAACATTTCATTTCACCATTCCATTTCATTCCATTCCACTGCACTCCTCTCCACTCCACTCAATTCCACTCTACTCCACTCCAATCCATTCCATCCCGTACGTTTCCAGTCTCTCCCATTACACTCCTTTCTTTGACAAGATTTCCCTCTGTCACACAGGTTGAAGCGCAGTGGCACAATCTCAGCACAAATTTCTTCCTTCCATTCCATTCCATTTCGTTCCACTCCACTCAACTCCACTCAAGTCCACTCCACTCCACTCCATGACACTCCAGTCCTCTCCATTCCAATCCATTCCATTGCACTCCACTCCACTCCACTCCATTCCATTCCACTCCACTCCATTCCATTCATCTCCATTCCATTCCATTCCACTTCACTCCATTCCATTTCACCCCACTCCATTCCACTCCACTCCATTCCATTTCACTCCACTCCATTCCACTCCACTCCTTTCCATTCCAATCCAATCCAATCCATTCCAATCCAATCTAATCCATTCCACTCCACTCCACTCCATTCCACTAAATTCCATTCCACTCCACTCCACTCCACGCTATTCCATTCTACTCCATTCCACTTCATTCCATTCCATTCCAATGCATTCCATTCCAATCCACTCCATTTCATTCCACTCCTTTCCATTCGATACCACTCCATTCCATTCCACTCCACTCCATTCCACTCCACTCCATTCCATTCCAATCCACTCCACTCCACTCCACTCCTATGCGTTCCATTTCACTGCATTTCATTCCATTCCTTTCTTTCGAGAGTATCTCACTCTGTCACCCAGCCTGGAGTGCAGTGGCACAATCTCATCTCACATTCCATTCCGTTCCATTCCACTCCACTCCACTCTGCTCCATTCGCTCCATTCCATTCATTTCCATTCCATTTCATTCCACTGAATTCCACTTCGTTCCACTACAATCCATTCCATTCCCCTCCACTAGTTTCTTTCGACAGGATCTCCTTCTATCACACAGGCTGTAGCTCAGTGCCAAAATCCCAACGCAGATTTCTCCATTTCGTTTCGGTCCATTCCGTTCAATTCTTTTCCATTCCATTCCATTCCTCTGCGTTCCACTCCACTCCACTCCACTCACTTCATTCCATAACATCTGATTCCGTTTATCTACATTCAACTCCTCTCCACTCCACTGCACTCCACTCCACTCCATTCCACTCTATCCCATTCCATTCTGCTCCATTGCACTGCATGCCACTCCGCCCCACTCCACTCCACTTCATTCCATTTCAGGCCATCCAATTCCATAGCATTCCATTCCTCTCCATTCCACTCCACTGCACTTCACTCCACTCCATTCCAGTCCACTCCGTTTCATTGCATTCCACTGCATTCCATTCCAAACCTTTCTTTCTAGACTGTCTCACTCTGTCACCCAGCCTGGAGTGCAGTGGCACAATTAAAGCTCACATTTCATTTTTCCACTCCATTCAGATGCTTTCCCCTTCATTCCACTCCACTCCACTCCACTCCACTCCACTCCATTCCAATCCACTCCACTCCACTCCATTCCACTCCACTCCACTACATTCTTTTCCACTCCACTCCATGCCTCACTACTCAATTCCATTTCACTCAACTCCACTCCATGCCACTAAACTACATTCCATTCCACTCCACTCCATTTCATTCCATTCCACTCCATTCCATTCCACTCCTTTCCATTCCATTCCAGTCCACTCCACTCCACTCCGTCCCACTCCATTCCATTCCATTCCACTCCACTCCACTTCATTCTATTTCACTCACTCTTGTCCACTCCATTCCAATCCACTCCACTCTTTTCCATTGCATCGCATTCCATTAAATTCCACTCCACTCCATTGCATTCCACTGCACTCCATTTCATTCCACTCCACTCCACTCCATTCCACTCCATTACATTCCAGTACATTCCAGTCCATTCCTTCTCACTCCTCTAAATTCAATTCCACTCCACTCCTTTCCACTCCACCTTACTCCACTCCATTTCATTCCATGTCACTCCATTCCATTCCATGCCACTCCATTCCATTCCATTCCTTTCTTTTGACAGGATCTCTCTCTGTCACCCATCCTGGTATGCAGTGGCCCAATCTCAGCTCACATTTCATTTCACCATTCCATTCCATTCCATTTCATTCCACTGCACTCCTCTCCACTCCATTCAATTCCACTCCACTCCTCTCCAATTTGTTCCATTCCATTCCATTCCAATCTCTTCCATTCCACTCTTTTCTTTCTACAGGATCTCATTCTGTCACACAGGTATAAGCGCGGTAGCACAATCTCAGCACACATTTCTTCTTTCAATTCGACTCCATTCCATTTCCGTCCACTTCACTCCACTCCATTCCACTCCACTCCACTCCACTCCACTCCATTCCAGTCCACTCCAGTCCATTCCACTGAACTCCATTGCACTCCATTCCACTCCATTACATTCCACTCCACTCCATTCCTTTCCACTCCACCACACTACAAACCATACCGTTCCATTCCATCCCATTACACTTCACTTCACTCTATTCCATTCCTTTCCACTCCGCTCCATTCCACTTCATTAAACTCCACTCCACTCCAATCCACTCCACTGTACTTCAATCCAGTCAATTCCATTCCATTCCATTCTATTCCATTCCATTCCATTAAATTCCTCTTCCCTCTATTCCATTCCATTCCACTCCACTGCATTCCACTCCATTCCACTTCACTCCATTCCTGTCTACTCCACTCCACTCCATTCCATTCCACTCCACTCTATTCCATTCCACTCCATTCGAATCCATTCCATTTTATTCCACTCCACTCATCTCCACTCCACTCCACTCCATTGCATTCCACTCCATTCCATTCCATTCCACTCCACTTCATTCCATTCCACTCCACTACACCCCATTCCACTCCATTCCACTTCACTCCATTCCCCTCTACTCCACTGCACTCCATTCCATTCCACTCCACTCTATTCCATTCCACTCCATAAGAATCCATTCCATTTTATTCCACTCCACTCATCTCCACTCCACTCCACTCCATTGCATTCCCCTCCATTCCATTCCATTCCACTCCACTTCATTCCATTCCACTCCCCTACACCCCATTCCACTCCATTCCACTCCATTCCAATTCACTCCATTCCCCTCTACTCCACTCTATTCCATTCCATTCCACTCCACTCTATTCCATTCCACTCCATTCGAATCCATTCCATTTTATTCCACTCCACTCATCTCCACTCCACTCCACTCCACTGCATTGCATTCCACTCCATTCCATTCCATTCCACTCCACTTCATTCCATTCCACTCCCCTACACCCCATTCCACTCCATTCCACTCCACTCCACTCCATTCCACTCCGTTGTATTCCATTCCACTCTGCTCCATTCAATTCCACTCATTTCCAATCCACTACACTCCATTCCACTCCACTCCATTCCATTCCTCTCCACTCCATTCCATTCGACTACACTCCATTCCATTGCAATCCACTGCACTCTTCTCCACTCCACTCCATTCCACTCCTCTCCACTCCATTCCACTCCACTCCGCTCCATTCCACTCCATTGTATTCCATTCCATTCTGCTCCATTCAATTCCACTCATTTCCAATCCACTACACTCCATTCCACTCCACTCCATTCCATTCCTCTCCACTCCATTCCATTCGACTACATTCCATTCCATTGCAATCCACTGCACTCTTCTCCACTCCACTCCATTCCACTCCTCTCCACTCCATTCCATTCCACTCCACTCCACTCCATTCCACTCCACTCCATTCCATTACTCACCAATCCATTCAATTCCTCTCCATTCCACTCAATTCCTCTGCACTCCATTCCATTCCACTCCACTCCATTCCAGTCCATTCCACTCCATTCCATTGCACTCCACTCCATTCCACTCCACTCCACTCCATTCCACTCCACTCCATTCCATTCCACGCCACTCCTTTGCACTCCACTCCACTCCACTCTATTCCACTCCATTCCATACCATTTCACTCCACTCAATTCCAGTCCACTCAACTCCACTCCATTCCTCAACACTCCATTACCCTCCATTCCATTGCATTGCACTCTACCCACTCCAGTCCAATCCACTCCACTACATACCGCTCCAGTCCAATGCACTGCACTCCACTTAACTCCATTCCATTCCACTCCCCTACATTCCAGTCCACTCCACTCCATTCCATTCCATTGCAGTCCACTCCACTCCACTCCATTCCACTCCACTCCATTCCATTCCACTCCATTCTATTTCATTCCATTCCTCTCCACTCCAATCTACTACATTCTAATCCATTCCATTCCACTCTGTTCCTTTCCACTCCACTCCACTCCACTCCATGGCACTCCACTCCACTCCATTCCACTCCACTCCTCTCCACTCCACTACATACCACTCCTGTCCAATCCACTCCACTCTGCATAACTCCATTCCATTCCGCTCCACTGCATTCCACTCCACTCCTCTTCATTCCATTCCATTCCACTACACTCGACTCCATTCTACTCCACTCCATTTCATTCCATTCCATTCCATTCCACTGCACTGCAGTCCATTCCATTCCACTCCACTCCATTCCATCCAACTCCACTTCTTTGCACGCCACTGCACTCCATTCCACTCCATTTCAATCCATTCCACTCCATTCCATTCCATTCCTTTCTTTAGACATGGTCTCACTCTGTCACCCATGCTGGTGTGCATTGGCACGATCTCAGTTCACATTCCATTTCACCATACCATTCCATTCCATTCCATTACACTGCACTCCACTCCAATCCACTGAATTCCATTCCACCCAAATCCATTCCATGCCATTCCATTCCAAATCCCTTCCATTCCACTCCATTCTTTCTACATCATCTCCCTCTGTCACACAGGCTGTAGAGCAGTGGCACAATATCAGCAAATATTTCTTCATTCCATTCCATTCCATTCCATTCCATTCCATTCAACTTCACTCCTCTCCACTCCACTCACTTCCGCTTCACTCCACTCAATTCCACTCCATTTCATTCTAGTCCACTCCACTGCACTCCATTCCATTTCACTATGCTCCATTCCATTCCACTCCACTCCACTCCTTTCCATAAAGCTCCATTCCATTCCATTCCACTCCACTTCATTCCATTCCTTTCCACTGCACTCCATTCCATTCCCTCCACTCCACTCCATTCCATTCCAGTCCATTCCACTCCATTCCATTCCAGTCCACTCCATTCCATTCCACTCCACTCCACTCCAGCCCACTCCACTCCATTCCACTTCAGTCCAATCCACTCCAATCCACTTCACTCCATTCCATTCCACTCCCCTGCATTTCACTCCACTCCACTCCACTCCATTCCATTCCACTACACTCCATTCCATTACACTCCGCTCAATTCCATTCCACTCCACTCAATTCCATTCCATTCCAATCCATTCCAGTCTTTTCCATTTCACTCTACTCCATTCCATTCCAATCCAGTCGGCTCCATTCCATTCTACTCTACTCCCTTCCTTCCCACTCCACTCAACTACTCTCCACTCCACTACTCTCCACTCCACTCCAATCCTTTCCATTCCATTCCACCCCGTTCCGTTCCATTCCTTTCTTTGCACAGGATCTCATTCTGGCACAAAGGCAGCAGTGCAGTGGCACAATCTCATCCTACATTTCTTTTCACCATTCCATTGCAATCCATTTCATCCTATTCCATTCCATTCTATTTCACTCCACTCCATTCCATTCCACTCCATTCCATTCCGTTCCAATCGATTGAATTCCATTCCACTCCATTCCATTCCATTCCTCTCCACTCCATTACTTTCCACTCCATTCCATTCTACTGCACTCCTTTCCATTCCACTCCACTCCACTCCATTCCACTCTACTCCACTCAATTCCATTCCACTCCACTCCACTCCATTCCATTCCATTCCATTCCACTCCACTCCATTCCACTCCACTCCCCTCCATTCCATTCAACTCCACTTCACTCCATTCAATTCTACACCTTTCCATTCCTCTCCTCTCCAGTCCATTTCATTCCACTGCAGTCCAAACCATCCAACTCCACTCCTTTGCACTCCACTCCACTCCTTTCCATTTCATTCCATTCCACTCCATTGCGTTCCATTCCTTTCTTTGGACAGGATCTCACTCTGTAACCAATCCTGGTGTGCAGTGGCACAATCTCAGCTTACATTTCATTTCACCATTCCATTCCAGTCCATTCTATTCGATTCCATTCCACTGCAAACCACTCCACTCCACTCAATTCCAATCCACTCCACACTCATCCATTCCATGCCATTCCATTTTAATCCCTTCCATTCGACTCCTTTCTTTCAACAGGATCTTCCTCTGTCACAAAGGCTGAAAAGCAGTGTCAAAATCGAAGCACACATTTCTTCATTCCATTCCATTCCATTCCAATCCATTCTAATCCACTACACTCGACCCAACTCCACACCATTCCATTCCACTCGACTCCATTCCACTCCACTTCACTTCATTCCATTCCATTCCATTCCACTCCACTCCACTCCATTCCATTCCACTCCACTCATTTCCATTCCACTCCACTCCATTCAATTCCACTCCACTCCACTCCATTCAATTCCTTTCAACTCCACTGCATTCCATTCCATTCCACTCCACTCCACTCCACTCCGTTCCCTTCTACTCCCCTCCGTTCCATTCCACTCCACTCCACTCCATTCCATTCCTTTCCACTCCACTGCATTCCATTGCACTCCACTCCTCTCCATTCGATTCCATTCCAGTCCATTCAACTCCATTCCATTCCACTACACTGCTTTCCATTCCACTCCACTCCACTCCTTTCCATAGAGCCCCATTCCATTCTGTTACAATCCACTCCATTCCATTCCCTTCCACTGCATTCCATTCGATTCCCTCCACTCCATTCCATTCCATTCCATTGCAGTCTATTCCACTCCATTCCATTCCACTCCACTCCATTACATTCCACTCCATTCCACTCCTTTCCATTACATTCCACTCCACTCCAGCCCACTCCACTCCATTCCACTTCAGTCCAATCCACTCCACTCCACTCCATTCCATTGCACTCCACTGCATTTCACTCCACTCCATTGCATTATATTCCACTAAACTCCATTCCATTCCACTCCACTCAATTCCATTCCACTCCACTCCATTCCATTCAACTCCACTCCACTCCATTCCATTCCATACCAATCCATTCCACTCCTTTCTATTCTACTCCACCCCTTCCACTCCACTCCATTCCATTCCATTCCACTCCACTCCACTCGACTCCATTCCACTCAACTTCATTCCTCTCCATTCCATTCCACTCGATTCTATTCCACTCCACCCAACTCCACTCCACTCCAATCCACTCCACTCCTTTTCAACCCACTTCATTCCACTCCACTCCACTCCATTCCAATCCACTCCACTCTGCTCAATTCCATTCCACTCCACTCCATTCCATTCCATTCCACTCCATTCCATTCCATTCCATTCCACTCCTCACCATTTCATTGCACTCCACTAAATTCCACTCCTTTCTATTCCAATCTGCTCCATTCCATTCCACTCCACTCCATTCCATTCCACTCCACTACACTCCATTCCACTCCACTCCATTACACTGCACCAGAATCCACTCCACTCCACTCCATTCCAATCCATTCCACTCCACTCCATTTCATTCCATTCCACTCCATTACATTACATTCCTTTCTTTCCACAGGACCTCAGTCTGTCACAAAGGCTGGAGTGCAGTGGCACAGTCTCAGCCCACATTTGTATTCCCCATTCTATTGCAATCCATTCCATCCCATTCCATTCCATTCTATTTCTCTCCACTCCATTCCCTTCAAGTTCATTCCATTCCATTCCACTCCACTGAATTCCACTCCACTCCATTCCATTCCACTCCACTCCACTCCATTCCATTCCATGCCACTCCACTCCATTCCATTCCATTCCAGTCTATTTCACTCCATATCATTCCACTGCACTCCATTCGAATCCATTCCATTCCACTCCAGTCCAATCCACTCCACTCCACTTCACTCCTTTCCATTCCACTCCATGGCATTCAAATCCATTCCACTCTACTCCATTCCATTCCACTCCACTCCACTCCATTCCATGCCATTCCACTCCTCTCCACTCCATTCCATTCTTGTCCAGTCCATTCCACTCCATTCCATTCCACTGCACTCCATTCGATTCCACTCCATTCCACTCCAGTCCAATCCACTCCACTCCACTTCATTCCTTTCCATTCCACTCCATGGCATTCCAATCCATTCCACTCCACTCCATTCCATTCCACTCCACTCCACTCCATTCCATTTCAATCCAATCCATTCCACTCCATTCCCTTCCACTCCAATCCATTCCATTCCACTCCTTTCCACTCCATTCCTTTCCATTCCACTCCAGTCCTCTCCATTCCTTTCTACTCCATTCGGTTCCACTCCATTCCATTCCACTCAGCTCAACTCCACTCCACTCCACTCCACTCCTCTCCAATCCTTTCCAGTTCACTCCATTCCACTGCACTCGACTACATGGCAATCCACTCCACTCCACACAATTCCATTCGCCTCCAATGCATTCCATTCCATTCCATTCCGTTCCACTCCTCTCCATTTCATTCCACCACACTCCATTCCGCTCCATTCCATTCCAATCCGCTCCATTCCCTTCCACTCCACTCCATTCCATTCCCCTCCACTACACTCCTTTCCATTCCAATACCTTCCACTCCACTCCTCTTCACTCCAGTCCACTCCACTCCACTCCATTCCACTGCACTCCACTCCAGTCCACTCCACTCCACTCTATTCCTTTCCATTCCACTGCATTACATTCCATTCCTCTATTTCCACAAGATCTCACTCTGTCAGAATTTCTGAGGTGCAGTGGCACAATCTCAGCCCACATTTCTTTTCCCCATTCCGTTGCATTCCGTTCCATCCCATTCCATTACATTCTATTTCACTCCACTCCACTCCACTCCATTCCATTCCACTCTTTTCCAGTCCAAATTGACTCCATTCCACTCCACTCCACTCCACTCCATTCCATTCCATTCTATTCCATTCCACACCATTGCATTACATTCCTTTCTTTCGACAGGTTATCACTGTGAAACTCAGGCTGGAGTGCAGTGGTCCAATTTCAGGTCACATTACATGTCAACTTTTCATTGCATTGTATTCTGTTCCATTGCATTCCATTGCATTCCATTCCATTCCATGCCATTACTTTCCATTCCAAACCGTTCCATTCCATTCCTCTCCGTTTCACTCCACTCCGCTTCACTCCACTATGTTCCATTAAGTTCAATTCTATTCCACTCCAGTCCACTTCTCTCCACTCCACTGCACTCAACTCTACTCCATTCTACTCCATCCCATTCCATTCCACTCCATTCCACTGCACTCGACTCCACCCCACTCCACTCCAATTCACTCGATTCCATTCCCTCCCATTCCATTCCTCTCTATTCCACTCCACTCCACTTCACTCCACTCCACTCCAGTCAACTCCATTCTATTCCATTACTTTCCACTTCATTCCATTCCATTCCTTTCTTTCAAGAGTATCTCACTCTGTCATCAAGCCTGTAGCGCAGTGGCACAATCTCAGCTCACATTCCATTCCGTTCCGTTCTGTACCATTCCGTTCCGTTCCATTCCACTTCTCTCTAATCTGCTCCATTACATTCCAATCCATTCCATCCCATTCCAATCCATTCCGTTCCATTCCACTCGATTCCACTCTGATCCCCTCTAATACATTCCATTCCATTTCATTCCCTTCCACTCCTTTCTTTCAAGAGGTCACCCTCTGTCATACAAGCTGTAGAGCAGTGGCACAATCTCAGCACTTGATTCTTCATTCCGTTCCGTTATGTTGCATTCTATTCCATTCCGTTCCGTTCCGTTCCACTCCACTCCACAACATTCCATTACATCCGATTCCATTCTTCTCTATTCCACTCCTCTCCACTCCACTGTACTCTACTCCACTCCCTTCCATTCTATCCCCTTCCATTCCACTCCATTCTTCCGCACTCCACTCCAACCCACTCCACTCCAATTCATTCCACTCCATTCCATCCCTCTGCTTTCCACTCTACTCCACTTCACTCCACTCCAGTCCAGTCCACTCCATTCCATTCCATTCCACAGAATTTCATTCCATTCCTTACATTCGAGAATATCTCACTCTTTAACCCAGTCTGGAGTTCAGTGGCACAATCTCAGCTCACATTTCGTTATTCCATTCAATTCAATTCCATTCCATTCCTTTTCATTCCATTCTATTGCATTCCATTGCATTGCATTCTATTCCATTCCATTCCAATCCGTTGCATTCCATTCCTCTCCTTTCCATTACATTCCACTCCATTCCACTTCATTCCAATCCACTCCACTCCTTTCCACTCCACTCCATTCCTCTCCACTCCACTCCAATGCACTCCACTCCTTTCCACTCCACTCTACTCCATTCCACTCCACTCTACTCCATTCCACTCCACTCCACTCCTTTCCACTCCACTCCATTCTATTCCACTCCACTTCATTCCATTCCACTCCACTCTACTCCATTCCACTCCACTCCACTCCTTTCCACTCCACTCCATTCTATTCCACTCTACTTCATTCCATTCCACTCCACTCCATTCCATTCTACTCCATTCCATTAAACTCCATTCCACTCCATTCCATTCCACTCCACTCCATTCCATTTCATTCCATTCCACTCCTCTCCATTCCATTGCACTGCATTCCATTCCATTTCATTCTTCTCCATTCCATTCCCCTCCACTCCATTCCATTCCATTCCAGTACATTTCATTCCATTCCATTCCACTCCCCTCCATTCCATTCCTTTCCACTCCACTCCATTCCATTCCACTCCACTCCACTCCATTCCATTCCATTCCATTCCACTCCACTCAATTCCATTCCACTGTACTCCATTTGATTCCACTCTATTCCACTCCGGTCCAATCCACTCCACTCCACTCCATTCCCTTCCTCTCAACAGCATTCAAATCCACTCCACTCCATTCCATTCCATTCCATTCCACTCCACTCCATTCCATTCCATTCCATTCCATTCCACTCCACTCCATTCCATTTCAATCCAATCCATTCCACTCAATTCCCTTCCACTCCACTCCATTTCATTCCGCTTCTTTCCACTGCATTCCATTCCATTCCACTCAACTCCACTCCATTCCATTCCACTCCATTCCATTCCACTCCACTCCACAACTCTCCAATGCTTTCCAGTCCACTGCATTCCACTGCACTCCACTACACGACACTCCACTCCACTCCACTCAATTCCATTCCCCTCCACTGCATTCCATTCCGTTCCATTCCATTTCACTTCTCTCCATTTCATTCTATTCTACTCCATTCCATTCCATTCCACTCCAATCCGCTCCATATTCTTCCACTCCACTCCATTCCATTCCCCTCCATTCCACTACTTTCCATTCCAATACATTCCACTCCACTCCACTCCACTCCATTCCACTGCACTCCACTCCAGTCCACTCCACTCCATTCCATTCCATTCCACTCCATTCCATTCCATTCCTTTCTTTCCACAGGATCTGACTCTGTCACAAATTATGGAGTGCAGTGGCACAATCTCAGCCCACATTTCTTTTCCCCATTCCATTGCATTCCGTTCCATCCCATTCCATTCCATTCTATTTCACTCCCCTCCACTCCACTCCATTCTATTCCACTCCATTCCAATCGATTCGACTCCATTCCACTCCACTCCTCTCCACTCCACTCCATTCTATTCCACTCCATTCCAATCGATTCGACTCCATTCTACTCCACTCCTCTCCACTACACTCCACTCCACTCCAATCCACTCCATTCCATTCCATTCTACTCCATTTCACTCCATTGCATTCCATTTCTTTCTTTTGATAGGTTATCACTGTGAAACTCAGGCTGGTGTGTAGTGGCCCCATTTCAGGTCACATTACATGTCAACTTTTCATTGCATTGCATTCTGTTCCATTGCATTCCATTGCATTCCATGCCATTCCATTTCTTGCCATTCCTTTCTAGTCCAATCCATTCCATTCCATTCCACTCCGTTCAACTCCACTCCACTCCACTACATTCCATTTAATCCGATTCTCTTCCACTCCATTCCACTCCTTTCCACTCCACTGCACACAACTCCACTCCATTCCACTCCATCCCATTCCATTCCACTCCATTCCACTGCACTTTACTCCACCCCACTCCACTCCACTTCATTCAATTCCAATCCTTCCCATTGCATTCCTCTCTATTCCACTCCACTCCACTTCACTCCACTCCACTCCACTCCACTCCAGTCCACTCCATTCTATCCCATTCCTTTCCACTTCACTCCATTCCATGCCTTTCTTTCGAGAGTGTCTCACTCTGTCACCAAGCCTGTAGTGCAGTGGCACAATCTCAGCTCACATTCCATTCCGTTCCATTCTGTTCCATTCCGGTCCATTCCATTCTGCTTCTCTCTAGTCTGCTCCATTCCATTCCAATCCATTCCATTCCATCCCATCCCATTCCATCCCATCCCATCCCATTCCATTCCATTCCATTCCATTCCATTCCATTCCATTCCATTCCATTCCAATCGATTCCACTCTGATCCCCTCTAATACATTTCATTCCATTCCATTCCATTCGCATCCACTCCTTTCTTTCGACAGGTCACCCTGTGTCATACAAGCTGTAGCACAGTGGCACAATCTCAGCACATATTTCTCCATTCCATTTCGTTATGTTGCATTCTATTCCATTCCGTTCCATTATGTTCCACTGCACTCCACTGCACTAAATTCCATTACATCCGATTCCATTCTCCTCCATTCCACTCCTCTCCACTCCACTGCACTCTACTCCACTCCGTTCCACTCCAACCCCTTCCATTCCACTGCATTCTTCCTCACTGCACTCTACCCCACTCCACTCCACTTCATTCCACTCCATTCCATCCGATTCCATTCCTCTCCTTTCCACTCCACCCCACTTCACTCCACTCCACTCCAGTTCACTCTATTCTATTCCATTCCATTCCACTCCACTGAATTTCATTCCATTCCTTACATTCGGGAACATCTCACAGTGTAATCAAGCCTGGAGTTCAGTTTCACAATCTCAGCTCACATTTCGTTATTCCATTCAATTCCATTACATTCCATTCCTTTTCATTCCGTTCCATTGCATTCCATTGCATTCCATTCCATTCCATTGCATTGCATGCCATTCCATTACATTCCACTCCATACCATTCCATTCCATTCCATTCCATTCCATTCCAATTCATTGCATTCTATTCCACTCCTTTCCATTAATTTCCACTCCACTCCACTCCATTCCAATCCACTCCACTCCCATCTACTCCACTCCACTCCTCTTCACTCCACTGCAATCCACTCTACTCCATTCCACTCCACTCTACTCCATTCCACTCCATTCCTTTCATTTCCACTCCACTCCATTCCATTCCACCACACTCCATTCCATTCCATTCCACTCCACACCATTCCTTTCCACTCCACTCTATTCAATTCCATTCTATTCCATTCCATTCCATTCCATTCCACTCAAACCCACTCCGCTCCACACCAATCCATTCCATTGCATTCCTTTGCATTCCATTCCACTCGTTTCTTTCCCCAGTATCTCCCTCTGTCACAGGGCTGTAGCGCATTGGCACAATAGCAACACACATTTCTCCGTTCCATTCCATTCCGTTCTGTTCCTTTCTATTCTGTTCCATTCCACTCCATTCCACTCCACTCTACTCCACTGCACTATATTCCATTACATTCGATTCCTTTCCACTACATTCCACTCACCTCCACTCCACTGTACTCCACTCCACTCCATTCCATTCCACTCCACTCCATTCCATTCCACTCCATTCCACTCCACTCTACTCCACTGCACTATATTCCATTACATTCGATTCCTTTCCACTACATTCCACTCACCTCCACTCCACTGTACTCCACTCCACTCCATTCCATTCCACTCCACTCCATTCCATTCCACTCCATTCCATTCCATTCCATGCCATTCCACTCTTCTCCATTCCATTCCACTCCATTCCATTCCATTCCATCCCATTATACTCATCTCCATTCCATAACACTCCACTCCAATCCATTCTACTCCACTCCATTCCATTCCACTCCACTCCATTCCTTTCCCCTCCACTCCATTCCACTCCATTCTACGCCACTCCACTCCAATCCACTCCACTCCTTCCCATTCCACTCAAGTCCACTCCATTCCACTCCACTCCATTCCATTCCACTCCACTCCATTCCATTCCACTCCAATCCTCTCCATTCGACTCCACTCCAATCCATTCCACTCCACTCCATTCCATTGAACTCAACTCCACTCCATTCCACTCCACTCCATTTGATTCTACTCCATTCCATTCCATTCCAGTTCATTACTTTCTTTCCACAGGATCCCACTGTGTCACAAATGCTTGAGTGCAGTGATACAGTCTCAGCTCACATTTCTTTTCACCATTCCATTGCATTCCATTCAATCCCATTCCATTCCATTCTATTTCACTCCACTCCACTCCACTCCATTCCATCCCACTCCATCCCATTCCATTCGACTCCATTCTACTTTATTCCAATTCACTCCAATCCTATCCACTCCAATTCATTCCATTCCATTCCTATCCATTCCTCTCCATTCCATTCCACTCTATTGCATTCCATTCCACTCCATTCCATTCCACACTATTCCACTCCTTTGCATTCCATTCCACTCTATTCCACTCCATTCCATTCCATTCCACTGAACTCTACTCCAATCCAGTCCACTCCACCCCATTCCATTGCACTGCGTTCCATTCCTCTCAACCCCACTCAACTTCACTCCATTCCACTCCACTCCATCCCATTCCACTAGATTCCATTCCATTCCTTTCCACACCACTCCATTCCACTGAACTCCATTCCAATCCATTTCACTGCACTCCACTCCACTCCATTCCAGTCCACTCCACTCCTTTCTATTCCATCTGATTCCATTCCATTTCACTCTACTCTTTTCCACCCCACTCCACTCAATTCTACTCCACTCCACTCCACTCCACTTCATTCCATTCCATTGCACTCAACTCCACTCCATTCCACTCCACTTCATTCGATTCTACTCCATTTCATTGCATTCCTCTCTATTGCAGTTCATTACTTTCTTTCCACGGGATCTCCTCTGTCACAAATGCTGGAATGCAATGGAACTGTCTTAGCTCTCATTTCTTTTCACCATTCCATTGCATTCCATTCCATCCATTCTATTCCATTCTATTGCACTCCACTACACTCCACTCCATTCCATTCCACTCTATCCCATTCCATTCGACTCCATTCCAGTTCACTCCAATTCCCTCCACTCCAATCCACCCCAATTCATTCCATTCTATTCCTATCCATTTCACTCCATTCCATTCCACTGTACTGCATTCCATTCCACTTCATTCCATTCCACTCTATTCCACTCAGTTCCATTCCATTCCACTCTGTTACATTCCATTCCACTGCATTCCACTCCAATCCACTCCACTTCACTTCATTCCACTCCATTCCATTGCACTCCATTCCATTCCACTCCACCCCATTCAACTCCATTCCATTCCACTGCACTCCATTCCATTCCACTAGACTCCATTCCATTCCTTTCCACTCCACTCCATTCCATTGAACTCCATTCCAATCCATTTCAGTCTTCACTCCATTCCAGTCCACTCCACTCCTTTCCATTCCATCTCATTCCATTCCATTTCACTCCACTCTTTTCCACTCCACGCCAATCAATTCCACTCCACTCCACTCCATTCCCCTCCACTCCACTCCATTCCACTCCACCCCACTACCAGCCACTCCATTACATTCCATTCCACTCCAGTTCATTCTTTTCCACTCCAGTCAATTCCATTCCACTCCACTCCACTCCACTCCATTCCACTCCATTCCATTGCACTCCACTCCTGTCCATTCCGTTCCACTCCACTCCATTCTATTCCACTCCACTCTTTCCACTCCACTCCACTCCACTCCACTCCATTTCAATCCATTCCACTACATTCCATTCCATTCCGTACTTTTTACTGGATCTCCCTCTTTCACCCAGGATTGTGTGAAGTGGCAGAATCTCAGGTCACATTTCTTTTCACCGTTCCATTCTATTCCATTCTTTTCCATTCCATTCCATTCCATTCCATTTTATTCCACTGCACTCCACTCCACTCCACTCCTATCCATTTTTTGCCATGCTTTTCCAATCCCTTCTATTCCACTCCTTTCTTTCAACAGGATCTCCATCTGTCACACAAGCTGCAGCGCAGTGGAAAAATCTAAGCGCACATTTCTTCATTCCATTCCATTCAATTCCATTTCACTCCACTCCACTCCACTCCAATCCATTCCACTCAACTCCACTCCACTCTATTCCATTCCACTCCACTCCTTTCCACTCCACACCACTTCATTTCTTTCTGCTTCAATCCATTCCAGTTCACTCCACTCCAGTGCATTCTGTTCCACTCCATTCCATTCCAATCCATTTCACACCACTCCATTCCGTTCCTTTTCACTCCACTCCATTCCCTTCCACTCCACTCCATTCCATTCTACTCCAGTCCATTTCACTCCATTCCATTCCACTCCACTCCATTCCAATGAACTCCATTCCACTCCACTCAACTATATTCCGTTCCATTCCACTCCACTCCATTCCACTAAAATCCACTCCATTCCATTCTGCTCCATTCCATACCATTCTACTCCACACCACTCCATTCCTTTCCTTTCCACTCCACTGCACTCCACTCCACTCCTCTCCAACCCATTCCTTTCCATTCCAGCCCAATCCATTCCTTTCCACTCCACTCCATTCCCTTCCAGTCCACTCCTATCCATTCCACGCCATACCATTCCATTTCACTCGTCTCCACTCCACTCCACTACACTCCATTCCATTCCACTCCACTCGATTCCACTCCACTTCTCTCTATTCCACTCCACTCCACTCCTCTCCACTCCACTCCATTCCACTCCATTCCATTCCACTCCACTCTGGTGCATTCCATTCCACTCCACTCTATTCCATTCCATTCCACTCCACTCTATTCCATTCCATTCCTCTCCATTCCACTCGACTGCACTCCATTCAATTTCACCCCACTGCACTCCATTTCCTTCCACTCCACTCCACTCCATTCAATTCTGCTCTCTTCCATTACATTCCATTCCACACCACTCCATTCCATTCCTTTCCTCTCCACTCCATTTCATTGAAGTTCACTCCATTCCATTCCACTCCACTACATTCCATTCCATTCTATTCCAGTCCATTGCACTACACTCCATCCCACTCCACTCCATTCCATTCCAATCCATTCCACTCCATTACATTCCCCTCCATTCCATTCCACTCCAATCCATAGATCTCCAGTCCATTCCATTGCACTCCATTCCATTGAACTCCAATCCCCTCCATTACACTCCCCTCCATTCCATTCCACTCCAACCCATTCCAATCCACTCCACTCCCGTCCATACCTCTCCACTCCATTCCATTCCACTCCAACTCATTCCATTCTACTCCACTACAGTCCATTCCACTCCACTCCATTCCATTCCACTCTATTCCATTCCATTCCAATCCGTTCGATTCCACTCCACTCCATTCCATTCCATTCCACTCCACTCCTTTCCACTGCACTGCATTCCATTCCACTCAACTCCTTTCCACTCCACTACACTCCACTACACTCCATCCCACTCCACTCTATTCCATTCCACTCCATTCCATTCCATTCCACTCCCTCCACTGCATGTCACTCCACTCCACTGCGTTCCACTTCACTCCATTCCATTCCACTCCATTGCATTCCACTCCACCCCATTCCATTCCACTCCACTCCATTCCATTTCACTCCTATCCACTCCGTTCAACTCCACTCAATTCCATTCCACTCCATTCCATTCCACTCCACTCCATTGCATTCCAATCCACTCCATTCCTTTCCATTCCACTCCACTCCATTCCACTCCACTCCACTCCATTCCACTCCACTCCATTCCACTCCACTCCGTTCCACTCCACTCACTTCATTCCACTCTACTCCACTCCACTTCGTTCCATTCCATTCCAATCCATTCCTTTCCATTCCGTTTTTGCACAGCATCTCACTCTGTAACAATGGCTGAAGTGCAGTGTCACAATCTCAGCTCACAGTTGTTTTCACCATTCCATTGCATTCCATTCCATACCATTCCATTCCATTCTATTTCACTCCACTTCACTGCACTCCCCTCCATTCCATTCCACCCCATTGCATTCCATTCGACTCCATTCCACTCCATCCCACTCCACTCCACTCTACTCAACTCCACTCCACTCCAATGCAATCCATTCCATTCCATTTTACTCCATTGCGTTCCATTCCTTTCTTTCAACAGGATATCACTGTGTCACCCAGGCTGGAGTTTAGTGGCACAATCTCAGCTAACATTGGATGTCAACTTTCCATTGCATTGCATGTCAACTTTCCATTGCATTGCATTGTATTCTATTGCCAGCCATTGCATTTCATTCCAATAAATTACATTTCATTTCATTCCATTCCACTCCGTTCTATTCCATTATATTTCATTCGATTCCATTCCATTGAAACCCATTCCGTTCCACTCCACTCCCCTCCACTGCACTATATTCCATTACATCCGATTCCACTCCACTCCATTCCACTCCTCCAGACTCCACCGCACTCCACTCCTCTCCATTCAACTCCAACCCATTCCATTACGCTCCATTACACGGCACTCCACTGCACCACTCCACTTCACTTCATTCCATTCCGTTCCATCCCATTCCATTCCTCTCCACTCCACTCTACTCTAATTCACTCCAGTCCACTCAACACCAGTCCACTCCATTCTATTCCATTCCATTCCACTACATTCCATTCCATTCCTTTCCTTGGAGAGTATCTCACTCTCTCACACAGCCTGGAGCACAGTGGCACAATCTTAGCTCACATTCCGTTCCGTTCCATTTCATTCTGCTTCACTCCACTCCCCTCCAATCCTCTCCATTCCATTCCTTTCCATTCCATTCCATTCCACTCCTTTCCATTCCATTCCATTCCATTCCATTCCACTGAATTTCACTTCACTCCACACCAATGCATTCCATTCCAATCCTCTCTTTTCTTTCGACAGGATCTCCTTCTGTCACATAGCTTATAGTGCAGTGGCACAACCTGCACACACATTTCGCCATTCCATTCCATTCCGTTCCATTCTGTTCCATTCTGTTCGATTCCATTCCATTCCGTTGTGCTCCATAACATTCCAATAAAATGCATTCCATTACATCTGATTCCACTCCCCTCCATTCCATTCCTCTAGACTCCACTGAACTCCTCTGCACTCAATACAACTCCATACCATTCCATTCTGCTCCATTCCACCGCATTCCACCCCACCCCACTCTACTCCACTTCATTCCCTTCCATTGCATTCCATTCCATTCCTCTCTATTTCACTCCATTCCACTTCACTCCAATCCACTCCACTGCAGTCCACTCCATTCCATTCCATTCCATTCTACTGCATTCCATTCTACTCTTTTCTTTCGAGAGTGTCTCACTCTTTCACCCAGCATGGACTACAGTGGCACAATCTCAGCTCACATTTCATTATTCCACTCCATTCCCCTCAATTCCACTTCATTTAACTCCACTCCACTCCACTCCATTCTACTCTATATAATTCCATTCCATTCCATTCCTCTGATTTCCACTCCGCTCCACTCCATTCCACTCCACTCCATTCCATTCCACTCCACATCTTTCCATTTGACTCCACTGCATTCCATTCCATTCCCCACAACTGAATTCCAATCCACTCCACTCCACTCCATTCCACTCCACTCCATTCCACTACTCTCCACTCCATTAAGCTCCACTCCACTCCATTCCGCTCCACTCCACTCCATTCCGCTCCACTCCAATTCATTCCACTCCACTCCATTCCATTCCACTCCACTCCATTCCATTCCACTCCACTCAACTCCATTCTGCTCCACTCCACTCCATTCCACTCCACTCCATTCCATTCCACTCCACTCCATTCCGTTCCATTCCACTCCATTCCATTCCACTCCACACGAATGCATTCCATTCCACTCCATTCCATTCCACTACACTCCATTCCATTCCACTCCATTCCATTCCACTGCACTGCATTCCATTTCATTCCACTCTATTCCACTCCACTAAATTCTACTCGACCCCACCCACTCCATTCCACTCCACTCCATTCAATTCCACAACACTCATTCCATTCCACTCCACTCCATTCCATTCTACTCCACTTCACTCCACTCCAATCCTTTCCATTCCACTCCACAACATTCCATTCCGTTCCACTCCATTCCATTGCCCACCGTTCCACTCCTTTCCAATCCACTCCACTCTACTTCATTCCATTCCATTCCATTCCACTCCACTACAATCCACTCCACTCCACTCCAATCAATTCCACTCCCTCTACTCCACTCCATTCCTGTACACGCCACTCCTTTCCATTCATCCCATTCCATTCCATTCCACTCCATGCCATTCCATTCCAATCCACTGCATTCCATTACACTCCACTCAATTCCATTGTAATCCACTCCACTAGACTCCATTCCATCCTTTCCTTTCCACTCCACTCCAGTCCATTCCATTGCACTCCAGTCTATTCTTTTCAACTCCACTCCTTTGCACTCCACTCTACTCCACTCCACCCCATTTCACTCCTTTTGACTCCATTCCATTCCATTCCTTTCCTTTTTCTGACAGGATCACACTCTGATACCCCTCCTTGTGTGCAGTGGCACAATCTCAGCTCACGTTTCATTTCAACATTCCATTCCATTCCATTGCATTCCATTCCATTCCACTTCGCTCCACTCCATTCCACTCAGTTGCACTCCACTCCTCTCCAATCCATTGCATGCTATTCCATTCCAATCCCTTCCATTCAACACCTTTCTTTCGACAGAATCTCCCTCTGTCACACAGGCTCAAGAGAAGTGTCACAATCTCAGCACACATTTCTTCTTTCCATTCCATTCCATTCTGTTCCACTCCACTCCACTCCACACCACACCACTAAATTCCATTTCACCCCACTCCAATCCATTCCATACTGCTCCATTCCATTCCAATCCACTCCTTTCCACTCCATTCCATTCCATTCCACTAAACTCCATTCCATTCCACTCCTCTCCACTCCACTCCATTCCAGTCCATTCGATTCCACTCCATTCCACTGAATTCCACTCCACCGCACTGCACTCCATTCCATTCCACTCTACTGCAATTCATTCCATTCCATTCCACTCCACTACATTCCATTCCAATTTATTCCATTCCATTCCACTCCATTGCATTCCACTCCACACTATTCCATTCTATTCCACTCCATTCCATTCTACTCCACTCCATTCCATTCCACTCCACTCAATTCCACTCCACTCCACTCCATTCCACTGCACTCCATTCCACTGCACTCCATTCCATTCCTCTCCACTCCATTCCATTCCATTCCACTAAATTCCTTTCCACTCCATTCCACTCCACTCCACACCATTCCCTTCCATTCTATTCCACTCCACTCCATTCCAATCAATTCCACTCCCTCAACTCCACTCCATTCCAGTCCACTCCAGTCCTTTCCATTCCATCCCATTCCATTCAATTACACTGCACTCCTTTCCATTCCACTCCACTCCATTCCGTTGCACTCCACTACACTCAACTGCATTCCAATCCTCTCTGTTCCACTCCACTGCAGTCCATTCCATTCCAATCCCCTCCATTCCATTCAACTCCACTCCTTTGCACTCCACTCCACTCCACTCCAATCCATTTCATTCCATTCCACTCCCTACTATTGCATTCCTTTCTTTTGACAGGATCTCACTCTGTCACCCATCCTGGTGTGCATTGGCACAATCAGCTCAATTTTCATTTCACCATTCCAATCCATTCCATTCCATTGCCCTCCACTCCAATCCACTCAATTCCATTCCACTCCATTCCTTTCCATTCCTTTCTTTCCACAGGATCTCACTTTGTCACAAAGGCCGTACTGCAGTGGCACAAACTCAGCCCACATTTCTTTTCACCATTCTATTGCAACCATTCCATCCCATTCCATTCCATTCTATTTCACTCCACTCCACTCCACTACACTGCATTCCATTCCACTCCATCGCAATCCATTCGACTCCATTCCACTCCACTCCACTCCATTGCATTCCATTCCATTCCATTTCATTCCATTGCATTCCATTCCTTTATTTCAACAGGTTATCACTCTGAGACCTGGGCTGAAGTACAGTGGCCCAATTTCAGCTCACATTACATGACAACGTTTCATTGCATTCTATCCGTTCCATTGCATTCCATTGCATTCCATTCCATTGTATTCCATTCCATTCCAATCCACTCCGTTCCACTCCACTCCACTCCACTCCACTCCATTAAATCCGATTCTATTCCACTCCACTCCAACCCACTCCACTCCACTTCATTCGATTACATTCCATCCCATTCCATTCCTCTCCATTCCACTCCATTTCACTCCCTTCCACTACACTCCACTCCATTATATTCCATTCCTTTCCAATGCATTCCATTCCATTCCTTTTTTTCGAGAGTATTTCACTCTGTCACCAAGTATGTAGCACAGTGGCAAAATCTCATCTCACATTCCATTCCGTTACATAACATTCCATTCCTTTCTGATCTGCTCTCCTCCAATCCACTCCATTCCCTTCCATTCCATTCCATTCCATTCCACTCAATTCCACTCTGCTACTTTCCAATCCATTCCATTCCTCTTCTTTCTTTCGACAGGATCACCCTATGTCATACAATCTGTAGCTCAGTGGCACAATCTCAGCACACATTTCTCTGTTCCGTCCCATTCCGTGGCTTTCTGTCTCGTTCCGTTCCTTTCCATTCCACTCCACTCCACTACATTCCATTACATCCAATTCCATTCTTCTCCATAACACTCCTCTCCACTCCACACCACTCCACTTCACTCCATCCTATTCCATTCCGCACCATTTCACTGAAGTCCATTCCACCCAAATCCACTCCACTTCATTCCATTCCATTCCATCCCATTTCTTTCCTCTGCATTCCACTCCATTCCACTTCACTCTACTTCACTCCAGTCCACTCCATTCCATTCCATTCCATTTCATTCCACTGCATTCCATTCCATTCCTTACATTCGAGAGTATCTCACTCTGACACCCAGCCTGGAGCGCAGTTGCACAATTTCAGCTCACATTTCTTTATTCCATTCCATTCCATTCCATTCCATTCCATTCCATTCCATTCCACTCCGTTCCATTCCATTGCATTCCATTCCATTGCGTTCCATTCCTTTCCATTGCCTTCCATTGCATTCCATTCCATTCCATTCCACTCCTTTCCATTCCATTCCACTCCTCTCCATTATGTTCCACTCCACTTAATTACGTTCTTAGCCACCCCACTCTGTTCCTCTCCACTCCACTCCATTCCACTCCACTCTACTCCATTCCACTCCACTCCATTCCACTCCACTCCACTCTGTTCCACTCCTCTCCACTCCACTTCACTCCGTTTCACTCCACTCCACTCCATTCCAATCCAATCCATTCGATTCTGATCCATTTCATTCCACTCCACTCCACTCCACTCCATTACACCCCATTCTACTCCATTCCATACCATTCCACTCCACTCCATTGCATTCCATTCCACTCCACTCTTTTCCACTCCACTCCATTCCATTCCACTCCATTCCATTCCACTACACTCCATTCCAAACCATTCCATTCCACTCCGTTAGGTTCCATTTCACTCCGTTCCATTCCACTGCACTCCAATTCCTTCCAATCCACTCCAATCCATTCCACTACACTCCATTCTCTTCCACTCCATTCCACTCCACTCCACTGCACTGCATTCTATTCCACCCCTCTCCACTCCTTTAAACACCAATCCATTCCATTTCACTCCAGTACATTCCATTCCACTCCACTCCGTTCCATTCCATTACACTCCATTCCATTTCACTCCTCTCCCTTCTATTGTTCTGCATTTCACTGCATTCCATTTCATTTCACTCCACTCCACTCCACTGCATTCCACTCCATTCTATTCAACCCCATTCCATTCCAATCCACTCCACTCCTCTCCACTCCACTCCATTCCACTCCACTCCTCTCCACTCCACTCTACTTCACCCTATTCCATTGCATTCCATTCCATTCCCATGCAGTCCATTACATTCCACCCCATTCTACCCCATTCCAGTCCTTTCCATTCCACTCCACGCCAGTGTATTCCACTCCACTCCATTCCAACCCATTCCATTCCACTCCACTCCACTCCATTCCACTCAATTCCATTCCACTTCATTCCATTCCACTCAACTCCACTCTGCTCCACTGCATTCCAGTCCACTACATTCCATTCCACTACATTCCATTTCACTCCATTTCATTCCACTCGTCTCCATTCCATTCCACTCCACTCCTTTCCCTTCCATTCCATTCCATTCCTCTCCATTCCATTCCACTCCACACCATTCCATTCCATTCCACTCTACTTCATTCCACTTCACTCCACTCGACTCCATTACATTCCAATCCATTCCACTCCACTCGTTTCCACTCCATTTCATTCCATTCAACTCCACTCCATTCCACTCCACTCCATTCCATTCAACTCCACTCCATTCCACTCCACACCACTACACTCCATTCCACTCCACTCGAATCCACTCCACTCCAATCCACTCCACTCCATTCCATTCCATTCCATTCCTTTCCACTCCACATCATTCCACTCCATTTCATTCCATTCCATTCCACTCCTCTCCATTTCATTCCGTTCTATTCCATCCCACTCCACTTCATTCCACTCCACTCTTTTCCTCTCCATTCTATTCCTTTCGACTCCACTCCACGCCATTCCACTCCACTCCATTCTACTCCATTCCATTCCACTCCATTCCACTCCATTCCACTCCACTCTACTCCGCTTCACGCCATTCCACTACACTGCATTACATTCCACTCCATTCCATTCCGTTCCACTCCTCTCCAATCCATTATACTCTATTCCATCCCATTCCACTCCATTCGTATCCATTCCACTAAACTCCATTCCGTTCCACTGTACTCCACTCTACTCCATTCCATTCCATTCCAATCCATTCCATTCCACTCCACTCTATTCCATTCTACTCCATTCCACCTCATTCCATTCCATTCCTCACGACTCCACTCTATTCCACCCCACTCCATACCACTCTATTGCATTCCATTCCATTCCATTTCCCTAAAATCCACTCCACTCCAATCCATTTCACTCGCCTCCTTTCCACTCCAGTCCAATCCCCTCCACTCCCCTCCCTTCCGCTCTCCTCGATTACACTGCACTCCAGTAAACTCCATTCCATTCCAATCCACTCCAATCCATTCCACTCCATTCCTTTCAATTCCATATCACTCCTCTCCATTCCATTCCATTCTCTTCCATTCCACTCCTAGCCATTCCATTCCACTCCAATCCACTCCATGCCATTCCATTCCACTCCACTCCACCCGATTCCACTCAACTCCATTCCACTCCATTCCATTAGACTCCATTCCAATCCACTCCACTCCACTCCACTCTAATGCACTCCACTCCACTCCATTCCATTCCACTCCACTTCACTCCACTGATTCCATTCCATCCCATTGCTCTCCATTCCATTCCACTCCACTTCACTCCACTCCTTACTTTCAGTTGTACTCCACTCCATTGCATTCCACTGCACTCTACTCCATTCCATTACATTACATGCCATTCCACTCCTCTCCACTCCATTCCACTCCGCTCCACTTCACTCCCCTCCATTCCATTGCATTCCACTCCACTCCATTCCCCTGCACTCCATTCCTTTCCACTCCACTTTACGTCACTCCCCTCCACTCCATTGCATAACATTCCATTCCATTTCACTCCATTGCATTCCATTCCTTTCTTTCGACAGGATATCACTGTCACCCCAGCTGGAGTTCAGTGACACAATCTCAGCTCACATTACATGTAAACTTTCCATTGCATTGCATTTTATTCCCTTGCATTCCATTGCATTCCATTGCATTCCATTCCATTCCATTCTACCCTACTCCAATACATTCCACTCCACTCCATTGCATTCCACTCCACTTCATTCTCTTCCACTCCATTCCACTCACATTAAACTCCATTTCACTTCACTCCACTCCACTCCGTTTCACTACATTCCAATCCACTCCACGCCATGCCACTCCATTCCATTCCACTCCTCTTCAGTCCAATACACTCCACTCCATTCCAATCCATTCCACTCCACTCCATTCCATTCCACTCCACTCCAATCCATTACTTTACAATCCACTCCATTCTGTTCCACTCTGCTTCATTCCACTGCACTCCACTCCACTCCATTCCATTCCAGTCCATTCCACTCCATTCCATTCCACTCCACTCCACTGCACTCCAATCAACTCCACTCCACTCCATTCCATTCCACTCCATACCATTCCTTTCCACCCTACTCCATTCCATTCCATTAAACTCCTCTTCATTCCATTGCACTCCACTCCATCCCATTCCACAGCATTCCACTCCTCTCCATTCCATTCCACTCCACTCTACTCCATCCCACTGCACTCCATTCCATTCCATTCCATTCCACTCAGCTCCTCTGCTTTCCACTCTGCTCCATTCCATTCCACTCCACTCCATTCCATTCCACTCCATTCCACTCTACTCCACTCCATTCCACTCCACTCCACTCCACTCTATTCCACTCCACTCCACTCCATTACTCTCCACTCCTGTCCATTCCACTTCACTCCACTCCACTCCATTCCATTCCACTCCATTCAGTTATTCTCCATTCCATTCCATTGCACTCTATTCCATTCCATTTCATTCCAATCCACTCCATTCAATTCCATTCCACTGCATTCCATTCCACTCCATTCCAATCCATTCCACTCTATTCCACTCCACTGTGATCTATTCCATTCCATTCCATTCCACTCCACTCCCTTCCATTCCACTCCATTCCATTACACTCCATTCCACTACATTGCACTCTTTTACACTCCATTCCATTCCAATCTACTCCATTCTACTCCACTCCACTCCCCTCCAATCCACTCCAATACAATCCATTCCACTCCACTCCACTCCACTCCACTCGATTCCACTGCATTCCACTCCATTGCATTCCACTCCATTCCATTG
This sequence comes from Pongo abelii, assembly GCF_028885655.2. Lineage (NCBI taxonomy): Eukaryota > Metazoa > Chordata > Mammalia > Primates > Hominidae > Pongo > Pongo abelii. Next base: position 11,350,254 of record NC_085929.1, on the reverse strand, counting down.
CATTCCACTCCACACCCTTACATTCAATTCCACTCCATTTCATTCCATTCCATGCATTTCCATTCTGTTCCATTCCACTCAATTCCACTCCACTCCACTCCAGTCCATTCCATTCCATTTCACTCCTTTCTTTCGACAGGATCTGCGTCTGTCACATGGCTGTAGCTCAGTGGCACAATCTCAGCACACATTTCTCCATTCCGTTCCGCTCTGTTCTGTTCCATTGCGTTCTGTTCCATTCCTGTCCATTCCCCTCCAGTCTGCTCCACTCCACTACATTCCATTATATCCGACTCTGTTCCACTCCATTCCAATCCCCTCAACTCCACTGCACTCCACTCCACTCCATTCCACTCCACTCTATTCCATTCCACTCCATTCCATTCTATTCCACTCCTCTAGATTCCATTCCACTCCACTCCATTCCATTCCCTCCCATTCCACGCCTTTCCATTCCATTCCACTCCACTCCATTCCACTCTGCTTCACTCAATTCCATTCCACTCAACTCCACTCCATTCCACTCCACTCTGTTCCATTCTTCTCCATCTCCTTCCACTCCATTCCCTTCCACTCCACTCCTCTCCATTCCACTCCACTCCACTCCACCCCATTCCATTCAACTCCACTCCATTGCATTCCACTCCACTCCATTCCATTCCATCCCTTTCCACACCTCTCCATTCCATTCCACTCCACTCCATTGCATTCCACTCCACTCCATTCCATTCTACTCAATTCCACTCCAGTCCACTCCACTACATTCCATTCCATGCCACTGCATTCCATTCCACTCCAGTCAACTCCTTTCCACTCCACACCAATCCCTTCCACTCCACGACATTCTGCTCCACTCCATTCCATTGCACTCAACTCCACTCCATTCCACTCCACTATATTCCATTCCCCTCCATTCCATTGCATTAAACTCCATTCCATTCCATTCCTTTCTCTCCAAAGGATCTCACTGTCTCACAAATGCTGGAGTTCAGTGACACAGTCTCAGCTCACCTTTCTATTCACCATTCCATTGCAATCCGTTCCATCCAATTCCATTCCATTCTATTTCACTCCACCACACTCCAATCCATTCCATTCCACTCCATCCCACTCTTTTCGACTCCATTCCACTCCACTTCAATCCACTCAACTCCACTCCACTCCACTCCATTCCATTCCTATACATTCCACTCCATTCCATTCCACTCACCTCCATTCCATTCCACTCCATTTCATTCCTATCCATTCCATTCCATTCCATTCCACTCCACTCCATTCCATTCCACTGCATTCCACTCCATTCCATTTCATTCTTCTCCACTGCAATCCACTCCACTCCACTCCGTTCCACTTCTTTCTATTCCACTCTGTTCCATTCCAATCCACTCCACTCCATTCCACTTCTTTCTATTCCACTCTGTTCCATTCCAATCCACTCCACTCCACTCCGTTCTACTCCACTCCATTCCATCCCACTCTACTCCACTCCAATACACTCCACTCCACTCCATTCCATTGCACTCCACTCCATTACATTCCACTCCATTAAATTCCATTCCACTCCACTCCACTACGCTCCACTCCATTCGACTCCATTCCAATCCACTCCACGCCAAGCCACTCCATTCTATTCCATTCCTCTCCATACCAATGAACTCCTTTCCTTTCCACTCCACTCCATTCCATTCCTTTCCAATCCACTCCATTCTATTCAACTTCACTCCATTCCCTTCCACTCCTCTCGATTCCAACCCACTCCACTCCATTTCATTCCTTTCTTTACACACGACATCACTGTGTCACCCAGTCTGGAGTGGAGTGGCACAATCTCAACTCACATTACACGTCAACTTTCCATTGCATTGCCTGCTATTCCGTTGCATTCTGTTGAATTCCATTGCATTTCATTTCATTCCATTTAATACCATTCCATTCCACCTCGTACCGCTCCACACCACTCCACTCCATTACATTCCATTACATCCGATTCCATTCCACTCCTTTCCACTCCTGACCCCTCCAATACACTCCACTTCTATCCATTCCACTCCATTCCATTCCAATACGATCCGTTCCACCGCACACCACACCACCACACTCCACTCCACTTCATTCCATTCCATTCCATCCCATTCCATTCCTCTCCATTACACTCCACTCCACTTCATTCCACTCCACTCAAGTCCACTCCATTCCAATACATGCCACTGCATTCCATTGCATTCCTTTCTTTCTAGATTATCTCACTCTGTCACCCAGCCTGGAGCACAGTAGCACAATCTCAGCTCATATTTCATTATTCCATTCTCTTCCATTCCATACCATTCCATCACATTCCACCCCAGTTCATTCCATTCCATTCCATTACAGTCCACTCCACTCCACTCCACTTCAGTATTTTCCATTCCAGTTCACTTCACTCCACTGCACTCCATTCCACTCCACACCACTCCAATCTATTCAATTCAACTTCACTCCACTCCACTCCATTCCATCCCACTCCATTCCACTACACTCCGTTCCATTCCACTCCATTCAACTCCACTCCACTCCGTTCCATTCCACTCCATTCAACTCCACTCCACTCGACAGCACTCCACTCCACTCGACAGCACTCCACTCCACTTCACTCCACTCAACTCCACTGCACTCCACTCCATTCCAGTCAACTCCACTCCATTCCACTCCACTTCACTCCTCTCCACTCGATTCCACTCCATTCGATTCCATTCCACTCCCGTCCATTCATTTCCACTCCACTCCATTCCATTCCACTGCATTCCATTCCATTCCATTCCACTCCTTTTCATTCTATTCCACACCACTCCTTTCCATTCCACTCCACTCCATTCCATTCCATTCCGCTCCACTCCATTCCATTCCACTCCATTCCACTCCAGTCCACTTCATTCCACTCCTTTCCATTCCACTCCACTCCATTACATTACATTCCACTCCACTCCATTCCATTCCACTCCATTCCACTTCACTCCACTTCACTCCACTCCACTCCAGTCCACTCCATTCCAATACATGCCACTGCATTCCATTACATTCCTTTGTTTCTAGATTATCTCACTCTGTCACCCAGCCTGGAGTGCAGTAGCAGAATCTCAGCTTATATTTCATTATTCCATTCCCTTCCATTCCATTCCATTCCAATCCACTCCAATTCATTCCATTGCATTCCATTCCATTTCAGTCCACTCCACTCCACTTCAGTAGTCTCCACTGCACTACACTCCACTGGACTCCATTTCACTCCACACCACTCCACTCTATTCCATTGAACTCCACTCCACTCCATTCCACCCCACTCCATTCCACTCCACGCCGCTCCATTCCACTCCATTCCACTCCACTCCACTCGACAGCACTGCACTCCACTTCACTCCACTCCACTCCACAGCACTCCACTCCACTCCATTCTAGTCAACTCCACTCCATTCCACTCCATTCCACTCCTCTCCACTCGATTCCACTCCATTCAATTCCATTCCACTCCCATCCATTCATTTCCACTTCACTACATTCCATTCCACTGCATTCCATTCCATTCTATTCCACTCCATTTCATTCCATTCCTCTCCACTCCTTTCCATTCCACTCCACTCTATTCCATTACATTCCACTCCACTCCATTCCATTCCACTCCATTCCACCTCATTATATTCCATTTCACTCCACTCCTCTCCAGTCCATTCCATTCCACTCCATTCCACTCCACTGCACTCCACTCTACTCCATTCCGTTCCATTCTACTGCACTACATTCCATTCCTCTCCATTTCATTCCACTCCTCTTCATACCATTGCACTCCACTCCATCCCTTTCCATATGATTCCACTGCTATCCATTCCATTCCACTCCACTCAATTCCATTCCAATCCACTCCACTCCACTCCACTCCACTCTATGTCATTCAATTAAACTCCATTCCATTCCATTCCTTTCTTTCCACAGGATCTCACACTGCCACAAAGGCTGTAGTGCAGTTGCACAATCTCAGCTCACATTTATTTTCATCATTCCATTGCATTCCATTCCATCCCATTCCATTCCATTCCATTCCATTCCATTTCACTCCACTACACACCACTCCACACCATTCCATTCCACTCCTTCCATTTCCATTCGAGTCCATTCCACTCCACTGGACTCCACTTCATTCTCCTCCATTCCATTCCATTTCTTTTCACTCCACTGCATTCCATTCCTTTCTTTCGACAGGATATCACTGTGTCACCCAGGCTTTAGTGCAGTGGCACAATCTCAGCTCACATTACAAGACAACTTTCCATTGCACTGCATTCTATTCCATTACATTCCAAAGTTTCCATTTCTTTCCTTTCAATTCCAATGAATTCCATTCTATTCCACGCTATTCCACTCCACTCCACTCCACTCCATTCCACTCCACTCCACTCGATTCCACTCCAGTCCATTCTATTCCACTCCATTCCATTCAATTCCACTCCACTCCATTCCATTCCACTTCATTCCATTCAATTCCACACCATTCCATTCCGTTCCACTCCAATCCATTCCATTCCACTCCACTCCATTCCATTAGATTCCACTCCACTCCATTCCATCCCACTCGATTCCACCCCATTCCATTCCATTCCACTCCACTCCACTTCACTCCATTCCACTCCTCTCCATTCCACTGCACTCCTCTTCACTCCACTCCATTCCATTCCATTCCACTTCACTCCATTCCATTCTACTCCATTCCATTCCATTCCACTCCTCTTCATTCCATTTCACTCCACTCCATCCCATTCCATGGCATTCCACTCCTGTCCATTATATTCCATTCAACTCAATTCCATTCCACTCCACTCCATTCCACTACACTCCACAGCACTTCACTCCACTCCATTCCATTCCACTCCAATCCATTGCACTCCACTCCATTCCACTCTACTCCACTCCACTCTATTCCACTCCACTCCACTCCATTACACTCCACTCCATTCCATTCCACTTCACTCCAATCCACTCCACTCCATTCCATTCCACTCCATTCCATCACACTCCATTCCAATCAGTTGCACTCTATTCCACTCCATTGCATTTCAATCCACTCCATTCAATTCCATTACACTCCACTCCATTCCACTCCCCTCCACTCCAATCCACTCCAATCCAATCCATTCCACTCCACTCCACTCAATTACGTTGCATTCCACTCCATTGCTTTCCACTCCATTCCATGACATTCAACTCCACACCCTTCCATTACATTCCACCCCATTCCATTCCATTCCATTCCATGTCATTCCAATCAATTCCATTCCACTCAATTCAACTACGCTCCACTCCAATCCATTCCATTCCATTTCACTCCTTTCTTTCTACACGATCTCCATCTGTCACAAGGCTGTAGCGCAGTGGCACAATCTCAGCACACATTTCTCCGTTCTGTTCTGCTCTGTTCTGTTCCATTCCGTTCCTTTCCATTCCAATCCATTCCACTCCACTCTACTCCAACCCACCACTTCTATTTCATCCGATTCCGTTCCACTCCATTCCACTCCCCTCCACACCACTATACTCCATTCCACTCCACTCGATTCCATTCCACTCAATTCCATTCCATTCCATTCTATTCCATTCCACTCCTCTAGATTTCATGCCACTCCACTCCATTCCATTCCATCCCATTCCATGCCTCTCCACTCCATTCCACTCCACTCCATTCCTTTCTGCTCCACTCAATTCCATTCCACTCAACTCCACGCCATTCCACTCCACTCCATTCCATTCCATATCATTTCATTCCATTCCATTCCACTCCACTCCATTCCATTCAACTCCACTCCATTCCATTGCACTCCACTCCATTCCATACCATCCCTTTCCACTCCTCTCCATTCCATTCCACTCCACTCCACTGCATTCCACTCCATTCCATTCTACTCAACTCCACTCCAGTCCACTCCACTCCATTCCATTCCACGCCACTCCATTTCATTACACTTCTGTCAACTCCATTCCACTCCACACCAATCCATTCCACTCCACGACATTCTGCTCCACTCCATTCCATTGCACACAACTCCACTCCATTCCAGTCTATTCCATTCCATTGCATTCCACTCCATTCCATTCCATTCCTTTCTTTCCAAAGGATCTCACTCTGTCACAAATGCTGGAATGCAGTGACACAGTCTCAGCTCACCTTTCTTTTCATCATTCCATTGCATTCCATTCTATCCAGTTCTGTTCCATTCTATTTCACTCCATTACACTCCACTCCATTCCATTTCACTCCACTCCATTCCATTCGACTCCATTCCACTCCACTTCAATCCACTCCACTACACTCCACTTAACTCCATCCCATTCCATTCGACTCCATTCCACTCCATTCCATTCCACTCCACTCCATTCCATTCCACTCCATTCCATTCCTGTCCATTCCACTCCATTCCATTCCACTCCACTCCATTTCATTCCATTCCATTCCACTCCAATCCATTCCATTCCACTGCATTCCACTCCATTCCATTTCATTCCTCTCCACTCCAATCTACTACACTCCACTCCATTCCACTCCATTCTATTCCACTCCATTCCATTCCAATCCACTCCACTCCATTCCACTCCACTGCATTCCTCTCCACTCCATTATATTCCACTCTATTCCACTCCAATAAACTCCACTCCACTCCATTCCATTCCACTACACTCCATTACATTCCACTCCATTCCACTCCATTAAATTCCATTCCTCTCCATTCCACTATGCTCCACTCCATTAGACTCCATTCCAATCCACTCCACGCCACACCACTCCATTCTTTTCCACTCCTCTCCATTCCAATACACTCTACTCCATTCCATTCCATTTCACTCCACTCCATTCCATTCCTTTCCAATCCACTCCATTCTATTCTACTCCACTCCATTCTCTTCCACTCCTCTATATTCCAATCCACTCCATTCTATTCTACTCCACTCCATTCTCTTCCACTCCTCTATATTCCAATCCACTCTACTCCATTTCATTCCTTTCTTTCTACATGATATCACTGTGTCACCCAGGCTGAAGTGGGGTGGCACATTCTCAGCACACATTACACGTCAACTTTCCATTATATTTCATGCTATTCCATTGCATTCCATTGCATTCCCTTTCATTCCATTCCATTCCATTCCATTCCATTCCACTTAATTCCATTCCATTCCACTCCGTAGAAATCCACACCACTCCAGTCCACTACATTCCATTACTTCCGATTCCATTCCACTCAATTCCACTCCTCTCCTCTCCAACGCACTCCACTATTATCCATTCCACTCCATCCCATTCCAATCCGCTCCATTCCACTGGGCACCACACCACCACACTCCACTCCACTTCATTCCATTCCATTCCAACCCATTCCATTTCTCTAAATTCCACTCTACTCCACTTCACTCCACTCCATTCCAGTCCACTCCATTTGATTCCATTCTATTCCATGCCACTGCATGCCATTCCATTCCTTTCTTTATAGAGTATCTCTCTCTGTCACCCAGCCTAGAGTGCAGTGGCACAATCTCAGCTCACATTTCATTTTTCCATTCCTTTCCATTCCATTCCATTCCAGTCCACTCCACTCCATTGAATACCACTCACTCCACTCCACTCCACTGCACTCCATTCCACTCCAGTCCACTCCACTCCATTCCATTCAACTCCACTCCACTCCATTCCACCACATTCCATTCCACTCCACTCTGCTCCATTCCACTCCATTCCACTCCACTCCACTCGACTGCACTGCACTCCACTTCACTCCACTCCACTCCACTGCACTCCACTCCACTCCTTTCCACTCCACCCCACTGCACTCCACTCGATTCCACTCCATTCCATTCCATTCCATTCCACTCCCCTCCATTCAATTCCACTCCACTCCATTCCATTCCACTGCATTCCATTTTATTCCATTCCATTCCACTCCATTTCATTCCATTCCACTCCACTGCATTGCATTCCACTCCACTCCATTCCATCACATTCCACTCCACTCCATTCCATTCCACTCCATTCCACCCCATTCCATTCCGTTCCACTCCACTCCACTCCATTCCAATCCACTCCACTCTACACCATTCTATTCCACTCTACTCCACTCCATTCCATTCCACTCTACTCCACTGCATTCCATTCCTCTCCATTTAATTCCATTCCATTCCATTCCACTCCTCTTCATTCCATTGCTCTCCATTCCATCCTATTCCATAGCATTCCACTCCTATCCATTCCATTCCACTCCACTTCATTCCATTCCAATCAACTCCACCCCATTCCACTCCTTTCCACTCCACTCCATTCCACTCTACTTCTCTCCACTCCATTCCGTTCCACTTCACTCCACTCCACTCTACTCCACTCCACTCCATTCCATTCCATTCCCTTCTTTCCGCAGGATCTCACACTGTCACAAAGGCTGGAGTGCAGTGGCACAATGTCAGCTCACATTTCTTTTCATCATTCCATTGCATTCCAACCCATCCCATTCCATTCCATTCCATTCCATTCTATTTCACACTACTCCATACCATTCCATTCCACTGCATCCCACTCCATTCGAGTCCATTCCACTCCATTCCACTCCACTCCTTTCCATTCCATTACATTTCACTCCATGGCATTTCAATCATTCCTTTTCACAGGATATCACTGGGTCAGCCAGGCTGAAGTGCAGTGGCACAATCACAGCTCACATTACAGGACATCTTTCCGTTTGCACTGCATTCTCTTTAATAACATTCCATTGCTTTCCACTACATTCTATTCCTTTCTATTCCATTCAATTCCATTCCATTCCATGCTGCTCCACTCCACTCCACTCCACAACACTGCACTCCACTCGATTCCACTCCATTCCATTCCATTCCACTCCACTACATTCAATTCCACTTCACTCCATTCCATTCCACTGCATTCCATTCCACTGTATTCCATTCCATTCCATTCCACTGCATTCCTTTCCATTCCATTAAACTCTATTCCATTCCATTCCATTCAACTCTATTCCATTCCATTCCACTTCACTCCATTCCATTCCACTCCATTCCATTCCATCCCACTCCTCTTCATTCCATTTCACTCCACTCCATCCCATTCCATAGCATTCCAGTCCTTTCCATTCAATTCCACTCAACTCAATTCCCTTCCATTCCACTCCACTGCATTTCACTCACTCCACTCCATTCCACCCCACTCCATTCCACTCTACTTCTCTCCACTGCATTTCATTACACTCCACTCCACTCCACTGAACTCCACTCTACTCCACACCACTCCATTCCATTCCACTCCACTCCACTGAACTCCACTCTACTCCACACCACTCCATTCCATTCCACTCCACTCCACTCCACTGAACTCCACTCTACTCCACACCACTCCATTCCATTCCATTCCATTCCACTCAATTCCATTCGATTCCTTTCTTTCAACAGAATCTCACACTGTCACAAAGGCTGGAGTGCATTGGCACCATCTCAGCTGAACTTTCTTTTCATCATACCATTGCATTCCATTCCATCCCATTGCATTCTATTCTATTTCACTCCACTCCACTGAACTCATCACAATTCCATTCCACTCCATCTCTTTCCATTCGAGTCCATTCCACTCCACTCTACTCCACTCTACTCCACTCCAGTCCACTCCATTCTACTCCATTCCTTTAAATTCCGCTTCACTCCATTGCATTCCATTCCTTTCTTTCCAATGGATATCACTGTGTCAGCCAGGCTGTAGTGCAGTGGCACTGTTGCAGCTCACATTACAAGACAACTTTCCGTTACATTGCATTCTATTCCATTACATTCTATTGCATTCCATTCCATTCCATTCCATTCCAATCCATTCCATTCCACTCCGTTCCACTCCACTCCACTCCACTCCACAACACTCCACTCCACTCCAGTCCACTCCATTATATTACATTCCATTGCATTTCACTCCGTTGCATTCCATTCATTTATTTCGACAGTATGTCACTGTGTCACCCTGGCTTGAGTGCAGTGGCACAATCTCAACTCTCATTACATGTCAACTTTCCATTGCATTGCATTCTATTCCATTGCATTCAATTTCATTAAATTCCATTCCATTCCATTCCATTTCATTCCATTTCTGTCCATTGCATTCATTTCCATTCCATTCCACTCTGTTCCACTCCACTCAACTCCACTACATTCCATTATATCCGATTCCATTCCATTTCATTCCTCTCCTCTCCACTCCAATGGACTCCACTCCACTCCATTCGACTCCATCACATTCCATTTTGCTCCATTCCACTGCACTCCACTCCAAACTAATCCACTCCCCTTCATTCCATTTCATTCAATTCCATTCCCTTCTTATCCACTTCACTCCAATCCACCTAAATCCGCTCAACTCCAGTACACTCCATTCCATTGCACTCCATTCCATTACACTCCGTTACATCCCATTTCTTTCTTTTGAGAGTATCTCACCGTGTCTCCCAGCCTGGAGTGCAGTGGCATTATGTCAGCTCAAATTTCATTATTCCATTCCGTTCTATTCCACTCCATTCCATTCCATTCCACTCGATTCCATTCCATTCCATTCCATTGCACTCCATTCCACTCCCCTCCACCCCACATCACTCTACTCCATTCCACTCCATTCCGTTTCATTTCATTCTAATATGTTCCATCCCACTATGTTCCATTCCTTTCCTTTCCATTCCATTCCATCCCTCTCCACTGCATTCCACTCCCTTCCATTCCACTCCATTCCACTCCCTTCCATTCCACTCCTCTGCACTCCACTCCACTCCTCTCCACTCCACTTCACACAAACTCATTCCACTCCATTCCATTCCATTCCATTGCACTCCATTTCACTACACTCCAATCCATTCTATTCCACTAAACTCCATTGCAATCGACAACACTACACTACATTCCATTAAACTCCACTCCATTCCACTGCACTCCAATCTACTCCACTCCATTCCATTCCATTCCACTCCAATCCAATCACTTCCACTCCATTTATTCCAATCCATTCCAGTTCTTTCCAATCCAATCCATTCTTTTCCACTCCACTTCATTCCAGTCCACTCCACTCCACATCTATACACTCCACTCCACTCTACTCCACTCCATTCTACTCCACTCCATTCCATTGCACTCTGTACTATTCCATTCTGTTCCATTTCACTCCTTTCCAGTCAAATTCACTCCACTCCATTCCGTCGTTTTCCATTACACTCCTCTGCATCCAATCCACTCAACTCCAATGCATACCACTCTACTCCACTCCACTCCACTCCACTTCATCCCATTCTTCTCTACCCCAATTCATTCCACTCCACATTCCATTCCAATCCATTCCATTACACATTCCTTTCTTCTTCCCATTCAATTTCACATTCCATTCCATTCCATTCCACACCATTCCACATTCCATCCATGCCATTCCATCACACATTCCATTCCATTCCACATTCCATTCCATTCCATTCCACATTCCATTCCATTCCATTCCACATTCCATTCATTTCTATTCCATATTCCATTCCATTCCATTCCAAATTCCATTCCATTCCATTCCATTCCACATTTCTTTCCACATTCCATTCCATTCCATTCCTCATTCCATTCCATTCCATTCCATGTTCCATTCCATTCCATTACACATTCCATTACCTTCCATTCCATATAACATTCCATTCCACTCCAATCCACATTCCATTCCATTCCATTCGACATTCCATTACACATTCCATTCGACATTCCACTCCATTCCATTCCACATTCCATTCCATTCCATTCCATTCCACATTCCATTTCATTCTATTCCATATTCCATTCCATTCCAATCCACATTCCATTCCATTCCATTCCATTCCACATTCCATTCCATTCCTTTACATTCCACATTCCATTCCATTCCATTCCTCATTCCATTCCATTCCATTCCACGTTCCATTCCATTCCATTACACATTCCATTCCCTTCCATTCCACATAACATTCCATTCCACTCCATACCATTCCACATTCCATTCCATTCCATTCCACATTCCATTCCACATTCCATTCCACATTCCATTCCATTCCATTCCACATTCCATTCCACTCCATTCCATTCCATCTTCCATTTCACATTCCATTCCACATTCCATTCCATTCCATTCCACATTCCATTCCACTCCATTCCATTCCATCTTCCATTTCACATTCCATTCCACATTCCATTCCATTCCATTCCACATTCAGTTCCAATCCTCTTCACTTTTCACATTCCATTCCATTCCATTCCATTCCACATTCCATTCCATTCATTTCCATTCCACATTCCATTCCATTCCACTTTCCATTTCATTCCATTCCACATTCCATTCCATTCCATTCCACATTCCATTTCACATTCCATTCCACATTCCCTTCCATTACATTCCACATTCTATCCCACATTCAATTCCAGATTCCATGCCACATTGCATTCCATTCCATTCCACTTTCCACTCCACATTCCATTCCACATTCCATTCCACATTCCATTCCACATTCCATTCCATTCCATTCTACATTCCATTCCACATTCCATTCAATTCCTTTCCACATTAAATTCCACATTCCATTGCACATTCCATTCCATTATACGTTCCATTCCACGTTGCATTCCACGTTCCATTCCATTCCACATTCCATTCCATTCCATTCCACATTCCATTCCACATTCCATTAAATTCCATTCCACTTTCTATTCAAAACTCCATTCCATTCTATTCCACATTCCATTCCACCTTCCATTCCATTTGATTAAATTCCACATTAAATTCTATTCCTTTCTATTCCACATTCCATTCCATTTCATTGCATTCCACATTCCGTTCCTCTCCATTCAACATTCCATTCTTTTCCATCCCACATTCCTTTCCATTACATTCCACATTCTTTTCGATTCCATTCCAAATTCCATTCCTCTCCATTCCACATTCAATTCCACATTCCATTCCATTCCATTCCATTCCACATTCAATTCCATTCCATTCCTTTATACATTCCATTCCATTCCATTCCACATTCCATTCCATTCCACATTCCAATTCACATTCCATTCAAAATTCCATTCCATTCAATTCCACATTCTATTCCACTTTCCATTCCACATTCTAATCCACATTCCCTTCTACATTCCATTCCATTCCATTGCAGATTCCATTCCATTCCATTCCGTTCCACATTCCATTCCTTTCATTCCACATTCCATTCCATTCAATTCCGCATTCCATTTCACATTCCATTCCACATTCTATGACACATTCCATTATAGATTCCATGAAACATTCCTTTTCATTCCATTAAACATACCATTACCCATTCCATTCCACATTCCATTCCATTCCATTCCACATTCCATTCCACATTCCATTCCAAACCATTGCCCTCCATTCCATTCCATTCCACATTACATTCCACATTCCATTCCAATCCATTCCACATTACATTCCACATTCCATTCCAATCCATTCCACATTCCATTCCACATTCCTTTCCATTCCATTCCACATTCCATTCCCTACAATTCCATTCCGTTCCACATTCCTTTCAAATCCAGCCAACATTCCATTCCACATTTCATTCCATTCCGTTTTAAATCCCCATCCATTCCAGTACTTATTCCATTCCATTCCATTCCACATTGTATTCCATTTCGTTTTATATTCCATTCCATTCCATTCCAATCCACATTCCATTCCATTCCACAATCCATTCCACATTCCATTCCATTTCATTCCACATTCCATTCCATTCCATTCCACATTCCATTCCATTCCATTCTACATTGCATTCCGTTCCATTCCACATTGCATTCCATTCCATATTCCTTTCAATTCCATTCCATTTCATTCCAAATTCCATTCCATTCCATTCCGTTCCACACCACATTTCATTCCACATTCCATTAAACATTTCATTCCGCCTTCCATTCAATTCCATTCGACCTTCCATTCCCTTCCATTCTATTCCACATTCCATTCCATTCCATTCCGTATTCCATTCCTTTCCATTCCGCATTCCATTCCATTCCAATCCACATTCCATTCCATTCCATTCCGCATTCCATTCCATTCCATTCCGTTCCACTCCATTCCACATTGCATTAATTTCCATTACGTTCCGCATTCCATTCCATTCCATTCCATGTTCCATTCCATTCCATTCCACATTCCATTCCACTGCATTCCTCATTCCGTTACATTCCATTCCGTATTCCCTTACATTTCATTACATTCCATTCCATTCCATTCCACATTGCATTCCACCCCATTCCATTCCACATTCCATTCCATTCCATTCCTTTCCATTTCACATTCCATTCCATATTCCATTCCATTTTCCATTCCACGTTCCATTCCACGTTCCACTTGACGTTCCATTCCACTACTTTCCACTTTCCACTCCATTCCATTCCACGTTTCATTTCATTCCATTCCACATTCCATTCCCCATTCCATTTGACATTACATTCTGTATTCCATTTCGCATTCCATTCCATTCCATTTGACATTCCATTCTACATTCCATTCGACATTCCTTTCCATTCCATTCCACATTCCATTTCTTTCCATTCCATATTCCATTCCACTCCATTCCACATTCCATTCCATTCCATTCCATTAAACATTCCATTTCATTCTATTCTATATTCCATTCCATTCCATTCCTCATTCCATTCCCTCCCATTCCACGTTCCATTCCATTCCATTACAGATTACATTACCTTCCATTACACATAACATTCCATTCCACATTCCATTCCATTCCATTCCACATTCCATTGCATTACATTCCATTCCATTCCACATTCCATTTCATTCTTTTCCATATTCCATTCCATTCCATTCAACATTCCATTTCACATTCCATTCACATTCCATTCCATTCCATTCCACATTCAATACCACATTCCATTCCACATTCCATTCCATTCCACATTCCATTCCATTCCATTCCATTCCACATTCTATTCCATTCCATTCCATTCCACTCCACATTCCATTCCCTTCCTTTCCACATTCCATTCCATTCAATTCCACATTCCATTCCACATTACATTCCATTCCATTCCACCTTCTATTCCACATTCCATTCCGGAATCCATGCCATATTCCATTCCATTCCATTCCACATTCCACTGCATTCCATTCCACATTCCATTCCACATTCCATTCAATTCCTTTCCACATTACATTCCACATTCCATTGCATTCCATTCCACGTTCCATTTCACGTTCCATTCCAATCCACATTCCATTCCATTCCATTCAGTATTCCATTCCACGTTCCATTCCATTCCATTCCACATTCCATTCCACATTCCAATAAATTCCATTCCACTTTCTCTTCCACATTCCATTCCATTCCATTCCACATTCCATTCCACCTTCCATTCCATTCGATTCCATTCCACATTCCATTCCATTCCATTCAACATTCCATTAGTTTCCATCCCACATTCCATTCCATTATATTCCACATTCATTTCAATTCCATTCCACTTTCCATTCCACTCCATTCCACGTTCAATTCCACATTCCATTCCATCCCACATTCCATTCCACAGTCCATTACACATTCCATTCGATTATATTCCACTTTCCATTCCACATACTATTCCACATTCGATTCCACATTCCATTCCATTCCATTCCACATTCCATTCCACATTATATTCGATTCCATTCCAAATTCCATTCCACATAGTATTCCACATCCCATTCCACATTCCATTCCACATTCCATTCCATTCCAGTCCACAATACATTCCAATCCATTCTACATTCGATTCCACATTCCATTCCATTCCATACCACATTCCATTCCATTCCATTCATCATTCCTTTCCATTCCATTTCACATTCTATTCCATTCCATTCCATTCCATATTCCATTCCATTACACTCCACATTCCATTCCATTCCATTCCACATTTCATTGTTTTCATGCCACATTCCATTCCATTCCATTCCATTCCAGATTCCATTGTTTTCCATTCCATTCCATTCCATTCCACTCCACATTACATTCCATTACATTCCACAATCCATTGCATTCTATTCCACATTCCATTCCACATTCCATTCCACGTTCCATTCCTCATTCCATTCCACGTTCCATTCCATGTTCCTTTCCACATTAAATTCCACTTTCCATTCCATATTCTTTTCCACATTCCATTCCAGATTACATTCCATTCCACAACACAATCCATTCCATTACACTTTCCATTCCACATTCCATTCCATTCCATTCCATATTCCATTCTACTTTTCATTTCACATTCCATTACACCTTCCATTCCATTCCACATTCCATTCCATTCCACTCCAAATTCCATTCGATTCCATTCCACATTCCATTCCATTCCATTCAACATTCCATTAGTTTCCATCCCACATTCCATTCCATTATATTCCACATTCATTTCAATTCCATTCCACTTTCCATTCCACTCCATTCCACGTTCAATTCCACATTCCATTCCATTCCACATTCCATTCCACAGTCCATTACACATTCCATTCGATTATATTCCACTTTCCATTCCACATACTATTCCACATTCGATTCCACATTCCATTCCATTCCATTCCACATTCCATTCCATTCCATTCCACATTCCATTCCACATTATATTCGATTCCATTCCAAATTCCATTCCACATAGTATTCCACATTCCATTCCACATTCCATTCCACATTCCATTCCATTCCAGTCCACAATACATTCCAATCCATTCTACATTCGATTCCACATTCCATTCCATTCCATACCACATTCCATTCCATTCCATTCATCATTCCTTTCCATTCCATTTCACATTCTATTCCATTCCATTCCATTCCATATTCCATTCCATTACACTCCACATTCCATTCCATTCCATTCCACATTTCATTGTTTTCATTCCACATTCCATTCCATTCCATTCCATTCCAGATTCCATTGTTTTCCATTCCATTCCATTCCATTCCACTCCACATTACATTCCACTACATTCCACAATCCATTGCATTCTATTCCACATTCCATTCCACATTCCATTCCACGTTCCATTCCTCATTCCATTCCACGTTCCATTCCATGTTCCTTTCCACATTAAATTCCACTTTCCATTCCATATTCTTTTCCACATTCCATTCCAGATTACATTCCATTCCACAACACAATCCATTCCATTACACTTTCCATTCCACATTCCATTCCATTCCATTCCATATTCCATTCTACTTTTCATTTCACATTCCATTACACCTTCCATTCCATTCCACATTCCATTCCATTCCACTCCAAATTCCATTCAATTCCATTCCATATTCCATCCCACATTCCATTCCATTCCATTCCACATTCCATTCCACACTGCATTCCATTCCATTCCACAATCCAGTCCATTCCATTTCACAATCCATTAAATTCCATTCCATTCCATTCCAGATTACATTCCACATTCCATTCCATTCCATTCCACATTACATTCCAAGTTGCATTCCACATTCCATTCCACATTCAATTAAATTTCTTTCCACATTACATTCCACATTCCATTCCATTCCACGTTCCATTCCTCGTTCCATTCCACGTTCCATTCCATTCCACATCCCATTCCACATTCCATTCCACATTCCATTAAATTCCATTCCACTTTCTATACCACATTCCATTCCATTCTATTCCACATTCCATTCCAACTTCCATTCCATTCGATTATATTCCACATTCAATTCCAGTCCATTCTATTCCACATTCCATTCCATTTCATTCCATTCCACATTCCGTTCCGTTCCATTCAACATTCCATTCTTTCCATCCCACATACCATTCCATTACATTCCATATTCCTTTCGATTCCATTCCACTCCATTCCACATTCAATTCCACATTCAATTCCATTCCATTCCACACTCCATTCCATTCCATTCCATTCTACATTCCATTCCATTCCACATTCCACTCCATTCCATTCCATTCTCCATTCCATTCCATTCCATTCCACATTCCATTCCATTCCAGTCCACATTCCATTCCATTCCACATTCCATTTCACATTACATTCCACATTACATTCCATTCCATGCCACATTCTGTTCCACATTCCATTCCACATTCCATTCCATTCCATTCCACATTCCATTCCACATTCTATTCCATTCTATGCCACATTCCATTCCATTCCAGTGCATTCCACATTCCATTCCACATTCCAATCCATTCCATTCCACATACCATTCCATTCCATTCCACATTCCACTCCATATTTCTTTCCATTCCTTTCCACATTCCATTCCATTCCATTCCATTCCATTCCATTCCACATTCCATTCCATTCCATTCCACATTCCATTCAACATTCCATTCCATTCCATTCCACATTCCATTCAACATTCCATTCCATTCCATTCCACATTCCATTCCATTAAATTCCACCTTCCTTTCCACTCCATTCCACATTCAATTGCACATTCAATTTCATTCCATTCCACATTCCATTCAATTCCATTCCATCCCTCTCCACTCCATTCCACTCCCATCCATTCCACTCCATTCCACTCCCTTGCATTCCACTCCTCTCCACTCCACTCCACTCCTCTCCACTCCACTTCACACAACTTTATTCTACTCCATTCCATTCCATTACATTGCACTCCTTTTCACTACACTCAACTCTATTTCATTCCACTAAACTCCATTGCAATTGACTAAACTACACTACATTCCATTAAACTCCACTCCATTCCACTGCACTCCAATCTACTCCAGTCCATTCCATGCCATTCCACTCCAATCCATTCCGTTACACTCCATTCTATTACACTCCATTCCAGTTCTTTCCAGTCCACTCCATGCTTTTCCACTCCACTTCATTCCAGTCCACTCCACTCCACTTCTTTACACTCCACTCCACTCTACTCCACTCCATTCTACTCCATTCCATTTCATTCCACTCCGTGCTATTCCATTCTGTTCCATTTCACTCCTTTCCAGTCAAATCCACTCCACTCTATTCCGTCATTTTCCATTACACTCCTCTGCGTTCAATCAACTCCACTCCAATGCATTCCTCTCTAATCCACTCCCTTCCACTGCACTTCATCCGATTCCTCTCTACTCCTTTTCATTCCACTCCACATTCCATTCCACTCCATTCCAATACACATTCCTTTCTTCTTTCCATTCAATTTCATATTCCATTCCAATCCATTCCACTCCATTCCACATTCCATCCATTCCATCACACATTCCATTCCATTCCACATTCCATTCCATTCCACATTCCATTCCATTCCATTCCATTTAACATTCCATTCCATTCCATTCCACATTCCATTCATTTCCACTCCACATTCCATTCCAATTTCCATTCCATTCCATTCCTTTCGATTCCACATTTCTTTCCACATTCCATTCCAATCCATTCCTCATTCCATTCCATTCCATTCCACGTTCCATTCCATTCAATTGTACATTCCATTCCCTTCCATTCCACATAACATTCCATTCCATTCCATACCATTCCATTCCATTCCACATTCCATTCGATTCCATTCCTCTTACCATTCCAAAATGAATTCCAAATTGCATTCCATTCCATTCCACATTTCATTCCATTCCATTCCATTCCACATTCCATTTCATTCCATTCCACATCCCATTCCATTCCATTCCACATTCCATTTCACAATCCATTCCACATTCCATTCCATTCCATTCCACATTC
Source organism: Pongo abelii (assembly GCF_028885655.2). Lineage (NCBI taxonomy): Eukaryota > Metazoa > Chordata > Mammalia > Primates > Hominidae > Pongo > Pongo abelii. Next base: position 11,330,477 of record NC_085929.1, on the reverse strand, counting down.
TGTTCCTCGTTCCATTCCACATTCCATTCCACATCCCATTCAACCTTCCATTCCATTCCATCCCACATTCCATTACATTTCTTTCCATTCCACATTCCATTACATTACATTCCACTTTACATTCCATTCAATTCCACATTCCATTTCACATTCCATTCCACATTCCATTCCATTCCACATTCTATTCCACATTCCATTCCAGATTCCATGCCACATTCCATTCCACTCCATTCCACATTACATTCCACATTCCATTCCATTCCATTCCATTCCACATTCCGTTACATATTCCATTCAATACCTTTCCACATTACATTCCACATTCCGTTGCATTCCATTCCACGTTCCATTCCACATTACATTCCACATTCCATTCCACGTTGCATTCCACGTTCCATTCCATGTTCCATTCCATTCCACATTCCATTCCATTCCATTCCACATTTCATTCCACGTTCCATTCCATTTCTTTCCACATTCCATTCCACATTCCATTAAATTCCATTCCACCTTCTCTTCCACATTCCATTCCATTCCATTCCACATTCCATTCCAACTTCCATTCCTTTCGATTCCATTCCACATTCCATTCCATTCCACTCCATTCCACATTGAATTCGATATCATTCCATTTCACATTCCATTCCATTCCATTCAATATTCCATTCGTTTCCATCCCACATTAAATTTCATTGTATTCCACATTACTTTCGATTCCATTCCACCTTCCATTCCACTCCTTTCCACATTCAATTCCACATTCCATTCCATTCCACATTCCATTCCACATTCCTTTCCACATTCCATTCGATTCTGTTCCACTTTCCATTCCACATACTATTCCACATTCGATTCCACATTCCATTCTCTTCCATTCCACATTCGATTCCATTCCATTCCACATTCCATTCCACATTCCATTCCACATTCCATTCGATTCCATTCCAATTTCCTTTCCACATATTATGCCAAGTTACATTCCACCTTCCGTTCCACATTCCATTCCACATTCTATTCCATTCCAGTACACAATACATTCCACTCCATTCTACATTCCATTCAACATTCCATTTCTTTCCATACAAAATTCCATTCCATTCCATTCATCATTCCTTTCCATTCCATTTCACATTCCTTTCCATTCCATTCCATTCCATATTCCATTCCATTCCACTCCACATTCCATTCCTTTCCATTCCACATTGCATTCCTTTCCATTCCACATTCCATTCCATTCCATTCCGCATTCCATTCAACATTCCATTCCACATTCCATTCCATTCCACTCCACATTCCTATCCATTCAATTGCATTCCATTCCATTCCACATTCCTTTCCATTCCAGTCCATTCCACATTCCATTCCACATACCAATCCATTCCATTCCAAATTCCATTCAATTCCATTCCACATTCCATTCCACATTTCATTCCATTCCATTCCACATTCCATTGCATTCCATTCCACATTCCATTCCATCCCATTCCACATTATATTCAATTCCTTTCCACACTACATTCCATTCCATTCCATTCCATTCCATCCAACATTCAATACCACATTGCATTCTGTTCCATTCCACATTCCATTCCACATTCCATTCCATTAAATTCCACTTCCATTCCATTCCATTCCACATTCCATTCCATTAAATTCCACATTCCATTCCATTCCATTCCACATTCAATTGCACATTGCATTCCATTGAATTCCACATTCCATTCCATTCCTTTCCATTCCACATTCCTTTCCAATCCTTTCCACATTCCATTCAATTTCATTCCACACTTGATTCCATTCCATGCCATTCCATTCAGCATTCCAATCCACATTCCTTCAATTCCATTCCACACTCCATTCCAAACCATTCCATTCCATTGCATTCCACTTTCCATTCAACATTCCATTCCACATTCCATTCCATTCCATTCCATATTCCTTTCCATTCAATTCAATTCAATTCGGTTCCACCTTCCATTCCCTTCCATTCCATTCCATATTCCTTTCCATTCCACTCCACCTTCCATTCCATTCCATTCCACATTCCATTCCATTCCATTACGCATTCCATTCTGTTCCATTCCATATTCCATTGGATTCCATTAGTCATTCCATTCCATTCCACACTGCATTCCATTCCACTTCATTTTCCATTCCATTCCATTCCATTCCATTTGATATTCCATTCCATTACATTCCACATTCCATTCCATTACATTGCACATTGCATTACATTCAAATCCATTCCATTCCATTCCATTCCACATTCAGTTCCAATCCACTTCACATTTCACATTCCATTCCATTCCATTCCACATTCCATTCCATTCCTTTACATTCCACATTCCATTCCATTCCACTTTCCATTTCATTCCATTCCAATCCATATTCCATTTCACATTCCATTCCACATTACATTCCATTATATTCAAAATTCTATTCAACATTCAATTCCAGATTCCATGCCACATTGCAATCCATTCCATTCCACTTTGCATTCCACATTCCATTCCACATTCCATTCCATTCCAATCTACATTCCATTCCACATTCCTTTCAATTCCTTTCCACATTACATTCCACATTCCATTCCATTATACGTTCCATTCCACGTTGCTTTCCACGTTCCATTCCACGTTCCATTCCATTCCATATTCCATTCCATTCCATTCCACATTCCATTCCATTCCATTCCATATTCCATTCCACTTTCTATTCCAAATTCCATTACATTCTATTCCACATTCCATTACACCTTCCATTCCATTTGATTAAATTCCACATTAAATTCTATTCCTTTCTATTCCACTTTCCATTCCATTTCATTGCATTCCACATTCCGTTCCTTTCCATTCAAAATTCCATTCTTTTCCATCCCACATTCCTTTCCATTACATTCCACATTCCTTTCGATTCCATTCCAAATTCCATTCCTCTCCTTTCCACATTCAATTCCACATTCCATTCCATTCCATTCCACATTCCATTCCATTCCATTCCTTTATACATTCCATTCCATTCCATTCCACATTCCATTCCATTCCATTCCACATTCCATTTCACAATCCATTCCACATTCCATTCCATTCCATTCCACATTCTGTTCCTCATTCCATTCCACATTCCATTCCACATCCCATTCCACCTTCCATTCCATTCCATTCCACATTCCATTCCATTCCTTTCCACTCCACATTCCATTACATTCCATTCCACTTTACATTCAATTCAATTCCACATTCCATTTCACATTCTATTCCACATTCCATTCCATTCCACATTCTATTCCACATTCCATTCCAGATTCCATGCCACATTCCATTCCACTCCATTCCACATTAAATTCCATTCCATTCCATTCCACATTCCATTACATATTCCATTCAATACCTTTCCACATTACATTCCACATTCCATTGCTTTCCATTCCACGTTCCATTCCACATTACATTCCACATTCCATTCCACGTTGCATTCCACGTTCCATTCCATGTTCCATTCCATTCCACATTCCATTCCATTCCATTCCACATTCCATTCCACGTTCCATTCCATTTCTTTCCACATTCCATTCCACATTCCATTAAATTCCATTCCACCTTCTCTTCCACATTCCATTCCATTCCATTCCACATTCCATTCAAACTTCCATTCCTTTCGATTCTATTCCACATTCCATTCCATTCCATTCTATTCCACATTGAATTCGATATCATTCCATTTCACATTCCATTCCATTCCATTCAACATTCCATTCGTTTCCATCCCACGTTACATTCCATTATATTCCTCATTCCTTTCGATTCCATTCCACCTTCCATTCCACTCCTTTCCACATTCAATTCCACATTCCATTCCATTCCACATTCCATTCCACATTCCTTTCCACATTCCATTCGATTCTGTTCCAATTTCCATTCCACATACTATTCCACATTCGATTCCGCATTCCATTCTATTCCATTCCACATTCTATTCCATTTCATTCCACATTCCATTCCATTCCAATCCTCATTCCATTCCATTCCACAATCCATTCCACATTCCATTCCATTTCATTCCACATTCCATTCCATTCCATTCCACATTCCTTTCCATTCCATTCCCTTCTACATTGCATTCCGTTCCATTCCACATTCCATTCCATTCCATATTCCTTTCAATTCCATTCCGTTTCATTCCAAATTCCATTCCATTCCATTCCGTTCCATTCCACATTTAATTCCACATTCAATTCCACATTTCATTCCTCATTCCATTCCGTTCCATTCCATTCCATTCCATTCCATATTCCATTCCATTCCATTCCGCATTCCATTCCATTCCAATCCTCATTCCATTCCATTCCATTCCGCGTTTGATTCCATTTCATTCCGTACCAATCCATTCCACATTGCAATCATTTCTATTACGTTCCGCATTCCATTCCATTCCATTCTATGTTCCATTCCATTCCATTCCATGTTCCATTCCATTGCATTCCATGTTCCATTCCATTCCATTCCACATTCCATTAAATTCCATTCCACATTCCATTCCACTGCATTCCTCATTCGGTTACATTCCATTCCGTATTCCCTTACATTTCATTCCATTCCGTTCCATTCCATTCCACATTGCATTCCACCCCATTCCATTCCACAATCCATTAAATTCCATTCCTTTCCATTTCACATTCCATTCCATGTTCCATTCCACATTCCATTCCACGTTCCATTCCACGTTCCATCTGTCGTTCCATTCCACCCTTTTCCACTTTCCACTCCATTCCATTCCACTTTCCATTTCATTCCATTCCACATTCCATTCCCCATTCCATTTCACATTCCATTCTGCATTTCATTTCGTATTCCATTGCATTCCATTCCTTTCCATTCCACATTATATTCCATTCAAAACCATATTCCATTCCATTCTATTCCATGTTTCATTCCATTCCACATTCCATTCCATTCCACTTCCCATTCCATTCCAATCCACATTCCACTACATTTGATTCCACATTCCATTCCACATTCCATTCAATTCATTCCACATTCCATTCCACATTCCATTCCATATTCCATTCCATTCCATTCCACATTCCATTCCATTCCCTTCCACATTGCATTCCAAATTCCATTCCATTCCATTCAGATTCAACTCCACGATCCACTCCATTCCGCATTGCATTCCACATTCCATTCCATTCCATTCCACATTCCTTTCCACATTCCATTCTATTCCATTCCACTTTCAATTGAATTCCCTTCCATTCCACATTCCATTCCACATTCAATTCCTTTGCATTCCACATTCTATTCCATTCCATTCCATATTCCATTCCATTTCATTCCATTCAATTCCACATTCCGTTCCACATTCCATTCCATTCCACATTCAATTCAATTCCATTTCACATTCCATTCCATTCCATTTCACATTGCATTCAATTCCACTCCACATTGCATTCCATTCCATTCCACATTGCATTCCATTCCATTCCATTTCACAGTCCATTCCATTCCATTCCAGATTCAATTCCATTCAATTCCACATTCCATTCCACATTCCATTCCATTCCATTCCATATTCCATTGAATTACATTCCACATTCCATTCCATTCCATTCCATTCCATTTCACATTCCATTCCATGTTCCATTCCACTTTCCATTCCACATTCCATTCCACGTTGCATTTGACGTTCCATTCCACTCCTTTCCACTTTCCACTCCATTCCATTGCACGTTCGATTTCATTCCATTCCACATTCCATTCCCCATTCGATTTCACATTCCATTCCGTATTCCATTTCGCATTCCATTCCATTCCACTTCCCATTCCATTCCACTACACATTCCATTACATTAGATTCCACATTCCATTCCACTTTCCATTCAATTCCATTCCACATTCCATTCCACATTCCATTCTATTCCATTCCACATGCCATTCCATTACATTCCACATTGCATTCCAAATTCCATTCCATTCCATTCATATTCCTTTCCATGATCCACACGATTCCACATTTCCTTCCACATTCCATTCCATTCCATTGCACATTCTTTCCACATTCCATTCTATTGTATTCCACATTCAATTGCATTCTGTTCCATTCCACATTCCATTCCACATTCCATTCAATTCCATTCCACATTCCATTCCATTCCATGCCACTTTCCATTCCTTTCCATTCCGCATTAAATTCCATTCCACACTGCATTCCATTCCATTCCTTTTCACTTTCCATTCCATTCCATTCTACATTCAATTCCATTTCATTCCACATTCCATTGTTTTCCATTCCACATTGCCTTCCATTCCATTCCATTCCACTTTCCATTCCATTCCATTCCACAACCCATTCCACATTCCATTCAATTGCATTCCACATTCCTTTCCATTCCATTGCATATTCCATTCCACGTTCCATTCCATTCCATTCCATTCCGAATTCCATCCCATTCCAATCCATTCCGTTCCTGATTCCTTTCCATTCTGTTACACGTTCCATTCCACATTCCATTCCATTCAATTCCACATTCCATTCCACATTCCATTCCATTCCATTCCATGTTCCATTCCATTCTGTTCCATTCTATGTTCCATTCCACGTTCCATTCCACATTCCATTCCAGGTTCCATTCCAGGTTCGATTCCAAGTTCCATTCCACGTTTCATTCCATTCCATTCCGCGTTCCATTCCACATTGCATTCCACTTTCCATTCCACATTCCCTTCCACATTTCATTCAACATTCCATTTCACATTTCATTCTGTTCCATTCCACATTCCTTTCCACATTGTATTCCTTATTCCATTCCGCATTCCATTCGATTCCATTACACATTCCAATCCACATTGCATTCCATTCCAGTCCACATTCTAATTGGCATTCCTTTCCATTCCATTGCACATTCCACTGCTTTTCAGTCCACATTCCTTTCCACTTTCCTTTCCACGATCGATTCTATTGCATTCCACATTCCATTCCACATTCCATTCCAGAACCGATTCCACATTCCATTCCATTCCATTCCACATTCCATTCCACATTGCATTCCATTCCAGTCCTCATTCAATTCCACATTCAATGCCATTTCATTCCACATTCCATTCCATTCCAATCCATTCCGCATTCCATTCCATTCCATTCCACATTATATTTTACTTTCCATTCTACATTCCATTCCACCTTCCATTCCACATTCTATTCCAGGTTACATTCCAGATTCGATTCCAAGTTCCATTCCACGTTCCGTTCCATTCCATTCCACGTTCCTTTCCACATTCCATTCCACGTTCCATTCCACATTTCTTTCCAAGTTCCTTTATACGTTGCATTCCACATTCCATTCGATTTCATTCCAAGTTCAATTCCATGTTCCATTCCATTCCATTCAACTTTCCATTCCATATTATATTGCACATCACATTCCACGTTCCATTCCATGTTCCATTCCACGTTACATTCCACGATCCATTCCATCTTCCATTCCATATTCCATTCCATTCCATTCCACTTTCCATTCCACATTTCATTCTCATTCCATTGCATTTCATTCCACATTGCATTCCACATTCCCTTGCATTCCAATTCACAGTCCATTCCACATTCCATTGCACATTCCATTCCGCAGTCCATTCCAAATTCCATTCCACATTGCATTCCACATTCCATTCTCATTCCATGGCATTTCTTTCCAGTTTCCATTCGACATTCCATTCCACATTCCATTTCTTTCCATTCCACATTCCATTCCATTCCATCCCACATTCCATTCCATTCCATCCCACATTCCATTCCACATTCCATTCCACTTTCCATTCCATTCCTTTCCATTCCATGTTCCATACCACTTTCCGTTAAATTCTATTCCACATTCCATTCAACATTCCAGTCCATTTCATTCCAATGTACATTTCATTCCACAATTCATTCCATTCCATTCCACATTCCATTCCACATTCTATTCCACATTCCATTCCATTCCACATTCCATTCAATTGAATTCCATTCCATTCCATTCCATGTTCCATTCCACATTCCATTCCATTCCATTCCACATTCCATTCCATTCCATTCCACATTCCATTCCACACTCAGTTCCACATTCCTTTCAACATTCCATTCCAATCCATTGCACATTATATTCCACGTTCCATGCCACGTTCAATTCCAATTTCCTTTCCACGTTCCATTCCACGTTCCATTCCATTCCATTCCACATTCCATTCCACATTCCATTGCATTCCAATTGACATTACTTTCCATATTCCATTCCATTCCATTCCACATTCCATTCCGCAGTCCATTTTGCAGTCCATTCCACCTTCCATTCCACATTGCATTCCACGTTCCATTTTCATTCCATTGCATTTCGTTCCACATTCCATTCCACAATCCATTGCATTCCAGTTCACATGCCATTCCAGATTCCATTCCATGCCACATTCCATTCCACATTCCATTCCACTTTGAATTCCGCAGTCCTTCCCTTTGCTTTCCACTTTCCGTTCCTTTCCAATCCACATTCCTTTCCACATTTCTTTCCATTCCATTCCACATTCCATTACACATTCCATTCCACATTCCTTTCCATTCCATTCCACATTCCATTCCATTCCATTCCAGGTTCCATTCCAATTACCATTAAATGCCATTCCACATTCCATTTCAATCCATTCCACATTCCATTCAATTTCAATCCCCATTTCATTCCACATTTCTTTCCATTGCCTTCCACATTCCATTCCACATTCCATTCCACATTCCATTATTTTCCATTCCACATTGCATTCCATTCCATTCCATTCCATGCCACGTTCCATTACATGTTCCATTACATTCCACGTTCCATTCCACACTCAATTCCACATTCCATTCCACATTCCAGTCTGTTCCATTCCACATTTGTTTCCACACTGTATCCCACATTCAATTCCGCATTGCATTCCACGTTCCATTCCACATCACACTACACGTTCACTTCCATTGCATTTCACTTTCCATTCCACAGTCCATTCCGTCCCATTCCAAGTTCCATTACACATTCCGTTCCACTTTCAACTCAATTCCATTCCACACTCCATTCGACGTTCCATTGCATGCCATTCCACGTTCCTTTCCACATTTCGTTGCATTCCGTTCCAAGATCCATTCCACACTCCAATCCACATTCCATTCCACATTCTATTGCTATCCATTCCACATTCCATTCCACAATCCACTCCACATTCTAATCCACTTTCCATTCCACATTCCATTTAAATCCCTGCCACATTCCATTCCACATTCCATTCCATTCCATTCCATTCCACATTCCATTCCACATTCCATTCCACATTCCATTCCATTCCATTCCACATTCCATTCCACATTCCATTCCACTTTCCATTCTGTGTTCCATTCGATTTCATTCCATGTTTCATTCCACATTCCATTCCACTTTCCATTCCACATTCCATTGCAAATTCCATTCCACTTTACATTCCGTTCCATTCCAAATTGCATTCCACTTTCCATTCCATTCCGTTCCACCTTCCATTCCATTACCCTCCACATTTCACTCCTCATTCCCTTCCTTTCCATTCCACATTCTATTCCAATTTCCATTCCATTCAATTCCACGTTCCATTCCACGTTTCATTCCACATTTCATTCCACATTCCATTCCACATTCCATTCCGTTTCATTCCGCATTCCATTCCACGTTCCATTCCACATTCCAATCAATTCCATTTCACATTCCATTGAACATTCCACTCCTTTCCATTCCACAATCCTTTCTCATTCCATTGCATTCCATTCCACATTCCATTCCACATTCCATTCCATTCCACTCCACATTTCATAACACATTCAATTCCATTGCATTCCACTTTCCATTCCATGTTCCATTCCACGTTCCATTCCACATTCCATTCCATTCCTTTCCACGTTTTACTCCATTTCATTCCATGTTCCATTTCATTCCGTTCCACATTCCATTCCACATTCCATTTCACAATCCGTTCCATATTCTATTTCATTTTCCATTCCATTCCATCCCATTCCTTTACACATTCCATTCTATTCCATTCCACATTCCATTCCATTCAATTGCACATTCCTTTCAACCTGCCATTCCACATTCCATTCCATTCCATTCTATTCCACATTCCATTCCATTGCACAATCCATTCCACATTCCATTTCACATTCCATTCCACGTTTCATTCCATTGCATTCCACATTCCAATCCATTCCATTCTTCACTCCACTCCATTCAATTCCACATCCCATTCCATTCCATTCCATTCCATTCCATTCCATTCCATTCCACTCCACATTCCATTCCATTCCATTCCATTCCATTCCACATTCCAGTTAATTGCATTCCACAATCCATTCTATTCCATTTCATTTGATTCCACATTCCACTTCATCCAATTCCATTCCACATTCCATTCCATTCCACATTCCATTCCGTTGCAATCCACATTCCATTCCACGTTCCATTCCACGTTGCGTTCCATGTTCCATTGCACGTCCTATTTCAAATTCCATTCCTTTCCATTCCACATTCCATTCAATTCCATTCCACATTCCATTCCATTCCATTCCACATTCCATTGCTCGTTCCATTCCTTTCCATTCCATGTTCCTTTCCATGTTCCATTCCACATTCCATTCCACATTCCAATCCATTCCATTCCACATTCCATTCCAAACAATTTCAAGTTCCATTCCATATTCCATTCCACTTTCCATTCCACATTCTATTTCACGTTCCATTCCACAATCCATTCCACATTCAATTCCACGATACATTGCACGTACCATTCCACATTCCATTCCATTTCATTCCATTCCACTACACATTCCATTCCACATTGCTTTCCACATTCCATTTCACGTTCCATTCTACATTCCTTTCCGAGTTCCATTCTACGTTCCGTTCCCCATTCCATTCCAAGTTCTATTACACATTCCATTCCATTCCATTCAATATTCCATTCCATATTACACTGCACATCACATTCCACATTCAATTCCACATTACATTGCACATTCCTTTTCCTTCCGTTCCACATTCCATTCCAAATTCCATTTCACATTACTTTCCCTGTTCCTTTACACTCCGTTCCACATTCCATTCCACTTTCCATTCCATTCCATTCCACTTACCACCGCACATTCCATTCCACATTCCTTTCCACGTTCCATTACACATTTCATTCCACGTTCCTTTCCACGTTCCGTTCCACGTTTCATTCAATTCCATTCCATTTTCCATTCCTAATTTCATTCCATTCCATTCCACGATCCATTCCACATTCCATTCCACATTGCATTCCACATTCAATCCCGTTCCATAACACATTCGTTTCCACATTCAATTCCACATTCCTTTCCGTTCTAATCCACATGCCACTTCACATTCCATTCCACATTCCATTCCACATTTTATTCCACATTCCAGTCCACATTCCATTCCATTCCATTCCACATTCCATTCTACATTCCATTCCATTCCACATTCCTTTCAAAATTCCATTCCATTCAATTCCACATTCTCTTCCACATTGCATTCCACATTTCATTCCATTACATTTCACATTCCATTAGACATTAATTCCATTCCATTCCACATTCCATTAGACATTCATTCCATTCCATTCCGCATTATATTCCACGTTCCATTCCACATTCCCTTCCTCAGTCGATTCCATTCCATTCCACATTCCATTCCACCTTCTGTTCCATTCCTTTCCACGTTTGAATCCACCTTCCCTTCCACCTTCTGTTCCATTTCTTTCCACGTTTGATTCCACCTTCCATTCCACTTTCCATTCCACGTTCCATTTGATGTTCCATTCCATTCCATTCCACTTTCCATTCCAATTTCCATTCCACATTCCATTCCATTCCGTACCATTCCAGTCCTCATTCCATTCCATTCCATTCCTTTCCACATTCTACTCCTTTCCATTCAACATTTCAATCCACATTCCATTCCACTTTCTATTCTACATTCCGTTCCACATTCAAATCCACGTTCCATTCCATTGCATTCTACATTCCATTCCACGATCTATTCCACAATCCATTCCAGGTTCCATTCCATTCCATTCCATTTTCCATTCCATATTGCATTCCATTCCATTCTAGACTGCATTCCACTATCCATTCCACATTACATTCCACTCCATTCCACATTCCATTCCACTTTCCTTTCCATGTTCCATTCCACGTTCCATTCCATTCCATTCTACGTTCAATTCTACATTACATTCCAACCAATTCCACGTTCCATTTACTTCCAATCAACGTTCCATTCCACATTACATTCCACATTCGATTCCACAATCTGTTCCATTCCATTCCATTCCATTCCACGTTCCATTCCACATTCCATAGCACATTCCATTCCATTCCATTCCACAATGCATTCCACATTTCTTTCCACATTCCATTCCACATTCCATTCCATTCCATTCCATTCCATTCCACATTCCAATCCACATTCCATTCCACATTCCATTCCATTCCATTCCACGTTCCATTCCACATTCCATTCCTCATTCCATTCCATGTCCCTTTCCATTCCATTCCACGTTCCATTCCACTTTCCATTCCAAGTTCCATTCCACATTCCATTGCAGTTTCCATTCCGTGTTCCATTCCACGTTCCATTCCATGTTCTATTCCACGTTCCACTCCGTTCCATTCCACGATCCATTCCACATTCCATTCCATTCCATTACAATTTCCATTCCAGATTCCATTCCACTTTCCATTCCATGTTCCATTCCACATTGCCCTCCATTCCACGTTCCATTTCACGTTCCATTGCAAATTCCATTCCACATTTCACTGCGTTCCATTACACGTGCCACTCCACATTGCATTCCACATTCCATTACACATTCCATTCCATTCCATTCCTGATTCCATTCCATTCCATTCCACATTCCATTGAATTCCATTCCACATTCCATTCCGCATTCCATTCCATTGCATTCCACATTATATTCCACGTTACTTTCTGTTCCATTCCACATTCCATTCCACATTCCAATCCATTCCATTACATATTCCATTCCATTCCATTCCACATTCCATTCCACGTTCAATTCCGTTTCATTCCACGCTCCATTTCACCTTCCATTCCACGTTCCAGTCCAAGTTCCATTCCACGATCCATTCCATTCCATTCCACGTTCCATCCCACGTTCCACTCCACATTTCATTCCACATTACATTAAACATTCCATTCCACATTCCATTCCATTCCATTCAACATTGCATTGCTTTGCAGTCCACATTCCTTTCCAAATTCCATTCCATTCCATTTAAACATTCCCTTCCATTCCATTCCACATTCCATTCCACCTTCCATTCCTTTCCACATTTCATTCCACATTCCATTCCACACTCCAGTCTGTATTCCTTTCCATTCCATTCCAAATTGTTTTCGACATTCTTTTCCATTCCTTTCCACATTCCATTCCTTTCTATTCCACATTCAAATCCATTTCATTCCAATAACATTCCATTCCTTTCAATTCCACATTATATTCCACTGTCCATTCCACGTTCCATTCCACATTCCATTCTACTTTCCTATTCTACTTTCCATTCAGTGTTCCATTTTACATTCCATTCCATTCCATTCCACTTTCCTTTCCATTCCACATTCCACTCCATTCCATTCCACATTCCATTCCATTCCATTCCTTTCTACTCCACATTACTTTCGACTTTCCATTCCATGTTCCATTGCACATTCGATTCCTCCTTCTATTCTACGTTCCCTTCCATGTTCCATTCTGGATTCCATTCCATTCCATTACACGTTCCATTGAACGTTCCATTCCACATTCTGTTCCACATTACACTCCACATTCCATTCCATTCCACGGTCCATTCCTCTTTCCATTGCATGTTCCGTTCCATGTTCCATTCCATAAAATTTCACATTCCATTCCACTCCCTTCCATTCCATTCCACATTCCATTCCACATTCCTTTCCATTCCATTCCATATTCCATTCCTTTCCATTCCACATTCCATTCCATTCCATTGCACATTACATTCCACTTTCCATTACCTTCCATTCCACATTCTTTTCCATTCCATTCCACATTCCATTCCACGTTCCATTCCACGTTACATTTCACTTTCCATTCCATTCCATTCCATCCTGGATTCCATTCCATTCCATTTGACATTCTATTCCACATTCCATTCCATTCCATTCCACATTCCATTCAACATTCCATTGCATTCCACTCCATATTCCACTCCGTTCCATTCCACATTACCTTCTTTTGCGTTCCACGTTACATTCCACATTCCATTCCAACTTCCATTCCACATTCCATTCAATTCGATTCCAAATTCCATTCCATTCCATTCCACATTCCATTCCACTTTCCAATCCATTATATTCCACGTTCCATTCCACATTCCATTGCCCATGTCATTCAACTTTCCATGCCCCTTGCCATTTCCATTTCCACGTTCAATTCCATTCAATTCCCCTTTCCATTCCACGTTCCATTCCACATTCCATTCGTTTCCATTCCTCATTCCTTTCCATTCTATTTCACATTCCATTCCATTCCATTCCATTCGACATTCCATTCCACGTTCCTTTCCACGTTGTATTCCATCTTCCATTCCACGTCCTGTTCCATGTTCCATGCCTTTCCATTCCACATTCCATTCCATTCCATTCCACATTCCATTCCATTCCATTCCACATTCCATTCCACATTCCAGTCCTCATTCCATTCCATTCCATTCCACTTTCCATTCAACTTTCCAATCCATTCAATTTCACTTTCCATTCCATATTCCATTCCAAATTCCATACCACATTCCCTTCCAGTTCCATTCCACGATCCATTCCACGTTCAATTACAGGAACCATTGCACTTTTCATTGCACATTCCATTCCTTTCCATTACATTCCATGCCACATTGCCTTCCACATTCCATTCCACATTCCATTCCACGTCCCATTCCACATTCCTTTCCATGTTCTATTCCACGTTCCATTCCACTTTCCATTCCATTTCATTCCACATTCCATTCAACGTTACATTCCTTTCCATTCAACTTTCCATTACACATTCCACTGCACTTCCCATTCCTCTTTCCATTCCATGTTCCATTCCATGTTCCATTCCACCTTCCATTCCACGTTCCATTCCATTCCATTCCACTTTCCAATTCATTCCGTTCCACATTCCTTCCTCATTGCAATTCACATTTCTTTCCACATTCTACTTCACTTTAAATTCCATTCGTTTCCATTCCATTCCATATTCCATTCCATTCCGTTCCACATTCCATTCCATTCCATTCCACATTACATTCCACATTCCATTCCATTCCATTCTATTCCACATTCCTTTCAATTCCATTCCACATTCCATTGCACATTCCATTCCATTCCACTCCACATTCCATTCCACATTCCATTCCATTCCTTTCCATTTCACATTGCATTTCACCTTCCATTACACATTCCATTCCATTCCAATCCACAATCCGTTCCACGTTCCGTTCCACGTTCCATTCCACATTGCATTCCACATTTCATTCCGTTCCATTCCACATTTCATTACACAATCCATTCCACATTCCATTCCAAATTCCATTCCACATTGCATTCCATTCCGTTTCCCGTTCCATTCTCATTCCATTGCATTCCATTCCACATTCCATTCCACATTCCATTCCACATTCCATTCCATTCCATTTCACTTTCCATTCCATTCCATTCAACATTTCATTCCACAATACTCTCCATTCCATTCCACATACCATTCTACATTCCATTGCATTTCATTCCACATTCCATTCCATTCAATTCCACGTTCCTTTCCATTCCATTACACAATCCATTCCTCATTCCGTTCCACATTCCATTCCAGGTTACATTCAATTCCATTCCACATTCCCATCCAATCCATTCCACTTTGCATTCCATTCAATTCCACATTCCATTCCATTACATTCCATCCCTTTCCATATTCCATTCCATTCCATTCCATTCCATTTGACATTCCAATCCATTCCATTCCACATTCCATTCCAAATTCCAATCCATTCCATTCCACATTCCATTCCATTCCACATTCAATTCCATTAAATTCCATTCCATTCCACATTCCATTCCATTCCATTCCACATTCTATCCCACATTCCATTCCATTCCATTCCACATTTCATTACGCATTACATTCCATTCGATACCAGTTTACACTCCATTCCATTCCACATTCCTTTCCATTCCATTCCAGATTACTTTCTGCATTCCATTTCGCAATCCATTCCACATTCCATTCCATTCCATTCAGCGATTCATACCAGAATCCATTCCATTCCATTCCACATTCAATTCCACATTCCATTCCACTTATCATTCCATGATCCATTTCACGTTCCAATCCAAGTTCCATTCCATTCCATTCCATGTTCCATTCAGTTGCTTTCCACTTTCCATTTCATTCAGTTCCACTTTCCATTCTACATTCCATTTCACATATTGTTCCACATCCTATTTCACTTTCCATTCCATTCCGTTACACATTCCATTCAATTCAATTCCACATTCCATTCCATTCCATTCCACATTTCATTCCACATTCCATTCCATTCCTTTCCACGTTCTATTCTACGATCCATTCCTTTCCATTCCACATCCCATTCCATTCCGTTCTACATTCAATTCCGTTCTACTTTCCATTCCATTGTATTCGACATTCCATTCCATGTTCCATACCACGTTGAAATCCATGTTCTATTCCTTGTCCCATTCCACGTTCCATGACTTTCAATTCCACATTCCATTTCATTCCATTCCACATTCCATTCCATTCCATTCCACATTCCATTACATTCCACATTCCATTCTTTTCCAATACACGTACCTTTCGACATTCTGTTCCTCTGTCCATTCCATTCCACTCCACGTTCCATTCCACTTTCCCTTCCATTCCATTCCACGTTCCATTCCACTTTCCATTCCATTCCATTCTGCGATGCATTCCACATTCCATTGCACATTGCATTCCACATTCCATTCCATTCCATAAAGAGTTCCATTCCACATTCCATTCCAAATTCCATTCCGTTCTATTCCACATGCCCCTCCAGATTCCAGTCCACATTCCTTTCCATACCATTCCACATTCCATTCCAGATTCCATTCCATTCCATTCCACATTCTATTCCACATTACATACCACATTCCATTCCACATTCCATTCCACATTCACTTCCACATTCCATTCAATTCCTCTCCACATTCCATTCAAAATTCCATTCCATTCAATTCCACATTCTATTCCACTTTGCATTCCACATTCCATTCCATTCCATTGCACATTTCATTAGACATTCCATTCCATTCCATTAAATATTCCATTCTACATCCCATTCCATTTCATTCCACATTGCAATCCACCTTCCATTCCACATTCCTTTCCTCATTCCATTCCATTCCATTCCACATTCCATTCCACATTCCATTCCATTCCATTCCACATTCATTTCCACTTTCCCTTCCTCATTCCATTCCATTCCATTCAAGATTCCTTTCCACATTCCATTCCATTTCATTCCACATTCCTTTCCACATTCCATTCCATTCCATTCCACATTCCATTCCACTTTCCATTCCACATCCCTTTCCGCGTTCCATTCCGTTGCATTCCACATTCCATTCCACATTCCATTCCATAGTCCATTCCATTCCACATTCCATTCCACATTCCATTCCACATTCCATTCCATTCCATTCCACGTTCCATTCCACTTTCCATTCCATTCCATTCCACGTTCCATTCCACATTCCATTGCGCGTTCAATTCCACGTTCCATTCCACAGTCCATACCACTTTCCATTCCATTCCATTCCATCTTCCACTGCGTTCCATTCCACGTTCCATTCCACATTCCATTCCATTCCATTCCACTTTCCTTT
This sequence comes from Pongo abelii, assembly GCF_028885655.2. NCBI lineage: Eukaryota > Metazoa > Chordata > Mammalia > Primates > Hominidae > Pongo > Pongo abelii. The sequence continues at coordinate 11,312,509 of NC_085929.1, read as the reverse complement.
CAACATTCCATTCCAGATACCATTGCACGTTCCATTCCACGTTCCATTCCATTCCATTCCAGGTTCCATTTCACTTTACATTCCATTCCACGTAGCATTTCACATTCCATTCCACATTACACTCCATTCCATTCCAAGTGCCACTCCACATTCCATTCCACATTCCATTCCATATTCCATTCCATTCCATTCCACATTCCATTCCATTGCATTCCACATTCCTTTACATTCCATTCCAGATTCCATTCCGGATTCCATTCCATTCCATTCCACATTCCATTCAATGTTAAATTCCACTGTCCATTCCATTCCATTCAAAGATCTATTCCACCTTCCATTCCACTTTCCATTCCATGTTCCATTCCACTCAATTCCACATTGCCTTGCATTCCATTCCACATTCCCTTCCACATTCCATTCCACATTCCATTAGAATCCATTGCACATTCCATTTCACATGCCATTTCACAGTCCATTCCACATTCCATTAAACGTTCAATTCCATTCCATTCCACGTTCCATTACATTCCATTCCACGTTCCTATCCATTCCACATTCCATTACACATTGCCTTGCATTCCATTCCGCATTCCATGCCACATTCCATTACACATTCCATTTCAATCCATTCCATATTCCATTTCACGTTCCATTCCACAGTCCATTGCACATTCCATTAAACGTTCCATTCCATTCCATTCCACGTTTCACTCCAGTTTACATTCCTTTCAATTCCACGTTCCATTCCCCTTTCCGTTGCACATTCCATTCCAAGATGCATTCTACTTTCCATTCCACCTTCCATGCCATGTACTATTCGAAGTTCCATTCCATTCCATCCCACGTTACCTTCAACATTGCATTCCATCCCATTCCACATTCCATTCCATTCCATTCCATTCCATGTTCCATTTCACATTCCATTCCACATTCAATTCTACAATCCATTCCGTTCCATTCCATTCCATTCCACATTCCATTCCACCTTCCATTCCACATTCCATTCCGTTCCATTCCACATTCCATTCCACATGCCTTTCCACATTCCACTCCATTCCACTCCATTCCACTCCATTCCACATTCCATTTCACACACCATTCCACTTTCCATTCCATTCTATTCCACATTCCATTCCACATTCCATTCCACATTAAATTCAATTCCATTCCACGTTTCATTCCACATTCCATGCCACATTACATTTCATTCCTTTCCAGTTTCCTTTCCACTATCCATTCCATTCGATTCCACGTGCAATTCCACGTTCCATTCCACTTTCCATTAAACGTTCCATTCGACATTCCATTGCACTATCCATTCCACGTTCCATTTCATTGCATTCCACGTTCCATTCCACATTCCATTTTACTTTACATTCCAAGTTCCATTCCACATTACTTTCCACGTTCCATTCCAATTTCCATTCCACTCCATTCCGTGTTCCATTCCACATTCCATTGCACATTCCACTCCACCTTCCATTCCACATTCCATTCCATGTTCCATTCCACATTCCATTCCATGATCCATTCCATTCCATTACACGTTCCATTCCACATTCTATTCCATTGAATTCCAAGATCCATTCCACATTCCATTCCACGTTCCATTCCAGATTCCATTCCAAATTCTCTTCCACTTTCCGTTCCATATTGCATTCCACATTCCCTCTCACATTCCATTCCGTTCCATTCCAGTTTCCATTCCACATTCCATTGCATTCCATTCCACATTCCATTGCACATTCCACTCCACCTTCCATTCCACATTCCATTCCATGTTCCATTCCACATTCCATTCCATGATCCATTCCATTCCATTACACGTTCCATTCCACATTCTATTCCATTGAATTCCAAGATCCATTCCACATTCCATTCCACGTTCCATTCCAGATTCCATTCCAAATTCTCTTCCACTTTCCGTTCCATATTGCATTCCACATTCCCTCTCACATTCCATTCCGTTCCATTCCAGTTTCCATTCCACATTCCATTGCATTCCATTCCACAACCCCTACCACATTGCATTCCATATTCCATAACAGTACATTCCACATTCCATACTGCATTCCATTCCATTCCATTCCACCTTCCATTCCATTACATTTAACATTCCATTCCACTTCACATTCCATTCCACATTCAATTACACGTCCCATTCCAATCCATTCCACGTTCCATTCTACGTTACATTAGAGGTTCCATTACATGATCCATTCCACGTTCCATCCCATTCCATTCCACGTTACATTTCATATTCCACTCCATTCCTTTCCGTGGAATGGAAAGTGGAATACAATGTGCAATGGAATGGAATAGAATGTGGAAAGGAATGGGATGGAATATAGAATGAAATCGAATGTGGAATGGATTCCATTCCATTTCACATTCCTTCCACACTCCATTCCACATTCCTTTCCACACTCCATTCCGTGGAATTGTATGGAATATGGAATGGAATAGAATGCAATGGAATGTGGAATGGAATGTGGAATGGAATGCAATGGAATGAGGAATTGAAAGTAGAATGGAATGGAATGGAACGTGGAAAGGAATGTGGAATGGAATGGAAAGGAATGTGGAATGCAACATGTAATGGAATGGAGTGTGGAATAGAATGTGGAATGGAATGGAATGGAATGGAATGCAATGCAAAGTGGAATGGAATGGAATGGAATGTGGAATGGAAGGGAATGGAATGTGGAATGGATTAGAAAGGAATATGGAATGTGGAATGCAATGGAAAGAATGCGGAATGGAATGTGGAATGGAATGGAATGGAAAGTGGTACGGAATTTGTAATAGAATGGAATGGAATATGTAATGGAAAGGAATGTGTAGTAGAATGGAATAGGATGAGGAATTGATTGGATTGGAGTGTGGAACGGAACGTGGAATGGAATGTGGAATATAAATGAATGGAATGTGGAATGGCCTGTGGAATGGAATGGAATGCAAAGTAGAATGGAACGTGGAATGGAATGTGGAACGGAAGGTGGAATGGAACGTGGTATGTTATGGAATGTGGAATGGAATTGAATGCAATGAAATGGAATGTGGAATGGAATGGAAAGGAATGCGGAGTGTAATGGAATAGAATGTGGAATGCAATGGAATGGAATGTGGAATGGAATGTGGAATGGAACACGGAATGGAATGGAAAGGAAGGTGTAATTCAATGGAATGGAATCTGGAATGGAACTTGGAATGGAATGGAATTGAATGGAATGGAACGTGGAATGGAATGGAATGGAATGTGGAATGGAATGGAATGTGGAATGGAATGGAACAGAACGTGGAATGCAACGTGGAATGCAATGCAATGGAATGTGAAATTGAATGGAATGGAATGTGGAATGGAATACAAAGTGCAGTTGAATGGAATGGAATGTTAAAGGGAACATGGAATGGAATGGAATGGAATGTAGAATGGAATGTGGAATGGAGTTGAATGGAATGTGTAATGGAATGGAAAGGAATGTGGAATGGAATGGAATAGAATGGAATGTTGAATGGAATGCGGAGTGGAAAGTAGTGGAATGTGGAATGAAATGTGGATCGGAATGGAATGTGGAATGGAGTGGAATGGAAAGGAAAGGAATGTATAGTGGAATGGACTGTGGAATGGAATGGAATGCAATGTGGAAGGGAATGGAATGTGGAATGGAATGGAATGAAATGGAATACGGATTGGAATTGAATAGAATGGAATGGAATGTGGAATGTAATGTGGAATTTAATCGAATCAAATGAGGAATGGAATGTGATACGGAATGGAATGGAACGGAATGGAATGGAATGAGGAATGGAGTGCAATGGAATGGAATGGAATGTGAAATGGAACTTAAATTGGAAAGCAATTGATTGTGGAATGGAATGGAATGGAATGGAATGTAGAATGGAGTGGAATGGAATGGACTGGAACTTGGAGTGGAATGGAATGGAAAGAAAAATGCAATGTGGAATGCAATGGAATGGAATGGAATGGAATGTGAAATGGAATGTGGAATGCAATGGTATGGAATGGAATTGAATCTTGAATGGAAGGTGGAATGAAATGGAATGGAATGTGGAATGGAATGTGGAATGGAATGTGGAATGGAGTGGAATGGAATGTGGAATGGAATGGAATGGAACATGGAATGGAATGGAATGGAACGTGGAATGGAATGCGGAAAGGAATTTGCAATGGAATGCAATGAGTAATGGAATGGGATGGAATCTGGAATGTAATGTGGAATGGAATGGAATGGAATGGAATATGGAATGGAATGTTGAATGGAATGGAATGGTATGGAATGTGGACTCGTATGGAATTCAATGGAGTGGACTGCGGAATGAAATGGAATGGAATGTGAAATGGCATCGAATGGAATATGGAATGGAACGTGGAATGGAATGGAATGGAATCTGGAATGGAATGTGGAATGGAATGGAATGGAATGTCCAAGGGAATGTGGAATGGAATGGAATGTGAAATGGAATGGAATGGCATGGAATGTAGAATGGAATGTGCAATGGAATGGCATGGAATGTGGAAAGGAATGGAATTGAATGTGGAATGGAATGGAATAGGATGTGGAATGGAATGTGGAATTGAATGTGCAATGTAATGGAATAGGATGTGGAATGGAATGTGGAATGGAATGTGGAATGGAATGGAATGAAATGTGGAATTGAATGGAATTCGGAATGGAATGGAATGGAATGTGGAATGGAATAGAATGGAATGTGGAAGGGAATGGAATTGAATGTGAAATCGAATGGAATGGAAAGTGGAATGGAACATGGAATGGAACGCGAAATGGAATATGCAATGGAATGTGGAATGGAATGGAATGGAATGTGGAATGGTATGCGGAATGGAATGAAATGGAATGGAATGTGAAACGGAATGGAATGGAATGTGGAATACAATAGAAAGGAATCTGGAATGGAATGTGGAATGGAATGGAATGTAGAATGGATAGGAATGTGGAAAGGAATGGAAGGGAATGGGGAACGGAATGGAATGGAATGTGGAATGGGATGTGGAATGGAAGGAAATGGAAAGTGGAATGGAATAAGATAGAATGTGGAATGGAATGTGTACTGGAATGTAGAATGAAAGGAATGGAAAGTGGAATGGAAGGGAATGGAATGTGGAATTCAATGGAATGGAATATGGAATGGAATGTGGAATGGATTGAGGAATGGAAAGTGGAAAGTAACGTTGAGTGGAACGTGGAAAGGAACTTGTAATGCAATGTGGAAAGGAACGTGGAATGGAACATGGAATGGAATGTGAAATAGAATTTGGAATGGAATGTGGAATGTAATCTAATGGAATGGAATGGATCGCTATGTGAAGTGGAAAGGAATGGAATGTGGATTACAATGGATGGAATGGAATCAAATCTGGAATGGAATGGAATGGAATTTCAAATGGAATGGAACGTGGAATGGAATGGAATGGAATGAAATGGAATGGAATGGAATGTGGAAAGGAATGGAATGGAATGTGGAATGGAATGGAATGAAATGTGGAAGGGAATGGAATGGAATTTGAAATGGTATGGAACGTGGAATGGAATGGAATGGAATGGAATGGAATGTGGAAAGGAATGGAATGGAAGGTGGAATGGAATGGAATCGAATTTGGAAAGGAATGGAATGGAATGATATGTGGAATGGAAAGGAATGTAACATGCAATGGAATGTGCAAAGGAATGGAATGGAAAGATATGTGGAATGGAAAGGAATGTAACATGCAATGGAATGTGGAAAGGAATGGAATGGTATGTGGAATGGAATGAGGAATGGAATGGAACACAATGGAATGGAGTGTGGAATGGAATGGAATGTGGATTGGAATGGAACTGATTGTGGATTGGAATGTGGAAAGGAATGTGGAATGAAATGGAATGGAATGTGAAATGGAATGAGGTATGGAACGTGAAATGGAATGGAAAGGAACGTGGAATGGAACGTGGAATGGAACGCGGAGAGGAAAGTGGAATGGAACGTGGAATGGAATGGAAAGGAACGTGGAATGGAACATGGAATGCAATGGAATGGAATGTGGAATGTAATGGATTGGAATGGAATGGAATGGAATTTGAAATGAAATGGAATGGAATGTGGAATGGAATGGAATGGAAAGTGGAATGGAATGGAATTGAAAGTGGAATGAAATGGAATGGAATGTGGATGGAAAGTGGAATGTAATGGAAAGGAATGTGGAATGGTATATTAACTGGAATGGAATGGAACATGGAACGGAAATTGGAATGGAATGTGGAATACAAGGTGGAATGGAACGTGGAAAGTAATACAATGCAATGTGGAATGGAATGGAAAGGAATTTGAAACGGAATGTGGAATGGAAAGGAATGTAAAGTGGAACGGAATGGAATGTGTAATGGAATGGAATGGAATTTTTAGTGGAACATGAAATGGAATGGAATGGAATGCGGAATGGCATGTCGAATGGAATGGAATGTAATGAAATTTGAAATAGAATAAGGAACGGAATGTTAAATGCAACGTGGAATGGAATGGAATGGAAAGTGCAATAGAATGGAATGGAACGTGGAGTGGTATTGAAAGGAATTTAGAATGTAATGGAATTGAAAGTGGAATTCAATGCAATGTAACGTGGAATGGCATGGAATGGAATGGAATCTGGAATGGAATGGAATGGAAAGTGGAATGGAATGTGGAATGGAATGTTTAATGGAAAGGAATGTGGAATGTAGTGGAATGGAATGTGGAATGGAAAGTGTCATAGAAAGTGGAATGGGATGTGAAATGGAATGGAATGGAAGGTGGAATGGAATGGAATGGAATGTGGAAAGGAATGTGGAATGGAATGCAATGGAACGTGGAATGCAACGGAATGGAATGCGGAATGGAATGGAATGGAATGGGGAATGGAATAGAATGTGGAATGGAACAGAATGGAATGTGGAATGGAATGTGGAATGGAAAGTGGAATGGAATGGAATGGAATTTATAATGGAATGGAAAGGAATGGTATGGAATGAGGAATGGAATGGAATGGAATGTGCAATGGAATGTTGAATGTAACGTGGAATGGAATGTGGAATGCAACGTGGAATGGAATGGAAGGGAATGTGGAATGGAATGTGGAATGGAATGGAATGGAATGTGGCATGCAATGTGGAATGGAATGTGGAACGGAATGGAATGGAATATGGAATGGAATGTGAAATGGAATGGAGTCGAAAGTGAAATGTAATGTGGAATGGAATCTGAAATGGAATGTGGAATGGAATGTGGAATGGAATGTGGAACGGAATGTGGAATGGAATGCAATGGAACGTGGAATGGAAAGTTTAATGGAACATGGAATGCAACGTGGAATGTAATGTGGAATGGAATGGAATGGAATTGAATGTGGAATGGAATGGAATGCAAATTGTAATGCAATGTGAAATGGAATGTGGAATGCAAGGTTGAATGGAATGGAATGGAATGTGGAATGGAATCAGGAATGAAATGTGGAATGGAATGTGGAGGGGAACATGGAATGGAATGTAATGCAATGTGGAATAGAATGTGGAATAGAACATAGAATGGATGTGGAATGGAACAGAATAGAATGCAATGTGGAATGAACTCTGAAATAGAATGTGGAATGCAATGTGGAATGGAATGCAATTGAATGTGGAATGGAATGGATTTGAATGTGGAAAGGAATGTGGAAGGGAATGCAATGCAACGTGTAAAGGAATGGAATGGAATGTAGAATGGAATGTGGAATGGAAAGAAATGGAATGTGTAATGGAAAGGAATGTAATGTGGAATGCAGTGGAATGGTATGGAATGTGGAATGGAAAGAAATGGAATGTGTAATGGAAAGGAATGTAATGTGGAATGCAGGGGAATGGTATGGAATGTGGAATGGAATGGAATAGAATGGAATGGAATGTGCAATGGAATGGTTTGGAATGCGGAATGGAATAGAATAGAGTGTGGAATGGAATGGAATGGAATGGAATGTGGAGAGGATTGGAATGGAATGGAATGTGGAATGGAATACAATGGAATAGAATGTAATGGAATACAATGTGGAATGGAATGTGGAATGGAATGTAATGCAATGGAATGTGGAATGGAATGCAATGTGGAATGGAACGTGGAATGCAACGTGGAATGGAATGGAATGGAATGGATTGTGGAATGGAATGTGGAATGGAACGTGGAAAACAACGAAGAATGGAATGGAATGCATTGTGGAATGGAATGGAATGCATTGTGTAATGGAATGTGCAATGGAATGGAATGGAATGTTGAACAGAATGTGGAATAGAATGTGGAATAGAATGGAATGGAATGTGGAATGGGAAGTGGATTGGAATGGAATGGAATGTGGAATCGAATGGAGTGGAATGTGGAATCAAATGTGGACTGGAATGCAATGGGATGTGCAATGGAATGTGGAATTGGAAGTGGATTGGAATGGAATGGAATGTGGAATCGAATGGAGTGGAATGTGGAATCAAATGTGGACAGGAATGCAATGGGATGTGCAATGGAATGTGGACTGAAATGGAATGGAATGTGGAATGGAATGTGGAAAGGAATGTGGAATAGAATGGAATATAATGTGGAATGGAATGTGGAATGGAACGGAATGGAAAGTGGAATGGATTGTGGAATGGTATGTAGAATGGAATGTGGAATGGAATATAATGTAATGTGGAATGGAATGTTACATGGAACGTGGAATGGAAAGTGGAATGGAATGGAATGGAAAGTGAAATGGAACATGGAATGCAACGTGGAATGGAACGTGGAATGGAACGTGGAAAAGAAAGTGAAATGGAATGCGCAATAGAATGTGGAATGGATCGTGGAATGGATCATGGAATGGAATGTGCAATGCAATCTGAAATGGAATGTGGAATGGAATGGAATGGAATGTGGAATGTAACGTGGAATGGAATGGAATGGAACTTGGAATTGAATGTGGAATGGAACGTGAAATGGAATGGAACGAGAAATGGAATGGAAAGGAACGTGGGATGCAAAGGGGAATGAAATGTGGAATGCAACCTGTAATTGAATGTGGAATGGAATGTGGAAGGGAAAGTTAAGGAATATGGAAAAGAATGGAATGGAATGTGGAAAGGAATTTAATGGAATGCAGAACGGAATATGGAATGGAATGGAATGTGGAATGGAATGGAATTTAATGTATGGAATATGGAATGGAATGGAATGGAATGGATTCTGGAATGGAATGTGGAAAGGAATGTGGAATACAACGAAATGGAATGTGGAATGGAATGTGGAATGGAAAATAGAATGGAATGTATTGGATTGTGGAATGGAATATGAAATGCAGTGTGGAATGGAAAGTGGAATGGAACTTAATGGAATGTGGAACGGAAAGGGGGATGGAATGTGGAATGGAACGTGTAATGGAACGTGGAATGGAATGGAATAGAACGTGGAATGGAACACGGAATGGAATGGAATGGAACGTGGATTGGAATGTGGAATGGATCGTGGAATGGAAAGTGGAATGGAATGGAGTGGAATGTGTATTGGAAAGTGGAATGGAATGTGGAATAGAAAGTGGAATGGAATGTGGAATGGAAAGTGTAATTGAAAGGAACGGAAGGTGGAATGGAATGGAATGGAATGTTGAATGGAATGGAATGGAAAGTGGAATGGAATGAAATGGAATATGGAATGCAATGGAATGGAATGTGACATGGAATGTGGAATGGAGTGGAATGGAATGTGGAGTAGAATGTGGAATGGAATGGAATGGAATGCGGAATGAAATGGAATGCAATGATAAGGAATATGGAATGCAATGGATTGGAACGTGGAATGGAATGTGGAATGGAACGTGGAATGGAAGGTGGAATGGAATGGAATGGAAAGTGGAGTGGAACGTGGAATGGAATGTGAAATGGAAAGTGGAATGGAAATGAATGGAATGTGCAATGGAATGTAATGGAATATGGAATGGAATGGAATGGAATGTGGAATAGAATGTGGAATGGAATAGAATGGCATCTGGAATAGAATATGGAATGGAATTGAATGGAAAGCATTATGGAATGGAATGAGAGGGTATGGAATGTGGAATGGAACGGAAGGGAATTTGGAATGGAATGGAAAGGAACGGAACGTGGAATGGAATGTGGAATGGAAAGGAATGGAACATAGAATGCAATGCGGAATGGACAGGAATGGAATCCAACAGATAGAATGTGGAATAGAATGCGGAATGGAATGTGGAATCAAATGTGGAATGGAATGCAATGGAATGTGTAATGGTCTGCGGAATGGAATGTGGAAACGAATGTGGAATGGAACGGAATGGAATGTGAAATGGAATGGAATGAAATGTGGAATGAAATGTGGAATGGAATGGAATGTGGAATGGAATGTGGAATGAAATAGAATGGAGTGTGGAATGGAATGGAATATAGAATTGAATATGGAACAGAATGTGGAAAGCAATGTGCAATGGAATGTGGAATGGAATGGAATGGAATGTGGAAAGGAACGTGTAATGGAACAGAATGGAATCTGGAATGGAATGTGGAATGGAGTGTGCAACTGAATGTGGAATGGAATGTGGAACGGAATGAGAAATGGAATTTGGAATGGATTGAAATGGAATGTGGAATGGAACGTGAAATGAAATGGAATTCAATGTGGAATTGAATTCGTAATGCGATGCCATGGGACGTGGAATGCAACGTGGAATGGAACGTGCATTGGAATGGAAAGGAATGTGGAATGGAAAGTGGAATGGAATGTAGAAAGATATGGAATGGAATTTAGAGTGGAATGTGGAATGGAATGGGAAGGAATGGGGAATGGAATGGAATGGAATGCTCAATGGTATGTGGAACGTAATGTGGAATGGAATGTGGAATGGAATGTGGAAAGAAAAGTGTAATGGAACGGAATGGAATGTGAAATGGAATGGAATGGAATGTGGAATGGAATGTGGAAGGGAATGGAATGCAATTTGGAATGAAATATGAAATGCAATGTGGAATGTAATGTGGAATTGAATGTGGAATGGAATGTGGAATGCAATGGAATGCAACGTGGAAAGGTATATGAAATGCAATGTGGAATGTAATGTGATATGTAATGTGAAATTGAATGTGGAATGGAATGTGGAATTGAATGGAGTGGAATGTGGAATGGAATGTGGAATGGAACGGAATGTTATGTGTAATGGAATGTGGAATGGAAAGTAATGGAATTGAATTTATTGTGGAATGGAATGTGGATTGGAAAGTGTGATGGAACGTAATCGAATGTGGAATGCAATGTGGAACGGAATGTGGAATGGGACGTGGAATGCAATGGAATGGAATCTGGAATGGAACTTGTAATGGTATGGAATAGAACGCAAAATGGAACGTGGAATGGAATGCGGAAAGGAACTTGGAATGGAATGTGGAATGGAACGTGGAAGGAAATGTGCAATGGAATGTGAAATGGAACTTGGAACGGAATGGACTGCAACATAGGATGGAAAGTGGAATGGAATGTGGAATGGAATGTGAAATGGAATGGAATATAACACGGAATGGAATGGGTTGGAATGTGCAATGGAATGAAATGTTATGTGGAATGGTATGGTATGGAATGTGGAATGGAATGGAATGGAATATGGAGTACAATGTGGAATGGAATGAGGGACGGAATGTGGAATTGAATGGAATGGAAGGTGGAATGGAATGTGGGATGGAATGTGGAATTGAATGGAATGGAAAGTGGAAAGGAATGGAATGTAATGTGGAATAGAATGGAATGGAATGCGGAATAGATAGGAATAGAATGTGGAATGCAATGGATTGGAATGGAATGAGGAATTGAATGGAATGCAATTGAATAGAATATGGAATGCAAAGGAAAGGAACATGGAATAGAATGCGGAATGCAATGAGTTATGGAATGTGGAATGTAATTGAATGTAAAGTGAAATATAATGGAATAGAATGTGGAATAGAATGGAATGGAACAGAATGTGGAACACAATGGAATGCAATGGAATAGAAAATGGAATGGAACGGAATGGAATGTGGAAGCCTATGTAATGGAATGGAATGTGGAATTGAATGGAATGGAATGTGGAATGCAATGGAATGGAATGTGGAATGGAATGGAATGGAAGGTGGAATGGTATGTGGAAGGGAATGTGTGATGGAATGCAATAGAATGGAACGGAAAGTTGAATGGAATGGAATGGAATGTGAAATGGAATGGAATGGAATGGAATGGAATGGAATACATAATGGTATGGAATGGAATTTGGAACGAAATATAATGGAATGGAAAGGAATCTGGAAAGGAATGCAATGGAATAGAATGGAATGTGGAATGGAATGTGAAATGGAATTTGGAGAGGAGCGTGGATTGGAATATGGAATGGAATGGAACGGAAAGTGGAATGGAACGCCTAATGGAAGGTGGAATGGAACGTGTAATGTAATGGAATGGAATGTGAAATGAAATGGAATGGAATGGAATGTGAAATAGAATGGAATGGAATTGAAGGTGGAAAGGAATGTGGAATGGAATGTGGAATGGAATGAAATGGAATCTGGAATGGAATGGAATGGAATGTGGAATGGAATGGAATGGAAGTTGTAATGGTATGTGGCACGGAATGTGGAATGGAATGTGGAATGGAATGGAATGGAATGGAATGTGGAATGGAATGGAATGGAATGTGGAATAGAATGGAACGGAATGTAATGAGGAATGGAATGTGGAATGGAATGTGGAATGTAATGGTATGGAATATGGAATGGAACGGAATGGTATGCGAAATGGAATGGAACGTGGAACGGAATGGTATGGAATGTGGATTGGAATGGAATTGAATGTGTAATGGAATGGAATGGAATGAAATGGAAAGTGAAATGGAATTTCGAATGCAATCTGAAAAGGAATGTGTAATGGATTGTGGAATGGAGGGAAATGGAACGTGGAATGGAATGGAATCGATCGAGGAGTGGTATGGAATGGAATGATGAATGGAATGTGGAATGGAAGGTGGAATGCAACGTGAAATGGAAAATGGAATGGAATAGAATGGAACGTGGAATGCAATGTGGAATGGAATGGAATGGAATGGAATGGATTGTGGCATAGAATGTGCAATGGAATGTGTAATGGAATGGAATGGAATGTGGAATGGAAAGTGGAGAGTAATGGAATGTATGTGTAATGTAATGTGTACTGGAAAGGAATGGAATGTGGAATGGAACCCAATGGAATGTGGAATGGAATGTGGAATGGAATGGAATGGAGTGTGGAATGGAATGTTGAATGGAATGTGGAATGGAATGGACTGGAATGTGGAATGGAATGTAGAATGGAATGTGTAATGGAATGGAAAGAAATATGGAATGGAATGTGGAAAGGAATGTGAAATGCAACCTGGAATGGAAATGAATGGAATAGAATGGAAAGTGGAATGGAATGGAAGGCATTGGAATTTAATGCAGAATGGAATGGAATGGAATGAGGAATAGAATGGAATGGAATGGAATGTGGAATTGAGTGGAATGGAATGTGGAATGGAATGGAATGGAAAGTGGAATGGAATGGAATACAACATGGAATGAAATGTGGAATTGAATAGAATGTGGAATGGAATAGCGAATGGAATGGACTGGAAAGTGGAATGGAATGGAGTGGAATGCAGAATGCAATGTAATGGAATGTGGAACGGAATGGAAGTTGAAATGGAATGCAATGTAACGTGGATTGGAATGGAATGGAATGGGATATGGAATGCAATGGAATGGAATGGAATGGAATGTGAAATTGAATGCGGAATGGAAGGAAATGGAACGTGGAATGTTATGGAATGGGACGTGGAATGGAATGGAATGGAAGGAGGAATAGAACGTGTAATGGAACGTGGAATGGAATGCGGAATGGAATGTGGAATGGAATGTGCAATCGAATGTGGAATGTAATGGAATTGAATGTGGAATGGAAAGTGGAAAGGAATGGAATGGAATGCGGAATGGAATATAATGGATTGTGGAATGCAATGTGGAATGGAATGCAAAGGGACGTGGAATGGAAAGGAATGGAAGGAGGAATGGAACTTGGAATGGAACTTGGAATGGAATGGGGAATGGAAAGTGGTATGCAATGTGGAATGGAATATTGAATGGAATGTGGAATGGAATGGAATGGAATGTGGAATGGAATGTGGAAAGTAATGTGGAATGGAAATTGGAAGGGAACGGAACGAAATGTGGAATGGAATGTGGAATGGAATGTGGCATGGAACATGGAGTGTAACGTGGAATGGAATGGAATGGGACATGGAATGGAAAGTCGAATGGAGTGGAATGAAAAGTGGAAAGGAACGCGGAATAGAACGTATAATGGAAAGTGGAATGGAATGTGGAATGTAATGGAATGTAATGTGGAATTGAAAGTGGAATGGAATGCAATGAAATGTGGAATGGAACGGAAGGGAATGTGGAATGGAATTTGGAATGGAATGTGGAATGGAATGAAAAGTAATGGAATGTGGAATGCAATGGAATATGGAATGGAATGGAATGTGCAATGGAATGGAATGGAAAGGAATGGAATCTGGAATGGAATGGAATGGAAAGTGGAATTGAATGGAATGGAATGGAATGTGGAATGGAATGGAAAGGAAAGAGGAATGGAATCGAAAGTGGAATGCAATATGGAATGGAATGGAATGGGGAATGGTTTGGAATAGAATGGTATGGAATATGGAATGGAATTTAATGGAATGTGGAATGGAACTTGCAATGGTATGGAATAGAATGCGCAACGGAACGTGGAAGGGAAAGTGGAATGGAACGTGGAATGGAATGTGAAATGGAAAGTGGAAAGTAATGTGCAACGGAATGTGGAATGGAAAGTGGAATGGAAGGTGGATTGGAATGTGGAATGGAATGGAATGGAAGGTGGAATGGAACATGGAATGGAAGGTGGAATGGAACCTGGAATGGAAGGTGGAATGGAACGTGGAATGGAATGGAATGGAACGTGGAATGGAACGTGGAATGGAACATGGAATGGAACGTGGAATGGAAGGTGGAATGGAACGTGGAATGGAATGTAATGGAACGTGGAATGGAATGTTCAATGGAATGTGGAATGGAATGGATTGGAATGTGTAAAGGAATGTAATCGAATGTGGAATGGAATGTGGAATGGAATGGAATGCAATGCGGAAAGGAATCTGGACTGGAATGGAACGGAATGTGGAAAGGAATGTAGAATAGAATGTAGAATGGAATAGGATGGAATATGGAATGGAATGTGGAATGGAATGTAATTGAAGGTGAACTGGAATGTGGAATGGAATGTGGAATGGAATGTGGAGTGGCATGTGGAATTGAATGGAATGGAACGTGGAATACAATGTGGAATGGAACGTGCTATGGAACGGAATGGAATGCGGAATGGAACGTGTAATGGAATGTGGAAAGGATCGTGGAATGGAGTGGAATGGATTGTGGAATGGAACATGGAATGGAATGAGGAATGGATGGTGGAATGGAATGGAATGGAATGTGGAATACAACATAGAATGGAAAGGAATGGAATGTGGAATGGTACGTGAAATGGAATGTGGAATTGATCATGGAATGGAATGGAATGGAATGTGTAATGGAACGTGTAAGGGAATGGAATGGAACGTGGAATGGAACGTGGAATGGAAAGTGGAATGGAATGTGCGATGGAATGTGGAATGGAACGTGGAATGGAATGGAAAGTGGGGTAGAACGTGTAATGTAACGGAAAGGAACGTGGAATGCAATGTGGAATGGAAGGTGGAATGGAATGTGGAATGGAATGGAAAGGAACGTGGAACAGAACGTGGAATGGAATCTGGAATGGAACAAGGAATGGAAGGGAATGGCACGTGGAATGGACTTTGGAATGGAATATGGAATGGAATGTGGAATGGAATGGAATGGAATGGAATGTGGAACGGAATGTGGAAAGGAATGTTGAATACAACGAAATGGAATGTGGAATGGAATGTGGAATGGAAAATAGAATGGAATGTATTGGAATGTGGTATGGAATGTGAAATGGAATGTGGAATGGAAAGTGGAATGGAACTTAATGGAATGTGGAACGAAAACGGGAATGGAATGTGGAATGGAATGTGGAATGGAATGTGGAATGCAATGGAATAGAACGTGGAATGGAACATGGAATGGAATGGAATGGAACATGGATTGGAATGTAGAATGGATCGTGGAATGCAAAGTGGAATGCAATGGAATGGAATGTGGATTGCAAAGTGGAATGGAATGTGGAATAGAAAGTTGAAAGGAATGTGGAATGGAACATATAATGTTAAGGAATGGAAGGTGGAATTGAATGGAAAGGAATGTTGAATGGAATGGAATGGAAAGTGGAATAGAATGAAATGGAATGTGGAATGAAATGAAATGGAATGTGACATGGAATGTGGAATGGAGTGGAATGGAATGTGGAGTAGAATGTGGAATGGAATGGAATGGAATGCGGAAATAAACGGAATGCAGTGGTAAGGAATATGGAACGCAATGGATTGGAACGTGGAATGGAATGTGGAACGGAACGTAGAATGCAAGGTGGAATGGAATGGAATGGAAAGTGGAGTGGAACGTGGAATGGAATGTGGAATAGAACATGGAATGGAATGTGAAATGGAAAGTGGAATGGAAATGAATGGAATGTGCAATGGAATGTAATGGATTATGGAAAGGAATGGAATGGAATGCGGAATCGAATGCAATGAGAGAGTATGGAGTGTGGAATTTAACGGAATGCAATTTGGAATGGAATGGAATGCAACGTGGAATGGAATGCGGAATGGAATGTGGAATATAAAAGAATGGAATGTAGAATGGAATGCGGAATGGACAGGAATGGAACGGAATAGAATGGAATGTGGAAAGGAATGCGGACTGGAATGTGGAATGGAATGTGGAATGGAACGGAATGGAATGTGGAATGGAATGTGTAATGGTCTGTGGAATGGAATGTGGAAACGAATGTGGAATGGAACGGAATCGAATGTGAAAATTAATGGAATGAAATGTGGAATGGAATGGAATGGAATGTTGAATGGAATGTTGAATGAAATGGAATGGAGTGTGGAATGGAATGGAATGGAATGTAGAATTGAATATGGAACAGAATGTGGAATGGAAAGTGCAATTGAATGTGGAATGGAATGGAATGGAATGTGGAAAGGAACGTCTAATGGAACGGAATTGAAAGTGGAATGGATTGTGGAACGGAATGTGGAATGGAATGTGAAATGGAATAGAATGGAATGTGGAATGGAATGGAATGGTATATGGAATAGAATGGAATGCAATGGAAAGAGGAATGAAAAGTGGAATGGAAAGTGGAATGTAATGGTATGGAAAGTGGAATGGAACGGAATGGAAAGAGAAATGGAAAGGAACGTGGAAAGGAATGGAATGGAATGTGGATTGGAATGGAATTGAATGAGTAATGGAATGGAATGGAATGGAATGGAAAGTGAAATGGAATATGGAATGCAATCTGAAAAGGAATGTGGAATGGAATGTGGAATGGAAAGTGGAATGGAGTCAAATGGAATGTGGAATGGAATGGAATGTATCGAGGAGTGGAATGGAATGGAATGTTAAATGGAATGTGGAATGGAAAGTGGAATGCAACGTGAAATGGAACATGGAATGGAATAGAATGGAACATAGAATGCAATGTGTAATGGAATGGAAAGGAATGTGGAATGGAATGTGGAGAGGAACGGAAATGTACGTGTAATGGAATGTGGAGTGGAAAGTGGAATGTAATGGAGTGGAACGTAGAATGCAATGTAATGGAATGTGGAATGGAATGGAACTTGGAATGGAATGCAAGTCATGTGGATTGCAATGGAATGGAATGTGGAATGGAATGGAATAGCATGTGAAATGGAATGTGGAATGGAAGGAAATGGAACGTGGAATGTTATGAAATGGGACGCGGAATGGAATGGAATGGAAGGAGTAATGCAACGTGTAATGAAATGTGAAATGGAATGCAGAATGGAATGTGGAATCGAATGTGTAATGTAATGGAATTTAATGTGGAATGGAAAGTGGAAAGGAATGGACTGGAATGTGCAATGGAATATAATGGATTGCGGAAGGTAATGTGGAATGGAATGGAATGGGACCTGGAATGGAATGGAATGGAAGGAGGAATGGAACTTGGAATGGAGCTTGGAATGGAATGGGGAATGGAATGTGGAATGCAATGTGGAATGGAATATGGAATGGAATGGAATGCAATGTGGAATGGAAAGTGGAAAGTAATGTGGAATGGAAATTGGAACGGAAAGGAATGTAATGTGGAATGGAATGTGGAATGGAATGTGGCATGGTACATGGAGTGTAACGTGGAATAGAATGGAATGGGAAGTGGAATGGAATGTGGAATGGAAAGGAAAGTAATGAAATGTGGAATGTAATGGAATATGGAATGGAATGGAATGGAATGTGCAATGGAATGGAATGGAAAGGAATGGAATGTGGAATGGAATGGAATGGAAAGTGGAATGGATTGGAATGGAATGGAATGTGGAATGGAATATAAAGAAAGTGGAATGGAATCGAAAGTGGAACGCAATATGGAATGGAATGGAATGTGGAATTGTTTCGAATGGAATGGTATGGTATATGGAATGGAATTTAATGGAATGTGGAATGGAACTTGGAATGGTAAGGAATAGAACACGCAACGGAACGTGGAACGGAAAGTGGAATGGAATGTGGAATGGAATGTGAAATGGAAAGTGGAAAGGAATGTGCAATGGAAAGTGAAATGGAAAGTGGAATGGAATCGAATAGAACGTGCAATGGAACGTGAAAAGGAAAGGAATGCAATGCTGAAAGGAATGTGGAATTAAATGTGGAATGGAATGGAATTTGGAATAGAATGGAATGAAATGTGGAATGGAAAGTGGAACGGAACGATGAATGGAACGTGGAATGTAACAAGGAATGGAACGTGGAATGGAAAGTGCAATGGAACGTGGAATGGAATGGAATGGAATGTGGAATGGAATGGAAAGGAACGTGGAATGGAAATTCGAATGGATTGGGAAAAGGAACGTGGAATGGGATGTGGAATGGAATGTGGAATGGAATGTAATGAAATGTGTAATGGAATGGAATGGAAAGTGCAATGGAAAGGAATGGAATTTGAAATGGAAAGGAATGGAATGTGGAATGCAATGGAATAGTATGGAATGTGCAATGGAATGGAATGGAATGGAATGGAATGGAAAGGAACGTGGAATGGATAGGGATGGAATGTGGAATGGAAAGGAATGCAATGTGGAATGGAATGGAATGGAATGTGGAATGGAATAGAATGCAATGTGGAATGGCATGGAATGTAATGTGTTATGGAATGAAATGGAACATGGAATAGAATATGGAAAGGAATATGGAATGGAATGTGGAATGCAATTTAATGGAATGTGGAATGTAATGGAGTGGAATGTGGAATAGAATGGAATGGAATGGAATGCGGAATGGAATGGAATGGAATGTGGAATGTATTGGAATGGAAAGGAATGTGCAATTGAACAGAATGTAATGTGGTATGGAATGGAATAGAATATGGAATGGAATGGAATGGAATATGGAAGAGAATGTGGAATGGAATCTGGATTGGAATGTGGGATGTAATTGAATGTAATGTGGAAAGGAGTGGAGTGGAATGTGTAATAGAATGGAATGGAATGCAATGTGGAATACAATGGACTAGAATTGAATGGAATGCTGAATAGAATGGAATGGAATGTTTAATGCAATGTAATGGAATGGAATGTGGAATGGAATGTTTAATAGAATCTGATGGAATGTGGAATGCAATGTGGAATGGAATGGAATGGAATGTGGAATGGAATAGAATGCAATGTGGAATGGCATGGAATGGAATGTGGTATGGAATGAAATGGAACGTGGAATAAAATATGGAATGGAATATGGAATGGAATGTGGAAAGCAATGGAATGGAATGTGGAATGTAACGGAATGGAATGTGGAATAGAATGGAATGGAATGCAATGCAGAATGGAATGGAATGGAATGTGGAATGTATTGGAATGGAAACGAATGTGCAATTCAACAGAATGTAATGTGGTGTGGAATGGAATGTAATGTGGTGTGGAATGGAATGGAACATGGAAGAGAATGTGGAATGGAATGTGGGATGTAATTGAATGTAATGTGGAAAGGTATGGAGTGGAATGTGTAATAGAATGGAATGGAAGGCAATGTGGAATAGAATGGACTAGAATTGAATGGAATGCCGAATTGAATGGAATGGAATGTTTAAGGCAATGTAATGGAATGGAATGTGAAATTGAATGGAATGGAATGTGGAATGGAATGGAAAGGAAAGGGGAATGAAAAGGAGTGGAATGTGAAATGGAATGTGGAATGGAATGTGAAATGGAATGTGGAAGGTAATGGAATGGAATGTGTAATGGAATGAAAAGGAATGTGGAAAGGAATGTGGAATGGAACCGAATGGAATGTGGAATAGAATGTGGATTGGATTTTGGAATAGAATGTGGAAATGAACGGAATGGAATGTGGAAAGGAATGTGGAATGGAATGTGAAATGGAAAGTGGAATGGAGTGTGGAATGGAAAGCGTAATGGAACGGAATGGAAGGCGAAACGGAATGTGGAATGAAATGTGTAATGGAATGTCAAATGTAATGAAATGGAATGTGGTATTCAAGCTGGAATGGAATATAATGGAACGTGGAATGGAAAGTGTGATTGAATGTTTGGAATGTGGAATGGAATGTGGAATGGAATGGAGTGGAATCATGAATGGAATATCAAATGGCATGGAATGGAATGTGGAATGGAAGGTGAAATGGTATGTGGATTGTAATGTGCAATAGAACGTGGAATGGAAGGTGAAATGGTATGTGGATTGGAATGTGCAATAGAACGTGGAATGAAACGTCAAATGGAAAGTGGAATGGAATGGAATGGAACGTGTAATGGAATGTGGAATGGAATGGAATGGAATGGAACTTGTAATGGAATGTGGAATGGAATGGAATGGAATGCAGAATGGAATGTGGAATGGAATGGAATGGAATGTGGAATGGAATGGAATGGAAAGTGGAAAGTAATGTGGAATGGAATGTGGAATGTAACGGAATGTAATGTGGAAAGTAATGTGGAATGGAATGTGGATAGGAAAGTGGAATGGAATATAATGTAATGTGGAATGGAACGTGGAAAGAATAGAATGGAACTTGGAAATGAACGTGGAAAGGAAAGTGGAATGGAATGTGGAATGTAATGGAATGCAATGTGGAATGCAATGGAAAATTAAGTGGAATGGAATGGTAAAGTCTGTGTAATGGAATGGAATGGAAATTGGAATGGAATGTGGCATAGAATGCAGAATGGAATGTGGAATGGAATGTGGAGTGGAACGGAATGGAATGTGGAATGGAATGTGGAGTGAAGTGTGGAATGGAATGAGGAATGGAACGGAATAGAAAGTGGAATGGAACGTGGAATGGAATATGGAATGGAACGTAAAATGGAATGGAATGGAATATGGAAAGGAACGTGGAATGGAATGTGGAAACTATTGGAATGTAGAAAGTAACAAAATGCAATGTTTAATGGAATGGAATGGAAAGTGCAATTGAATGAGGAATGGAATGGAATGGAATGTGAAATGGAATGTGGAGTTGAATGGAATGGAAGGCGGATTCGAACTTGGAATGGAATGTGGAATGGAACGGGGAATAGAACGTCGAATGGAATGGAATGGGATGTGGAATGGAATAGAAAGGAATGTGGAATGAAAGGTGGAAAGGAATTGACTTGAATGTGGAATGGAATGTGAAATGTAATGTGGAATGGAATGTGAAATGGATTGCGGAAGGGAATGTGGAATGGAATTTAATGGAATGTAGAATGGAATGTGAAAAGCAATGTGGAATGGAATGTGGAAAGAAAAGTGAAATGGAATGTGAAATGGAATGTGGAATGGAATGCTATGGAATGTAGAACGGAATGTGGAATGGAATGGAATGGAATGTGGTATGGAATGTGGAATGGAATGTGGAATAGAAAGTAATGTAATGGAATTAAATTGGAATGGAATGTGGAATGGAGTGTGGAAGGGGACGCAATGGAATGTGAAATGGAATGTGGAATGCAAAGTGCAATTGGACGTGGAGTGGAAAGGAATGGAATGTGGAATGGAACTTGTAATGGTATGGAGGCGAACGTGCAATGGAAGATGGAATGGAACGTGAAATGAAACGTGCAATTGAGTGTGGAAGGCAACTTGGAAAGGAATGTAAAACAGAATGTGGAATGGAAAGTGGTATGGAATGGAATGTGGAATGGAACGTGGATCGGAATGCAATGCAATGGGGAATGGAATGTGGAATGGAATATGGAATGGAACATGGAATGGATTGGAATGGAACGTTGAATGGAATGTGTTGGAATGTGGAATGGAATGTGTAATGGAATGGACTGTATTTTGGAATAGAAAGGATTGGAATGGAATGGAATGCGGAATGGAATAAATTTGAATGCAGAATGGAATGGAATGGAATGTGGAATTCAACTGAATGAAATGGAATGGAATATAGAATGGAATGTGGAATACATAGTGGAATAGAATGTGGAATGGAATGGAATGGAATGAAATGGAATGGAATGTGGAATGGAATGGATTGGAATGTAGAAATTAATGTGGAATGGAATGGAATGGAATGCGGAATGAAATGGATTGGAATGTAGAAGGGAATGTGGAATGGAATGCAATGAAATGTGGAATGGAACGGAAAGGAATGTGGAATGGAATGTGGAATGGAATGGAATGTGGAATGGAATGGAATGGAATGGAATGTGCAATGGAATGGAACGGAATGGAATGGAATGTGGAATGGAATGGAATAGAAAGTGGAATGGAATGGAAAGGAATGGATTGGAATGTGGAGTGGAATGGAATGGAAAGTGGAATGGAATCGAAAGTGGAGTGGAATATGGAATGGAATGGAATGTGGAATGGTTTGGAATGGAATGTTATGGAATATGGAATGGAATTTAATGGAATGTGGCATGGAACTTGGAATGTTATGGAATAGAACGTGCAATGGAACGTGGAAGGGAACATGGAATGGAACGTGGAAAGGATTGTGGAAAGGAAAGTGGAAAGGAATGTGCATTGGAATGTGGAATGGAAAGTGGAATGGAATGGAATGAAAGGTGGAATGGAACGTGTAACCGAATGGATACCAACGTTGAATGGAATGTGGAATTGAATGTGGATTGGACTGGAATGTGGAATGGAATGGAATGAAACGTGGAAAGGAACGTGGAACGGAATGGAATACAAAGTGGAATGGAAAGTGGAATTCAATGTGGAATGAAATGGAATGGAATGTGTAATGGAATGGAATGAAACGTGGAATGGAGCGTGGAATGGAATGAGGAATGGAAGGTGGAATGTAACGAGGAATGAAACTTGGAATGGAAAGTGCAATGGAAGGTGGAATGGAACGGAATGGAATGTGGAATGGAATGGAAGGGAACGTGGAATGGAACATCGAATGGAACGTGAAATGGAACGTGGAATGGTTTGCGGACTGAAAGGTGGAATGGAATGTGGAATGGAATGGAATTGAATGTGCAATGGAAAAGAATGGAATGTGTAATGGAAAGGAATGGAATGTGGATATCAATGGAATTGTATGGAATGTGGAATGGAATTGTATGGAATGTGGAATGGAATGGAATGGAATGGAATAGAACGTGGAATGGAATGGGATGGAATGTGGAATGGAAAGGAATGCAATGTGGAATGGAATAGAATGGAATGTGGAACGGAATAGAATGCTATGTGGAATGAAGTGGAATGGAATGTGGAATGGAATGCATTGGAACGTGGAATAGAATGTGGAATGGAATGGAATGGAATGGAAAGTGGAATGTAATGGAATGGAATGTGGAATAGAATGGAATGCAATGGAATGCTGAATGGACTGGAATGGAATGTGGAATGCAATGGAATGCAAAGGTATGTGTAATTGAAAGGAATGCAATGTGGTATGGAATGGAATAGTGTATGGAATGGAATGAAATGGAACCTGAAACAGAGTGTTGAATGGAATGTCCAATGGAAAGAGGGATGTAATTGAATGTAATGTGGAAAGGAATGGAATGGAATGTGTAATAAAATTTAATGGAATGGAATATGCAATAGAATGGAATGGAATTGAATGGAATGCCGAATCGAATGGAATGGATTGTGGAATGCACCGTAATGGAATGGAAAGTGAAATAGAATGGAATGGAATGTGGAATGGAATGCAATTGAACGGGAATGTAATGGAGTGGAATGTGGAATGGAATTGAATGGAATGTTGAATTGAATTTAATTGAATGTGGAATGGAATGGAATGGAATGGCATGTGGAATGGAATGTGGAATGGAACTTGGGATATAATAGAATGGAATGTGGAATGCAATGGATTGGAATGTGGAATTGAATGGAATGGATTGTGGAACGGAATGGAAAGTGAAATGGAATAGAATGGAATGTGGAATGGAATGGAATGGAATGTGTAATGGAATGGAATGGAATGCAAAGGAAAGTGAAAAGCAATGTGGAATGGAATGTGAAATGTAATGTGGAATGGAATGTGGAATGGAAAGTGCAATGGAATGAAATGGAACGTGGAATGGAACGGAATGGAATGGAACGAGTAAAGGAACTTTGAATGGAACATGGAATGGAATGTGGGATGTAATGTGGAATGGAACATAATGGAATGTGGAATGGAATGTGGAATGGAATGGAATGTTGAACGGAATGAGAAATGGAATGGAATGGAAAGTGGTTGGAGTGTGGAATGGAATGTGGAATGGATAGGGGAATGAAACGTGGAATGGAATTTGTAATGGAACGGAAAGGAATTTGTAATGGAATGTGGAAAGGAACGTGAAATGGAATGTGTAATGAAATGGAACGCGGAATGGAATCTGGAATGGAATTGAAAGGCATGTGGAATGGAATGATTTGGAATGTGGAAAGGAATGTGGAATGGAATGCAAAGGAATGTGCAACGGAACGGAATGGAATGTGGAATGGAATAATGGAAAGTGGAATGGAACAGAATGGAATGTGGAATGGAAAGTGGAATGGAAGGTGGAATGGAATATGGAATGGAACATAATGGAAAGTGGAATTGAATGCGGAATGGAGTGTGGAATGGAATGTGGAATGGAACGGAATGGAATGTGGAATGGAATGTGGAAAGGAATGTGGAATGGAATGGAATTGATTGTGGAATGAAATGGAATGGAATGGGATGGAATATGGAATGTAATGGAAAGGAATGTGGAATGGAACGTGGAAAGGAATGTGGAATGGAACGTGGAAAGCAGTGTGGAATGAAACGTGGAATAGAAAGTGGAATGGAAGGTGGAACAGAATGGAATGTAATGTGGAATGGAGTGGAATGCAATGTGGAATAGAATTGAATGGGATGTGGAATGGAATTGAATGGAATGTGGCATGGAATGGAATGAAATTTGGAATGGAATGTGGCATGGAATGGAATGGAATAAAATTTTGAATGGAATGGACTGGAATTTGGAATGGAATGGAATGCAATGGAATGGAATGTGGAATGGAAAGGAATAGAATATGGAATGCAATGTGGAATGGAACGGAATGCAATGTGGTATGTAACGGAATTGGATGCTGAATGAAATGGAATGGATTATGGAATGCAACGGAATGGAATATGGAATGGAATGGAATGAAATGTGGAATGGAAAGATATGGATTATGGAATGGAATGGAATGTGGAATGGAACGTAGAATGGAACGTGGAATGGAATTGAAGGGAAAGTGGAATGGAACGTGGAATGGAACATGGAATGGAATGGAATGGAATGGAAAGCAATGGAACGGAATGTGGAATAGAATGGAATGCAAAGTGCAGTGGAATGGAATGCAATATGGAATGGGATTTGGAATGGAATGGAATGGAATGTAGAATGGAATGGAATGGAAAGGAATGTGGAATGGAATGTGGAATGGAATGTGGAATGGTATGTGGAAAGGAACGTGGAAAGGAATGTGGAAGGGAAAGCGGAATGGAAGGTGCAATGGAATGTGGAATGGATTGTGGAACGGAAAGGAATGGAAAGTGGAATGAAATGTGGAATGGAATGCAGTGCAATGCGGAATGGAATGGGGAATGGAATGTGGAATGCAATGTAATGGAAAGTGGAATGGAATATGGCATGGAAAGTGGAATTCAATGGTTTGGAATGTGGAACGTACTGTGGAATGGAATGGAATGGAATAAGGAATGGAAAGTTTAATGGAACGTGGAGTGGAAGGTGGAATGGTATGTGGAATGGAATGGAATGTAATTGAATGTGGAATGGAATGGAATGGAATGTGTAATGGAATGTGAAATGGAATGGGGAATGGAATGTTGAATGGAATGGAATGTGCAATGGAATGTGGAATGGAATGTGGAATAGAATGTGCAGTAGAATGTAGAATGGAATGTGGAATGGAATGGAATTCAACGGAATGTGGATTACAATGTGAAAAAACTGTGGAATGGAATGTGGAATTGAATGGATTTGAATTTGGAATGGAATGGATTTCAATGTGGAAAGGAAAGTGTAAGGGAATGCAATGCAATGTGGATTGGAGCGGAATGGAATGTGGAATAGAATGTGTAATGGAGAGTGGAAAGGAATGGAACGGAATGTGGGATGGAACGTGGAATGGTGTGTGCAATGGAATGTGGAACGGAACGGAATGGAATTTGTAATGGAACGTGGAGTGGAGAGTGGAATGGAATGTGGAATGGAATCGAATGGAATGTGGAATGGAACATGGAATGTAATGTGGAAAAGAATGTGGAATGGAAATTGGAATGGATTCGAATGCAACGTTAAATGGATTGGAATGCGATGTGGAATGGAACGTGGAATGGAACGTGGAATGGAACATGGAATGGACGTAGAATGGAACGTGGAGTGGAATGGAATGGAGCATGGAATGGAACGTGCAATGGAACGTGGAATGGAATGGAATGGAATGTGGAATGGAATGGAATGGAATGTGGAATGGAATGTGGAATGGAATGTGGAAAGGATCGGAATGTGCAAAGGAAAGGAATGGAATGTGGATTGGAAGGAAATGGAAGGAGAAATGGAATGTGAACTGGAAGGTGACACGGAACGGAATGGAACGTGGAATGAAATGGAATAGAACGTGGAATGAAATGTGGAATGGAACGTGGAATGGAATGTCGGATGCAATGGAATGCAATGTTGAATGCAATGTAATAGAATGTGGAATAGAATGTGGAATGGAACGGAATGGAAAGTGAAATGGAATGTGGAAAGGAATGTGGAATGGAAAGGAGTGAAATGTCGAACAGAATGTGGATTTTAATTGAATGGAAATTGGAATGGAAAGGAATGGAAATTTGAATGGAATTTGGACTGGAATGCATTGGAATGTGGAATGCATTGTGGAATGGAATGCAATGGAATGTGGAATGGAAGGTGGAATGGATTGTGGAACGGAAAGTGGAATGTAATGAGGACAGTAAAGCATCGGAATGTGGAATCGAATGTGGAATGGAGTAGAATGGAATGTGGAATGGAATGTGGAACGGAATGTGGACAGGAATGCAATGCAAAGTGCAACGGAATGTGGAATGGAATGGAATGGAATGTAGAACGGAATTTGGAATGGAATGGAATGGAATGTGGAATGGAATGCGGAATGGCGTGGAATGGATTATTGAATGGAGTGGAATGGAATGTGGAATGGAACGTGGAATGGAATGTGGAATGAAATGTGGAATGGAATGGAATCGAAAGTGGAATGGAACGTGGAATGACATGTAATGCAACGTGAAATGGAAAGTGGAATGGAAAGTGGAAAGGAATATGGAATTGAATGTGCAATGTATTGTGGAATGGAACGTGGAATGTAAAGGAATGGAAAGTGGAATGGAACGTGGAATTGAATGAATGGAATGTGGAGTGAAACATGGAATGGAATGTGTAATGAAACGTGGAATGGATCATGGAATGGAACGTGGAATGGTATGTAGAATGGAAGGTAAAGGAATGTTGAATGAAAGAGAATGGAATGTGGAATGGAATGTGGAATGGAATGTGGAAGGAAGGTAGAATGGAACGGAATGGAATGTGGAATGGAATTTAATGGAATGCAGAATGGAATGTGGAACGGAAAGGAATGGAATATGAAACGGAATGTGGAATGGAATGGACTGTGTAATGGAATGTAATTTAATGGTAGGGAATATGGATTGGAATGGAATGTAAAGTGCAGTGGAATCTGGAATGGAATGGAAAGGAACGTGGAATGGAACATGCAACTGAATGTGGGATGGAACACAGAATGGAAAGTGGAATGGAACGAGGAAAAAAATGTCGAATGGAATGCAGTGGAATGTAGAATGGAAGGGAAAGTAATGTGTAATGGAATGTGGAATGGAAGATAATATAATGCGTAACGGAATGTGGAATGGAAAGGAATGAAATGGAATGGAATGTGGAATAGAAAGGAATGGAACACGGATTGGAATGGAATGGAATGTGTAATGGAAAGGAATGGAATGCGGAATGCCATGGAATGGTATGGAAAGTTGAATGCAATGGAATGGAATGGAATGGAATGTGCAATGGAATGGAATGGAATGTGGAATGGAATAGAATGGAACGTGGAACAGAATGGAATGGAATGTGGAATTGAATGGAGTGGAATCGAATGTGGAATAGAGTGGAGTGGAATGGAATGGAAAGTGAAATGGAATGTTGAATGCAATATGAAATGGAATGTGGAATGGAAGGTGGAATGGAAACTGGAATGGAATGAAATGGATCATGGAATGGAATGGAATGGAACGTGGAATGGAACGTGGAATGGAAATTGGAATGGAATGTGGAATGGAAAGGGGTGGAATGTGGAATGGAATGTGAAATGGAATGTGCAATGGAATGTGGAAAGGAATGGATTGGAATGTGCAGTGGAATGTGGAACAGAATGCAATGGAACGTGGAATGGAACATGGAAGCGAACGTGGAATGTATCGTGGAATGAAATGTAGAACGGATCGTGGAATGAAATGTGGAATCTAAATGAATGGAATGGAATGTGGAATGGAATGTCGAAAGGAAAGGAATGGAATGAGGAATGGAATGTGGAGTGTAATGGAATGGAATGTGGAATAGAATGGAATGGAATGGAATGGAATGCGGAATAGAATGGAATGGAATGGAATGGAATGCGGAATTGAATGGAATGGAATGTGGAATGCAAAGAAATGGAATGGAATGTAGAATTGAATGGAATGGAATGTGGAATGTAATGGAATAGAAGGTGGAATAGAATAGAATGGAATGGAATGTGGAATAGAATGGAAGGCAATGGAATGGAATGCGGAATGGAATGGAATGGAATGTGGAATGCAACAGAATGGAAAGAAATGTGGAATTAATTGCAAAGGAATGTGGAATGGATTGGAATAGAATTGTCAATGCAATGGAATGGAACGTGGATTAGAATGTGGAATGTCATGTGGAATGGAATGTGGAATGTAATGGAATGGAATGTGGAATGGAAAGTAATAGAAAGGAAGGTGGAGTAGAATGGAATGCAATGGAATGCAAAGCAGAATGGAATGGAATAGAATGTAGAATGGAATCTTGAGTGGAATGTGGAATGGAATGTGCAATGGAATGCGGAATGGAAAGGAATGTAATTTGGAATGAAATGTGGAATGTAATGTGGAATGGAATGTGGAATGGAAAGTGGAATGGAATGGAACGGAATGTGGAATGGAATGGAACGGAATGTGGATTGGAATGTGGAATGGAATGAAATGGAACATGGAATGGAAGGTGGAATGGAACGTGGAAGGGAACTTGGAATGGAATGAAATGTGGAATGGAATGTGGAATGGAATGCGAAATGGAAGGTGGAAAGGATTGTTGAATGGAATGCGGAATGGAATGGAAAGGAATGTGGAATGGAATGTGGAATGGAATCTGGAATGGAATGTGGAATGGAATGTCAAAGTGAATATGAAATGGAATAGAATGGAATGTGGAAAAGTATGGAATGGGATGTGAAATTGAATGGAATGGAATGGAATGCGGAACAGAATGAAATGGAATGGAATGGAATGCGGAATGGATTGAAATGGAATGTGGAAAGCCATGTAAAGGAATGCAATGTGAAATGGAATGGAATGGAATGTGGAATGTACCAGAGTGGAATGTGGAATTGAATGGAATGGAAAGCAGAATGGAATGTGGAATGGAATGTGGAATGGAATGGAATGGATTGTGGAATGGAATGGAATGGAATCTGAAACAGAATGGAATGGAATGGAATGTGGAATGGAATGTGAAAAGGAAGGTGGAATGGAATGGAATGCGGAATGGAATGGAATGGAATGTAGAATTGAATATGGAAAGGAAAGCAATGGAATGTGGAATGGAATGTGGAATGGAATATGGAATTAAATGAGGAATGGAATGGAATGGAATGGAATGGAATGGAATGCAATGGAATCTATAGCGGAATCGAATGGAATGAAATTCGGATTAGATTTGAATGGAATGTGGAATGGAATTGAATGGAATTCAATGTGAAATTGAGTGTAATGGAATGAAATGGAATGTGGCATAGAATGTGGAATGGAATGGAATGGAATGGAATGTGGAAGGGAATGGAATGGAATCTGGGATGGAATGGAATGAAATGGAATGTGGAATGGAATGGAATGGAATGTGGAATGAAATGGAATGGAATGTGGAATGGAATGCGAAATGGAATGTGGAATGGAATGTGAAATGGAATGTGGAAAGGATTGTTGAATGGATTGTTGAATGGAATGGAAAGGAAAGTGGAATGGAATGCGGAATGGAACCTGGAATGGAATGTGGAATGGAATGTCGAAGTGAATATGAAATGGAATGGAATGGAATGTGGAATGGAATGTGGAATAGAATGTAGAATGGAATGTGGAATGTAATGGGATGGAATGTGGATTGGAATGTGGAATAGAATTTGGAAAGTAATGTGGAATGGTATCTAATGCGGAATAGAATGGATTGGAATGTGGAAAGGAATGTGGAATGGAATGCAAAGGAATGCAGAATGCAAAGGAAAGGAATGTGGAATGGAATGTGGAATGGAATGTTGAAGGGAACGGAATGGAATGTGGAATGGCATGGGGAATGGAGTGTGAAATGGAAAGTGGAACGGAAAGGAATAAAAAGTGGAATGGAATGTGGAAGGGAGTGTGGAAATGGAATGGGGAATGGAATGGAAAGGAATGTGGAATGGAATGTGGAATGGAATGTGCAATGGAATGGAGTGGATTGTGGAATGGAATTGAAACGAATGGTATGAAATTGGAATGGAATGCAACGGAATGTGGAATGGACCTTGGAAAGGATGTGGAAAGGAACGTGGAATTGAACATGGAATGGAAGGTGGATTGGAATGCAATGGAATGTAGAATGGAATGTGGAATTGAATGGAATGGTATATGGAATGGTTTGGAATGTTTAATGGAATGGAATGGAAAGTGGAATTAAAGTTGGAATAGAATGGAATGGAATGTGGAAAGGAATGTGGAAAGGGGTGTGGTGGAATATGGAATGGAAGGTGGAATGGAATGTAATGTGGAATGGAATGGAATGGAACACGGAATTGAAAGTGGAATGGAATGTGGAATGGAATGTATTGGATCATGGAATGGAACATGGAATGGAATGGAAAGGAACGTGGAATGGAAAGTGGAATGGAACGTGGAATGGAACGTGGAATGGAATGGAATGGAATGTGGAATGGAATGTGGAATGGAACGTGGAATGGAATGTAATGCAATATGGAATGGAATGTGGAATGCAACGTGGAATTGAATGTGGAATGGAATGTGGAATGGAAATTTATGTAAAGTGGAAAGAATTCGAATGGAATGTGGAAAGGAATTTAATGGAATGCAGAATGGAATGTGGAATGGAATTGAATGGAATGTGGAAGAGAATGTGGAATGGAATGGAATGTGGAATTTAATGGAATTTAATGCTATGGAATATGGAATGGAATGGAATGTAGCATGCAGCACAATCTGGAATGGAATGAAACGCAAAGTGGAATGGAAAGTGGAATTGAACGTGGAATAGAACGCGGAATGGAACGTGGAATGGAACGTGGAATGAAATGTGGAATGGAATGGAATGGAATGTGGAATGGAAGAGAATGTAATGTGGAATGGAAGGGAATGTAATGTGTAAAGGAACGTGGAATGGAATGGAATGAAATGGAATGGAATGCGGAATGGAATGGAAAGGAATGTGAAATGGAAAGAAGTGGAATGTGGAATGGAATGCAATGTTAAGGCATGTGGAAAGGAATTGAATGGAATGGAATGGAATGTGGAATAGAATGAAATGAAACGTGGAATGGAATGTGAAAGGGAAAGTGGAATGGAACGTGGAATGAAATGTGGAATGGAATGTAGAAAGGAATGGAAGGTGGAATGGAATGTGAAATAGAATGTGGAATTTAATGGAATGCAATGGGGAATGGAATGTGGAATGGAATGGATAATGGAATGAGGAATGTAACGGAATGCAATGCGGAATCGAATGGAATGGAATGCTGAATGGAATGTCAAATGGAATGGAATGGAATGTGGAATGTATTGTGAAGTGGAATGTGGAATGTAAAGGAATAGAATGTGGAATGTAATGTGCAATGGAATTTGGAAAGGAATGGAACGAAACGGAATGGTATGTGGAATGGAATTCTATGGAATGTGTAATAGAAAGGAAAGGAATGTGGAATTGAATGGAATGTTATGGAATGTGGAATGGAATTGAATGGTATGGAATGGAACGTGGAATGGAATGGAATGCAATGTGGAATAGAATGGAATGAAATGGGCAATGGAAAGTGAAATGGATTGCGGAATGGAAAGTGGAATGGAATGCGGAATGGATTGTGGAATGGAAAGTTATGGGATGTGGAATGGAATGGAATGGAATGTGGAATGGAATGGAAAGGAATATGGAATGGAATGAAATGGAATGTTGAAAGGAATGAGGAATGCAATGTCGAAAGGAATGTGGAAAGGAATGGAATGGAAAGTGGAATGGAATGGAATGCAATGTGGAAAGGCAGGGAATAGGATGGTATGTGGAATGGAATGGAATGGAACGGGGAATGCAATGTGGAATGGAATGTGGAATGGAAAGTGGAACGGAATGTATTGTAATGCAATATGGAATGAAATGTGAAATGCAATGAAAAGGAATGCGGAATTGAATGGAATGGAATGTGGAACGGAATGGAACGTAGAATGGAAAAGAATGCAATGTGGATTTTAATGGAATGGAACGTGGAATGGAATCTGAAATGGAATGTATAATGGAATGTGGAATGGCATGAAATGGATCATGGAATGGAATGAATTGGAATGTGGAATGGAAAGGAATAGGAAGAGGAATGGAATGTTTAATGGAACGTGGAATGGCATGTGCAATTGAATGCTGAATGGAACGTGGAATGGAATGGAATGGAATGCGGAATGTAATGGAAAGGACGGTGGAAAGGGATGGATTGGAATATGGAATGTAACGTGGAATGGAACGTCGAATGGAACGGAATGGAACGTATAACGGAATGTGGAATGGTAAGGAATTAAATGCGCAATACTATGGAATTGAATGTGGAATGCAACGTGGAATGGAATGTGGAATGGTATGGAATGGAATGTGGAATGGAATGTGGAATGGAATGGAAAGGAATGCTTAACGGAATGTGGAACGGAATGGAATGGAATGTGGAATGGAATGTGGAATGGAATGTAATGGAATGCTTAACAGAATGTGGAATGGAATGGAATGGAATGTGGAATGGAATTTTGAAAGGAAGGTGGAATGGAATGTGGAATGAAATGTGGAATGGAGTGTGGAATGGAATGTGGAATGGAATGGAATGGAATGTGGAATGGAATGAGGAATGGATTGTGGAATGGAATGTGGAATGGACAGGAATTTAATGTGGAATGGAATGTGAAATGGAATGTGCAATGGAATGGAATGGATTGTGGAATGGAATGTAAAGGAATGGTATGGAATATGGCATGGATTGTGGATTAGAACAGAATGGAATGGTAAGGAATATGAAATGGAATACATGGGAATGTGGAATTGAACGTGGAAAGGAACGCGGAATGGAACATGAAATGGATCGTGGAATAGAAGGTGCAATAGAATGGAATGGATCGTATAATGGAATGTGGAATGGAATGGAATGGAATGCGGAATGGAATGTGGAATGGAAAGTGTAATAGAAAGTGGAATAATAAGTGGAATGGAACGTGGAATGTAATTGAATGGAATGTGAAATGCAATGGTACGGAATGTGGAATAGAATGGAATGGAATG
This sequence comes from Pongo abelii, assembly GCF_028885655.2. Taxonomy (NCBI): domain Eukaryota; kingdom Metazoa; phylum Chordata; class Mammalia; order Primates; family Hominidae; genus Pongo; species Pongo abelii. The sequence goes on along the minus strand of NC_085929.1, from coordinate 11,277,927 downwards.
GAATGTGGAATAGAATGGAATGGAATGGAATGCGGAATGGAATGGAATGGAATGTGGAATGCAATGTAATTGAATGGAATGTGAAATGGAATGGAACGGAATGTGGAATAGAATGGAATGGAATGGAATGTGGAATAGAATGGAATGGAATGGAATGCGGAATGGAATGGAATGGAATGTGGAATGCAATGTAACGGAATGGAACGTGAAATTGAATGGAATGAAATATGAATTTGAATGAAATGGAAAGTGGAATGGAATGGAATGGAATGCTTAACGGAATGTGGAATGGAATGGAATGGAATGTGGAATGGAATTTTGAAAGGAAGGTGGAATGGAATGTGGAATGAAATGTGGAATGGAGTGTGGAATGGAATGTGGAATGGAATGGAATGGAATGTGGAATGGAATGAGGAATGGATTGTGGAATGGAATGTGGAATGGACAGGAATTTAATGTGGAATGGAATGTGAAATGGAATGTGCAATGGAATGGAATGGATTGTGGAATGGAATGTAAAGGAAAGGTATGGAATATGGCATGGATTGTGGATTAGAACGGAATGGAATGGTGAGGAATTTGAAATGGAATACATGGGAATGTGGAATTCAACGTGGAAAGGAACGGGGAATGGAACATGGAATGGATCACGGAGTGGAAGGTGCAATAGAATGGAATGGATTGTATAATGGAATGTGGAATGGAATGGAATGGAATGTGGAATGGAATGTGGAATGGAAAGTGTAATAGAAAGTGGAATAATAAGTGGAATGGAACGTGGAATGTAATTGAATGGAATGTGAAATGCAATGGAACGGAATGTGGAATAGAATGGAATGGAATGGAATGTGGAATAGAATGGAATGGAATGGAATGCGGAATGGAATGGAATGGAATGTGGAATGCAATGTAATGGAATGGAACGTGAAATTGAATGAAATGAAATATGAATTTGAATGAAATGGAAAGTGGAATGGAATGGAATGGAATGCTTAACGGAATGCGGAATGGAATGGAATGGAATGTGGAATGGAATTTTGAAAGGAAGGTGGAATGGAATGTGGAATGAAATGTCGAATGGAGTCTGGAATGGAATGTGGAATAGAATGGAATGGAATGTGGAATGGAATGAGGAATGGATTGTGGAATGGAATGTGGAATGGAAAGGAATTTAATGTGGAATGGAATGTGAAATGGAATGTGCAATGGAATGGAATGGATTGTGGAATGGAATGGTATGGAATATGGCATGGATTGTGGATTAGAACAGAATGGAAAGATAAGGAATATGAAATGGAATGCATGGGAATGTGGAATTGAACTTGGAAAGGAACGGGGAATGGAACATGGCATGGATCGTGGAATGGAAGGTGCAATAGAATGGAATGGATCATATAATGGAATGTGGAATGGAGTGGAATGGAAAGTGTAATGGAATGTGGAATGGAATGGAATGGAATGAGCAATGGAATGTGGAATGGAAAGTGTAATAGAAAGTGGAATAATAAGTGGAATGGAACGTGGAATGTAATTGAATGGAATTTGAAATGGAATGGAACGGGATTTGGAATAGAATGGAATGGAAAGGAATGTGGAACAGAATGGAATGGAATGGAATGCGGAATGGAATGGAATGGAATGTTGCATGCAATGTAATGGAATGGAATGTGAAATTGAATGTAATGAAATATGAATTTGAATGAAATGGAAAGTGGAATGGAATGGAATGGAATGCTTAAAGGAATGTGGAATGGAATGGAATGGAATGTGGAATGGAATGTGGAATGGAGTGTGGAATGGAATGTGGAATGGAACGGAATGGAATGTGGAATGGATTGAGGAATGGATTGTGGAATGGAATGCGGAATGGAAAGGAATTTAATGTGGAATGGAATGTGAAATGGAATTTGCAATGGAATGGAATGGATTGTGGAATGGAATGTAATGGAATGGTATGGAATATGGCATGGATTGTGGATTATAACGGAATGAAATGGTAAGAAATATGAAATGGAATAAATGGGAATGTGGAATTGAATGTGGAAAGGAACGGGGAATGGAACATAGAATGGATCATGGAATGGAAGGTGCAATGGAATGGAATGGATCGTATAATGCAATGTGGAATGGAATGGAATGGAAAGTGTAATGTAATGTGGAATGGAATGGAATGGAATGTGCAATGGAATGTGGAATGGAAAGTGTAATAGAAAGTGGAATAATAAGTGGAATGGAACGTGGAATGTAATTGAATGGAATGTGAAATTGAATGGAACGGAATGTGGAATAGAATGCAATGGAATGGAATGTGGAATGGAATGGAATGGAATTTAACGCGGAATGGAATGGAATGGAATGTGGAATGCAATGGAATGGAATTGAATGTGAAACTGAATGGAATGAAATATGAATTTGAATGAAATGGAAAGTGGAATGGAATGGAATGGGGATTGGAATGGAATGGAATGTGTAATGGAAAGGAATGGAAAGTGGAATGGAATGTGGAATGGAATGGAATGTTATAGAATATGGAATGGAATGGAATGTCGAATGGAATAAGGAATGGAATGGAATGGAATGTGGAATGGAACGTGGAAAAGAACGTGGAATGGAACGTGTAATGTAATGGAATAGGACGTGGAATGGAATGTGAAATGGAATGTAATGAAACGTGCAATGGAATGTGAGATGGAATGGAATGGAATGTGGAATGGAATGTACAATGTTATGTGCAAAGTAATGTGGAATGGAATGTTGAATGGAAAGTGGAATTGAATGGAATGGAATGGGGAATGGAATGGACTGGAATGTGAAATGGAATGTAGAATGAAATGTGGAACGGAATGTGGAATGGAACGTAGAACGGAAATTCGAATGGAATGGAATGGAACGTGTAATGGAATGTGGAAAGGAATGAAATGGAATGTGCAATGGCACGTGTAATGGAAAGTGGAATGCAATGGAATGGAATCAGGAATGTAATGTACAATGGAATGGAATGGAAAATGGAATGGAACGAGGAATGGAACATCGAATGGAATGGAATGGAACGTGTAATGGAATGTGGAAAGGAATGAAATGGAATGTGCAATGGCACGTGTAATGGAAAGTGGAATGCAATGGAATGGAATCAGGAATGTAATGTACAATGGAATGGAATGGAAAATGGAATGGAACGAGGAATGGAACATCGAATGGAATGGAATGGAACGTGTAATGGAATGTGGAATGAAATGGAAAGGATTTTGGAATGTAATGTGTAATTGAATGTGGAATGTAATGGAATAGAATGTGGAATGTGGAATAGAATGTGGAATGGAATAGAATGGAATGTGCAATGGAATGTGAAACGGACTGGAATGGTATGTGGAATGGAATGTGGAATGGACTGGAATGGAATCTGAAATGGAATTGTGAGTGAAAGGTGGAGTGGAATGTGGAACGGAATGGAATGGAGTGTGTAATGGAAAGGAATTGAATGTGCAATGGAACGTTTAACGGAATGTGCAATGGAATGGAACGGATTGTGGAATGGAATGGAATGGAATTGTATGGATTATGGCATGGAATGTGGATTGGAATGGAATGGAATTTTTTGGAATATGGAATGGAACTAAATGGAATGTGGAATGGAACGCGGAAAGGAACAGGGAATGGAATGAGTAATGGAACATAGAATGGAAGGTGGAATGGAAATTAATGGAACGTGGAATGCAATCTGGAATGGAATGGAATGGAAAGTGTAATGGAATGTGGGATGAAATGGAATGGAATGTGGAATGGAATGTGGAATGGAAAATGGAATAGAATTTGGAATGGTACTTGGAATGGAATGTGGAACGTAATTGAATGGAATGTGGAATGAAATGGAATGGAATGTGGAATAGAATCGAATGGAATGGAAAGCAGAATAGAATGGAATGGAATGGAATGGAAAACGGAATGGAATGGAATGGAATGTGGAATGTAATGGAATGGAATGGAATGTGAAATTGAATGAAATGGAATGTGGAATGGAATGGAATGGTATGGGGAAAGGAATGGAATGGAATGTGGAATGGAACGCAATGGAATGTGGAATGGAATGTGGAAAGGAATGTGCAATGTAATGGAATGGAGTGTGGAATGGAATTGTATGGAATGTCGAATATAATGGAATGGAATTGAATATGTAATGGATGGAATGGAATGTGGAATGGAATGGAATGTGGAACAGAATGGAACGTGGAATGGAATGGAATGCAATGTGAATTGGAATGGAACGGAATATGGAATGGAATGCAATGGAAAGTGAAATGGAATGTTTAATTGAATGAGAACTGGAAGGTGAAATGGAAAGTGGAATGGTATGTGGAATGGAACGGAATGGAATGTAGAATGGAATGTGGAATGGAATGAGGAATGGAACGTGGAAAGGAACGTGGAAAGGAATGAAATGCAATATGGAATGGAATGTGGAATGGAATGGAATGGAACGTGGAATGGAATGTGCAAGGGAATGTGGAAAGGAATGGAATGAAATTTCGAATAGAATGTGGAGTGGAATGGAATGGAATGTAGAATGGAATGAAATGGAATCTGTAATGGATTCTTAAGTGGAATGTGGAATGGAATGTGAATTGGAACGAAATGGAATGTGGAATGGAATGTGGAATGGAATGTGGAATGGAAAGGAATGCACAGACATATGTAATGAGGAATGGAATGTGGAAACGAAAGTGGAATGGAAAGGAATGGAATGTGGAATGGAACCTGGAATGCAAGGGAATGGAACGCGGAATGGAACTTGGAATGGAACGTGGAATGGAACATGGAATGGAGAGTGGAATGGAATGGAACATGGAGTGGAACGTGGAATGCACCGTGGAAGGGAATGTGGAATGTAATGAAATGTGGAAAGAAATGGAATGTGGAATGGAATGCTGAAAGAATTGTGGAATGGAATGGAATGGTATAGAATATGGAAAGGAATGGAATGGAATGCGGAATGGAAGATGGAAAGGAACATGGAATGGAACATGGAATGGAATGGAATGGAACGTGGAATAGAAGCTGGAATGGAATGGAATGAAAAGTGCAATGGAAATGAATAGAATGTGTAATGGAAGCGAATGGAATGTGAAATGCAATCGAATAGTATGGATTGTGGAATGGAATGGAATGGAATGGAATGGAACGTGGAGTGGAATGGAATGGAATGTGGAATGGAATGGTTTGGAATGTGGAATTGAATGCAATGGAACATGGAATACAAAGTGAAATGGAATGTGGAAAGTAATGTGGAATGGAATGGAATGGAATGTGGAATGTAATGTAATGGAATGTGGAATAGAATGGAAAGGAATGAAATGGAATGGGGAATGTACTGGAATGGAATGTGGAATGCAATGGAATGGAAAGGAATGTGGAATTGAATGGAATGTAATGTGGTATGGAGTGGTATACTATATGGAATGGAAGGGAATGAAACGTGGAATGAATGTGGAATGGAATGAGGAATGGAATGGAATGGAATGTGTAATAGAATGGAATGAAATGGAATGTGGAATAGAATGGAATGAAATTGAATGAAATGTGGAATCGAAAGGAATGGAATTTGGAATGCAATGTAATGGAACGGAATGTGAAATGGAATGGAATGTGGTATGGAAGAGAATGGAATGTGGAATGCAATGTAATGGAATATGGAATGGAATGGAGGGGAATGTGGAATGGAATAGAATGGAATGTGGAAAAGAATGGAATGGAAGGGAATGTGGAATGGAAAGAGGAATGGAACGTACAATGTAATTGAATAGAATGTGGAATGGAATGGAATGGAATGTGAAAAGGAATGGAAAGTGGAATGGAATGGAATGGAATGTGGATTCGAACGGAAAGGAATATGTAATGAAAAGGAATGGAATGGAATGGAAAGTGAAATGGAATGTGGAATGGAATGTGAAATGTAATGTGGAATTGAATGTGGAATGGAAAGTGGAATGGAATGGAATGGTAAGTGGAAAGGAATAGAATGGAATGGAAAGTGAAATGGAATGGAAAGGAAAGAGAAATGGCATGGAATGGAATGTGGAATTGAATAGAATGTAATGTGGAATAGAATGCAATGGAATGGAATGTTGAATGAAATGGAATGGAATGTGGAATTGAATGGAATTAAATGTGGAATGGAATGGAATGGAATGCAATGTGGAGTGGAAGGGGAATGGAATGGGATGGAATGTGAAATGGAATGTGAAATTGAATGTGGAGTGGAATGGAATGGAACTGGATGGAAAGGAATGTTTAATGCAATGGAAAGGAATGTGGAATGGAATGTGGAAGGGAATGTGGAATTTAATGGAATGTGTAATGGAATGTAAGGGTATGTGTAATGGAATAGAATGGAATGTATAACGGAATTGAATGGAATGTGGAATCGAAAGGAATGCAATGTGGAATGGAATGGAATGGAATGTGGAATGGAATGTTAAATGGAACGTGGAATGGAATGTGAAATGGAATGTGGAATGGAATGCAATGGAATACAGAATGGAATGGAAAGGAATGTGGAATTCAATGGAATGGAATGGAATATGGAATGGAATGTAATTGAAAGGAACTGGGAATGGAATGGAAAGGATTGTGGAATGGAATATGGAATTGCATGGGATGAATTGTGGAATGGAATGTGTAATTGTAAGGACTGGAATGTGGAATGAAATGTGGAATGCAATGGAAAATGGAATGGAATGCAATGGAATGCAATGTGTTATGGAATGGAATTGAATGGTATGGAATTTGGAAAGGAATGAGGAATGGAATGGAGTGGAATGTGTAATGGAATGTGGAATGGAATGGAATGGAATGTGGAATGGAATGGAATTGACTGTGAAATGAAAGTGGAATGGAAAGTGGACTATACCGTGGATTGGAATGGAATGGAAGGGAATGTGGAATGGAAAGTTGAATGGAATGGAGTGGAAAGAGAAATGGAATGTTGAATGGAATGGAATGTGGAATGGAATGGAAAGGAATGGAATGTGGAATGGAATGGAATATGGAATGGAATGTGGAATGGAATGGATTGGAATGTGGAATGGAATGAGGAATGGAATGGAAATGAATGTGGAAAGGAATGTGGAATGGAATTGAATGGAATTTGGAATGGAATTGAATGGAATGTGGAATGGAATGGAATGGATCGTGGAATGGAACGTGGAATGAAACGTGGAATGGAATGGAATGGAATGTGGAATGGAATGTGGAATGGAATAGAATGGAATGTTGTAAGGAATGAGAAATTTAATTTAATGGAATGTGGAATGGAATATGGAAAGTAATGGATTGGAATGTACAATGGAAAGTGGAATGCAATGCAATGGAATGGAATGTGGAATGGAAGGGAATGGGATGTGAAATTCAATGGAATTGAATGGAATGTGGAATGGAATGGAATGGAAAGAAACGTGGAATGGAATGGAATGGATTGTGGAATGGAATATGTAATGGAATGGGATTCAATGTGGAATGGAATGTGAAATGGGATAGAATGGAATGTGGAATGGAATGTGGAATGGAATGAGGAATTGAATGGAATGGAATGTGTTGGAATGTGCAATGGCATGGATTGGAATGTGGAATGGAATGGATTAGAATGGAATGTGGAATCCAAGGAAATGGAATGGAAAGTGTAATGGAAAGGAATTGAATGGAATGCGGAACGGAATGGAAAGGATTCTGGAATGGAATGGAAAGTAATATGGAATGGAATGGAATGGAATGGAATGTGGAATCGTACGGAATGGAATAGAATGGAATGAATTGAGGAATGGAATGAAAATTAATGTGGAAAGGAATGGAATGGAACGTTGAATAGAATTTGGAATAGAATGGGATGGAATGTGGAATGAAATGTAGAATGGAATGTGGAATGGAATGGGGAATGGAATGGAATATAATGGAATATGCAACCGAATGGAATTGAATGTGGAACGGAATGGAAATGAATGTGCAATGGAATGTAGAAAGTAGTGGAATGGAAGGTGGAATGGAATGTGGAATGGAATGGAATGAAATGGAATGTGGAATGGAAGAGAATGGAATGTGAAATGGAATGTGGAATGGAATGGAATGGAATGTGGAATGGAATGAAATGGAAAGTGTAATGTAAAGGAAAGGAATGTGGAAAGGAATAGAATCGAATGTGGAATGGAATGGAATGGAATGTGAAATGGAAGTGAATGGAATGTGGAATGAAATGGAAAGGAATGTGGAATGAAATTGAATGGAATGGAATATAAGGTGGAATGGAATGTGGAATGCTAAGGAATGCAATGTGGAATGGATTGTGGAATGGAATGGAATGGAATATGGAATGAAATGTAATAGAATTGAATGGAATGGAATGTGGAAGGGAACGGAATGGAATGTGGAATTCAGTGGAATGGACTGTGGAATGGAATGGAATGGAAAGTGGAATGGCAGGTGGAGTGGAATTTGGAATGGATTGTGGAATGGAATAGAATTGAATGTGGAATTGAATGGAATGGAATGGAGCGAAGATTGGAACGTGGAATGGAATGTGGAATGGAATGGAATGTGGAATTCAATGGAATGGAAATTAATGTGAAATGGAATGGAATGGAATTAGGAACTGAATGGAATTGAATGTGGAATGGAATGGAATAGAACGTGGAATAGGATGTGGAATGGAATGTGGAAGGTAACGTGGACTGGAAAGAGGAAGGCAATGTTGAATAAAAAGGAATGGAATGTGGAATGGAATAGAATAGAATGGAATGGGTAATGGAATGTGGAATGGAATGTGGAATGGAATGGAATGTGGAATGGAATGGAATGTGGAATGCAATGGAATGGAATGTGGACAGAATGGAATGGAATGTGGAAAGGAATGGAATGTGAAATGGAATGTGAAATGGGATGTGGAATGGAATGTGAAATGGAATGAGGATTGGAATGTGAAATGGAATTTGGAATGGACTGTAAAATGGAATGTGGAATGGAATGAAATGGAAAGTGGAATGGAATGGAATGGAACGTGGAATGGAAGGGAATGGAATGCCGAATGGATTGGAATGGAACGTGGAATGGAATGGAATGGAATGCCGAATGGATTTGAATGGAACGTGGAATGGAATGGATGGTAGCATGCAATGGAAGGGAACCGGGAATGAAATGGAATGGAATGCGGATTCGAATGGAATGGAATGTGGAATGCAATGAAATGTAATGCGCAACGGAATGTGGAATGTAATTGAATGCAATGAGGAATGGAATGTGGAATGGAAAGGAATATGGAATGGAATGGAATGGAATGAAATGCAATGTGTTATGGAATGGAGTTGAATGGAATGGAATTTGGAAAGGAATGTGGAATGGAATGGAATGGAATGTGGAATGGAATGTGGTATGGAATGGAATGGAGTGTGGAATGCAACGTGGAATGGAAAGTGAACTAGAACGTGGAATGGAATGTAGAATGGAATAGAATAGAAGGGAATGTGGAATGGAAAGTGGAGTGGAATGTAGTGCAATGATAAATGGAATGTGGAATGCAATGGAATGTGGAATGGAATGGAAAGGAATGGAATGTGGAATACAATGGAATTGAATGGAATGGAATGTGGAATGGAATGGAATGGAAAATGAAAGGGAAGGGAATGGAATGGAATTGAATAGAATGTGGAATGGAATGGAATGGAATGGAGTGGAATGGGATGTGGAATGGAATGGAATGGAAAGTGGAACGGAAAGGGATGGAATGGATTGTGGAATGGAATGGAAAGGAACGTGCAATGGAATGGAATGGAATGTGGAATGGAATGTAGAATGGAATGGATTGGAATACGGAATGGAATGGTATGGAATGTGGAATGGAATGGAATGGAATGTGGAATGGGATGTGGAATGGAAAGCAATGGAATGTGGAATTGAATGGAATGGAATGTGGATTGGAAAGGAATGGAATGTGGAATGGAATGCAAGGCAATGTGGATAGGAATGTGGAATGGAATGTGGAATGGAAAGTGTAATGAAATAGAATGGAATGTGGAATGGAACGTGGAGTAGAATGGAATGGAAAGTGGAATGGAACTTGGAATGGAACCTTGAATGGAACATGGAATGGAAAGTGCAATGTAATGTGGAATGGAAAGGAATGGAATGTCGAATGGAATGGAATGGAACATGGAATGGAATGGAATGGAATATGGAATTGAATGTGGAATAGAATGGAATGGAATGAGAGTAGAATGTGGAACGGGACGTAATGGAATGCGGAAGGGAACGGAATGGAAAGTTATGGAATGCGGAATGGAGTGGAATGCAATGGTGAAAGGAATTTATTGGAATGCGGAATGTAACCTGGAAAGGAATGTGGAATGGAATGGAAAGGAATATGGAATGGAAGGGAATGGAAAGAGGAATTGAATAGAATGGAAAGGATTGGAATGAGGAATAGAATGGAATGGAATGTAGAATGGAAAGGAATGGAATGTGGAGTGGAATGGAATTGTATGGAAGGTGGAATGGAACGGAAAGTAATGTGGAATAGAATGGAATTGTATGTAATGTGGAATGGAATGGAATGGTATGGAATGGAATGTGAAAAGAATTAGCATGGAGTGATGAATGAAATGGAATGGAATATAGAATTTAATGGAATGGAATGGAATGTGGAATGGAATGGAAAGGAATGGAATGCGGAAAAGAATGGAATGGAATATGGAAAGGAAGGGAATGGAATGGAAACGAACGTGGAATTGAATGGAATTGTATGTGGAGTGGAATGCAATGGAAAGTGGAATGGAATGTGGAATGGAATGCAATGTGAAATGGAATGTGGAATGGAATGGAAAGAAATTGGAATGGAATGGAATGGAGAAAGGAAAGGAATGGAATTTGGAATGGAATGTAATGGTATGGAATGTGGAATGGAAAGGAATGGAATGGAATGGAATGTGGAATGGAAAGGAATGGAATGTGGAATGTCATGTAATGTAATCTGGAATTTAATGGAATGGAATGGAATGTGGAACGCATTGGAATGGAATGGAATGCGCAATGTTATGGAATGGAATGTGGAATGTAATGGAATTGAATGGAATGCTATGGAATGTGGAATGGAAAGGAATGGAATGTGGATAGATGGAATGGTATGGAATGTGGAATGGAACGGAATGGAATGGAATTTGGAATGGAATGCAATGGAAGGTGTAAAGGAAGGGAATGGAATGTGGAATTTAATGGAATACAATGGAATGTGGAAGGGAGTGGAATGGAATGGAACGCGGAATGGAATGCAATGGAATCTGGAAGGAAAAGGAATTGAATGTGGAATTTAATGGAATGGAATGGATTTTGCAATGGAATGGAATGGAATTGAATTCAGAATGGAATGGAATGGAAAGTGGAATGGAATGGCTTGGAATGGAATGTGGAATGGAAAGGAATTGAATGTGGAATGGACTGTGGAATGGAACGTGGAATGCAATGTGCAATCGAATGCGGAATGGAAAGTGGAATTGAAAGGAAAGGAAAGTAGAGTGCAATGTGGAATGGAACGGAATGGAACGTGGAATGCAATGTGGAATGGATGGCGGAATGGAACGTGAAATGGAAAGTGGAATGGATTGGCATGGAAAGTGGAATGGAATGTGGAATGGATGGTGGAATGGAATGCTAGGAAATGTAGAATGAAATGTGATAAGGAATGTAATGGAATGTGGAATGGAATGCAATGGAATGAGGAATGGAATGTATTGGAATGTGGAAAGGAATGTAATGGAATGTGGAATGGAAAGGAAGGGATTATGGAATGCAATGTGGAATGCAATGTGGAATAGAAAGTGGAATGGAATGGAATGGATTGTGCAATGGAACGTCGAATGGAATGGAAGGTAACGTGGAATGGAACTTGGAATGCAACGTGGAATGGAACGTGGAATGGAATGTGGAACGCAGCATGGATTGGAATGTATAAGGGAATGTGGAATGGAATGTGAAAAGGAATGGAATGGAATGTGAAATGGAATCTGGAATGGAATGTGAAATGGAATGGAACGGAATGTGGAATGGAAGGGATTGGAACGTGGAGTGGAATGTGGAAAGGAATGGAATGGAATGGGAATGGAAAGTGGAATGGAATGCAGAATGGATTTTGGAATGGAATGGAATGTGGAATGCAATGGAATGTGGAATGGATTGTGGAATGGTATGTGGTGTGGCACGTGGAATGGAACGCAGTGCAATGTGGAATGGAATGTGGAATTTAATGTGAAATAGAAAATGGAATGGAGTGCAATGTGGAATCGAACATGGAATGAAATGGAATGGAGCGTGGAATGCATCATGGAATGCAACGTGGAATGGAATGTGGAAAGGAAAGTGGAATGGAATGGAATGAAATGTGGAAAGGAAAGCGGAATGGAATGGAATGGAACGTGGAATGGAATGTGGAATGGAATGGAATGTGGAATGGAATGTGGATGGAATGTGGAGTGGAATGGAATGGAAAGTGGAATGAAATGGAATGGGATGTGGCATCTAATGTGGAATGGAACGTGGAAAGGAATGGAATGGAACGTGGAATGGAATGTGGAATGGAAAGGAATGGAATGTGGCATGGAATGTGGAATGGAACGTGGAATGAAATGGAAAGGAATGTGGAATGAAACATGGAAAGGAATGGAACGGAATGTGGAATGGGATGAGGAATGGAAAGTGGAATTTAATGTGGAAAGGAATGTTGAATGGAAAGGAAAGGAATGTGGAATTTAATGTGGAACGGAATGTGGAATGGAACGGAATGCAATGCGGAATGGAATGTGGAATAGAATGGAATGGAATGTTGAATGGAATGGAATGGAATGTGGAATGGAAGGGAATGGAATTCCATGGAATGTGGAATTGAATGGAATGGTTTAAGGAATGGAATGGAAAGTGGAATGGAATGTGGAAAGGAATGAAATGTGAAATGGAATGAGTAATGGATTGGAAAGGAATTTGAAATGGAAAGGAATGGAATGTGGAACGGCATGGAATGGAATGGATTGGAATGTGGAAAGGAAATGAATGGAATGTAGAATGGAAAAGAATGGAATGTGGAATGGAATGCAATGGAATGGTATGGAAAGTGGAATGGAAATGAATGGAATGTGGGATGCAATGGTATGGAATCTGGAATGGAAAGGAATGGAATGTGGAAGGTAATGGAGTGGAATGTGGAATGGAATAGAATGCAATGTGGAATGGCATGGAATGGAATGTGGTATGGAATGAAATGCAACGTGGAATAAAATATGGAATGGAATATGGAATGGAATGTGGAAAGCAATGGAATGGAATGTGGAATGTAACGGAATGGAATGTGGAATAGAATGGAATGGAATGCAATGCAGAATGGAATGGAATGGAATGTGGAATGTATTGGAATGGAAACGAATGTGCAATTCAACAGAATGTAATGTGGTGTGGAATGGAATGTAATGTGGTGTGGAATGGAATGGAACATGGAAGAGAATGTGGAATGGAATGTGGGATGTAATTGAATGTAATGTGGAAAGGTATGGAGTGGAATGTGTAATAGAATGGAATGGAAGGCAATGTGGAATAGAATGGACTAGAATTGAATGGAATGCCGAATTGAATGGAATGGAATGTTTAAGGCAATGTAATGGAATGGAATGTGAAATTGAATGGAATGGAATGTGGAATGGAATGGAAAGGAAAGGGGAATGAAAAGGAGTGGAATGTGAAATGGAATGTGGAATGGAATGTGAAATGGAATGTGGAAGGTAATGGAATGGAATGTGTAATGGAATGAAAAGGAATGTGGAAAGGAATGTGGAATGGAACCGAATGGAATGTGGAATAGAATGTGGATTGGATTTTGGAATAGAATGTGGAAATGAACGGAATGGAATGTGGAAAGGAATGTGGAATGGAATGTGAAATGGAAAGTGGAATGGAGTGTGGAATGGAAAGCGTAATGGAACGGAATGGAAGGCGAAACGGAATGTGGAATGAAATGTGTAATGGAATGTCAAATGTAATGAAATGGAATGTGGTATTCAAGCTGGAATGGAATATAATGGAACGTGGAATGGAAAGTGTGATTGAATGTTTGGAATGTGGAATGGAATGTGGAATGGAATGGAGTGGAATCATGAATGGAATATCAAATGGCATGGAATGGAATGTGGAATGGAAGGTGAAATGGTATGTGGATTGTAATGTGCAATAGAACGTGGAATGGAAGGTGAAATGGTATGTGGATTGGAATGTGCAATAGAACGTGGAATGAAACGTCAAATGGAAAGTGGAATGGAATGGAATGGAACGTGTAATGGAATGTGGAATGGAATGGAATGGAATGGAACTTGTAATGGAATGTGGAATGGAATGGAATGGAATGCGGAATGGAATGTGGAATGGAATGGAATGGAATGTGGAATGGAATGGAATGGAAAGTGGAAAGTAATGTGGAATGGAATGTGGAATGTAACGGAATGTAATGTGGAAAGTAATGTGGAATGGAATGTGGATAGGAAAGTGGAATGGAATATAATGTAATGTGGAATGGAACGTGGAAAGAATAGAATGGAACTTGGAAATGAACGTGGAAAGGAAAGTGGAATGGAATGTGGAATGTAATGGAATGCAATGTGGAATGCAATGGAAAATTAAGTGGAATGGAATGGTAAAGTCTGTGTAATGGAATGGAATGGAAATTGGAATGGAATGTGGCATAGAATGCAGAATGGAATGTGGAATGGAATGTGGAGTGGAACGGAATGGAATGTGGAATGGAATGTGGAGTGAAGTGTGGAATGGAATGAGGAATGGAACGGAATAGAAAGTGGAATGGAACGTGGAATGGAATATGGAATGGAACGTAAAATGGAATGGAATGGAATATGGAAAGGAACGTGGAATGGAATGTGGAAACTATTGGAATGTAGAAAGTAACAAAATGCAATGTTTAATGGAATGGAATGGAAAGTGCAATTGAATGAGGAATGGAATGGAATGGAATGTGAAATGGAATGTGGAGTTGAATGGAATGGAAGGCGGATTCGAACTTGGAATGGAATGTGGAATGGAACGGGGAATAGAACGTCGAATGGAATGGAATGGGATGTGGAATGGAATAGAAAGGAATGTGGAATGAAAGGTGGAAAGGAATTGACTTGAATGTGGAATGGAATGTGAAATGTAATGTGGAATGGAATGTGAAATGGATTGCGGAAGGGAATGTGGAATGGAATTTAATGGAATGTAGAATGGAATGTGAAAAGCAATGTGGAATGGAATGTGGAAAGAAAAGTGAAATGGAATGTGAAATGGAATGTGGAATGGAATGCTATGGAATGTAGAACGGAATGTGGAATGGAATGGAATGGAATGTGGTATGGAATGTGGAATGGAATGTGGAATAGAAAGTAATGTAATGGAATTAAATTGGAATGGAATGTGGAATGGAGTGTGGAAGGGGACGCAATGGAATGTGAAATGGAATGTGGAATGCAAAGTGCAATTGGACGTGGAGTGGAAAGGAATGGAATGTGGAATGGAACTTGTAATGGTATGGAGGCGAACGTGCAATGGAAGATGGAATGGAACGTGAAATGAAACGTGCAATTGAGTGTGGAAGGCAACTTGGAAAGGAATGTAAAACAGAATGTGGAATGGAAAGTGGTATGGAATGGAATGTGGAATGGAACGTGGATCGGAATGCAATGCAATGGGGAATGGAATGTGGAATGGAATATGGAATGGAACATGGAATGGATTGGAATGGAACGTTGAATGGAATGTGTTGGAATGTGGAATGGAATGTGTAATGGAATGGACTGTATTTTGGAATAGAAAGGATTGGAATGGAATGGAATGCGGAATGGAATAAATTTGAATGCAGAATGGAATGGAATGGAATGTGGAATTCAACTGAATGAAATGGAATGGAATATAGAATGGAATGTGGAATACATAGTGGAATAGAATGTGGAATGGAATGGAATGGAATGAAATGGAATGGAATGTGGAATGGAATGGATTGGAATGTAGAAATTAATGTGGAATGGAATGGAATGGAATGCGGAATGAAATGGATTGGAATGTAGAAGGGAATGTGGAATGGAATGCAATGAAATGTGGAATGGAACGGAAAGGAATGTGGAATGGAATGTGGAATGGAATGGAATGTGGAATGGAATGGAATGGAATGGAATGTGCAATGGAATGGAACGGAATGGAATGGAATGTGGAATGGAATGGAATAGAAAGTGGAATGGAATGGAAAGGAATGGATTGGAATGTGGAGTGGAATGGAATGGAAAGTGGAATGGAATCGAAAGTGGAGTGGAATATGGAATGGAATGGAATGTGGAATGGTTTGGAATGGAATGTTATGGAATATGGAATGGAATTTAATGGAATGTGGCATGGAACTTGGAATGTTATGGAATAGAACGTGCAATGGAACGTGGAAGGGAACATGGAATGGAACGTGGAAAGGATTGTGGAAAGGAAAGTGGAAAGGAATGTGCATTGGAATGTGGAATGGAAAGTGGAATGGAATGGAATGAAAGGTGGAATGGAACGTGTAACCGAATGGATACCAACGTTGAATGGAATGTGGAATTGAATGTGGATTGGACTGGAATGTGGAATGGAATGGAATGAAACGTGGAAAGGAACGTGGAACGGAATGGAATACAAAGTGGAATGGAAAGTGGAATTCAATGTGGAATGAAATGGAATGGAATGTGTAATGGAATGGAATGAAACGTGGAATGGAGCGTGGAATGGAATGAGGAATGGAAGGTGGAATGTAACGAGGAATGAAACTTGGAATGGAAAGTGCAATGGAAGGTGGAATGGAACGGAATGGAATGTGGAATGGAATGGAAGGGAACGTGGAATGGAACATCGAATGGAACGTGAAATGGAACGTGGAATGGTTTGCGGACTGAAAGGTGGAATGGAATGTGGAATGGAATGGAATTGAATGTGCAATGGAAAAGAATGGAATGTGTAATGGAAAGGAATGGAATGTGGATATCAATGGAATTGTATGGAATGTGGAATGGAATTGTATGGAATGTGGAATGGAATGGAATGGAATGGAATAGAACGTGGAATGGAATGGGATGGAATGTGGAATGGAAAGGAATGCAATGTGGAATGGAATAGAATGGAATGTGGAACGGAATAGAATGCTATGTGGAATGAAGTGGAATGGAATGTGGAATGGAATGCATTGGAACGTGGAATAGAATGTGGAATGGAATGGAATGGAATGGAAAGTGGAATGTAATGGAATGGAATGTGGAATAGAATGGAATGCAATGGAATGCTGAATGGACTGGAATGGAATGTGGAATGCAATGGAATGCAAAGGTATGTGTAATTGAAAGGAATGCAATGTGGTATGGAATGGAATAGTGTATGGAATGGAATGAAATGGAACCTGAAACAGAGTGTTGAATGGAATGTCCAATGGAAAGAGGGATGTAATTGAATGTAATGTGGAAAGGAATGGAATGGAATGTGTAATAAAATTTAATGGAATGGAATATGCAATAGAATGGAATGGAATTGAATGGAATGCCGAATCGAATGGAATGGATTGTGGAATGCACCGTAATGGAATGGAAAGTGAAATAGAATGGAATGGAATGTGGAATGGAATGCAATTGAACGGGAATGTAATGGAGTGGAATGTGGAATGGAATTGAATGGAATGTTGAATTGAATTTAATTGAATGTGGAATGGAATGGAATGGAATGGCATGTGGAATGGAATGTGGAATGGAACTTGGGATATAATAGAATGGAATGTGGAATGCAATGGATTGGAATGTGGAATTGAATGGAATGGATTGTGGAACGGAATGGAAAGTGAAATGGAATAGAATGGAATGTGGAATGGAATGGAATGGAATGTGTAATGGAATGGAATGGAATGCAAAGGAAAGTGAAAAGCAATGTGGAATGGAATGTGAAATGTAATGTGGAATGGAATGTGGAATGGAAAGTGCAATGGAATGAAATGGAACGTGGAATGGAACGGAATGGAATGGAACGAGTAAAGGAACTTTGAATGGAACATGGAATGGAATGTGGGATGTAATGTGGAATGGAACATAATGGAATGTGGAATGGAATGTGGAATGGAATGGAATGTTGAACGGAATGAGAAATGGAATGGAATGGAAAGTGGTTGGAGTGTGGAATGGAATGTGGAATGGATAGGGGAATGAAACGTGGAATGGAATTTGTAATGGAACGGAAAGGAATTTGTAATGGAATGTGGAAAGGAACGTGAAATGGAATGTGTAATGAAATGGAACGCGGAATGGAATCTGGAATGGAATTGAAAGGCATGTGGAATGGAATGATTTGGAATGTGGAAAGGAATGTGGAATGGAATGCAAAGGAATGTGCAACGGAACGGAATGGAATGTGGAATGGAATAATGGAAAGTGGAATGGAACAGAATGGAATGTGGAATGGAAAGTGGAATGGAAGGTGGAATGGAATATGGAATGGAACATAATGGAAAGTGGAATTGAATGCGGAATGGAGTGTGGAATGGAATGTGGAATGGAACGGAATGGAATGTGGAATGGAATGTGGAAAGGAATGTGGAATGGAATGGAATTGATTGTGGAATGAAATGGAATGGAATGGGATGGAATATGGAATGTAATGGAAAGGAATGTGGAATGGAACGTGGAAAGGAATGTGGAATGGAACGTGGAAAGCAGTGTGGAATGAAACGTGGAATAGAAAGTGGAATGGAAGGTGGAACAGAATGGAATGTAATGTGGAATGGAGTGGAATGCAATGTGGAATAGAATTGAATGGGATGTGGAATGGAATTGAATGGAATGTGGCATGGAATGGAATGAAATTTGGAATGGAATGTGGCATGGAATGGAATGGAATAAAATTTTGAATGGAATGGACTGGAATTTGGAATGGAATGGAATGCAATGGAATGGAATGTGGAATGGAAAGGAATAGAATATGGAATGCAATGTGGAATGGAACGGAATGCAATGTGGTATGTAACGGAATTGGATGCTGAATGAAATGGAATGGATTATGGAATGCAACGGAATGGAATATGGAATGGAATGGAATGAAATGTGGAATGGAAAGATATGGATTATGGAATGGAATGGAATGTGGAATGGAACGTAGAATGGAACGTGGAATGGAATTGAAGGGAAAGTGGAATGGAACGTGGAATGGAACATGGAATGGAATGGAATGGAATGGAAAGCAATGGAACGGAATGTGGAATAGAATGGAATGCAAAGTGCAGTGGAATGGAATGCAATATGGAATGGGATTTGGAATGGAATGGAATGGAATGTAGAATGGAATGGAATGGAAAGGAATGTGGAATGGAATGTGGAATGGAATGTGGAATGGTATGTGGAAAGGAACGTGGAAAGGAATGTGGAAGGGAAAGCGGAATGGAAGGTGCAATGGAATGTGGAATGGATTGTGGAACGGAAAGGAATGGAAAGTGGAATGAAATGTGGAATGGAATGCAGTGCAATGCGGAATGGAATGGGGAATGGAATGTGGAATGCAATGTAATGGAAAGTGGAATGGAATATGGCATGGAAAGTGGAATTCAATGGTTTGGAATGTGGAACGTACTGTGGAATGGAATGGAATGGAATAAGGAATGGAAAGTTTAATGGAACGTGGAGTGGAAGGTGGAATGGTATGTGGAATGGAATGGAATGTAATTGAATGTGGAATGGAATGGAATGGAATGTGTAATGGAATGTGAAATGGAATGGGGAATGGAATGTTGAATGGAATGGAATGTGCAATGGAATGTGGAATGGAATGTGGAATAGAATGTGCAGTAGAATGTAGAATGGAATGTGGAATGGAATGGAATTCAACGGAATGTGGATTACAATGTGAAAAAACTGTGGAATGGAATGTGGAATTGAATGGATTTGAATTTGGAATGGAATGGATTTCAATGTGGAAAGGAAAGTGTAAGGGAATGCAATGCAATGTGGATTGGAGCGGAATGGAATGTGGAATAGAATGTGTAATGGAGAGTGGAAAGGAATGGAACGGAATGTGGGATGGAACGTGGAATGGTGTGTGCAATGGAATGTGGAACGGAACGGAATGGAATTTGTAATGGAACGTGGAGTGGAGAGTGGAATGGAATGTGGAATGGAATCGAATGGAATGTGGAATGGAACATGGAATGTAATGTGGAAAAGAATGTGGAATGGAAATTGGAATGGATTCGAATGCAACGTTAAATGGATTGGAATGCGATGTGGAATGGAACGTGGAATGGAACGTGGAATGGAACATGGAATGGACGTAGAATGGAACGTGGAGTGGAATGGAATGGAGCATGGAATGGAACGTGCAATGGAACGTGGAATGGAATGGAATGGAATGTGGAATGGAATGGAATGGAATGTGGAATGGAATGTGGAATGGAATGTGGAAAGGATCGGAATGTGCAAAGGAAAGGAATGGAATGTGGATTGGAAGGAAATGGAAGGAGAAATGGAATGTGAACTGGAAGGTGACACGGAACGGAATGGAACGTGGAATGAAATGGAATAGAACGTGGAATGAAATGTGGAATGGAACGTGGAATGGAATGTCGGATGCAATGGAATGCAATGTTGAATGCAATGTAATAGAATGTGGAATAGAATGTGGAATGGAACGGAATGGAAAGTGAAATGGAATGTGGAAAGGAATGTGGAATGGAAAGGAGTGAAATGTCGAACAGAATGTGGATTTTAATTGAATGGAAATTGGAATGGAAAGGAATGGAAATTTGAATGGAATTTGGACTGGAATGCATTGGAATGTGGAATGCATTGTGGAATGGAATGCAATGGAATGTGGAATGGAAGGTGGAATGGATTGTGGAACGGAAAGTGGAATGTAATGAGGACAGTAAAGCATCGGAATGTGGAATCGAATGTGGAATGGAGTAGAATGGAATGTGGAATGGAATGTGGAACGGAATGTGGACAGGAATGCAATGCAAAGTGCAACGGAATGTGGAATGGAATGGAATGGAATGTAGAACGGAATTTGGAATGGAATGGAATGGAATGTGGAATGGAATGCGGAATGGCGTGGAATGGATTATTGAATGGAGTGGAATGGAATGTGGAATGGAACGTGGAATGGAATGTGGAATGAAATGTGGAATGGAATGGAATCGAAAGTGGAATGGAACGTGGAATGACATGTAATGCAACGTGAAATGGAAAGTGGAATGGAAAGTGGAAAGGAATATGGAATTGAATGTGCAATGTATTGTGGAATGGAACGTGGAATGTAAAGGAATGGAAAGTGGAATGGAACGTGGAATTGAATGAATGGAATGTGGAGTGAAACATGGAATGGAATGTGTAATGAAACGTGGAATGGATCATGGAATGGAACGTGGAATGGTATGTAGAATGGAAGGTAAAGGAATGTTGAATGAAAGAGAATGGAATGTGGAATGGAATGTGGAATGGAATGTGGAAGGAAGGTAGAATGGAACGGAATGGAATGTGGAATGGAATTTAATGGAATGCAGAATGGAATGTGGAACGGAAAGGAATGGAATATGAAACGGAATGTGGAATGGAATGGACTGTGTAATGGAATGTAATTTAATGGTAGGGAATATGGATTGGAATGGAATGTAAAGTGCAGTGGAATCTGGAATGGAATGGAAAGGAACGTGGAATGGAACATGCAACTGAATGTGGGATGGAACACAGAATGGAAAGTGGAATGGAACGAGGAAAAAAATGTCGAATGGAATGCAGTGGAATGTAGAATGGAAGGGAAAGTAATGTGTAATGGAATGTGGAATGGAAGATAATATAATGCGTAACGGAATGTGGAATGGAAAGGAATGAAATGGAATGGAATGTGGAATAGAAAGGAATGGAACACGGATTGGAATGGAATGGAATGTGTAATGGAAAGGAATGGAATGCGGAATGCCATGGAATGGTATGGAAAGTTGAATGCAATGGAATGGAATGGAATGGAATGTGCAATGGAATGGAATGGAATGTGGAATGGAATAGAATGGAACGTGGAACAGAATGGAATGGAATGTGGAATTGAATGGAGTGGAATCGAATGTGGAATAGAGTGGAGTGGAATGGAATGGAAAGTGAAATGGAATGTTGAATGCAATATGAAATGGAATGTGGAATGGAAGGTGGAATGGAAACTGGAATGGAATGAAATGGATCGTGGAATGGAATGGAATGGAACGTGGAATGGAACGTGGAATGGAAATTGGAATGGAATGTGGAATGGAAAGGGGTGGAATGTGGAATGGAATGTGAAATGGAATGTGCAATGGAATGTGGAAAGGAATGGATTGGAATGTGCAGTGGAATGTGGAACAGAATGCAATGGAACGTGGAATGGAACATGGAAGCGAACGTGGAATGTATCGTGGAATGAAATGTAGAACGGATCGTGGAATGAAATGTGGAATCTAAATGAATGGAATGGAATGTGGAATGGAATGTCGAAAGGAAAGGAATGGAATGAGGAATGGAATGTGGAGTGTAATGGAATGGAATGTGGAATAGAATGGAATGGAATGGAATGGAATGCGGAATAGAATGGAATGGAATGGAATGGAATGCGGAATTGAATGGAATGGAATGTGGAATGCAAAGAAATGGAATGGAATGTAGAATTGAATGGAATGGAATGTGGAATGTAATGGAATAGAAGGTGGAATAGAATAGAATGGAATGGAATGTGGAATAGAATGGAAGGCAATGGAATGGAATGCGGAATGGAATGGAATGGAATGTGGAATGCAACAGAATGGAAAGAAATGTGGAATTAATTGCAAAGGAATGTGGAATGGATTGGAATAGAATTGTCAATGCAATGGAATGGAACGTGGATTAGAATGTGGAATGTCATGTGGAATGGAATGTGGAATGTAATGGAATGGAATGTGGAATGGAAAGTAATAGAAAGGAAGGTGGAGTAGAATGGAATGCAATGGAATGCAAAGCAGAATGGAATGGAATAGAATGTAGAATGGAATCTTGAGTGGAATGTGGAATGGAATGTGCAATGGAATGCGGAATGGAAAGGAATGTAATTTGGAATGAAATGTGGAATGTAATGTGGAATGGAATGTGGAATGGAAAGTGGAATGGAATGGAACGGAATGTGGAATGGAATGGAACGGAATGTGGATTGGAATGTGGAATGGAATGAAATGGAACATGGAATGGAAGGTGGAATGGAACGTGGAAGGGAACTTGGAATGGAATGAAATGTGGAATGGAATGTGGAATGGAATGCGAAATGGAAGGTGGAAAGGATTGTTGAATGGAATGCGGAATGGAATGGAAAGGAATGTGGAATGGAATGTGGAATGGAATCTGGAATGGAATGTGGAATGGAATGTCAAAGTGAATATGAAATGGAATAGAATGGAATGTGGAAAAGTATGGAATGGGATGTGAAATTGAATGGAATGGAATGGAATGCGGAACAGAATGAAATGGAATGGAATGGAATGCGGAATGGATTGAAATGGAATGTGGAAAGCCATGTAAAGGAATGCAATGTGAAATGGAATGGAATGGAATGTGGAATGTACCAGAGTGGAATGTGGAATTGAATGGAATGGAAAGCAGAATGGAATGTGGAATGGAATGTGGAATGGAATGGAATGGATTGTGGAATGGAATGGAATGGAATCTGAAACAGAATGGAATGGAATGGAATGTGGAATGGAATGTGAAAAGGAAGGTGGAATGGAATGGAATGCGGAATGGAATGGAATGGAATGTAGAATTGAATATGGAAAGGAAAGCAATGGAATGTGGAATGGAATGTGGAATGGAATATGGAATTAAATGAGGAATGGAATGGAATGGAATGGAATGGAATGGAATGCAATGGAATCTATAGCGGAATCGAATGGAATGAAATTCGGATTAGATTTGAATGGAATGTGGAATGGAATTGAATGGAATTCAATGTGAAATTGAGTGTAATGGAATGAAATGGAATGTGGCATAGAATGTGGAATGGAATGGAATGGAATGGAATGTGGAAGGGAATGGAATGGAATCTGGGATGGAATGGAATGAAATGGAATGTGGAATGGAATGGAATGGAATGTGGAATGAAATGGAATGGAATGTGGAATGGAATGCGAAATGGAATGTGGAATGGAATGTGAAATGGAATGTGGAAAGGATTGTTGAATGGATTGTTGAATGGAATGGAAAGGAAAGTGGAATGGAATGCGGAATGGAACCTGGAATGGAATGTGGAATGGAATGTCGAAGTGAATATGAAATGGAATGGAATGGAATGTGGAATGGAATGTGGAATAGAATGTAGAATGGAATGTGGAATGTAATGGGATGGAATGTGGATTGGAATGTGGAATAGAATTTGGAAAGTAATGTGGAATGGTATCTAATGCGGAATAGAATGGATTGGAATGTGGAAAGGAATGTGGAATGGAATGCAAAGGAATGCAGAATGCAAAGGAAAGGAATGTGGAATGGAATGTGGAATGGAATGTTGAAGGGAACGGAATGGAATGTGGAATGGCATGGGGAATGGAGTGTGAAATGGAAAGTGGAACGGAAAGGAATAAAAAGTGGAATGGAATGTGGAAGGGAGTGTGGAAATGGAATGGGGAATGGAATGGAAAGGAATGTGGAATGGAATGTGGAATGGAATGTGCAATGGAATGGAGTGGATTGTGGAATGGAATTGAAACGAATGGTATGAAATTGGAATGGAATGCAACGGAATGTGGAATGGACCTTGGAAAGGATGTGGAAAGGAACGTGGAATTGAACATGGAATGGAAGGTGGATTGGAATGCAATGGAATGTAGAATGGAATGTGGAATTGAATGGAATGGTATATGGAATGGTTTGGAATGTTTAATGGAATGGAATGGAAAGTGGAATTAAAGTTGGAATAGAATGGAATGGAATGTGGAAAGGAATGTGGAAAGGGGTGTGGTGGAATATGGAATGGAAGGTGGAATGGAATGTAATGTGGAATGGAATGGAATGGAACACGGAATTGAAAGTGGAATGGAATGTGGAATGGAATGTATTGGATCATGGAATGGAACATGGAATGGAATGGAAAGGAACGTGGAATGGAAAGTGGAATGGAACGTGGAATGGAACGTGGAATGGAATGGAATGGAATGTGGAATGGAATGTGGAATGGAACGTGGAATGGAATGTAATGCAATATGGAATGGAATGTGGAATGCAACGTGGAATTGAATGTGGAATGGAATGTGGAATGGAAATTTATGTAAAGTGGAAAGAATTCGAATGGAATGTGGAAAGGAATTTAATGGAATGCAGAATGGAATGTGGAATGGAATTGAATGGAATGTGGAAGAGAATGTGGAATGGAATGGAATGTGGAATTTAATGGAATTTAATGCTATGGAATATGGAATGGAATGGAATGTAGCATGCAGCACAATCTGGAATGGAATGAAACGCAAAGTGGAATGGAAAGTGGAATTGAACGTGGAATAGAACGCGGAATGGAACGTGGAATGGAACGTGGAATGAAATGTGGAATGGAATGGAATGGAATGTGGAATGGAAGAGAATGTAATGTGGAATGGAAGGGAATGTAATGTGTAAAGGAACGTGGAATGGAATGGAATGAAATGGAATGGAATGCGGAATGGAATGGAAAGGAATGTGAAATGGAAAGAAGTGGAATGTGGAATGGAATGCAATGTTAAGGCATGTGGAAAGGAATTGAATGGAATGGAATGGAATGTGGAATAGAATGAAATGAAACGTGGAATGGAATGTGAAAGGGAAAGTGGAATGGAACGTGGAATGAAATGTGGAATGGAATGTAGAAAGGAATGGAAGGTGGAATGGAATGTGAAATAGAATGTGGAAATTAATGGAATGCAATGGGGAATGGAATGTGGAATGGAATGGATAATGGAATGAGGAATGTAACGGAATGCAATGCGGAATCGAATGGAATGGAATGCTGAATGGAATGTCAAATGGAATGGAATGGAATGTGGAATGTATTGTGAAGTGGAATGTGGAATGTAAAGGAATAGAATGTGGAATGTAATGTGCAATGGAATTTGGAAAGGAATGGAACGAAACGGAATGGTATGTGGAATGGAATTCTATGGAATGTGTAATAGAAAGGAAAGGAATGTGGAATTGAATGGAATGTTATGGAATGTGGAATGGAATTGAATGGTATGGAATGGAACGTGGAATGGAATGGAATGCAATGTGGAATAGAATGGAATGAAATGGGCAATGGAAAGTGAAATGGATTGCGGAATGGAAAGTGGAATGGAATGCGGAATGGATTGTGGAATGGAAAGTTATGGGATGTGGAATGGAATGGAATGGAATGTGGAATGGAATGGAAAGGAATATGGAATGGAATGAAATGGAATGTTGAAAGGAATGAGGAATGCAATGTCGAAAGGAATGTGGAAAGGAATGGAATGGAAAGTGGAATGGAATGGAATGCAATGTGGAAAGGCAGGGAATAGGATGGTATGTGGAATGGAATGG
This sequence comes from Pongo abelii, assembly GCF_028885655.2. Classification (NCBI taxonomy): domain Eukaryota; kingdom Metazoa; phylum Chordata; class Mammalia; order Primates; family Hominidae; genus Pongo; species Pongo abelii. Next base: position 11,251,303 of record NC_085929.1, on the reverse strand, counting down.
AATGGAACGGGGAATGCAATGTGGAATGGAATGTGGAATGGAAAGTGGAACGGAATGTATTGTAATGCAATATGGAATGAAATGTGAAATGCAATGAAAAGGAATGCGGAATTGAATGGAATGGAATGTGGAACGGAATGGAACGTAGAATGGAAAAGAATGCAATGTGGATTTTAATGGAATGGAACGTGGAATGGAATCTGAAATGGAATGTATAATGGAATGTGGAATGGCATGAAATGGATCATGGAATGGAATGAATTGGAATGTGGAATGGAAAGGAATAGGAAGAGGAATGGAATGTTTAATGGAACGTGGAATGGCATGTGCAATTGAATGCTGAATGGAACGTGGAATGGAATGGAATGGAATGCGGAATGTAATGGAAAGGACGGTGGAAAGGGATGGATTGGAATATGGAATGTAACGTGGAATGGAACGTCGAATGGAACGGAATGGAACGTATAACGGAATGTGGAATGGTAAGGAATTAAATGCGCAATACTATGGAATTGAATGTGGAATGCAACGTGGAATGGAATGTGGAATGGTATGGAATGGAATGTGGAATGGAATGTGGAATGGAATGGAAAGGAATGCTTAACGGAATGTGGAACGGAATGGAATGGAATGTGGAATGGAATGTGGAATGGAATGTAATGGAATGCTTAACAGAATGTGGAATGGAATGGAATGGAATGTGGAATGGAATTTTGAAAGGAAGGTGGAATGGAATGTGGAATGAAATGTGGAATGGAGTGTGGAATGGAATGTGGAATGGAATGGAATGGAATGTGGAATGGAATGAGGAATGGATTGTGGAATGGAATGTGGAATGGACAGGAATTTAATGTGGAATGGAATGTGAAATGGAATGTGCAATGGAATGGAATGGATTGTGGAATGGAATGTAAAGGAATGGTATGGAATATGGCATGGATTGTGGATTAGAACAGAATGGAATGGTAAGGAATATGAAATGGAATACATGGGAATGTGGAATTGAACGTGGAAAGGAACGCGGAATGGAACATGAAATGGATCGTGGAATAGAAGGTGCAATAGAATGGAATGGATCGTATAATGGAATGTGGAATGGAATGGAATGGAATGCGGAATGGAATGTGGAATGGAAAGTGTAATAGAAAGTGGAATAATAAGTGGAATGGAACGTGGAATGTAATTGAATGGAATGTGAAATGCAATGGTACGGAATGTGGAATAGAATGGAATGGAATGGAATGTGGAATAGAATGGAATGGAATGGAATGCGGAATGGAATGGAATGGAATGTGGAATGCAATGTAATTGAATGGAACGTGAAATGGAATGGAACGGAATGTGGAATAGAATGGAATGGAATGGAATGTGGAATAGAATGGAATGGAATGGAATGCGGAATGGAATGGAATGGAATGTGGAATGCAATGTAACGGAATGGAACGTGAAATTGAATGGAATGAAATATGAATTTGAATGAAATGGAAAGTGGAATGGAATGGAATGGAATGCTTAACGGAATGTGGAATGGAATGGAATGGAATGTGGAATGGAATTTTGAAAGGAAGGTGGAATGGAATGTGGAATGAAATGTGGAATGGAGTGTGGAATGGAATGTGGAATGGAATGGAATGGAATGTGGAATGGAATGAGGAATGGATTGTGGAATGGAATGTGGAATGGACAGGAATTTAATGTGGAATGGAATGTGAAATGGAATGTGCAATGGAATGGAATGGATTGTGGAATGGAATGTAAAGGAAAGGTATGGAATATGGCATGGATTGTGGATTAGAACGGAATGGAATGGTGAGGAATTTGAAATGGAATACATGGGAATGTGGAATTCAACGTGGAAAGGAACGGGGAATGGAACATGGAATGGATCACGGAGTGGAAGGTGCAATAGAATGGAATGGATCGTATAATGGAATGTGGAATGGAATGGAATGGAATGTGGAATGGAATGTGGAATGGAAAGTGTAATAGAAAGTGGAATAATAAGTGGAATGGAACGTGGAATGTAATTGAATGGAATGTGAAATGCAATGGAACGGAATGTGGAATAGAATGGAATGGAATGGAATGTGGAATAGAATGGAATGGAATGGAATGCGGAATGGAATGGAATGGAATGTGGAATGCAATGTAATGGAATGGAACGTGAAATTGAATGAAATGAAATATGAATTTGAATGAAATGGAAAGTGGAATGGAATGGAATGGAATGCTTAACGGAATGCGGAATGGAATGGAATGGAATGTGGAATGGAATTTTGAAAGGAAGGTGGAATGGAATGTGGAATGAAATGTCGAATGGAGTCTGGAATGGAATGTGGAATAGAATGGAATGGAATGTGGAATGGAATGAGGAATGGATTGTGGAATGGAATGTGGAATGGAAAGGAATTTAATGTGGAATGGAATGTGAAATGGAATGTGCAATGGAATGGAATGGATTGTGGAATGGAATGGTATGGAATATGGCATGGATTGTGGATTAGAACAGAATGGAAAGATAAGGAATATGAAATGGAATGCATGGGAATGTGGAATTGAACTTGGAAAGGAACGGGGAATGGAACATGGCATGGATCGTGGAATGGAAGGTGCAATAGAATGGAATGGATCATATAATGGAATGTGGAATGGAGTGGAATGGAAAGTGTAATGGAATGTGGAATGGAATGGAATGGAATGAGCAATGGAATGTGGAATGGAAAGTGTAATAGAAAGTGGAATAATAAGTGGAATGGAACGTGGAATGTAATTGAATGGAATTTGAAATGGAATGGAACGGGATTTGGAATAGAATGGAATGGAAAGGAATGTGGAACAGAATGGAATGGAATGGAATGCGGAATGGAATGGAATGGAATGTTGCATGCAATGTAATGGAATGGAATGTGAAATTGAATGTAATGAAATATGAATTTGAATGAAATGGAAAGTGGAATGGAATGGAATGGAATGCTTAAAGGAATGTGGAATGGAATGGAATGGAATGTGGAATGGAATGTGGAATGGAGTGTGGAATGGAATGTGGAATGGAACGGAATGGAATGTGGAATGGATTGAGGAATGGATTGTGGAATGGAATGCGGAATGGAAAGGAATTTAATGTGGAATGGAATGTGAAATGGAATTTGCAATGGAATGGAATGGATTGTGGAATGGAATGTAATGGAATGGTATGGAATATGGCATGGATTGTGGATTATAACGGAATGAAATGGTAAGAAATATGAAATGGAATAAATGGGAATGTGGAATTGAATGTGGAAAGGAACGGGGAATGGAACATAGAATGGATCATGGAATGGAAGGTGCAATGGAATGGAATGGATCGTATAATGCAATGTGGAATGGAATGGAATGGAAAGTGTAATGTAATGTGGAATGGAATGGAATGGAATGTGCAATGGAATGTGGAATGGAAAGTGTAATAGAAAGTGGAATAATAAGTGGAATGGAACGTGGAATGTAATTGAATGGAATGTGAAATTGAATGGAACGGAATGTGGAATAGAATGCAATGGAATGGAATGTGGAATGGAATGGAATGGAATTTAACGCGGAATGGAATGGAATGGAATGTGGAATGCAATGGAATGGAATTGAATGTGAAACTGAATGGAATGAAATATGAATTTGAATGAAATGGAAAGTGGAATGGAATGGAATGGGGATTGGAATGGAATGGAATGTGTAATGGAAAGGAATGGAAAGTGGAATGGAATGTGGAATGGAATGGAATGTTATAGAATATGGAATGGAATGGAATGTCGAATGGAATAAGGAATGGAATGGAATGGAATGTGGAATGGAACGTGGAAAAGAACGTGGAATGGAACGTGTAATGTAATGGAATAGGACGTGGAATGGAATGTGAAATGGAATGTAATGAAACGTGCAATGGAATGTGAGATGGAATGGAATGGAATGTGGAATGGAATGTACAATGTTATGTGCAAAGTAATGTGGAATGGAATGTTGAATGGAAAGTGGAATTGAATGGAATGGAATGGGGAATGGAATGGACTGGAATGTGAAATGGAATGTAGAATGAAATGTGGAACGGAATGTGGAATGGAACGTAGAACGGAAATTCGAATGGAATGGAATGGAACGTGTAATGGAATGTGGAAAGGAATGAAATGGAATGTGCAATGGCACGTGTAATGGAAAGTGGAATGCAATGGAATGGAATCAGGAATGTAATGTACAATGGAATGGAATGGAAAATGGAATGGAACGAGGAATGGAACATCGAATGGAATGGAATGGAACGTGTAATGGAATGTGGAAAGGAATGAAATGGAATGTGCAATGGCACGTGTAATGGAAAGTGGAATGCAATGGAATGGAATCAGGAATGTAATGTACAATGGAATGGAATGGAAAATGGAATGGAACGAGGAATGGAACATCGAATGGAATGGAATGGAACGTGTAATGGAATGTGGAATGAAATGGAAAGGATTTTGGAATGTAATGTGTAATTGAATGTGGAATGTAATGGAATAGAATGTGGAATGTGGAATAGAATGTGGAATGGAATAGAATGGAATGTGCAATGGAATGTGAAACGGACTGGAATGGTATGTGGAATGGAATGTGGAATGGACTGGAATGGAATCTGAAATGGAATTGTGAGTGAAAGGTGGAGTGGAATGTGGAACGGAATGGAATGGAGTGTGTAATGGAAAGGAATTGAATGTGCAATGGAACGTTTAACGGAATGTGCAATGGAATGGAACGGATTGTGGAATGGAATGGAATGGAATTGTATGGATTATGGCATGGAATGTGGATTGGAATGGAATGGAATTTTTTGGAATATGGAATGGAACTAAATGGAATGTGGAATGGAACGCGGAAAGGAACAGGGAATGGAATGAGTAATGGAACATAGAATGGAAGGTGGAATGGAAATTAATGGAACGTGGAATGCAATCTGGAATGGAATGGAATGGAAAGTGTAATGGAATGTGGGATGAAATGGAATGGAATGTGGAATGGAATGTGGAATGGAAAATGGAATAGAATTTGGAATGGTACTTGGAATGGAATGTGGAACGTAATTGAATGGAATGTGGAATGAAATGGAATGGAATGTGGAATAGAATCGAATGGAATGGAAAGCAGAATAGAATGGAATGGAATGGAATGGAAAACGGAATGGAATGGAATGGAATGTGGAATGTAATGGAATGGAATGGAATGTGAAATTGAATGAAATGGAATGTGGAATGGAATGGAATGGTATGGGGAAAGGAATGGAATGGAATGTGGAATGGAACGCAATGGAATGTGGAATGGAATGTGGAAAGGAATGTGCAATGTAATGGAATGGAGTGTGGAATGGAATTGTATGGAATGTCGAATATAATGGAATGGAATTGAATATGTAATGGATGGAATGGAATGTGGAATGGAATGGAATGTGGAACAGAATGGAACGTGGAATGGAATGGAATGCAATGTGAATTGGAATGGAACGGAATATGGAATGGAATGCAATGGAAAGTGAAATGGAATGTTTAATTGAATGAGAACTGGAAGGTGAAATGGAAAGTGGAATGGTATGTGGAATGGAACGGAATGGAATGTAGAATGGAATGTGGAATGGAATGAGGAATGGAACGTGGAAAGGAACGTGGAAAGGAATGAAATGCAATATGGAATGGAATGTGGAATGGAATGGAATGGAACGTGGAATGGAATGTGCAAGGGAATGTGGAAAGGAATGGAATGAAATTTCGAATAGAATGTGGAGTGGAATGGAATGGAATGTAGAATGGAATGAAATGGAATCTGTAATGGATTCTTAAGTGGAATGTGGAATGGAATGTGAATTGGAACGAAATGGAATGTGGAATGGAATGTGGAATGGAATGTGGAATGGAAAGGAATGCACAGACATATGTAATGAGGAATGGAATGTGGAAACGAAAGTGGAATGGAAAGGAATGGAATGTGGAATGGAACCTGGAATGCAAGGGAATGGAACGCGGAATGGAACTTGGAATGGAACGTGGAATGGAACATGGAATGGAGAGTGGAATGGAATGGAACATGGAGTGGAACGTGGAATGCACCGTGGAAGGGAATGTGGAATGTAATGAAATGTGGAAAGAAATGGAATGTGGAATGGAATGCTGAAAGAATTGTGGAATGGAATGGAATGGTATAGAATATGGAAAGGAATGGAATGGAATGCGGAATGGAAGATGGAAAGGAACATGGAATGGAACATGGAATGGAATGGAATGGAACGTGGAATAGAAGCTGGAATGGAATGGAATGAAAAGTGCAATGGAAATGAATAGAATGTGTAATGGAAGCGAATGGAATGTGAAATGCAATCGAATAGTATGGATTGTGGAATGGAATGGAATGGAATGGAATGGAACGTGGAGTGGAATGGAATGGAATGTGGAATGGAATGGTTTGGAATGTGGAATTGAATGCAATGGAACATGGAATACAAAGTGAAATGGAATGTGGAAAGTAATGTGGAATGGAATGGAATGGAATGTGGAATGTAATGTAATGGAATGTGGAATAGAATGGAAAGGAATGAAATGGAATGGGGAATGTACTGGAATGGAATGTGGAATGCAATGGAATGGAAAGGAATGTGGAATTGAATGGAATGTAATGTGGTATGGAGTGGTATACTATATGGAATGGAAGGGAATGAAACGTGGAATGAATGTGGAATGGAATGAGGAATGGAATGGAATGGAATGTGTAATAGAATGGAATGAAATGGAATGTGGAATAGAATGGAATGAAATTGAATGAAATGTGGAATCGAAAGGAATGGAATTTGGAATGCAATGTAATGGAACGGAATGTGAAATGGAATGGAATGTGGTATGGAAGAGAATGGAATGTGGAATGCAATGTAATGGAATATGGAATGGAATGGAGGGGAATGTGGAATGGAATAGAATGGAATGTGGAAAAGAATGGAATGGAAGGGAATGTGGAATGGAAAGAGGAATGGAACGTACAATGTAATTGAATAGAATGTGGAATGGAATGGAATGGAATGTGAAAAGGAATGGAAAGTGGAATGGAATGGAATGGAATGTGGATTCGAACGGAAAGGAATATGTAATGAAAAGGAATGGAATGGAATGGAAAGTGAAATGGAATGTGGAATGGAATGTGAAATGTAATGTGGAATTGAATGTGGAATGGAAAGTGGAATGGAATGGAATGGTAAGTGGAAAGGAATAGAATGGAATGGAAAGTGAAATGGAATGGAAAGGAAAGAGAAATGGCATGGAATGGAATGTGGAATTGAATAGAATGTAATGTGGAATAGAATGCAATGGAATGGAATGTTGAATGAAATGGAATGGAATGTGGAATTGAATGGAATTAAATGTGGAATGGAATGGAATGGAATGCAATGTGGAGTGGAAGGGGAATGGAATGGGATGGAATGTGAAATGGAATGTGAAATTGAATGTGGAGTGGAATGGAATGGAACTGGATGGAAAGGAATGTTTAATGCAATGGAAAGGAATGTGGAATGGAATGTGGAAGGGAATGTGGAATTTAATGGAATGTGTAATGGAATGTAAGGGTATGTGTAATGGAATAGAATGGAATGTATAACGGAATTGAATGGAATGTGGAATCGAAAGGAATGCAATGTGGAATGGAATGGAATGGAATGTGGAATGGAATGTTAAATGGAACGTGGAATGGAATGTGAAATGGAATGTGGAATGGAATGCAATGGAATACAGAATGGAATGGAAAGGAATGTGGAATTCAATGGAATGGAATGGAATATGGAATGGAATGTAATTGAAAGGAACTGGGAATGGAATGGAAAGGATTGTGGAATGGAATATGGAATTGCATGGGATGAATTGTGGAATGGAATGTGTAATTGTAAGGACTGGAATGTGGAATGAAATGTGGAATGCAATGGAAAATGGAATGGAATGCAATGGAATGCAATGTGTTATGGAATGGAATTGAATGGTATGGAATTTGGAAAGGAATGAGGAATGGAATGGAGTGGAATGTGTAATGGAATGTGGAATGGAATGGAATGGAATGTGGAATGGAATGGAATTGACTGTGAAATGAAAGTGGAATGGAAAGTGGACTATACCGTGGATTGGAATGGAATGGAAGGGAATGTGGAATGGAAAGTTGAATGGAATGGAGTGGAAAGAGAAATGGAATGTTGAATGGAATGGAATGTGGAATGGAATGGAAAGGAATGGAATGTGGAATGGAATGGAATATGGAATGGAATGTGGAATGGAATGGATTGGAATGTGGAATGGAATGAGGAATGGAATGGAAATGAATGTGGAAAGGAATGTGGAATGGAATTGAATGGAATTTGGAATGGAATTGAATGGAATGTGGAATGGAATGGAATGGATCGTGGAATGGAACGTGGAATGAAACGTGGAATGGAATGGAATGGAATGTGGAATGGAATGTGGAATGGAATAGAATGGAATGTTGTAAGGAATGAGAAATTTAATTTAATGGAATGTGGAATGGAATATGGAAAGTAATGGATTGGAATGTACAATGGAAAGTGGAATGCAATGCAATGGAATGGAATGTGGAATGGAAGGGAATGGGATGTGAAATTCAATGGAATTGAATGGAATGTGGAATGGAATGGAATGGAAAGAAACGTGGAATGGAATGGAATGGATTGTGGAATGGAATATGTAATGGAATGGGATTCAATGTGGAATGGAATGTGAAATGGGATAGAATGGAATGTGGAATGGAATGTGGAATGGAATGAGGAATTGAATGGAATGGAATGTGTTGGAATGTGCAATGGCATGGATTGGAATGTGGAATGGAATGGATTAGAATGGAATGTGGAATCCAAGGAAATGGAATGGAAAGTGTAATGGAAAGGAATTGAATGGAATGCGGAACGGAATGGAAAGGATTCTGGAATGGAATGGAAAGTAATATGGAATGGAATGGAATGGAATGGAATGTGGAATCGTACGGAATGGAATAGAATGGAATGAATTGAGGAATGGAATGAAAATTAATGTGGAAAGGAATGGAATGGAACGTTGAATAGAATTTGGAATAGAATGGGATGGAATGTGGAATGAAATGTAGAATGGAATGTGGAATGGAATGGGGAATGGAATGGAATATAATGGAATATGCAACCGAATGGAATTGAATGTGGAACGGAATGGAAATGAATGTGCAATGGAATGTAGAAAGTAGTGGAATGGAAGGTGGAATGGAATGTGGAATGGAATGGAATGAAATGGAATGTGGAATGGAAGAGAATGGAATGTGAAATGGAATGTGGAATGGAATGGAATGGAATGTGGAATGGAATGAAATGGAAAGTGTAATGTAAAGGAAAGGAATGTGGAAAGGAATAGAATCGAATGTGGAATGGAATGGAATGGAATGTGAAATGGAAGTGAATGGAATGTGGAATGAAATGGAAAGGAATGTGGAATGAAATTGAATGGAATGGAATATAAGGTGGAATGGAATGTGGAATGCTAAGGAATGCAATGTGGAATGGATTGTGGAATGGAATGGAATGGAATATGGAATGAAATGTAATAGAATTGAATGGAATGGAATGTGGAAGGGAACGGAATGGAATGTGGAATTCAGTGGAATGGACTGTGGAATGGAATGGAATGGAAAGTGGAATGGCAGGTGGAGTGGAATTTGGAATGGATTGTGGAATGGAATAGAATTGAATGTGGAATTGAATGGAATGGAATGGAGCGAAGATTGGAACGTGGAATGGAATGTGGAATGGAATGGAATGTGGAATTCAATGGAATGGAAATTAATGTGAAATGGAATGGAATGGAATTAGGAACTGAATGGAATTGAATGTGGAATGGAATGGAATAGAACGTGGAATAGGATGTGGAATGGAATGTGGAAGGTAACGTGGACTGGAAAGAGGAAGGCAATGTTGAATAAAAAGGAATGGAATGTGGAATGGAATAGAATAGAATGGAATGGGTAATGGAATGTGGAATGGAATGTGGAATGGAATGGAATGTGGAATGGAATGGAATGTGGAATGCAATGGAATGGAATGTGGACAGAATGGAATGGAATGTGGAAAGGAATGGAATGTGAAATGGAATGTGAAATGGGATGTGGAATGGAATGTGAAATGGAATGAGGATTGGAATGTGAAATGGAATTTGGAATGGACTGTAAAATGGAATGTGGAATGGAATGAAATGGAAAGTGGAATGGAATGGAATGGAACGTGGAATGGAAGGGAATGGAATGCCGAATGGATTGGAATGGAACGTGGAATGGAATGGAATGGAATGCCGAATGGATTTGAATGGAACGTGGAATGGAATGGATGGTAGCATGCAATGGAAGGGAACCGGGAATGAAATGGAATGGAATGCGGATTCGAATGGAATGGAATGTGGAATGCAATGAAATGTAATGCGCAACGGAATGTGGAATGTAATTGAATGCAATGAGGAATGGAATGTGGAATGGAAAGGAATATGGAATGGAATGGAATGGAATGAAATGCAATGTGTTATGGAATGGAGTTGAATGGAATGGAATTTGGAAAGGAATGTGGAATGGAATGGAATGGAATGTGGAATGGAATGTGGTATGGAATGGAATGGAGTGTGGAATGCAACGTGGAATGGAAAGTGAACTAGAACGTGGAATGGAATGTAGAATGGAATAGAATAGAAGGGAATGTGGAATGGAAAGTGGAGTGGAATGTAGTGCAATGATAAATGGAATGTGGAATGCAATGGAATGTGGAATGGAATGGAAAGGAATGGAATGTGGAATACAATGGAATTGAATGGAATGGAATGTGGAATGGAATGGAATGGAAAATGAAAGGGAAGGGAATGGAATGGAATTGAATAGAATGTGGAATGGAATGGAATGGAATGGAGTGGAATGGGATGTGGAATGGAATGGAATGGAAAGTGGAACGGAAAGGGATGGAATGGATTGTGGAATGGAATGGAAAGGAACGTGCAATGGAATGGAATGGAATGTGGAATGGAATGTGGAATGGAATGGATTGGAATACGGAATGGAATGGTATGGAATGTGGAATGGAATGGAATGGAATGTGGAATGGGATGTGGAATGGAAAGCAATGGAATGTGGAATTGAATGGAATGGAATGTGGATTGGAAAGGAATGGAATGTGGAATGGAATGCAAGGCAATGTGGATAGGAATGTGGAATGGAATGTGGAATGGAAAGTGTAATGAAATAGAATGGAATGTGGAATGGAACGTGGAGTAGAATGGAATGGAAAGTGGAATGGAACTTGGAATGGAACCTTGAATGGAACATGGAATGGAAAGTGCAATGTAATGTGGAATGGAAAGGAATGGAATGTCGAATGGAATGGAATGGAACATGGAATGGAATGGAATGGAATATGGAATTGAATGTGGAATAGAATGGAATGGAATGAGAGTAGAATGTGGAACGGGACGTAATGGAATGCGGAAGGGAACGGAATGGAAAGTTATGGAATGCGGAATGGAGTGGAATGCAATGGTGAAAGGAATTTATTGGAATGCGGAATGTAACCTGGAAAGGAATGTGGAATGGAATGGAAAGGAATATGGAATGGAAGGGAATGGAAAGAGGAATTGAATAGAATGGAAAGGATTGGAATGAGGAATAGAATGGAATGGAATGTAGAATGGAAAGGAATGGAATGTGGAGTGGAATGGAATTGTATGGAAGGTGGAATGGAACGGAAAGTAATGTGGAATAGAATGGAATTGTATGTAATGTGGAATGGAATGGAATGGTATGGAATGGAATGTGAAAAGAATTAGCATGGAGTGATGAATGAAATGGAATGGAATATAGAATTTAATGGAATGGAATGGAATGTGGAATGGAATGGAAAGGAATGGAATGCGGAAAAGAATGGAATGGAATATGGAAAGGAAGGGAATGGAATGGAAACGAACGTGGAATTGAATGGAATTGTATGTGGAGTGGAATGCAATGGAAAGTGGAATGGAATGTGGAATGGAATGCAATGTGAAATGGAATGTGGAATGGAATGGAAAGAAATTGGAATGGAATGGAATGGAGAAAGGAAAGGAATGGAATTTGGAATGGAATGTAATGGTATGGAATGTGGAATGGAAAGGAATGGAATGGAATGGAATGTGGAATGGAAAGGAATGGAATGTGGAATGTCATGTAATGTAATCTGGAATTTAATGGAATGGAATGGAATGTGGAACGCATTGGAATGGAATGGAATGCGCAATGTTATGGAATGGAATGTGGAATGTAATGGAATTGAATGGAATGCTATGGAATGTGGAATGGAAAGGAATGGAATGTGGATAGATGGAATGGTATGGAATGTGGAATGGAACGGAATGGAATGGAATTTGGAATGGAATGCAATGGAAGGTGTAAAGGAAGGGAATGGAATGTGGAATTTAATGGAATACAATGGAATGTGGAAGGGAGTGGAATGGAATGGAACGCGGAATGGAATGCAATGGAATCTGGAAGGAAAAGGAATTGAATGTGGAATTTAATGGAATGGAATGGATTTTGCAATGGAATGGAATGGAATTGAATTCAGAATGGAATGGAATGGAAAGTGGAATGGAATGGCTTGGAATGGAATGTGGAATGGAAAGGAATTGAATGTGGAATGGACTGTGGAATGGAACGTGGAATGCAATGTGCAATCGAATGCGGAATGGAAAGTGGAATTGAAAGGAAAGGAAAGTAGAGTGCAATGTGGAATGGAACGGAATGGAACGTGGAATGCAATGTGGAATGGATGGCGGAATGGAACGTGAAATGGAAAGTGGAATGGATTGGCATGGAAAGTGGAATGGAATGTGGAATGGATGGTGGAATGGAATGCTAGGAAATGTAGAATGAAATGTGATAAGGAATGTAATGGAATGTGGAATGGAATGCAATGGAATGAGGAATGGAATGTATTGGAATGTGGAAAGGAATGTAATGGAATGTGGAATGGAAAGGAAGGGATTATGGAATGCAATGTGGAATGCAATGTGGAATAGAAAGTGGAATGGAATGGAATGGATTGTGCAATGGAACGTCGAATGGAATGGAAGGTAACGTGGAATGGAACTTGGAATGCAACGTGGAATGGAACGTGGAATGGAATGTGGAACGCAGCATGGATTGGAATGTATAAGGGAATGTGGAATGGAATGTGAAAAGGAATGGAATGGAATGTGAAATGGAATCTGGAATGGAATGTGAAATGGAATGGAACGGAATGTGGAATGGAAGGGATTGGAACGTGGAGTGGAATGTGGAAAGGAATGGAATGGAATGGGAATGGAAAGTGGAATGGAATGCAGAATGGATTTTGGAATGGAATGGAATGTGGAATGCAATGGAATGTGGAATGGATTGTGGAATGGTATGTGGTGTGGCACGTGGAATGGAACGCAGTGCAATGTGGAATGGAATGTGGAATTTAATGTGAAATAGAAAATGGAATGGAGTGCAATGTGGAATCGAACATGGAATGAAATGGAATGGAGCGTGGAATGCATCATGGAATGCAACGTGGAATGGAATGTGGAAAGGAAAGTGGAATGGAATGGAATGAAATGTGGAAAGGAAAGCGGAATGGAATGGAATGGAACGTGGAATGGAATGTGGAATGGAATGGAATGTGGAATGGAATGTGGATGGAATGTGGAGTGGAATGGAATGGAAAGTGGAATGAAATGGAATGGGATGTGGCATCTAATGTGGAATGGAACGTGGAAAGGAATGGAATGGAACGTGGAATGGAATGTGGAATGGAAAGGAATGGAATGTGGCATGGAATGTGGAATGGAACGTGGAATGAAATGGAAAGGAATGTGGAATGAAACATGGAAAGGAATGGAACGGAATGTGGAATGGGATGAGGAATGGAAAGTGGAATTTAATGTGGAAAGGAATGTTGAATGGAAAGGAAAGGAATGTGGAATTTAATGTGGAACGGAATGTGGAATGGAACGGAATGCAATGCGGAATGGAATGTGGAATAGAATGGAATGGAATGTTGAATGGAATGGAATGGAATGTGGAATGGAAGGGAATGGAATTCCATGGAATGTGGAATTGAATGGAATGGTTTAAGGAATGGAATGGAAAGTGGAATGGAATGTGGAAAGGAATGAAATGTGAAATGGAATGAGTAATGGATTGGAAAGGAATTTGAAATGGAAAGGAATGGAATGTGGAACGGCATGGAATGGAATGGATTGGAATGTGGAAAGGAAATGAATGGAATGTAGAATGGAAAAGAATGGAATGTGGAATGGAATGCAATGGAATGGTATGGAAAGTGGAATGGAAATGAATGGAATGTGGGATGCAATGGTATGGAATCTGGAATGGAAAGGAATGGAATGTGGAAGGTAATGGAGTGGAATGTGGAATGGAATGGAATGCAATCTGGAATGGAAGGTGGAACGGAATGGAATGGAAGGTGGAATAGAATGAAGAATGGAAAGGAATGGAATCTGGAAGGGAATGGAAAGGAATGGAGTGGAATGGAACGTGAAATGAAACGTGGAATGGAAAGTGGAATGGAATGAGGAATGAAATGGAAAAGAATGCCGAATGGAAGGTAATGGAATGTGGAATTGAATGTGGAATGGAATGCAAAGGAATGTGGAATGGAATGGAAAGGATGTGGAATGGAAGGTAATGGAAAGTGGAATGGAATGTGGAATGGAATGGAATGGAAGGGAACGGAATGTGGAATGTTATGGAAAGAAAACTGGAATGGAACATGTAATGGAATGGAATGGAACGTGGAATGGAAAGTGGAAAGGAACGAGGAAGGGAATGGAACGCAACGTGGAATGGAACGGGGAATGGAATGTGGAATGTAAGGTGGAATCCAAGTGGAATGAAATGTAATCGAATGTGGAATGGAATGGAATGCATTGAGCAATAGAATGGAAAGGAGTGTTGAATATAATGTGGAATGGAATGGAAAGGAATCCAGAATGGAGTGGAACGGGATGGAATGGAATGGAATGCAATGGAAAGTGGAATGGAACGTGGAATGCAAAGTGGAATGGAAAGTGGAATGGAAAGGAATCAAATGTGGAATGGAAGGGAATGGAATGTGGAATGGAATGTGTAATGGAATGGAATGGAATGTGGAATGGAATGTAACGGAATGTGGAATGCAATGTGGAATGGAATGGAATGGTATGGAAAGTGGAAAGGAATGGAATGGAATAGAATGCTATGTGGAAAGGAATGGAATGGAATGGAAAGTGGAATTGAATGCAATGGAAAGTGGCATGGAATAGAATGGAATGCGGAATATAATGGAATGGAAGGTGGAATGGAATTGATGGTGGCATGCAATGTTATGGAACCTGGAATGGAATGTAATGGAATGAGGAATATAATGGAAAGGAAGGTGGAATGGAATTGATGGTGGCATGAAATGGAATGGAACCTGGAATGGAATGCAATGTAACGTGGAATGGAATGGAATGGAATTTGGAAAGGAATGGAATGGATTGTGGAATGGAATGAAATGGAATGTGAAATGAAATGTGGAATGGAATTGAATGGAATGAGGAATGGAATGTGGAATGGAATGGAATGTGGAATGGAAAGCTATGGAATGAAATGTGTGATGGAATGGAGTTGAATTGAATGGAATTTGGAGTGGAATGTGGAAAGGAATGGAGTGGAATATGTAATGGAATGTGGAATGGAATGGAATGGACTGTGGAATGCAATGTGAAATGGAATGGAATGGAGTGTGGAAGGCAACGTGGAATGGAAAGTGGACTAGAAAGTGGAAAGGAACATGGAATGGAATGGAATTGAAGGGAAAGTGGAATGGAAAGTGGAACGGAATGGAGCGTAATGATAAATGGAATGAGGAATAGAATGGAATGTGGAAAGGAATGGAATGGAATGTGGAATGGAATGGAATGGAATGGAATGGAATGTGGAACTGAATGTGGAATGGAATGGAATGGAATGTGGAATGGAAGTTGCAATGGAATGGAAATGAATGTGGAATGGAATTGAATGGAATGTGGAATGGAATGGAATGGATCGTGCAATGGAACGTTGAATGGAACATGGAATGGAATGTAACTGAATGTGTAATGGAATGTGGAACGGAATTGAACGAAATGTGGAATGCAAAGTGGAATGGAATGGAATGGAATCTGGAATGGGATGGAATCGAATGTGGAATAGAAGGTGGAATGGAACGTGGAATGGATTGAAATGGAATGTGGCATGGAATTTGGAATGGAATATGAAATAGAACGTGGAATGGAAAGAAATGTGGAATGGTATGTGATATTCAATGTGTAATGGAAAGGAATGGAATATGGAATGGAATGGAATGGAATGGAATGGGATATGGAATGGAATGGAATGGAATGGAATGGGATATGGAATGGAATGGAATATGGAATGTAATAGAATGGAATGTGGAATGCAATGGAATGGAATCTGGAATGGAATGGAATGGAATGAGGAATAGAATTGAATGGAATGGAATAGAATGTGGAATGGAAATGAATGTGTAATGGAATGTGGAATGGAATGGAATGGAATGGTATGAGGAATGGAATGGAATGTAATGTGAAATGGAATGGAATGGAATGTGCAATGGAATGGTATGGAATGTGGAATGGAATGGAATGGAATGGAATATGGAAAGGAATGAAATGGAATGGAATAGAATTTGGAATGGAATGTAGAATGGAATGGAATGGAATGTTTAATGAAATGGAATGGAATGTGGAATGGAATGGAATGGAATGAGGATTGGGATGTGCAATGGAATGGAATGAAATTTATTCGAATGTTGAATGGAATGCAATGGAATTTGCAAAGGAATGGTATATGGAATTGAATATGGAGTGGTATGGAATGTGGAATGGAATTGAATGAAATGTGGAATGGAATTGAATTGAATGCAGTGTGCAATGGAATGGAATGGAATGTGGAATGGAATGGAATTGAATGGAATGTGGAATGGAATAGAATAAAATGGAATGTAAAATGGAATGAAATGTGGAATGGAATGTGGAATGAAATGGAAATAAATGGAATGTGGAATGGAAATAAATGGAATGTGGAATGGAATGGAATGTTGAACGGATTGCAATTGAATGTGGAATGGAATGGAATGGAATGGAAAGTAGAATGGAATGCAATGGAATGGAATGCAATGGAATGGAATCTGGAATGGAATAGTATTGAATGAGGAAAGTAAAGTAATGCAATGAAATGGAATTAAATGGAATGTCGATGGAAATGGAATGTGAAATGAAATGGCAAAGAATGTGGAATGGAATGTAATCAAACGTGGAATGGAATAGAATGGATTGCGGAATGGAATGTGGCATGGAATAGAAAGGAATGTGGAATGGAATGTGGAATGGAATAGAATGCAATTGGGAATGGAGTGTGGAATGGAATGGAAAACAATATTCAATGTAATGTAGAATGAAACGGAAAGTGTAATGGATTGGAATCAAACGTGGAATGGAATCGAATGGAAAGAGGAATGGAGTGGAATGGAATGGAATGGTTTGTGGAACGGAATGGAACGTGGTACAAAATGGAATGGAACGTATTGTGGAATGGAACGGTATGGAACGTGGAAAGGAATGGAATTGAATGAGGAATGGTATTTGGAATTGAATGAATAGTGGAATGGATTTGAATGGAATGGAAAGTGGAATGAAATGTTTATTGGAATCTGATGGAATGCGGAATTGAATGTGGGATGGAATGGAATCGAATGTGGAAAGGTATGTGAAATGGAATGTGATGGAATGTGGAATTGAATGTGGAATGGAATGGAATGGAATGTGGAATGGAATGTGGAATGGAATGGAATGCAAAGTGGAATTGAATGGAATAGAATGAGGAATGGAAGGTGGAATGGAGTGGAATGGAAAGTGGAAAAGAATGTAGTAGAATGTGGAATGGAACGTGAAATGCAACGTGGAGTAGAACGTGGAATGAAATGTGGAATGGAACATGGAATGGAATGGAATGTGGAATGGAATGTAAAGGAATGGAATGTAGTTAAACAAGACGTGGAATGGAATGGAATGTGAAAAAGAATGGAATGGAATAAGGAATGGAATGTAATGGAATGTGGTATGGAATACAATGGAATGTGGAATGGAATGCGGAATGGAATGGAATGGAGTGTTTAATGAAATCTGGAATGGAATGGAATGGAATGTGGAATGGAATGGGGAAAGGAATGTGGAAAGGAATGTCGAATTGAATGGAATGGAAAATGGAATGCAATATGGAATGGAGTGTGAAATGTAATGCAGAATGGAACGCAATGGAATGTGGAATGGTATGTGGAATGGAAGGGAATGGAACGTGGAATGGAAAGTGGAATAGACTGCGGAAAGAAAAGTGGAATGGAACGGAATGGAAGAGGGAATGGAATGTGGAATGGAATGTAGAATTGAAAGTGAAATGTATTGGAATTGAATGTCGACTGGAACGTGGAATAGAATGGAATGGGACGTGGAATGGAACGTGGAACAGAACGAGGAATGGAATGGAAGAGAACTTGGAATCATATGCGGGATGGAATGTGGAAACTAATGCAATGGAATGTGGAACGGAATGTTGTACAGAATGGAATGGAATGCGGAATGGAATGGAATGGAAAGTGAAATGGAATGTGGAAAGGAATGTGAAATGCAATGTGGAATTGAATGTGAAATTGCATGGAATGGAATGTGGAATGCAATCTGAAATGGAATGTGGAAAGGAATGTGAAATTGCATGGAATGGAAAGCGGAATGGAATGGAATGGAATGTGGAATAGATCTTGTAATGGCATAGCGAGGGTAACGTGGAATTTCACGTGGAATGGAATGGAATGGTATGTGGAATGGAATGGAATGGAATATGGAATGGAATGTGGAATGGAATATGGAATGGAATGGAACGGAATGTGGAATGCAATGTGGAACGGAATGTGGAATGGAATGTGGAATGGAATGTGGAAAGAAATGTGGAATGGAACAGAATGCAATGTGAAATGAAATGGAACGCAAGGTGGAATGGAATGGAATGGAATCAGTAATGGAATGCAGTAGAATGTGGAATGGATTATACAACGAAATGTGGAATGGAATGTGGAATGGAATGTGGAAAGGAATGTGGAATGTAACGGAAAGTAATGTGAAATTGAATGGAATGAAATGTGGAATGAAATATGGACTGGAATGGAAAGTGGAATGAAATGGAATGGAATGTGGATTGGAATGGAATGGAAAGTGGAATGGAATGTGGAATGGATTATGGATGGAATGTGGAATGGAACGTGGAATGGAATGTGGAATGAAATGTGGAGTAGAACGGAATGGAATGTGGAACGGAATGTGGAGTAGAGTGTGGAAAGGAATGTTGAACGGAACGGAATGGAAAATGGAATGCAATGTGGAAGGGAATGTTGAATGGAACCTAAAATGGAATGGAATGGAATGCGGAATGGAACCTGGAATGGAATGTGGAAAGAATTGGAAAGTGGAAAGTAGTGGAATGTAATGTGGAATGGAATGGAATGGAATGGGCAAAGGAATGGGGAATGGAATGGAAAGGAATGTGCAATGGAATGTGGAAAGGAATGGGATGAAATGTGGAATGGAATGTGGAATGGAATGGACTGGTTGTGGATTGGGACGTGCAATGGAACGTGGATAGGAACGTCAAATGGAATGGAATGGAATGTGGAATGGAATGGAATGTAATGTGGATTGGAATGTGGAATGGAATGGAAAGTGGAATGGAATGGAATGGAACGTGGAATTGAATGCGATGGAATGTGGAATGTGGAATGGAATGGAATGGAATGTGGAGGGGAATGGAATGGAATGTGGAATGGAATGGAATGGAAAGTGGAAAAGAATGTGGAAAGGAATGTGGAATGGAATCTGGAATGTAAATGAAATGAATGTGGAAGTGTATGGAATCGAATGTGGAATAGAGTGGAATGGAATGTGGAAGCGCATGGAAAGGAATGGAAAGCGGAATAAAATGGAATGGAATGGAATTGAATGCGGAATGGAATGGAATGCAATGTGGATTGCAATCTACGGGAATTGAAAGTGAAATTGAATGGAATGTTATGTGGAAAGAAACGGAATGGAATGTGCAATGGAATGGAATGCAATGTGGAATGGAATGGAATTGAACGTGGAATTGAATGTGTAATGGAATGTGTAATGGAATAAAATGGAATGAAATGGAATGTGGAATGAAACCGAATGTAATGTGGAAAAGAATGGAATGGAATTCAATCAGGAATGGAAAGTGGAAAGTAATCGAATGGAATGTGGAATGGAATGGAATGGAATGTGAAATGGAATGGAATGGAATGTGAAAGGGAATGTGGAAAGGAATTTAAAAGCAATGGAATGGAATGTGTAATGGAAAGTGGAATGGAATAGAATGGAATGTGGAATGGAATGTGGAATAGAATGTGGAATGCAATGGAATGTGGACTGGAATGTGGAATGGAATGGAATGGAAAGTTTAAATGGAATGGAATGGAATGTGGAAGGAAATGTGGAATGGAATAGATTGGAATGTGGAAAGGAATGTGGAATAGAATGTGGAATGGAATGGAATGTGGAATGGAATGTGGAATAGAATGTGAAACGGAATGGAATGTGGAATGGAATGTGGAATGGAATGGAATTGAAAGTTTAAATGGAAGGTAATGGAATGTGGAGTGGAATGGAATGCAATGTGGAATGGAATGTCGAATGGAGTGGAATGGAAAGTGGAATGCAATGGAATCCAACGTGGAATGGAATGCAATGGAGTGGAATGTGGAATGGAATGGAATGGAATGTGGAATTCAATGCAAAGAAATGTGGAATGGAATGTGGAATGCAATGCGGAATGGAAAGCAATGGAATGTGGAATGGAATGTGGAATGGAAAGTGTAGTGCAATGGAATGGAATGTGGAATGGAAGGTGGAGTGGAATGGAATGGAACATTGAATGGATCTTGGAATGAAACCTGGAATGGAACGTGGAATGGAATGTTGAATGGAATTTGGACTGGAAAGGAATGGAATGTGGAATGTAATGTGGAATGGAATCTAAAGGAATGTGGAATGGAATGGAATGGAATGTGGAATTGATTGTGGAATGGAATGGAATGGAATGAGAATAGAATACGGAATGGAATGTAATGGAATGCGGAATGGAACAGAAGGGAAAGTTATGGAATGTGGAATGGAGTGGAACACAATGTGCAATGGAATGGAATGGAACGTGGAATGTAACGTGGAATGGAATGTGGAATGGAATGGAAAGGAATGTGGAATGGAAGGGAATAGAAAGTGGTATGGTATAGAATGGATAGGATTGGAATCTGGAATGGAATGGAATGGAATGTAGAATGCAAAGTAATGGAATGTGGAATGGAATGGTATTGTATGGAAAGCGGAATAGAAAGGAATGGAATGTGGAATAGAATGGAATGATATGTAATGTGGAATGGAAAGGAATGGAATGGAATTGAATGGAATGGAATTGAATGGAATGGAATGTGGAATGGAATGTGGAATGGAATGCAGAATGGAATGTGGAATGGAATGTAGAATGGAATGTGGAATGGAATGCAAAGGAATGTGGAATGGAATTGAAAGGATGTGGAAAGGTAGGTGAAGGAAGGTAGCATGGAATGTGGAATGGAAAAGAATGGAATGGAATGGAATGGAATGGAATGGAATGGTATGTGGAATGCTATGGAAAGGAACGTGGAATGGAACGTGGAATGGAATGGAATGGCACATCAAATGGAAAGGGAAAGGAAAGTGGAAGGGAATGGAACGGAACCCGGAATGGAATGTAGAATATAACGTGGAATGGAACTTGGAATGGAATGAAATGAAACATAGAATGGAACGTGGAATGGAACGTGGAATGGAACGTGGAATGGAAAGAGGAATGGAATGAGGAAAGGAAAGGAATGGAATGTGGAATGGAATGGAATGGAATGTGGAACTGAGTGGAAAGCAATGTGCAATGGAATGGAATGTAATTTCAATATAATGTGGAATGGAATGGAAGGGAATCCAGAATGGAGTGGAATGGAAAGGAATGGAATGGTATGGAATGGAAAGTGGAATGGACCATGGAATGCAAAATGGAATGGAATGTGGAATGGAAAGGAATCGAATGTGGAATAGAAGGGAATGGAATGCGCAATGGAATGTGTAATGGAATGGAATGGAATGCATTGGAATGTGGAATGGAATGTAATGGAATGCCAAAAGGAATGTAATGGTATGGAATGTGGAACGGAATGGAATGGAATAGAATGCAATGTGGAACGGAATGGAATGAAATGTTGAATGGAATGGAATCGAATGTGTAATGGAATGGAATGAAATGGAATGCGGAATTTTATGGAATGGAATGCGGAATGGTAAGGAATGGAATGTGGAATGGAATGTAATGGTATGGAAAGGAATGGAATGCAATGTGGATTTCAATTGAATGGAAAGTGTAATTTAATGGAATGGAATGTGGAATGGAATGGAATGGAATGGAATGGAATGGACGGTGTAATGGAATGTGGATTGGAATGTGGAATGGAACATGGAATGGAATGAAATGGAACGTGGAATGGAATGGAATTGAACGTGGAATGGAATGCGAAATGGAACGTGGAATGAAACGTTGAGTGGAACGTGGAATGGAATGGAATGTTGAATGGAACTGAATGAAAGTGGAATGGAATGGAATGGAATATGGAATGTAACGTGGAATGTAAAGAAACAGAAGGTGGAATGGAACGTGGAATGGAAACAATAAAGGAACGTAGAATGGAACGTGGAATGGAATGGAATGGAACGTCAAATGGAAAGTAGAATGGAACGTGGAATGGAATGGAATGGAATGAGGTAAAGAATGTGGAAAGGAATGGAATGGAATGTGGAATGGAAGAGTGTATTGGATGTGGAATGGAATATAATGGAATGTGGAATGGAATGTGGAATGGAATGGAATACGAAAGGGAATGTGGAAAGAAATCTGGAATGGAATGTGGAAAGAAATGTGGAGTGAAAGGGAATTGAATGTGGAATGGAACATGGAAAGGAATGTGGAAAGGAATGTGGAATGTAATGGAAAGGAAGTTTGAAAGGAATGGAATGGAATGTGGTATGTAATGGGGAAAGGAATAGAATGGATTGTGGAATGGAATGTGATATGGGATGTGGAATGAAACGAAATTGAACGTAGAATGCAATGTGGAAAGAAATGGAATGGAATGTATAATGGCCTGCGGAATGGAATGTGAAAGGGAATGTCGAATGCAAAGTGGAATGGAATGTGAAATGAAATCGAATGTAATGTGAAATGGAATGTGCAATGGAATGGAATGTGGAATGGAATGGAATGGAATGTGGAATGGAATGGAATGGAATGTGGAATGGAATGTGGAATGCAATGCAATGGAATGTGGAAGAGAATGTGGAATGAAATGTGGAATGCAATGCAATGGAATGTGGAACAGAATGTGGAATGGAATGCGGAATGGAATGTGGAAAGGAACCTGGAATGGAACGTGAAAAAGTATGGAATGGACTGGAATGTGGAATGCAAAGTGGAATGGAAGATGGAATGGAATGTGGAATGGGACGTGGAATGGAACGTGCAATGGAATGTGGAATGGAACGTAGAATGGAACATGGAATGGAAAGTGGAATGGAATGTGCAATGGAATGTGGAATGGAACGTGGAATGGAAAGGAATGGAACGTGGAATGGAAAGGAATGGAACGTGGACTGGAACGAGGAATGGAATGGAATGGAACGTGGAATCGAATGTGGAATGGAATATGAAATGGAACGTTGAATGGACTGAATTGGAAAGTGGAATGGAATGTGGAATGTAATGCAAGGCATTGTGGAATGGAAAGTGGAATGGAATGGAAAGGAATTTCGAATAGAATGTGAAATGGAATGCAATGGAATGTGGAATGGTATGTGTAATGCAATGAAATGGAACGTGGAATGGAACCGAATGGAATGTGGAATGGAATGTGGAATGGAATGGAATGGAATGTGCAACGGAACGTGGAATGGTATGGAATGGAACATGGAATGGAAATTTGAATGGAAATTGGAATGGAACGTGGAATGGAATGTGGAATGCAACTTGGAATGAAATGTGGAATGGATGGTGGAATAGAATGGAATGGAATGTGGACTGGAATGAAATTTTATGTGGAATGGAAAGTGGAATGGAATGGAATGGTATATGGAATAGAATGTGGAAGGGAACGGAATGGAACGGAGTGAATTTTCGAAAGGAATGTGGAATGGAATGTGGAATAGAACTTGGAATGGAATGTGGAATGGAAGGTGGAATGTAATGTGGAATGTAACGTGGAATGGAAAGGAATGCTATGTTTAATTGAATGTAGTGCAATGTGCAAAGGAATGGAATGGAATGTAGAATGGAACGTGGAATGGAATGTGGAATGGAATGTGGAATGGTATGTGTAAGGTAATGGAATGGAATGTGGAATGGAAGGAAATGGAATGTGGAATGGAAGGAAATGGAATGTGGAGTGGAATGTGCAATGGAAGGGTATGGAATGGAATGGAACGTAGAATGAAATGGAATGGAAAGTGGAATGGAATGGAATGGAATGTGGAATGTAAAGGAATGGTCTGAAATGTGGAATGGAATGGAATGGAATAGAATGGAATGGAATGAAATGGAACGTGGAATGGAAGGTGGAATGGAATGTGGTATGGAATGTGGAATGGAATGGAATGGAATGTGGAATGGAAAGGAAAGGAACGTGGAATGGAATGTGTAATGGAAAGGAATGGAATGGAACGGAATGGAATGGAATGGAATGGAACGTGGAATGGAATGGAATGGACCATGGAATGGAATGGAATGGAATGTGGAATGGAATGGAATGGAATGTGGAATAGTATGCGGAATGCATTGTGGAATGGAATGGAAAGGTCTGAAATGTGGAAAGGATTGGAATGGAATGTGGAATGGAATGGAATCGAGGGTGGAATGGAATGGAATGGAATGGAATCCGGAATGGTAAGGTATGGAAGGTGGAATGGAATGGAATGGAATGGAATGGAACGTGGAATGGAACGTGGAATCAAACGTGAAATGTAATGGAATGGAATGTTGAACGGAATGCAATGGAATTTGGAATGGAATGGAATGGAATATGGAATGTAACGTGCAATGGAATGGAATGGAACGTGGAATGGAACGAGGAATGGAACCACTAATGTAACGAAGAATGGAACGTGGAATGGAATGGAATGGAATGTCTCATGGAACGTAGAATGCAACGTGCAATGGAATGGAAAGGGACATGTAATTGAATGTGGAATGGAATGTGAATATAATGGAATGGAACGTGGAATTGAATGGAATGGAATTTGGTATGGGATGTGAAATGGAATGAACGGAATGTGGAATGAAATGTGGAATGGAACAGAGTGGAATGTAAAACGGAATGTGGAATGCAATATGGAGTGGAAAGTGGAAGAGAATTGGAATGGAATCAGAAATGGAATGTGGAATGGAATGTGGAATGGATCTTGGAATGGAATGGAATAGAATGTGGAATAGAACGTGTAATGGAATGGAATGGAACATGGAATGGAATGTGGAATGGAACGTGGAATGGAATGTGGAATGGAGCCTGGAATGGAATGTGCAACGGTAAGTGGAATGGAACATGGAATGGAATGTGGAATGCAATGTGGAATGGAACATGGAATGGAATTGAATGGAATGTGCAACGGAACTTAGAATGGAATGGAAAGGAATTTGGAATGGAACCTGGAAAGTAATGTGGAATGGAACTTGGAAAGAAAAGTACAATGGAATGTGGAATGGAATGTGGAATGCAATGAAATGGAATTTGGAAAAGAATGTGCAATGGAATGTCCAATGCAACGTTTAATGGAAAGTGGAATGGAAAGTGGAATGGAACGTGGAGTGGAACGTGGAATCGAATGGAATGGAAAGTTGAATGGAAACTGGAATGGAATGAAATAGAATGTGGCATGGAATGTGAAATGAAACGTGGAATGGAATGGAATGGAATGTGGAATGGAGTGGAATGGAAAGTGGAATGCAATGGAATGGAATGGAACGTGGAATTGAATGGAATGGAATGGAACGTTGAATGCAATGGAATGGAATACAACGTGGAATTGAATGGAATTGAACAGGGAAAGGAATGTGGAATGGAAAGTGGAATGGAATGTGGAATGGAATGGAAAGGAATGTGGAATGGAATGGAATGGAATGGAAAGTGGAATAGAATAGACTGGAATGGAATGTGGAATGCAATGGAATGGAATGTGGAAAGGAATTGAATGTGGAATGGAAAGGAATGGAATGTAAAGGGGAATCGTATGGAATGGAATTGAATGGAATGCAGAAAGGAATGGAATGGAATATGGGAAGGAATAGAACGTGGAATGCAATGAAGTGGAATGGTATGCGGAATGGAATTGAATGGAAGGGAATGTGGAAAGGAATGGAATGAAACTGAATGGAATGTGGAATGGAATGCAGTGAAATGTTTAATGGAAGAGAATGTGGAATGGAATGAAATGGAATGGATTGTGAAATGGAATAGAATGTGGAATGGAATGAATTGGAATGCAAAGTTTAACGGAATGGAATGCAATGTGGAATGGAATGGAATGGAACTGAATGGAATGGAATGTATAATGGAATGGAGTGGAAATTGGAATGGAATTTTTAACGGAATGGAATGGAATGGAATGTGGAATGGAATGGAATGGAACTGAATGGAATGTGGAATGGAATGGAGTGGAAAGTGGAATGGAATAGAATATGGAATGGGAAGAAATGGAATGGGATGTGGAATGGAATGGAATGGAATGGAATGTGGAATGGAATGGAATGGAATATGGAATGGAATGGAAAGGAATGGAATCTGGAATGGAATGTGGAATAGAAAGGGATGGAATGGAATGGAAAGTGGAATGGAATGGAATCTAACCTGGACTGGAAAGTGGAATGCAAAGTGGACTTCAATGTGGAATGGAATGGAATGGAATGTGGAATGGAATGGAAAGGAATGTGGAATGGAAATTTGAAGGAATTTAACGGCATGTGAAATGGCATGTGAAATGGAAAGTGGAATGGAATGTTGAATGGAACATGGAAAGGAACATCGAATGGATTAGAATGGAACGAGAAATGCAATGGAAAGGAATATGGAATGGAATGGAACGGAATGTCCAATGGAATGTGGAATGGAATGGAATTGAATGCGGCATGGAATGTGGAATGGAATGGAAAGGAATGTGAAATGGAAAGAAATTGAATGTGGAATACAATGATGACTGGAAAGGAATGGAATTGAATATGAAATGGAATGGAATGGAATGTGGAATGGAATGTGCAAAGGAATGGAATGGAGTGGAATGTGGATTGGAACGTGGAATGGAATGGAATGGAACGTGGAATGGAATGGAATGGAATGGGGAATTAAATGGGATGCAATATGGATTAGAATGAGGAATGGAATGGAATGGGAATGGAATTGAAAGAGGAATGGAATGGAAAGGAATGTGGAATGGAATGGGAATGGAATGAAATGGAATGTGGAATGGAATGGAATGGAATGCGGAATGGAATTGACTGAAATGTGGAAAGGAATGGAATGGAATGGACTGGAACGTGCAATTGAATTCAATTGAACGGGGAATGGAATGTGGAATGGAATGGAATGGAATGAGGAATGGAAGAGTATGGAATTTCAAACAGAATGGAATGGAATGGAATGCGCAATGGAATCTGGAATGGAATGTGGTATGCAATGGAATGGAATGTGGATCGGAATTGAACTTGGAATGCAAAGGAACGGAACGTGGATTGGAAAGGAATGGAATGGAATGTGGAATGGAATGGAAAGTGAAATGGAATTTGGAATGGAATGTGGAATGGAATGTGGAATGGAATGTGGAATGGAAAGTGGAATGGAATATGGAAAGTAATGTAGATTGGAATGTGGAAAGGAATGGAATGGAATGTCCAATGGAATGTGGAATGGGATGCAATTAATGTGGAATGGAATGGAAAGGAATGTGAAATGGAAAGAAATGGAATGTGGAATGGAATATGGAACGCAATGAAATGGAATTGAAAGTGAAATGGAATGGAAAAGAATGTGGAATGGAATATGCAAAGGAATGGAATGGAGTGGAAGGTGGATTGGAATGTGGAATGGAATGAAATGGACTGTGGAACGGAATGGAATGCTATGTGGAATCTAATGGAATGAAATGTGGAATGGAATATCAGATGGAATGGAATGCAATGTTGAATACAATGGAATGGAATGTGGAATGGAATTTGTAATGGAATGGAATGTAAAACGGAATGTGCTAAGGAATGTGGAATGGAATGGAATGGAATGTAGAATGGAATGTGGAATGGAATGTGGAATGGAATTGAATGTAATATGGAACGGAATGTGGAATGGAATTTAGAATGCAATGGGATGAAATGTGCAATGGAATGTGGTTTGGAATTGAATGGAATGTGGAATAGAATGGAATGGAATGTGGAATGGAATGTGGAATGGAACGTGGAACGGAATGTAGAATGGAATGTCGACAGCAATGCAATGGAATGTGGAACGGAACGTGGAATGGAATGGAATCGAATGTGGAATGGAATGTGGAATGGAATAGAATGGAATGGAATGTGGAACGGAGTGCAATGGAAAAGAATGAAACGTAAGGTAATGTGGAATGGACCGTGGAACGAAAGGTGGAATGGAATGGATTGGATTGTGCAATGGAATGGAATGTAACGTGGAATGGAAAGGAATGGAATCTGTAATGGAAAGGAATGTAATACGGAATACAATGTAATGGTAAGGAATGTGGAATTGAATAGAATGGAATGGAATGGAATGGAATGTGCAATGAAACGGATTGGAATGTGGAAGGGAATAGAATAGAATGTGGAGTGGTATGGAATGGAATGTGGAGAGGATAGGAATGTATTGGAATGTGGAATGGAATGCAATGGAATACAATGAAATGGAATGCTATGTGGAATCAAATGTGGAATGGAATGGAATGCAATGGAATGTGGAATGGAAAGGAATGTGGAATGGAACGTGGAATGGAACATGGAATGGAATGTGGAATGGATTGTGGAATATAATGGAATGCAATGGAATGGAAAGAAATGGAATGCAATGCGGAATGTAATGTGGAATGGAATGGAATGCAATGGAATGTGGAATGGGATGGAACGTGGAATGGAACGTGGATTGGAGTGGAATGGAATGTGGACTGTAATGAAATGGAATGTTGAATGGAATGCGGAATGGAATGGAATTGAATGTGGAATGGAATGGAATGGAATGTGGAATGGAATGGAATGGAATGTGGAATGGAATGGAATGGAATGTGGAATGCAATGTTGAATGGAATGTGGAAAGGAATGGAATGGAATGTGGAATGGGATGGAATGGAAATTGGAATGGAAATGAAAGAAACGTGGAATGGAATGGAATGGAACGTGGTATGGAATGTGGAATGAAACGTGGACAAGAACATTGAATGTAAAGTGGAATGTAATGGAATAGAATGTGGAATGGTATGGAATGTGGAAAGGAAAGGGGAATACAATGGAATTGAATGTGGAATGGCATGGAATGAGATGTGGAATGGAATGTGGAATGCAATCTGGAAAGATATGTGGAATGGAACGGAATGGAATGTGGAAAGGAATGTGGAATAGAGTGTGCAATTGAATGTGGAATGTAATGTGGAATAGAATGTGAAAGGGAATCTGGAATGGAATGGAATGGAACGTGGAATGGAATGGAATGGAATGTGAAAAGGAATCTGGAATGGAATGGAATGGAATGTGGAATGGAATGGAATGGAACGTGGAATGGAATGGAATAGAAGTTGGAATGGGATGTGGAATGGAATCTGGAAAGGAATGTGGAATGGAACGGAATGGAATGTGCAATGAAATGTGGAATGGAGTGTGGAATGGAATGTGGAATGCAACGGAATGGAATGTGGAATGGAATGTCGAATGGAGTGTGGAATGGTATGAGGAATGGATGGAATGGAAAGTGGAATAGAATGTGGAATGGAATGTAGCATGGAACGTGAAATGGAAAGGAATTGACCGTGTAATTGAACGTGGAATGAAATGGAATTGGGTGTGGAATGGAACGTGTAATGGAACGTGGAATTTAGAGGAATGGAACGTTTAATGGAATGTGGAATGGAATGTGGAAATGAATGGAATGGAATGTGAAAAGCAATGTGGAATGCCATGGAATGGAATGGAATGTGGAATGGAACGGAAGGGAATGTGGAATGGAATGTGGAATTGAATGTGGAATGAACGTGGAATGGAACGGAATGAAATGTGAAATGGACTGTGGAATGGAATGGAATGGAAAGTGGAATGGAATGAGAAACGGAATGTGGAATGGAATGTGGAATGGAAGGTGGAAAGGAATGTGGAATGGAAAGGAATAGAATGTGAAACGCAATTGAATGTAATGTGGAATGGAATGGAATGGAATGTGGAATGGAATGTGGAAAGGAATGGGGAATGGTACGGAATGGAATGTGGAATCGAATGTGGAATGCAGTGTGGATTGGAATATTGAATGGAATGTGGAATGCAATGCGGAAAGGAATGTGGAAAGGAATGTGGAATGGAACGGAATGGAATGTGCAATGGAATGTGGAATGGAGTGTGGAATGGAATGTGTAATGGAACGCAATGCAATGTGAAGTGGAATGTGGAATGGAATGTGTAATGGAATGTCAAAATAATGCAACGGAATGTGGAATTTAACTTGGAATGGAATTTAATGGAACGTGGAATGGAATGTGGGATGGAATGTGGAATGGAATGTGGAATGGAATGGAAAGGAATGTGCAAACGAATATGGAATGTAATGTGGAATTGAATGCGGAATGGAACGCAATGGATTGTGGAATGGAATGTGGAATGGAATGTTGAACGGCATGAAATGGAAAGTAGAATTGAATGGAATGGAATGTGGAATGGAATGGAATGGATCGTGGAATGGAACGCGGAATGGATTGTGGAATGGAAGGTGGAATGGAATGTGGAATGGAATGGATTGGAATGTGCAATGTAATGTGGAATGGAATGGAAAGGATTTTGCCAAGGAATATGGAATAGAATGTGGAATGCAAAGTGGAATAGAACGCAATGGAATGTGGAGTGGAATGTGGAATGGACTGTGGAATTGAATGTGGAATGAAAAGAGGAGTGGAATAGAATGGAAAGCGGAATGGAATGTGGAATGGAACGTGGAAAGGAAAGTGGAATGGAAAGGAATTGCAAGTGGAATGTAGTGTGGAATGGAATGGAAAGGAATGTGGAATGGAATGTAGAAAGCAAAATGGAATGGAATGGAATGGAATGGATTGTCAAATGGAATGTGGAATGGAATGTGAAATGGAATGTGGAATGGAATGCGAAATGGAATGTGGAATGGAATGTGAAATGGAATGTGGAATGGAATGTGGAATGGAATGAAATGGAACGTGTAATGGAACGCGGAATGGAATGTGGAATCGAATGGAATGGAATGTGGAATGGAATGTTGAATGTAATGGAAAGGAAAGTGGAATGGAATGTGCAATGGAAAGGAATGGAAGGTGCAAAGGAATGTGGAATGGAATGTGGAAGGGAATGCTTGGTATGTCAAATGGAATGTAGAATGGAATGTGAAATGGAATATGGAAAGAAATGTCGAATGGAATGGAATGGAACGTGGAATGGAATGGAATGGAATGTGGAATGGAACGTGGCATGGAACGTGGAAAGGAAATTGGAATGGAATGGAATGGAATGTGGAATGGAATGATGAACGGAATGTGGAATGGAATGGAATGGAATGGAATGTGGAATGGAATGTGGAATGGAAAGTGGAATAGAACGTGGAATGGAATGGGATGGAACGTGGAAGGGAACGTGGAATGGTACGTTGGAATGGAACTTGGAATGGAAGCAGGAATGGAATGGAAAGGAATGTGGAATGGAATGTGGAATGGAATGTGAAATGCAATGTGGAATTGAACGGAATGGAATGTGGAACGGTACGTGGAATTGAATGGAGTGGAACGTGGAATGGAACATGGAATGGAATGGAACGAGACATGGAATGGAACGTGGAATGGAACATGGAATGGAATGTGGAATGTAATGTGGAATGCAATGTGGAATGGAATGAGGAATGAAATGTGAAATGGAATGGAATGGAATGTGGAATGGAATGGAATGGAATGTGGAATGGAATGTGGAACGGAATGTGGAACATTCTGTGGAATAGAAGGTGGAAAGGAATGTGGAATGGAAAAGAAGGGAATGTGAAACGGAATGGAATGGAATGTGGGATGGAATTTGAATGGAATGTAATGTGGAATGGAATGTGGAAAGGAATGTGGAATGGTATGGAATGGAAAGTGAAATGGACTGTGCAATGGATTGTGGAAAGGAATGAGGAATGGAATATTGAATAGAATGTGGAAAGGAATGTGGAAAAGAATGTGGAATGGAAAGGATTGTAATTTGGAAAGGAACGTGGAATGCGGCGTGGAATGGAAAGTGGAATGGAATGGGAACGAAGTGTAATGGAATGAGAAATGGAAAGCAATGGAATGGAAAGGAATGGAATGTGGAATGGAATTGAATCGACCTTGGAATGGAACGTAAAATGGAACGTGGAATGGAATGGAATGTAATGAGGAATGGAGTGAAATGTGGCATGGAATGTAAGGGAAAGTGGAATGAAATGTTGAATGGAATAGAATGGAATGCGGAATGGAATGGAATGTGAAATGGAATGTTGAACGGAATGCGAAATGGAATGTGTAATGGAGTGGAATGGAATGTGGAACGGAGTTTTGAACGGAATGTGGAATGGAATGTGTAATGGAATGTGGAAAGGAATGTGTAATGGAACGGAATGAAATGTGAAATGGAACGTGGAATGGAATGGAATGGAATGTGTAATGGAATGGCATGGAGTGTGGAACGGAATGTGGAACAGATTGTGGAATTGAATGTGGAATGGAATGTGGAAAGGAATCTGTAATTTAACGGAATGGAATGTGAAATGGAATGGAATGGAATGTTTAATTGAATGTGGAATGAAATGGAATGGAATGTGGATTGGAGTGAGGAAAGGAATGTTGAATGGAACGGAATGGAATGTGGAATGGGATGTGGAATGAAAGGTGGAATGTAATGTGGAATAGAATGTGTAATGGAATGCGGAATGGAAAGTGGAATGGAATGCAGAATGGCGTGGGAAATGTAATGTGAAATATAACGGAATGTAATGTGTAATGGAATGTGGAATGGAACTCAATGGAATGTGAAATGGAATTTGGAATGGAATGTCTAATGTAATGGAAAGGAATGTGGAATTGAAAGTGGTATGGAAAGGAATGGAACGTGGAATGGAATGTGGCATGGAATGGAATGGAATGTGGAATGGATTGTGGAATGGAATGTGGAATGTATTGTGGAGTGGAATTTGGAATGGAATGTGGATTGGAATGTGGAATGGAAAGTGGAATGGAGCGTGGAATGTAATGGAATGGAACATGTATTGGAATGTGGAATAGAATGGAATGTGGAATGAAATGTGGAATGGAATATGGAATGAAATGTGGAAAGGAAAGGAATGGAATTTGGAATGGAATGTGCAATGGAATGGAATGGAATGGAGTGGAATGAGGAACGGCATGTGGAATGGCATGTGGAATGGAACGGAATGTAATGTGGAATGGAATGGGGATTGGAATGTTAAAAGGAAAGTGGAATGGAATGGAATGGAATGCGGAAAGGATCGTGAAAGGTTATCGAATGTAACCTGGAATAGAACGTTGAATACAATGTGGAAAGGAATGTGGAATGGAATGCAATGGAAAGTGTAATGGAATTTAATGGAATTTGGAATGGAATATGGAATGGAATGCGGAATGAAATGTGGAAAAGAATATGGAATGCAATGGAATGGAATGTTGAATGCAATGTGGAATGGAGTGTGGAAAGGAAGGTGTAACGCAACAGAATGGAATGTGAAACGGAATGTGGAATGGAACGTGGAATAGAAAGTCAAATGTAATGGACTGGAATGTTTAATTGAACGTGGAATGGAATGGATTGGAACGTGGAATTGAATGTGGGATGGAATCAAATGGACTGTGGAATGGCTTGTGGAATGCAATGTAGTGGAATGTGCAATGCAATGTGAAATAGAGTGTAATGGAATGTGAAATGGAGTTTGGATTGCAATGGGGAATTGGAAATGGAATGGAATGGAGTGGAAAGTATAATGGAATGTGGAATGGAATGCAATGGAATGTGGAATGCAATGGAATGGAATGAAGAATGGAATGTGGAAAGGAAAGTGGAATGGAATGGATTGGAATGGGAAATGGAACGTGGAATTTAATTGAATGGACCTTGGAATGGAACTTAGAATGGAACGTTGAATGGAATGTGGAATGGAATGGAATAGAATGTGGAATGGAATGGAATGGAATGTGGAATGGAATGGAATGGAATGTGGAATGAAAAGTGGAATGGAATGGAATGGAATGGGGAATGGAACGGAATGGAATGTGAAATGGAATGTGGAATGGAATGGAATGCAATGTGGAGTGGAATGGAGTTGAATGTGGAATGCAATGAGGAATGGAATGTGGACTGGAATGTGGAATGCAATGTGGAAAGGAATGTGGAATGGAACGGAATCGAATGTGTAATGGAATGTGGAATGGAAAGTAATGGAATGTAGAATGGATTGTGGAACGGAATTTGGAAAGGAATGTGGAATGGAAAGTATAAAGTAATCTGGAATGGAACGGAATGGAATGTGAAATTTAATAGAATGGAACGTGGAATGGAATGTTTAATGGAATGGAATGGAATGTAGAATGGAACGGAATGGAATGTGGAAAGAAATAGAATGGAGTGGTATGGAATGTGGATTGGAATGGAATGGAATGTGGAATGGAATGGACTGGAATGTGGAACGGAATGAAATGGAATATGGAATGGAATGGTATGGAATGTGGAATGAAATGGAATGGAATGTGCAATGGCATGTGGAATGGAATTGATTGGAATGTGGAATGGAACGTGGAATGGAACGTGTAATGGAACGTGCAATGGAAAGTGGAATAGAACGTGGAATGGAATGACTAATAGAATGGAATGGAATATTGAATGGAATGGAAATTAGTGGAATGTGGAATGGAATGGACTGGAAAGTGGAATAGAATGGAATGGAACACGGAATGGAATGGAAAGGAATGGAATGTGCAAAGGAATGGAATGGAATTTGGAATTAAATGGAATGGAATGTGGAATTGAATGGAATGGAATATGGAATGGAATAGAATGGAATGAGGAATTGAATGGAATGCAATGTGCAAAGGAATGGAAAGGAATGTGGAATGGAATGGATTGGAATTGAATAGAATGTGGACTGGAAAGGAAAGGAATGGAACAGAATGGGGAATGGAATGGAATAGAATGGAATGGAATGGAATGTGGAATGGGATGGAATGGTTTATGGAACACAATGTAACGGAATGTGGATTGGATTACGGAATGGAATGTGGAAATTTATGTAGAATGGAATGAAATGGAATGTGGAATAAATTGGAATGGAATGTGGAATGGAATGGAATGGAAAAGAATGTGGACTAGACTGGAATGGAATGGAACTGAATGGGGATTGGAATGGAATGGAATGTGGAATGGAATGTGGGATGAAATGGAAAGGAATGTGGAATGGAATGGAATGGAATATGGAATGGAATGGAATGGAATGTGGAATGGAATTTTGAATGGAAGGTGGAATGGAATGTGGAGTGGAATGTGGAAAGGAAGGTGAAATGGAATGGAATGTGGAATGTAATTGAATGGAATGTGGAATGCAACGTGAAATGGAATGGAATTGAATGTGGAAATCAACGTGGAAAGGAATGGAATGGGACAAGGAATGGAACGTGGAATGTAACATGGAATGTAATGGAAGGGAATGTGGAATGGAATGTAGAATGCAATGTGGAAAGGAATGGAATGCAACATGGAATCGAATGTGGAATGGAAAGGAATGGAATGGGGAATAGAAAGGAATGGAATATGGAATGAAACGTGGAATGGAACATCAAATGGAATGGAATAGAACGTATGATGGAATGTAGAATAGAAAGAAATGGAACATGGAATGGAATGTTGAATGGAATGTGGAATGTAATGGAATGGAAAGTGGAATGGAATTTTGAATGGAAGGTGTAATGGAATGTGGAATGGAATGGAATGGAATGTGGAATGGAATGTGGAAATGAACGGAAGTAATGTGGAAAGGTATGTGTAATGGAATGTGGAAAGGAATTTAATGGAACGTGGAATGGAACGTGGAATGGAATGGTATGGATCGTGGAATGGAACGTGGAATGCAACGTGGAATGGAATGTTTAATGGAATGGAATGGAATGTGGAATGTAAAGTGGAAAGAAACGTGTAATGGAACAGAATGGAATGCGGAATGGAATGGAAACTGGATTGGAATGTGGAATGGAATGTGGAATGGAAAGTGGAATGGAACTTCGAATGGAATGGAATGGAATGAGGAATGGAATGGAATGGAATGTGGAATGGAACGTGGAATGGAATGGAATGCAATCTGGAATCTAATATGAAATGCAATCTGGAATGTAATGTGGAATGGAATGTGAAATTGAATGTGTAATGGAATGTGGAATGGAAAGGAATGGGATTTTAATTAAATGTGAAATGGAATGGAATGAAATGAGCAACGGAATGTGGAATGGAATATGGAATGGAATGTGGCACAGAATGTAATGGAATCTAATTTATTGTGGAATGGATTGTGGAACGGAATGTGGAATGGAAAGTGTAATGCAACGTAATGGAATGTGGAATGCAATGAGGAATGGAATGTGAAATGTTACCTGGAATGGAATGGAATGGAAAATGGAATGGAAGTTGGAATGGTACGGAATACAAAGAGCAATGGAACGTGGAATGGAACGTGAAATGGAACGTAGAATGGAATGTGGAATGGATCGTGGAAGGGAATGTGCAATGGAATGTGGAATGGAACGTGGAATGGAATGGAATGGAAAGTGCAATGGAACGTGGAACGGAATGGAATGCAACGTGGAATGGAATGCGGAATGGAATGTGGAATGGAAAGCGGAAGGGAATGGCATGGAATATGGAATGCAATGGAATGGAATTTGAACGGATTGGAATGGAATTCGGAATGGAATGAATTGTAACATGGAAGAGAATATGGAACGCAATGCGGAATGGAATGTGGAATGGAAGGGAATGGAATGTAGTACAGAAATGAATGGAATGTAATGGAATGCGGAATGGAATGGAATTGAATGTGGAATGCAATGGAATGGAATGGAATGGAATGAGGAATTGAATGGAATGGAATGTGGAATGGAATGGAATAGAATGTGGAATGCAATGGAATGGAACGTGGAATAGAATGTGGAATGGAATGTGTAATGGAATGTGAAATGTATTTGAATGGAATGTGGAATGAAACTGAATGTAATGTGGAGTAGAATGGAAAGGAATGTAATGTGGAAAGGAAGGGAAAGCAGTGGAAAGGAATACGGAATGGAATGTTTGGAATGTGGAATTAAATGGAATGGAATGGAATGTGAAACTGAATGGAATGGAATGTGGTATCGAATAAAATGGAATGTGGAATGGAATGTGGAATGCAATGGAATGGAATGTGTAAAGGAATGTGGTACAGAATGTGGAATGCAATGGAATGGAATGTGGAATGTAATGTAGAATGGAATGGAAAGGAATATGTAACGTGGAATACAATGTGGAATGGAATGGAATGGAATGCAATGTGGAATGGAATGTGTAATGGTCTGGATTGGAATTGGAATGGAATTTTGAATGGAAGGCGGAGTGGAATGTGGAGTGGAATGGAATGGAATGTGGAATGGAACGGAATTGAATGTGGGATGGAATGTGGAATGGAATGTGCCATGGAATGGAATGGATTGTGGTATGGAATGGAAAGGAATGCTATGGAATATGGCATGGATAGTGGATTGGAATGCAATGGAATTGTATGGAATACGGAATAGAATGGAATCGAATGTGGATGGGAATGTGGATAGGAACAGGGAATGGAACATGGAATGGAACGTGGAATGGAAGGTGGAATGGAATGGAATGGAATGTGGAATGGAATGTGGAAAGTAATAGAATGGAATGGGGAATGGAATGGAATGGAACATTGAATAGAATGGAACAGAATGGAACTTGGAATAGAAGGAATGGAATGGAATGGAATGCAGAATGGAATGGAATGGACAGCGGAATGCAAAGGAATGGAATGTGGAATGTAACGTAGAATGGAATGGCATGGAGTATAGAATGGAAGATGGAATGGAAGGTGGAATGGAATAGAACGGAACGTGTAATGGAATGTGGGATGGACTGAAATGGAATGTGGAATGGAATGATGAATGGAAAGTGGAATGGATTGGAATGGAATGTGGAATGGAATTGAATGGAATGTGAAATGGAATGTGGAACGGAATGATGAATGGAATGTGGAATGTAACGTG
This sequence comes from Pongo abelii, assembly GCF_028885655.2. Classification (NCBI taxonomy): domain Eukaryota; kingdom Metazoa; phylum Chordata; class Mammalia; order Primates; family Hominidae; genus Pongo; species Pongo abelii. The sequence continues at coordinate 11,212,502 of NC_085929.1, read as the reverse complement.
GAAAGGAATGGAATGGAATATGGAATGGAACGTGGAATGGAATGTCGAATGGAATGAAATGGAAAGTGTAATGCAATGTGGAATGAAATGGAACTGAATTTGGAATGGATTGTGGAATTGAATGTGGAATGTATTGGAATGGAAAGTGGAATGTGCAATGGAATGTGGAATGGAATCGAATGGAATGAGGAATGGATGGTGGATTGGAATGGAATGGAATGTGGAATGGAATTTTGAATGGATGGAGGGGTGGAATGTGGAATGCAATGGAATGCAATGTGGAATTGGATGTGGAATTGAAAGTGGAATGGAACGGAAGTAATGTGGAAAGGTATGTAGAATGGAATGTGGAAAGGAATGTGGAACGGAATGAAATGGAACATGGAATGGAACGTGGAAAGGAATGGAATGGATCGTGGAATGGAACGTGGAATGCAACATGGAATGTGATGTTTAATGGGAAGGAATGGAATGTGGAATGGAATGGAATGGAATGGAATGTGGAATGGTATGCAATGTAATGTGGAATGGAAGAGAATGGAATGTGGAATAGAATGGAATGGAAAGTGGAATGGAATGGAATAGAATGTGGAATGGAATAGAATGGAATGAGGAATGGACTGTGGAATGCAATGAAATGCAAAGGAATGTGGAATGTAATGTAATGGAATGGAATGTGGAATATAAGTTGAAATGCAATGGAATGGAAGGTGAAGTGGAATGAGGGATGGACTGTGGAATGGATTGTGGAATGGAATGGAATGGAATGTGGAATGGAATGGAATGGAAGGTGGAATGGAAGGTGGAATGGAATGGAATTGAAAGTAGAATGGAATGTGAAATGGAATGGAATGGAACATGGAATTGAGTGGAATAGAATGTGGAATGGAGTCGAATGGAATGTGGCATGGAATGGAATGGAATTGAATGGAATGTGGAATGGAATGGGATGGAATGTGGAATGCAATGGAAAGGTAAGTGGAATTGAATAGAACGGGATGTGGAATGGAATGGAATGGGATGTGGAATAGAATGTGGAATGGAATGTAAAAGAATGTGGAATGGATTGTGGAATGGAATGGAATGGAATGTGGAATGGAATGGAATGAAACGTGGAAAGTAACGTGTAATGGAACAAGGAATGTAACGTATAATGGAAAGTGGAATGGAAGGTGGAATGGAATGGAATTGAATGCATTGTGGAATGGAATGTGGAATGCAATGGAATGGTATGGAAGGTGGTATGTAAATGAATGGAATGGAACGGAATGTGCAATGGAATGGAATGGAATGTGGAATGCAATAGAAAGAATGTGGAATGGAATGGAATAGAATGTGGAATGGAATGGAATGGAATGGGGAACGCAATGGAAAGGAATAGAATAGAATGGAATGGAATGGAAGTTGGAATGGAACGTGGAATTGAACGTGGTATGGAATGTGGAATGAAACGTGGAATGGAATGTGAAATCGAATGTGGAAGGGAACGTGGAAAGGAATGGAATGGAACATGGAATAGAAAGTGGAATGAAATGTGGAATGGAATGGAATGGAATGCGGAAAGTAAAGAGGAATGGAATGGAATGGAATGTGGTTGGAATGTGGAATGTAATGTGGAATGGACTGTGGAATGAAACGTGGAATGCAATGTGTAAGGGAAAGGAATGGAATGCGGAAAGGAATGCGGAATGGAATGGAATGGAAAATCGAATGGATTGTGGAATGAAATGAAATGGAATGTGGAATGTAATGTGCAAAGTAATGTGGAATGGAATGGAGTGGAAGATGGAACACAATGTGGAATGGAATGGAATGGAATGTGGAAAGGAATGCAATGTAATGTGGAAAGAAATGTGGAATGGAATGGAATGGAATCTGGAATGCATTGTGGAATAGAATGTGTAAGGCAAAGGAATGAAATGTGGAATGGAATGTGGAATATAATATGTAATGGACAGGCGAATGGAATGGAATGGAATGTGGAATGGAACGTGGAATGGATTGGAATGGAAAGTGGTGTGGAACGTGGAATGGAACGTGGAATGGAACATGTAATGGAATGAGTAATGGAATGGAATGGAATGTGGAATGCAATGTGGAAAAAAGTGGAATGCAATGTGGAATAGAATGGAATGGAATGTGGAATGGAATGGAATGGAATGGAATGCGGAATGAAATGGAAAAGATTGTGGAATGCAATATGAAATGGAATGGGATGCAATGTGGAATGGAATGTGGAACGGGATGGAATGGAATGTGAAACGGAAAGTCGAATGGAAAGAGAAACTGAATGGAATGGAATGTGTAATGGAATGTGGAATGGAACGTGGAACGGACTGGAGTGGAATTGAATGTGTAATTCAATGAAATGGAATGGAATGTGGAATGGAATTGAATTGAATGGAATGCGGAACAGAACGGAAAGGATTTTGGAATGCATTGCAATGTAATATGGAATGGAATGGAATGGAATGGAATGTGGAATAGAATGGAATGGAATGGAATGGAATGGAAAGTGTAATGGAATGGAAATTATTTCGGAATGGAATGGAATGGAATGTTGAATGGAATTTGGAATGGAACGGGAGGGAATGTGGAATGAAATGTGGAATAGAATGGGGAATGGAATGGAATATAATGGAATATGCAACCGAATGGAATTGAATGTGAAACGAAATGGAATGGAATGTGGAATGGAATGTAGAATGTAATGGAATGGAAGGTGGAATGGAATGTGGAATGGAATGGAATGGAATGTGCAGTGAAATAGAATGGAATTTGAAATGCAATGTGGTATGAAATGTAATGGAAGGCGGAATGGAATGACATGAAATGTGGAATGGAGTGGAATGGAATGTGGAATGAAATGGAAAGGAATGTGGAATGAAATTGAATTGAATGGAATGCAATGTGGAATGGAATATGGAATGCTATGGAATGGAATGTGGAATGGATTGTGGAATGGAATGGAATGGAATGTGGAATGAAATGGAATGGAAAGGAAAGGAATGGAATGTGGAATGGAATGGAACAGAATGTGGAATTCAATGGAATGGAATGTGGAATGGAATGGAATGGAAAGTGAAATGACATGTGGAATGGAATGTGGAATGGAATGTGGAATGGAATCGAATTGAATGTGGAATAGAATGGAATGGAATGGAACTAAGAATGGAATGTGGAATGGAATGCGGAATGGAATGAAATGTGGAATGCAATGCAATGGAATATAATGTGGAATGGAATGGAATGGAATGTAGAATTGATTGGAAATGAATGTGGAATGGAATGGAATGGAACGTGGAATGGAATGTGGAATGTAAAGTGAAAAGATATGAGGATTGGAACGAGGAATGCAATGTTGAATGGAATGGAATGGAATGTGGAATGGAATGGAATAGAATTGCATGGGTAATGGAATGTGGAATGGAATGTGGAATGGAATGTAATCTGGAATGCAATTGAATACAATGTGGACGGACTGGAATTGAATTTAGAATGGAATGGAATGTGGAATGGAATGTGAAATGGAATGTGGAATGGAATGTGAAATGGAATGTGGAATGGAATGTGAAATGGAATGTGGAAGGGAATGTAAAATGGAATGTGGAATGGAAAGTGGAATGGAATGAAATGAAACGTGGAATGGAATGGAATGGAAACTGGAATGGAATGGAATGGAATGTTGAGTGGAAAGTGGAATGGAATGGATAGTACCATGGAATGGAATGGAACCTGTAATGGAATGGAATGGAACCTGTAATTGAATGGAATGGAACGTGGAATGGAATAGAATGGAATGCGGAATGGAATGGAAAGGAATCTGGAATGGAATGAAACGCAATGTGCAATGGAATGATTAAAGTAATTGAATAGAATAAGGATTGGAATGTGGAACGGAATGGAATGTGGAAAGGAATGGAATGGAATGAAATGTGTTATGGAGTGGAGTTGAATGGAATGGAAATTGGAATGGAATGTGGAATGGAATGGATTGGAATGTGTAATGGAATGTGGAATGGAATGGATTGGAATGTGGAATGGAATGAAATGGAGTTTGGAATGCAAAGTGCAATGGAACGTGGACTAGAATTTGGAATGGAATATAGAATAGAATGGAATGGAAGGGAAAGTGTAATGGAAAGTGGAATGGAATGTAGTGCAATGATCAATGGAATGTGGAATGTAATGGAATGTGGAATGGAATGGAAAGGAATGGAATGTGGAATGGAATGGTATGGAATGGAATGGAATGTGGAATGGAATGGATTGGAATGTGGAATGGAATGGAATGGAAAGTGAAATGGAAGGGAATGGAATGGAATGGAATAGAATGTGGAATGGAATGGAATGGAATGAAATGGAATGGAATGTAAAGGAATGGAATGGGATGTGGAATGGAATTTAAAGGAACCTGGAATGGAAGGGAATGGAAGGGACTGTGGAATGGAATGGAATGGAACATGGAATGAAATGGAATGGAATGTGGAATGGAATGGAATGTGGAATGGAACGTGGAATGGAATGTCGAACGAAAAGTGGAATGGAACGGAATGGCATGTGGAAAGGAACGTGGAAAGGAATTGCATGGAATCTTGAATGGAATGGAATGGAATGTGGAATGGAATGTGGAATGCAATGGAATGGAATGCGGAGTGGAATGTGGGATGGTACTTGGAATGGAACCTGGAATATAATATAAAGTGGAATGGAATGGAAAGGAGTGGAATGTGGAATGGAATTGAAATAATGGAATGGAATGTGGAATGGAATAGAATGGAATGGAATGTGGAATGCAATGTGGAATCGAATGGAAAGGAATGTGGAGTGGAATGTGGAATAGAATGTTTTGGAATGTGGAATACAATGTGGAATGAAATGGAATCAAATGTGGAATGGAATGGAATGGAATGTGGAATGGAATAGAATGTGGACAGGAATGGAATGGAATGTGGAATTCAATGGAATGCAATGGCATTTGGAATGGAATGGAATGGAATGGCATGGAATGGAATGCGGGATCTAATGGAAAGCAATGTGGGATGGAATATGGAGTGGAAAGTGATACAATGCGGAGTTGAATGTGGAATAGAATGGAATGGAACATGGAATGAAATGTTCAAAGTAATGGAGTGTGGACTGGAGTGGAATGTAAACTGGAAAGGTATGGAAAGTGGAATGGAATGGAATTGAAAGTGGAAGGAAATATGGAATTGAATGGAATGGAATGGAATGGAATTAGGAATGGAATGGAAAGGAATGTGGAATGGAATTGAATGGAATGTGGAATGGAATGCGGAATTGAATTGAATGGAAAGTGGAATGTAAAGGAATGCAATCTGGAATGGAATGCAATGGAATGTGAAATGCAATGGAACGTGAAATGGAATGGAATTGAATGTGGAATGTGAAATGGAATGTGGAATTCAAAGAGAAACGTAATGCGGAAAGGAATGTGGAATGGAAAGTGAAATAGAATGTGGAATGAAATGTGAAATGGAATGTGAAATGGAGTGTGAAATGGATTGTGGAATAGAATGAAATAGAACATGGAATGGAATGGAAAGGAAAGTGGAATGGAAAGGAATGGAATGTGGGATGCAATGGAACGGAACGTGGAAAGGAATGGAATGGAATGTGGAATGGAATGTGGAATCGAATGGAATGGAATTTGGAATGGAATCGAATCAAATGGTATGAAAAGTGGAATGTAATGGAATGTGGAATTTAATGTGGAATGGAATGGAATGGAACAGGAACTGGAACGTGGAATGCAACGTGGAATGGAACGCGCAATGGAACGAGGAATGGAATGAGAAATGCAATGGAATGGACTGTAGAGTGGAAGGGAAGGGAATGCAGAATGGAGTGTGGAATGGAGCGTGCAATGGAAAGTGGAATGGAATGGAATTGAACGTGGAATGGAATGGAATGGAAAGTGGAATGGAATGCAATGGAGTATGGAATGGAAGGGACTGTAATGCGGAATGGAATGTGGAATGGAATATGGAATGGAATGTGGAATGGAATGGAATGGAACGTGCAATGAAATGGAATGGAATGCGGAATGCAAGGGAATGGAAAGTGGAATGGATTGGAATGGAATGGAATGTGGAATGGAATGGAATGGAATGTGGAATTTAACATGGAATGCAACATGGAATGTAATTGAATGGAATGAGAAATGGAATGTAATGGTATGTAGAATGGAATGTGGAATGGGAAGTGTAATGGAATGGAATGGGATGTGGAATGGCACGTGGAATGAAACGTGGAGTGTAATGTGCAATGGAATGTGGAAAGTAACTTGGAATGAAATGGAATGGAATGCGGAATGGGACGTGGAATTGAATGGAATGCAACGTGGAATGGAATAAGCAATGGATAGTTAAATGGAAAGTGGAATGGAATGCAATGGAATATGTATTGCTATGTGTAACGGAATGTGGAATGGAAAGTGGAATGGAATGGGGAATGGAATGAGGAATTGAAAGGAATGGAATGTGGAAAGGAAAGGAATGGAATGGAATGGAATGAGGCCTGGAATGGTATTAAATGGAATGAATGTGGAAGGGAATGTGGCAAGGAATGTGGAATGGAATGTGAATGGAAGGGAATGGAATGTGGAATGGAAAGTGGAAAGGAATGGTATGGAATGTGGAAGGTAATGTGGCATGGTATGTGGAATGGAATGGAATGGAATTTGGAATGGAATGTGGAAAAGAATGGAATGGAATGAAGAAGGGAATGTGGAATGGAATGTGGATTGCAAAGTGAAATGTAATGGAATGGAATGTAGAATGGAACATGGAATGGAATGGAATGGGATGTCTAATGAAATGTGCAATGGAATGGAATGGAATGTGGAACGCAAAGTGGCATAGAATGTGGAATTGAATGGAATGGAATTTTGAATGGAATGTGGAATGGAATGGAATGGAATGTGGAAGGGAATGTGGAATGGAATGTGGAAGGGAAAGTTGAACGGAATGGAATGCATTGTGCAATGGAATGTGGAATGGAATGGAATGGAATGGAATCTAATGTGGAATGGAACACGGAATGCAATGGAATGGAATGTGGAATAGAATGGCGGATGGAATGGAATGCAATGTTGAATGCAATGGAATTGTATGCGGAATGGAATGTGGAATGGAATGGAATGGAATGTGGAACAGAATGTGAAATGAAATGTGGAAAGGAATGTGGAACGGGATGGAATGTTGAATGTAATGTAGAATGGAATGAAATGGAATGTGGAAGGGAATGTGAAATGGACTGTGGAATGGAAAGTGGAATGGAATAAGGAATGGTGTGGAATGGAATATGGAATTGAATGTCACGGAATGTGTAATGGAATGTGGAGTGGAATGCAATAGAATGTCGAATGGAATGGAATGCATTGTGGAATGGAATGGAAAGGAATGTAGAATCGAACGGGGAATGGAATGTGGAATGGAACGTGGAAAGGAATGGAATGTGGAATGGAACGTGGAAAGGTATGGAATGGAAAGTGGAATGGAACATTGAATGGAATGAGGAATGGAACGTGGAATGTAATGTGGAATGGAAGATACAAAGGAAAGTGCAATGGAATGTGGAATGGAACGTGGAATGGAAAGAAATGGAAACTGGAATGCAACATGGAATGGAATGGAATGTAACATGGAATGGAATGGGGAATGGAATGTGGAATAGAACGTGGAATGGAATGTGGAATGGAATGTGGAATGGAATTGAACGGAATATGGAATGGAAAGTCTAATGGAATGTGAAATGTAATGGAATGAAATGTGGAATGAAATGTGGATTGCAAATGAATGGAATGCGGAATGGATTGGAATGTGGAATGGAATGTGGACTGGAATGCATTGGAATGTGAAATGGATTGTGTGATGGAAAGGAATCAAATCTGGAAAGGAAAGTGGAAAGTAACGTGGACAGGAATGCAATGGAATGTGGAACAGAATGTGGAATGGAATGGAATGGAATGTGGAATGGAATATGGAACGGAACGGAATGGAATGTGGAATGGAATTTGAAACGGCATGGAATGGATTGTGGAATAGAGTGGAATGGAATGTGGAATGGAATGTGGAATGAAATGTGGGATGGAATGGAATGGAAAGTGGAATGGAACGTGGAGTGGAATGAAATGGAATGTGGAATGGAAAATGGAATGGAAAGTGGAATGGAATATGGAACAGAAGGTGAAATGGAACTTGGAAAGCAATATGCAATGGAATGTGGAAAGGAACGTGGAATGGAATGGAATGGAAAGTGGAATGGAACGTGAAATTGAATGCATGGAATGTGGAGTGAAATTGGAATCGAATGTGAAAAGGAATGTGGAATGGAACGTGGAATGCTATGTAATGGAATATGGAATGGAACGTGGAATAGAATGGAATGCAATGTGGAATAGATTGTGGAATGGAAGGGAACGGAACGTGGAATGGATCGTTGAATGAAACGTGGAATGGAATGTGGAGTGGATAGGAATGGAATGTGGAATGGAAGGGAACGGTATGTTGAATGGAAAGTAATGGAATGTGGAATGTAATGGAATGGTATGGAATGTAGAATAGAATTAAAAGGAATGGAATGGAATGTGGAATGAAATGGAAAGGATTGTGGATGGAATGGAATGGATTGTGGAATGGAATGGAATGGAATGTGGAATGGACTGGAATGGACTGTGGAATGGAATGGAATGGAATGGAATTTGGAATGGAATGGAATGGAATGGAATGCGGAATGGAATGGAAGGGAATGTGGAAGGGAATGTGGAATGGAATGTGGAAGGGAATGTGGAATGTATTGTGGAAGAGAATGTGGAAGGGAATGGAATGGAATGTGGAATGGAATGTTAAATTGTAGGGAATGGAATGTGGATTGCAATGTGGAGTGGCATGTGGAATAGAACGGAATTTAATGTGGAATGGAATGTGGAATGGAAAGTTTTATGGAACGGGATGGAATGTGGACTGCAATGTGCAACGGAATGTGGAATGGATCGTGGAATGGATTGGAATGGAATGTGGAATGGAACGTGGAATGAAATGGAATGGAATGTAGACTGGAATGTGGAGTGGCATGTGGAATAGAACAGAATGGAATGTGGAATGGAATGTGGAATGGAACGTGTTATGGAACGGAACGGAATGTGGAATGCTATGTGCAATGGAATGTGGAATGCATTGTGGAATGGAATGGCAAGGAATGTGAAATGCTATGTGCAATGGAACGTGGAATGCATTGTGGAATGGAATGGAATGAAATGTGGAATGGAACCTGTAATGGAATGGAAAGGAATGTGGAATGCAACTTGGAAAGGAATGGAATGGACAGTGGAATGGAATGTCGAACGGTATGTGTAATGGAAAAGAATGGAATGTGGAATGGAACGTGGAATGGAATGGAATGGAATGTGGAATGGAATGTGGAATGGAATGGAATTGAAGGTGGAATGGAATAGATTTGAATGTGGAAAGGAATGTGGAAGGGTATACAATGGGATCTGGCATGGAATGGAATGGAATGTGGAATCAAACATGAAATGGAATGTGGGATAGAAAGTGGAATGGATTGCAATGGAACGTTAAATGGAATGGAATGGAATATGGAATGGAAGGGAATGGAATGTGGAATGGAAAAATGAACGGAATGGAATGCATTGTGCAATGGAATGTGGAATGGAATGGAATGGAATCTAATGTGGAATGGAACACGGAATGCAATGGAATGGAATGTGGAATAGAATGTCAGATGGAATGGAATGCAATGTTGAATGCAATGGAATTGTATGTGGAATGGAATGTGGAATGGAATGGAATGGAATGTGGAACAGAATGTGAAATGAAATGTGGAAAGGAATGTGGAACGGGATGGAATGTTGAATGTAATGTGGAATGGAATGAAATGGAATGTGGAAGGGAATGTGAAATGGACTGTGGAATGGAAAGTGGAATGGAATAAGGAATGGTGTGGAATGGAATATGGAATTGAATGTCACGGAATGTGTAATGGAATGTGGAGTGGAATGCAATAGAATGTCGAATGGAATGGAATGCATTGTGGAATGGAATGGAAAGGAAGGTAGAATCGAACGGGGAATGGAATGTGGAATGCAACGTGGAAAGGAATGGAATGTGGAATGGAACGTGGAAAGGTATGGAATGGAAAGTGGAATGGAATATTGAATGGAATGAGGAATGGAACGTGGAATGTAATGTGGAATGGAAGGTACAAAGGAAAGTGCAATGGAATGTGGAATGGAACGTGGAATGGAAAGAAATGGAAACTGGAATACAACATGGAACGGAATGGAATGTAACATGGAATGGAATGGGGAATGGAATGTGGAATAGAACGTGGAATGGAATGTGGAATGGAATGTGGAATGGAATTGAACGGAATATGGAATGGAAAGTCTACTGGAATGTGGAATGTAATGGAAAGAAACATGGAATGAAATGTGGATTGCAATTGAATGGAATGCGGAATGGATTGGAATGTGGAATGGAATGTGGACTGGAATGCATTGGAATGTGAAATGGATTGTGTGATGGAAAGGAATCGAATCTGGAAAGGAAAGTGGAAAGTAACGTGGACAGGAATGCAATAGAATGTGGAACAGAATGTGGAATGGAATGGAATGGTATGTGGAATGGAATATGGAACGGAACGGAATGGAATGTGGAATGGAATTTGAAACGGCATGGAATGGATTGTGGAATAGAGTGGAATGGAATGTGGAATGGAATGTGGAATGAAATGTGGGATGGAATGGAATGGAAAGTGGAATGGAACGTGGAGTGGAATGAAATATAATGTGGAATGGAAATTGGAATGGAAAGTGGAATGGAATATGGAACAGAAGGTGAAATGGAACTTGGAAAGCAATATGCAATGCAATGTGGAAAGGAACGTGGAATGGAATGGAATGGAAAGTGGAATGGAACGTGAAATTGAATGCATGGAATGTCGAGTGAAATTGGAATCGAATGTGAAACGGAAGGTGGAATGGAACGTGGAAAGCTATGTAATGGAATTTGGAATGGAACGTGGAATGGAATGGAATGTAATGTGGAATAGATTGTGGAATGGAATGGAACGGAACGTGGAATGGATCGTTGAATGGAAGGTGGAATGGAATGCGGAGTGGATAGGAATGGAATGTGGAATGGAAGGGAACGGTATGTTGAATGGAAAGAAATGGAATGTGGAATGTAATGGAATGGTATGGAATGTAGAATAGAATTAAAAGGAATGGAATGGAATGTGGAATGAAATGGAAAGGATTGTGGATGGAATGGAATGGATTGTGGAATGGAATGGAATGGAATGTGGAATGGACTGGAATGGACTGTGGAATGGAATGGAATTTGGAATGGAATGGAATGGAATGGAATGCGGAATGGAATGGAAGGGAATGTGGAAGGGAATGTGGAATGGAATGTGGAAGGGAATGTGGAATGTATTGTGGAAGAGAATGTGGAAGGGAATGGAATGGAATGTGGAATGGAATGTTAAATTGTAGGGAATGGAATGTGGATTGCAATGTGGAGTGGCATGTGGAATAGAACGGAATTTAATGTGGAATGGAATGTGGAATGGAAAGTTTTATGGAACGGGATGGAATGTGGACTGCAATGTGCAACGGAATGTGGAATGGATCGTGGAATGGATTGGAATGGAATGTGGAATGGAACGTGGAATGAAATGGAATGGAATGTGGACTGGAATGTGGAGTGGCATGTGGAATAGAACAGAATGGAATGTGGAATGGAATGTGGAATGGAACGTGTTATGGAACGGAACGGAATGTGGAATGCTATGTGCAATGGAATGTGGAATGCATTGTGGAATGGAATGGCAAGGAATGTGAAATGCTATGTGCAATGGAACGTGGAATGCATTGTGGAATGGAATGGAATGAAATGTGGAATGGAACCTGTAATGGAATGGAAAGGAATGTGGAATGCAACTTGGAAAGGAATGGAATGGACAGTGGAATGGAATGTCGAACGGTATGTGTAATGGAAAAGAATGGAATGTGGAATGGAACGTGGAATGGAATGGAATGGAATGTGGAATGGAATGTGGAATGGAATGGAATTGAAGGTGGAATGGAATAGATTTGAATGTGGAAAGGAATGTGGAAGGGTATACAATGGGATCTGGCATGGAATGGAATGGAATGTGGAATCAAACATGAAATGGAATGTGGAATAGAAAGTGGAATGGATTGCAATGGAACGTTAAATGGAATGGAATGGAATATGGAATGGAAGGGAATGGAATGTGGAATGGAAAAATGAACGGAATGGAATGCATTGTGCAATGGAATGTGGAATGGAATGGAATGGAATCTAATGTGGAATGGAACACGGAATGCAATGGAATGGAATGTGGAATAGAATGTCAGATGGAATGGAATGCAATGTTGAATGCAATGGAATTGTATGTGGAATGGAATGTGGAATGGAATGGAATGGAATGTGGAACAGAATGTGAAATGAAATGTGGAAAGGAATGTGGAACAGGATGGAATGTTGAATGTAATGTGGAATGGAATGAAATGGAATGTGGAAGGGAATGTGAAATGGACTGTGGAATGGAAAGTGGAATGGAATAAGGAATGGTGTGGAATGGAATATGGAATTGAATGTCACGGAATGTGTAATGGAATGTGGAGTGGAATGCAATAGAATGTCGAATGGAATGGAATGCATTGTGGAATGGAATGGAAAGGAAGGTAGAATCGAACGGGGAATGGAATGTGGAATGCAACGTGGAAAGGAATGGAATGTGGAATGGAACGTGGAAAGGTATGGAATGGAAAGTGGAATGGAATATTGAATGGAATGAGGAATGGAACGTGGAATGTAATGTGGAATGGAAGGTACAAAGGAAAGTGCAATGGAATGTGGAATGGAACGTGGAATGGAAAGAAATGGAAACTGGAATACAACATGGAACGGAATGGAATGTAACATGGAATGGAATGGGGAATGGAATGTGGAATAGAACGTGGAATGGAATGTGGAATGGAATGTGGAATGGAATTGAACGGAATATGGAATGGAAAGTCTACTGGAATGTGGAATGTAATGGAAAGAAACATGGAATGAAATGTGGATTGCAATTGAATGGAATGCGGAATGGATTGGAATGTGGAATGGAATGTGGACTGGAATGCATTGGAATGTGAAATGGATTGTGTGATGGAAAGGAATCGAATCTGGAAAGGAAAGTGGAAAGTAACGTGGACAGGAATGCAATAGAATGTGGAACAGAATGTGGAATGGAATGGAATGGTATGTGGAATGGAATATGGAACGGAACGGAATGGAATGTGGAATGGAATTTGAAACGGCATGGAATGGATTGTGGAATAGAGTGGAATGGAATGTGGAATGGAATGTGGAATGAAATGTGGGATGGAATGGAATGGAAAGTGGAATGGAACGTGGAGTGGAATGAAATGGAATGTGGAATGGAAATTGGAATGGAAAGTGGAATGGAATATGGAACAGAAGGTGAAATGGAACTTGGAAAGCAATATGCAATGCAATGTGGAAAGGAACGTGGAATGGAATGGAATGGAAAGTGGAATGGAACGTGAAATTGAATGCATGGAATGTGGAGTGAAATTGGAATCGAATGTGAAACGGAAGGTGGAATGGAACGTGGAAAGCTATGTAATGGAATTTGGAATGGAACGTGGAATGGAATGGAATGTAATGTGGAATAGATTGTGGAATGGAATGGAACGGAACGTGGAATGGATCGTTGAATGGAAGGTGGAATGGAATGCGGAGTGGATAGGAATGGAATGCGGAATGGAAGGGAACGGTATGTTGAATGGAAAGAAATGGAATGTGGAATGTAATGGAATGGTATTGAATGTAGAATAGAATTAAAAGGAATGGAATGGAATGTGGAATGAAATGGAAAGGATTGTGAATGGAATGGAATGGATTGTGGAAGGGAATGGAATGGAATGTGGAATGGACTGGAATGGACTGTGGAATGGAAAGGAATGGAATGTAATTTGGAATGGAATGGAATGGAATGGAATGCGGAATGGAATGGAAGGGAATGTGGAAGGGAATGTGGAATGGAATGTGGAAGGGAATGTGGAATGTATTGTGGAAGAGAATGTGGAAGGGAATGGAATGGAATGTGGAATGGAATGTTAAATTGTAGGGAATGGAATGTGGATTGCAATGTGGAGTGGCATGTGGAATAGAACGGAATTTAATGTGGAATGGAATGTGGAATGGAAAGTTTTATGGAACGGGATGGAATGTGGACTGCAATGTGCAACGGAATGTGGAATGGATCGTGGAATGGACTGGAATGGAATGTGGAATGGAACGTGGAATGAAATGGAATGGAATGTGGACTGGAATGTGGAGTGGCATGTGGAATAGAACGGAATGGAATGTGGAATGGAATGTGGAATGGAACGTGTTATGGAACGGAACGGAATGTGGAATGCTATGTGCAATGGAATGTGGAATGCATTGTGGAATGGAATGGCAAGGAATGTGAAATGCTATGCGCAATGGAATGTGGAATGCATTGTGGAATGGAATGGAATGAAATGTGGAATGGAACCTGTAATGGAATGGAAAGGAATGTGGAATGCAACTTGGAAAGGAATGGAATGGACAGTGGAATGGAATGTCGAATGGTATGTGTAATGGAAAAGAATGGAATGTGGAATGGAACGTGGAATGGAATGGAATGGAATGTGGAAAGGAATGTGGAATGGAATGGAATTGAAGGTGGAATGGAATGTGGAATGGAATGTTGAATGGAATGGAATTAAAAGTGAAATGTAATGTGGAATGGAATGGGCTGGAATGTGGAATGGATTGTGGAATGGAATGTCAAATGGAATGGAATGAAATGTGGAATGGAATGGAATGGAATGGAATGTGGAATGGAATGGATTGGAATGTGAAATGAAATGGAATGGAATGTAATATGGAAGGGAATCGAATGGATTGCAATGTGGATCGGAATGGAATGTGCAATGGAATGGAATGGAATGTGTAATGGAATCGAACGGAATGGATTTGGAAAGGAATGGAATGGAATGGAATGTGGAATGGATTAGAATGCAATGTGGAATGGAGTATAGAATGCAATGGGATGCAATGTGGAATGGAATGTGCAATGGAATGGAATGGAATGTAGAATGGAATGGAATGTGGAATAGAATGGAATGGAATGTGGAATGGAATGGATTGGAAAGGAATGTGGAATGGAATGGAATGGAATGGAAGGTGGAATGAAATTGAACTGAATGGAATTGAATGTGGAATAGAATTGAATTGAATATGGAAAGAAATGTGGAATGGGAAGTGGAATGAAATGGAATGGAATGTGGAATGGAATGTGGAATGGAATGGAATTATATCTCGAAAGGAATGGAATGGCATGTGGAATGCAAAGGAATGGAATGGAATGGAATGTGGAAGGAATGGAATGGAATATTGAATGCAGTTGAATGGAATACAGAATGGAATGCAATGGAATGGAATGGAATGGAATGGAATGGAATGTGGAATGGAATGGAATGGAATGGAATGTGGAATCGAATGGAATTTAATTTAATGGAATTGAATGTGGAATGGAATTTAATGTGTAATGGAATGGAATGGAATGGAATGTGAAACAGAATGGAATGAAATGTGGAATGTAATGCGGTATGGAATGTGGAATGGAATCGAATGTGGAGTGGAACGGAATGGAATGTGTAGTGGAATGGAAAGGAATGTGGAATGGAAAGGAATGGAAAGTGGAATTGAATTGAATGGAATGGAATGTGAAATGGAATGTGAAATAGAAGATGAAAAGGAATGAGAAATGCAATGGAATGGAATGTGGAATGGAATGTGGAAAATAATGGATAGGAATGTGGAAAGGAATGTGGAATGGGATGGAATGGAATTTAATGTGGAATGGGATGGGATAGAATGGAATGTGTAATGGAATGGAATGGAACGTGAAATGGAACGTGGAACAGAACGTGGAATGGAATGAGGAACATGGAACGCAATGGAATGTGGAATGGAATGGAATATAATGTGGAATGGATTGTGGAATGGAATGGAATTGAATGAAATACGGAAGGGAATGGAATGGATTGCAATGTGGATTGGAATGGAATGAGCAATGGAATGGAATGGAATGTGTAATGGGAACAAACGGAATGGAATTTGGAATGCAATGGAATGGAATGATGTGTGGAATGGAATGGAATGGAATGTGGAATGGAATATGGAATGGAATGGGATGCAATGTGGAATGGAATGTGGAATGGAATGGAATGGAATGTGGAATGGAATGGAATGTGGAATGAAATGGAATGGAATGTGGAATGGAATGGAATCCAATGGAATGTGGAGTGCACTTGAATGGAATAGAAAGTGGAATGGAATGCAATGGAATGGAATGTGGTATGGAATGGAGTGTGGAATGCAATGTGGAATGGAATGGAGTGGATTAGAATGGAATGGGGAATGTAATGAAATTGAATGGAAAGTGGAATGGAATGGGTTTAGTAATGAAATGGAATGGAATGGAATGTGGAATGGAATGGAATGGAATGTGCAATGGAATGTAATGAAATGTGGTGTGAAATGGAATGGAATGGAATGGAATGTGGAATGGAATGGTATGGAATGCAATGTAGAATGGAATGGAATCAAATGTGGAAGGGAAAGGAATGTAGTGTAATTTGGAAAGAAATGTGGAATGGAAAGAAATGAATGTGGAATGCAATAGAATGGAAAGTGGAGTGGAAAGGAGTGGAACGTGGAATGGAACACGGAATGAAACATGGAATGCATCGTGGAATGGAATGTGGAAGGGAAAGTGGAATGGAATGGAATGGAATGTGGAATGGAAGGTAATGGGAAGTGGAATGGAAAGGAATGGAATCTGGAATGGAATGCAATGGAATGGAAGGTGGAATGTAATGTGAAAAGAAACGTGGAATGGAAGGTGAAATGGAATGAAAAGGATTGTGCAATGGAATGGAATGGAATGTGGAATGGAATGGAATGTGGAATGGAATAGAATGGAACGAGGAGTGCAAAGTGGAAGGGAACGTGGAATAGAATGGAATGGAACATGAAAAGCAATGGAATGGAAAGTGGAATGGAATGGAATGGAATGTTGAATGGAATGGAATGGAACATGGAATGGAACGTGGAATGCAATGGAAAGGAACGTGGAATGGAACGTGGAATGGAACGTCCAACGGAACATGGAAGGGAACGTGGAATGTAATGGAATGGAAAGTGGAATGGAATGTGGAAAGGAAATTGGAATGTAATGGAATGCACTGTCAAATGGAATGGAATGGATTGTTTTATGGAATGTGGAAAGGAATGTGGAAGGGAATGTGGAAAGGAAAGTGGAATGAATGTGGAATGAAACAAGCAATGAAATGGAATGGAAAGTGGAATGGAATGTGGAATGGAAAGTGAATAGGAACGTGTAATGGAATTTGTGATGGAATGAAATGCAATGGAATGGAATGTGGAGTAGAATGTGGAATGGAATGTGGAATGCAATGGAATGGAATGTGGAATGAAATGTGGAATGGAATGAGGAATAGAATGTGGAATGGAATGCGGAAGGGAACTGGAAATGGAATGGAATCGAATGTGGAATGGAACGTGGAATGGAATGGAGTAGAACATTGAATGGAACGTGGACTGGAATGTGGAATGGAAAGGAAGTGAACGTGGAATGGAATGTGGAAAGGAATGGAATGTGGAAAGGAATGGAATGCAATGCAATGCAATGTGGAATGGAATGGAATGGTATTTGAAATGGAATGTGGAATGGAACGTGGAATGGAAAGAGAATGGAAAGTGGAATGGCATGGAATGGAACGTGGAATGGAATGTGGAATGGAATCGAATGGAATGTGCAATGGAATGTGGAATGGAATGGAATGTGGAATGGAATGTGGAATGCTGTCTGGAATGAAATTGTAGGATGGATGGGATGTAATGGAATGTGGATTAGAATGGAATGGAATGTGCAATGGACTGGAATGGAATGTGGATTGGAATCGAATGGAATGTGGAATGGAATGTGAAATCGAATGGAATGGAAAATGGAATGAGGAAAGGAATGTGGAATGGAATGTGGAATGCAATGTGTAATGGAATGGAATGGAATGTTGAATCGAATGTGGAATGGAATGCAATGAAATGTCTAATGAAATGTGGAATGGAATGGAATTGAATGTGGAATGGAATGGAATGGAATGTGGAATGGTTTTCAATGGTATTTCGAATGAAATGTAATGGAATGTGGAATGGAATGGAAAGGAATGTGGAATGGAAAGTAGAATGGATTGGAATGGAATGTGGAAAGGAATGGAATGGATTGTGGAAAGCAAGGGAATGGAATGGAATGTGGAATAGAATGGAATGGAATTGAATGGAATTGAATGTGGTGTGCAATGCAATGGAATGTGGAATGGTATAGAATGGAATCTGTAATGGAATGGAATTTGGAATGGAATGCAATGGAAAGTGGAATGGAATGGAATGGAACCAGTAATGGAATGGAAAATAATGGAATGTGGAATGGAACGGAATGGAAAGGAATGTAAAGTGGAATGGAATGTGGAATGGAAAGGAATGGAAATTGGAATGGAATTTGTAATGGAATGGAATAGAATGTGGAATGGAATGGAATGGAATGTGAAATAGAATGCGGAATGGAATGTGGACTGTAACAGACTGGAATGTTGAATGGAATGGAATGGAATGTAGAACAGAATGCAATGGAATGGAATGTGGAAAAGAGTGGAATAGAATGGAATAGATTTCGGAATGGAATGGTATGGAATGTGGAATGGAATGGAATGGAATGTGGAATGGAATGGAATGCAATGTGGAATGGAATGGAATTGAACGGATTGAGGAATAGAATGGAATGGAAAGGAATGTGGAATGGAATGTGGAATGCAACGGAATGGAATGTGGAATGGAATGTGGAATGAAATGGAATGGAACGTTGAATGGAATGTGGAATGTAATGTGCAATGGAAAGCAATGGAAAGTGGAACAGAACGGAATGCAAAGTGGAGCTGAATGAGGAATGGAAAGTTGAACGGCAAAGAATGGACTGTGGAATGGAACGGAAAGAAATGGTATGGAATATGGAATGGAATGGAATGGAATGTGGAATGGAACGTTTAAAGTAACTTGGAAAGGAAAGTGCAATAGAACGTGCCATGGAAGGTGGAATGGAATGGATTGGAACGTAGAATGGAATGTGGAATGGAAAGGAATGGAACATGTAATGGAATGTGGGATTTAATGGAATGGAATGTGAAATGGAATGTCTAATGGAACATGAAATAGAATGTTGAATGTAATGTGGAATGGAATGTGGAATGTAATTGAATGGAATGTGGAATGGAACGTGGAATGGAACGTGGAATGGAGTATAATGCAAAGTGGAATGGAACGCAGAATGAAAGGAAGAATGGAATGGAATGGAAAGGAATGTGGAATGGAATGGAATGAAATGGAATGAAATGTGGAATGGAATGTAATAGAATGTGGAACGGAATGGAATGAAATGTGGAATTCAATGGAAAGGTTCGTGGAATTTAATGTGGAATGGAACGTGGAATGGAACGTAGAATGGAGTATGATGGAAGCTGGAATGGAACGCAGAATGGAAGGTAGAATGGAATGGAATGGAAAAGAATGTGGAATGGAATGGAATGGAATATGGTGTGGAATGGAATGGAATGTGCAATGGAATTTGGAATGGAATTGTATGGAATGGAATAGAATGGAATATGGAATGGAATGGAACGCAATGTGGAATGGAATAGCATGGAACGGAATGGACAGGAATGGAATGAAATATGGAATAGAATGGAATGGAATGTGGAATGGATTGTGGACTGGAATGGAAATGAATGTGGAATGGAATGTGGAAAGGAATGGAATGGAATATGCAAAGGAATGTGGAATTTTATGTGGAATGGAATGTGGAATGGATTGGAATTGAATGTGGAATGGAACGAGGAATGGAATGTGGAATGGAACATGGAATGCAACGTGTATTGGAATTTAAAGGAACATGGAATAGAACATGGAATGGAATGTGGAATGGAACGTGGAATGGAATGTGGAATGCAATGGAACGGATTGTGGAAGGGAACGTGGAATGGAAGGGAATGGAACATGGAATGGAATGGAAAGAAACGTTGAATATAATGTGGAATGGAACTTGGAGTGTAATGTGGAATAGAATGTGGAATGGAAAGGTATGGAACATGGAACGGAATGGAATGGAATGTGGAATAGAATGAAATGCAATGTGGAATTGAATGGAATGGAATGTGGAATGGAAAGGATTGGAAGTTGGAATGGAAAGTGGAATAGAATTTGGAATTGAATGGAAAGGAAAGGAATGGGATGTGGAATGGAATAGAATGTGGAATGGAATGGAATGTGGAATGGAATGGAATGTGGAATGGAATGGAACGGAATGTGGAGTGGAATGGAATTGAATGGAATGTTTAATGGAATTTGGAATCGAAAGGAAATGAATGGAATGGAATGTGGAATGAAATGGAATGTGGAATGGAATGGAATGCAGAATGGAATGGAATGGAAAGTGGAAAGGAATGGAAAGGAATTTGGAATGGAATGTGGAATGGATTGGAATGGAATGTAATAGAATGGAATGTGGAATGGAATGGAATGGACTGGAATGAGGAAAGGAAGAGAATGGAACGCAACGTGGAATGGAATGGACTGGAATATGGAATGGAAGGAAATGGAATGTGGAATGGAATGGAATGTGGAATGGAATTCAATGGAATATGGAATGCAGTAGAAAGCAATGTGGAATTCAATGGAATGTAGTGTGGAATGGAATGAAAGGTAATGTGGAATGAAATGTGGAATGAAATGGAATGGAATGTGGAATGGAAGGTGGAATGGAATGGATTGCAATGGAATGAAATTTGGAATGGAATAGAAAGGAATGTGGAATGGAATGGAATATGGAATGGAATGCAATGCAATATGGAATGGAATGGAATGGAATGTGTAATTGAATTGAATGGAAAATGGAATGGAATGGAATGGAATTTGGATTGGAATGTGGAATGGATTAGAATGGGCAGCGGAATTGAATGGAATGTGTATGGAATATGGAATGGAATGGAATGGAATGGAATGGAAGGTGGAATGGAAAGGACTGGAATGTGGAATGGAATGGAATAGAATGAGTAGCGGAATGGAATGGAAAATGGAATTCAAAGGAAAGGATCTTGGAATGGAACGTGGAATGAAACATGGAACGGAAACTGGAATGGAAAGGAATGGAACTTCAAATGGAACGTGGGATGGAAAGTAGAATGGAATGGAAAGGAATGGAATGGAATGGAATGGAATGGAAAAGAATGGAATGGAATGTGGAACGGAATGGAATTGAATGTGGAGTGGAAACGAATGTAATGTGGAATGGAATTTCGAATTAA
Organism: Pongo abelii; assembly: GCF_028885655.2. Classification (NCBI taxonomy): domain Eukaryota; kingdom Metazoa; phylum Chordata; class Mammalia; order Primates; family Hominidae; genus Pongo; species Pongo abelii. Next base: position 11,190,946 of record NC_085929.1, on the reverse strand, counting down.
ATGGAATGAAATTGAAAGGAATCTGGAAAGGAATGGAATGTGGAATGTAATGGAATGCAATGTGGAGTGGAATGTGGAATGAAATGGAATGGAATGTGGAATGGAAATGAAGGGAAGGTGAAAATTAATGTGGAATGGAATTTAATGTGGATTGGAATAGAATGCAATGTGGAATGGAAAGGAATAGAATGTGTAATGGAATGGAATGGAATGTGGAATGGAATGGAATGCAACGTGGAATGGAATGTGGAATGGATTGGAATGGAATATGTAATGGAATGTGGAATGGAATGGAATGGAATGGTATGTGGAATGGATGTGGAATGGATTAGAATAGAATGGAAATTAATGTGGAATGGATTGTGGAATGGATTGGAAGGGAATGTGAATGGAGTGTGAAATGGAATGAAATGGATTGGAATGGAATGTGGAATGGAATGCAATGTGGAATGGATTGGAACGGAATTGAATTGAATGTAAAGTGGAATGGAATGGAATGGAATGCAATATGGAATGGATTGGAACGTAATTCAATGGAATGGATTGCGGAGCGGAATGGATTGGAATGTGGAATGGAATGGAATGTAGAATGGAATGTGGAATGGAATGGAATGGAATGTAGAATGGAATGCGTAATGGAATGGTTTGGAATGTGGAATGTAATGGAACGGAAAGTGGAATGGAATGCAACTGAATTTTGAATGGAATGGAATGTAAGATGGAATGTGATGGAATGGAATGAAATGTGGAATGGAACGTGATGGAATGCAATGTGGAATGGAATGGAATGGAATGCGGAATGGAATGGGATTGAATGTGGAATGGAACTGAATGGGATGGAATGTGGAATTTAATGCAATTGAATGTGGAGTGGAATGGAATGGAATGGAAGGTGGAATGGAATTTGGAATTGAATGGAAACGAATGGAATGCGATGTGGAATGGAATGGAATGTGGAATGGAATGTGGAATGCAACGGAATGGAATGTGGAATTGAATGGAATGGAAGGTGGAATGAAACGTGGAATGGAATGGAATGGAATGTGGAATAGAAAGTGGAAAGGAATGTGGAATGCAACGGAATGGATTGTGGAATGGAATGTGCAATGGAATGCGGCATGTAATGGAATGTAAAGTTGAATGGAATGGAATAGAATGTGGAATAGAATGGAATGTACTATGATGTAGAATGGAATGTGGTATGGAATGTAAAGGAATGTGGAATGGAACGGAATGGAATGTGGAATGGAATGGAACGTGGAATGTAATTGAATGTAAGGTGGATTGGAATGGAATGGAAAGTGGAGTGGAATGGAATGGAATGGAAAAAATTGCGAAATGGAATGCGGAATGGAACAGAACGTGGAAAGTTATTGAATGTAAGGTGGATAGGAATGGAATGGAATGTGGAGAGGAATGGAATGGAAATTAAAAGATTTCAAAATGGAATGTGGAATGGAATGGTAAATGAAACGGGGAATGGATTGAAATGGAACGTGGAATACAATAGAATGGAACGTGGAATGGAATGCAATGGAATGTGGAATGGAACGTGGAATGGAACGTGGAATGGAATGTGCAATGGAATGTGGCATGGAATGGAATGGAATGTGGAATGGTATGGAATGGAATGTGGAATGGAATGGAATGGAACGTGCAAAGGAATGTGTAATGGAATGTACAAAGGAATATGGAATGGAAAGGAAAGGATTGTGGAATGCAATGTGAAATGGAAAGTGAAAAGGAACGTGGAATGGAATGAAATGGAAAGTGGAATGGAATGCAATGGAAATTAATGGAACTTGGAATGGAACGTTGAATGGAATGTGCAATGGAAAGGAATGGAATGGAATATGGAATGGAATGTGGAATGAAATGGAATGGAATGTGAAACTGAATGTGGAATGGAATGGATTGGAACATGGAATGGAATGTGGAATGGAATGGAATGGAATATGCAAAGGAATGTGGAATTTTATGTGGAATGGAATGTGGAATGGAATGGAATTGAACGTGGAATGGAACGTCGAATGGAATGTGGAATGGAACGTGGAATGCAACGTGGATTGGAATGGAAAGGAAAATGGAATGGAACATGGAATGGAATGTGGAATGCAACGTGGAATGGAATGTGGAATGCAACGGAACCGAATGTGGAAGGGAATGTGGAATGGAATGGAATAGAACATGGTATGGAATGGAATGAAACATGGAATGGAATGTGGAATGGAACGTGGGGTGTAATGTGGAATGGAATGTGGAATGGAAAAGAATGGAATGTGGAATGGAATGGAATGGAATGTGGAAAGGAATGTGCAATGGAACGTAGAATGGAACGTGGAACAGAACGTGGAATGGTATGTGGAATGGTATGTGGAATTGAATGTGGTATGTGGAATTGAATGTGGAAAGGCATGTGGAAAGGAATTGAATTGAATGTGAAGTGGAATGGAATGGAATGGAATGTGGAATGGAATGTGGAATGGAAGGTGGAATGGAATATTCAATTGAAAGGAAAGGAATGTGGAAATGAATGGAATGGAAGGTGGACTGGAATGGTATGGAATGGATTGGAAAGTGGAATGGAAGTTGGAATGGAACATGGAATGGAATGGAATGGATCGTCGAATGGAAAGTGGAAAGAAACATGGAAAGGAAGGTGGAATGAAACGTGGAATGGAATGGAACAGAATGTGGAATGGAATGTGGACTGAAATGTGGAATGGAAATTTGAATGGAATGGAAAGGAATGTAGAATGGAATGCGGAGTGGAATGTATAATGGAATGTGGAATGCAATTTAATGGAATGTGGAATGGAATCTGAAATGGAATGGAATGGAATGTGGAAAAGAATGTGAAATGGAATGGAATGTGGAATGGAAAGGAATGGAAAGTTTAAATGGAATGGAATGAAATGTGGAATGGTAAGTGCACTGGAATGGAATGCACTGTGAAATGGAATGTGGAACTGAATGGAATGGAATATGGAATGGAATTTTCAATGGAATGTGGAATGGAATGTGGAATGGAATGTACAGGAATGGGAAATGGGACGTGGAAAGGAAAGTGGAAAGGAACGTTGAATGCAACGGAATGGAATGTGGAATGGAATGTGGAATGCAATGTGGAATGGAAAGTGGAATGGAATGTGGAATGGAATGTGGAATGGAACATGGAATGATATGAAACGGATTGTGGAATGGAACATGGAATGGAATGTGGAATGGAATGTGGAATGGAATGTGGAATGGAATTGAAGTTGGGAGGGAATGGAATGGAAAGTTGAGTGGAATGTGTAATGGAATGGAATGGAACACGGAATGGAAAGTGGAATGGGTCGTGGAGAGGAAAGTGGAATGTTATGTGGAATGGAATGTGGAATTAAATATGAAATGGAATGTGAAATGGAATTGTATGCAACGTTAAATGGAACGTGGAATGTAAAGGAATGGAAAATGGAATGGAATGTGGAATGGAAAGTGGAATGGAACGTGGAATTAAACATGGAATGGAATGGAAAGGAATGTGGAATGCAATGTGTAATGGAATGGAATGGAATGTGGAATACAATGTAGAATGGAATGGAAGGGAATGTGGAATGAATGTAGAATGGAAAGGAATGGAATGTGGAATGGACTGTTGAATGGATTGTGGAATTGAATGGAAAGGAATGTGGAATGCAACGTTGAATGGAATGTAGAATGTAATGGAATATAATGTGGAATGAAATGTGGAATGAAACAGAATGCAATCTGTAATGGCATGTGGAATGGAATGTGGAATGGAATGGAATGGAATGTGGAATGTAATGTGGAAGGGAACATGGAATGGAAATTAATGGAATGCGGAATGGAAGGGAATGGAAAGCGGAAAGTAATGTGGAATGGAATGACATGGAATGTGGAATGGAAAGGAATGAAATGTGGAATGGAATGTCAAATGGATTGGAATGGAACGTGGAATGGTATGTGGAATTGAATGTGGAATGGAATGTGGAAAGGAATGTGGAATGTAATGGAATTAAACATGGAATGGAACATGGAATGGAATTGAATGCAACGTGGAGTGGAATGTGGAATGGAAAGTGGAATGGAATCGAAAGGAATGTGGAATTGAATGGAATGGAACGTGGAATGCAATGTGGAATGGAATGTGGAATGGGACGATGAATGGAATGGAATGCAACTTGGTATGGAATGTCGAATGGAATGTCGAATGGAATGCAAAAGAATGTGGAATGGAATGTGGTTTGGAATGGAATGGAATGTGGAATGGAATGGAATGGAACGAGGAATGGAATGTGGACTGCAATGCAAAGGAATGTGGAGTGGAATGTGGAATGGAAGGTGGAATGGAAAGGAATGGAATTTGGAATGGAATGTGGAAAGGAATGTGGAATCGAATGGAATGGCAAGTGGAATGGAATGGAATGGAATGTGAAATGAAATGGAATGGAATGTGGATTGAAATTTGGAATGGAATGTGGAGTGGGATGTGGAATGGAATAGAATGGAATGAAATAAACAATTGAATGGAATGGAATTTTGAATGGAATGGAATGGAATGTGGAATGGAATGGAATGAGGAATGGAATGGAATAGAACGTGGAATGGAATGTGGAATGGAATCGATTGGAATGTGGAATGAAATGGAATGGAACGTGGAATAGAAAGTGGAATGGAATGTGGAATGGAATGGAATGGAATGCGGAATGGAATGGAATCGAATGTGGAATACAATGGAATGGAATGGAATTTAATGCAGAATGATATGGAAAGGAATGTGGAATGCAATGCGGAATGGAATCGAATGGAATGTGGAATCTAATGGAACGGAATGTGGATTGGAGTGGAATGGAAAGTGGAAGGGAATAGAAAGTCAGATGGAATGGAATGGAATGTGGAATGGAATGTGGGATGGAATGGAATGGAATGTGGAATGGAATGTGGAATAGAATGTTATGAATTGTGGAATTGAATGTGAATTTTAATGGAATGGAACGTGGAACGTAATGCGGAATGGAACGTGGAATGGAACGTGGAATGGAAAGGAGTGGAATGTTGAATGGAATGGAATGGAAGCTACTGGAATGTAGATAGGAATGGAATGGAATATGGAATGGAACTGAATGGAATGGAATGGAATTTGAAATGGAATGGAATGGAATGTGGAATGCAATGGAATGGAATGTTAAAGGGAAGGTGGAATTGAAGGTGGAATGGAATGTGGAAAGGAACGTGGAATAGAACGTGGAACATAAAGTGGAATGGAAAGTGGAATGGAATGGAAAGCAATGTTGAATTGATTAGAATGGAAGCTGGAAAGGAATAAAATGGAATGTGGAATCGAATGGAATGGAAAGTGGAATCAAATGTGGAAGGGAAGGGAATGGGATTTGAAAAGGAATGTGGAAAGGAATGGAATGGAATGTGGAATGGAATGGAATGGAATGTGGAATGGAATGTGGAATGGAATAGAATGCGAAATGGAATGAAATGGAATGTGGAATGGAATGCGACATGCAATGTAAAGGAATTTGTAATGGAATGGAATGGAATGGAATGTGGAATGGAAAGAAGTGGGATGGAATTGAATATAATGCAATGTGGAATGGAATGGAATGGAAAGTACAATGGAATGGAATGGAATGTGGAATGAAATGTGGAATGGAATGGAAAGGAATGTGGAATGGAATGGAAAGGAATGTGGAATGGAATGTGGAATGGAATGGAATGTGGAATGGAATGGAAAGGAATGTGGAATGGAATGCAATGGAATGGAATGTGGAATGCAATGTGGAATGGAATGGAATGGAAAGTGGAATGCAATGGAATGGAATATAGAACGTAATGGAATGGAATGTAGAATGGAATATGGAATCTAAAAGAAGGTGAAATGGAATGGATTGGAATGTGGAATGTAAAGTTAAATGGAATGGAAAGGAATGTGCAATGGAATGCAATGTGGAATGGAATGTGAATTGGAATGTGAAATGCAATGGAATGGAAAGTGGAATAGAATGTGGAAAGGTATGGAATGGGATGCGAAATGTAATGGAATGTAACAGAATCTGGAATGGAATGGAATTGAATGTGGAATGGAATGCAATGGAATGTGGAATGGAATGGAATAGAATGGAAAGGAACATGGAATGGAATGGAATGGAATGGAATGGAACATGGAATGGAATGGAATGGCTAATGGAATGGAATGAAAAGGAAAGAGGAATGGAATGGAATGGAGTGGATTTCACAAAGGAATGAAATGGAGTGTAGAAAGGAATGGAATGGAAAGGAGTGGATTGGAATGTGGAATGGAATGGAATGGAATGTGTAATGGAATGGAATGCGGAATGGAATGGAATGGAAAGGAATGGATTGGAATGTGGAATGTTATGGAATGGAATGTGGAATGGAATGGAATAGAATGTAATGTGGAATAGAATGGAATGGAAAGGAATGGAAAGTTGAATGGAATGGAAGGGAATGAGGAATGGAATGTGGAATGGAATGGAATGTGGAATGGAAAGGAGTGGAATTTCGAATGCAACGGAATGGAATGGAATGTGGAATGGAATGGAATGGAATGTTGAATGGAATTTCAAATGTAACGTAATTTAAGGAGAAATGTAATGGAATGGAATGGAATGGAATGTCGTATTGAATGGAATGGAATGTGGAATGGAAAGGAATGAAGTGGAAGGTGGAATGGAATGGAATGGAAAGTTAAATGGAATGTGGAATGGAATGGAATGGAATGGAAAGGAACGTGGAATTGAAGGAAATGGAATAGAAAGGAATATTTAATGGAGTGAAATGGAATGGAATGTGGAATGGTATGGAATGTGGAATGAAATCTGGAATTGAATGGAATGGAAAGTGGAGTGGAATGGAATGGAGTGGAATGTGGACTCGAAAGGAATGGAATGGAATGAGCAGTGAAATATGGAATATATTGTAATGGAATGGAATGCGGAAGATAATGTGGAATGGAAAGGAATGGAATGTAGAAAGGAATGTGGAAAGGAATGGAAAGGAATGTGGAATGGCATGTGTAATGGAATGGAATGAAATGTAGAAAGGAATGCGGAAAGGATTGGAATGGAATGTGGAAAGGAAAGAAATGGAATGGAATTTGGAATGGAACGTGGAATGCAACATGGAATAGAAAGTGGAATATATCGTGGAATGGATCGTGGAATGGAATGAAATGGAAAGTGGAATGTAATGGAATGGAATGTGTAATGGTGAAATGGAATGTGGAATGCAATGGAATGCAAAGTGTAATGGAATTTAATGTAATGGAAATTGGACTGGAATGAAATGGAATGTAATGGAATGTGGAATGCAAAGGAATGGAATGTGGAATGGAATTGAATGGATTGTGGAATGTAATGTGGAATGGAAAGTGGAATGGAATGGAATGGAACGTGGAATTGAACGTGGAATGGAATGTGGAATGGAATGAAATGTGGAATGGAATGCAATGGTAAGTGGAATGGAAAGTGGAATGCAGAATAGAATGGACTGGAATGTGGAATGGAATCGGGAACGGAAGGTGGAATGGAAAGTGGAATGGAATGGAATGGAACGTGGAATGCAATGTGGAATACAATGTGGCATGGAATGGAATGGAATGTGGAATGGAATGGAATTGAATGTGGTGTGCAATGGAAAGGAATGTGTTAAGGAATGGAATGCAGTGTGGAATAGAATTGAATATGGAATGAAATGGAATGGAATGGAATGTGGAGTGGAATGGAATTGAATGTGGAGTTGAATGGAATGGAATATGGAATGGAATGCAATGGAAGGTGGAATGGAATGCGGAATGGAAGGGAATGGAAAGGAATGTGGAATGGAATATGGAATGCAATGGAAAGAAATGTGGAAAGGAATGGAATGGAAAGTGGAATGGAATGTGCAATGGAATGGAATGGAATGTGGAATGGAATGTGGAATGGAATGGACTGCAATGTGGTTTGTAATGGAATGGAATGGAAAGTGGAATGGTATGTATAATGGAATGTGGAATGGAATGTGCAGTGGAATGGAATGGAATGTGGAAAGAAATGTGCAATGGAATGCAATCGAATGTGGAATGGAATGGAATGGAATGTGGAATGGAACCCAATGGAGTATGAAATGGAATGTGGAATTGAATGTGGAATGGAATGTGGAACGGAATGGAATGGATTGTGGAATGGAATGGAATGGAATGTGGAACGGAATGGAATGGAATGGAATGTGAAAAAGAAAGTGTAATGTAATGTGGAATGGTATGTGGAATGAAAAGGAATGGAGTGTGGAATGGAATGTGGAGTGGAATGGAATGGACTGTGGAATGGAATGAAATGGAATGTGGAATGGAATGGAATGGAATGCAGAATGGTATGGAATGGAATGTGGAATGGAAGAGAATGGAATGTTGAATGGAATGTGGAATGGAATGGAATGGAATGTGGAATGGAATGAAATGGAATGTGGAATGGAATGTGGAATGGAATGTGGAATGGAATGGGTTGGAATGTGGCATGGAATGGAATGGAATGTGGAGTTTAGGAATGCACTGTAATGGAGAATGGAATGTGGAATTGAATGGAATGTGAAATGGAATGTTGAATGCAATTGAATAGAATTTGGAAAGGAATGTGGAATGGAAAGGAATGGAATGTGCAATGGAATGGAATGGAATGTGGAATGGAATGGAATGGAATGAGGAATGGAGGAATGGAATGGAATGTGAAATGAAATTTGGAAAGAATGGAATGGAATGTGGAATGGAATGGAATGGAATGTGGAATGGAATGTTTGGAATGTGGAATGGAGGAAAGGAAAGGAATGGAATGTGGAATGGAATGAAAGGGAATGGAATGGAGCGTGGAATAAAATGGAATATCGAATGGAATGGAACGGAATATGGAGTGGACTGGAATGGAATCTGGAATGGAATGGAATGGAATGTCGATTGGAATGCAACGGAATCTCGAATGGAATGTGGAATGAAATGGAATGGAATCTGGAATGGAATGTGGAATGAAATGGAATGGAATGTGGAATGGAATGTGGATAGGGATGGAATGCAATGGAATGGTATGCGGAATGGAATGAAATGGGATGTGGAATGGAACATGAAAAGGAATGGAATGGAACGTGTATTGGAACGTGGCATGGAATCTTCCAAATGTGGAATGGAATGGAATGGAATGTGGAATTGAATGTGGAAAGTATTGAAATGGAATGTGGAATATAATGGAACGTGGAATCGAATGGAATGGAATGGATTGTGGAATGTAACGTGGAATGCAATGGATTGGAAGGTGGAATAGATTGGAAAAGAATGTGGAATGGAATGTGGAATGGAACGTGGAATGGAATGGAATGGAAGGTGGAATGGAATGCGTAATTGAACGTGGAATGGAACTTGGAAAGGAAAGTGGAAATAAACGTGGAATGGAATGGAATGGAATATGGAATGGAATGTGGAATGGAATGGAATGGAAGGAGGTATAGAAAGTGGAATGGATCATGGAATGGAATGGAAGGGAATGTGGAATGGAATGCAATAGCATGTGAAATGGAATGTGGAATGGAATGGAGTGAAATGTGGAATGGAATGTGGAATGGAACAGAAAGGAATTTGGGATGGAACGTGGAATGTCACGGAATAGAATGTGAAATGGAAAGGAATGGAATGTGGAATGCAATGTGGAAAGGAGGGTGGAATGGAAGGGATTGGAATTGAATGGAATGGAAAGCGGAATGGAACGGAAAGGAATGTGTAATGGAATGGAATGGAATGTGGAATAGAAAGTCGAATGGAAAGGAATGGAATTTGAAATGGAATATGTAATGGAATGTAAAGGATTGGAATGCGGAATGGCATGTGGAATGGACGGTAAGGTTATTTGGAATGGAATGTGGAATATAATGGAATTTAATGGGCAATGAAACGTGGAATGGAATGGAATATGGAATAGGATGTGGAACGGAATGGAGTGGAATGTGGTATGGAATGGGAAATGGAATGTTAAAAGGAATTGAATGGAATGTGGAATGGTAAGTGGAATGGAATGGAATAGAATGAAGGTTAGAATGTGGAAAGGAATGGAATGGAATTTGCAATGGAATGGAATGGAATGTGGTATGGAATGTGGAATGGAAAGTGGAATGGAATGTGGAATGGAATAGAATGGAATTTGTAATGGAATGGAAGGGAATGTGGAATGTATTGGAATGGAATGTAGAATGGAAAGGAATGGAATGTGGAATGTAGTGGAATTGAATGTGGAATGGAATGGAAGGTAATGGGGAATGGTGGAATGGAATAGAATGGAATGTGGAATGCAATGAAAGGGAATGGAATGTGGAATGGAATGGAATGGAATGTGGAATTGAATGGAATAGAATGTGGAATGGAATGGAATGTCGAATGGAATGGAATGGACTGTGGAATGGAAAGGAATGGAATAGAATGTGGAATGGAATGTGGAATGGAAGGGAATGGAATGTGGAATGGAATGTAGAATGGAATGGAATGGAATATGGAATGGAAAGTGGTAAAGAAAGGAATGGAATGTTGAATGGAATGTGGAATATAATGGAATGGAATATGGAGTGGAATGGAATGGCATTTGGAATGGATTGGAATGTGGCATGGAATGGAATGGAATTTGGCATTTAGGAATGGACTGGAATGTGGAACGGAATGTCGAATGCAATGGAATGGAATTTGAAATTGAATGTGGAATTGAATGGAATAGAATGTGGAATGGAATATGGAATGGATTGGAATAGAATGTGCAATGGAATGGAATGGAATGTGAAATCGAATGGAATGTGGAATGCAGGAATGGAATAGAATGTGAAATGGATTTTGGAAAGAATGGAATGGAATGTGGAATGGAATGGAGTGGAATGTGGTATGGAATGTTTGGAAAGTGGAATGGAGCAATGGAACGGAATGGAATGTGGAATGGAATGAAAGGGAATGGAATGTGGAATGGAATGGAATGGAATGCGGAATGGAATGCAGTGGAATGTGGAATGGAGTGGAACGTGAAATGGAAAGGAATGGAATGTGGAATGGAATGGAATGTGTTATGGAGTGTGAATTGGAATGTGAATTGCAATGGAATGGAAAGTAGAATAGAATGTGGAAAGCTATGGAATGGGATGTGAAATGGAATGTAACGGATTCTGGAATGGAATGGATTTGAATGTGGAATGGAATGGAATAGATCATAGAATGAAATGGAAAGGAATGTGGAATGGAATGGAATGGAGTGGATTTCAGAAAGGAATGAAATGGAATGTAGAAAGGAATGGAATGGAAAGGAATGGATTGGAATGTGGAATTGAATGGAATGGAATATGGAATGGAATGGAGTGTGGAAAGGAATGGAATGGAATGTTGAATGGAATTTGAAATGGAATTTAATGGAAGGTGAAAAGGAATGGAATGGAATGTGGAAAGCAATGGAATGGAATGCAGAATTGAATGGAATGGAATGTGGAATGGAATGGAATGAAGTGGAAGGTGGAATGGAAAGGAATGGAATGTGGAATGGAATGTGAAATTTAATGGAATGGAAAGGAAAGGAATGTGGAATTGAATGAAATGGAATAGAAAGGAATATGGAATGGAGTGAAATGGAATGGCATGTGGAATTGTATGGAATGTGGAAAGAAATGTGGAATAGAATTGAATGTGGAATGGAATGGAAAGGAATGTGGAATTAAATGGAATGGAGTGGAATGTGGACTCGAATGGAATGGAGAGGAATGTGCAGGGGAACATGGAGTTTATTGGAATGGAATGGAATGTAGAAAGTAAAGTGGAATGGAAAGGAATGGAATGTAGAATGGAATGTGGAAAGGAAAGGAAAGGAATGTGGAACGGAATGTGGAATGGAATGGAAGGACATGTAGAAAGGAATGCGGAAAGGATTGGAATGGAATATGGAAAGGAAAGACATGGAATGGAATGTGGAATGGAATGTGGAATGGAACGTGGAATGGAACACGGAATAGAAAGTGGAATATATCGTGGAATGGAGAGTGGAATGGAATGAAATGGAAAGTGGAATGTAATGGAATGGAATGTGTAATGCTAAGAAATGGAATGTGGAATACAATGGAATGGAAAGTGGAATGGAAATTATTGCAATGGAAAGTGGACTGGAATGAAATGGAATGTAATGGAATGTGGAATGGAAAGGAATGGAATGTGGAATGGAATTGATTGGAATGTGGAATGTAATGTGGAATGGAAAGTGGAATGGAATGGAATGGAACGTGGAATGGAACGTGGAATGGAACGTGGAATGGAACGTGGAATGGAATGTGGAATGGAATGGAATGTGGAATGGAATGGAATGGAAAGTGGAATGGAAAGTGGAAAGTGAAATATAATGGAATGGAATGTGGAACGGAATCGGGAACGGAAGGTGGAATTGTAAGAGGAATGGAATGGAATGGAAGGTGGAATGGAATGTCTAAAGAAATGTGGAATGGAATGGAATGGAATGTGCTATGCAATGGAATGGAATGTGTTATGGAATGGAATGCAATGCGGAATACAAATGAATATGGAATGGAAGGGAATGGAATGGAATGTGGAGTGGAATGGAACGGACTGTGTAGTTGAATAGAATGGAATGTGGAATGGAATGGAATGGAAGGTGGAATGGAATGCGGAATGGAACGGAATGGAAAGGATTGTGGAATGGAATATTGAATGCAATGGAATGGAATGTGCAAAGGAATGGAATGGAATGTGGAATTGAATGTGCAATAGAACGGAATGGAATGTGGAATGGAATCTGGAATGGAATGGACTGCAATGTGGAATGGAAAGTGTAATGGACTGTGGAATGGAATGGAAAGGATTGAGAAAGTGGAATGGAATTGATTGGGGTGCAACGTTTAATGGAGAGGAATGGGTTGTGGTATGGAATGGAGTAGAATGTGGAATGGAAAGGAGTGGAATGTGGCATGGAATGGAATGGAGTGTGGAATATCATGTGGAATGGAATGTGTAATGGAATGTGTAATGGAATGCAATGGAATGTGAAATGGAATGGAATGGAATGTGGAATGGAATGTGGAATGGAATGGAATGGAATGTGGGATGTAACGGAATGGAATGGAATGTGTAATGGTATGTATAATGGAATGTGGAACGGAATGTGCAGTGGAATGGAATGTGGAAAGGAATGTGGAATGTAATGGAATACAATGTGGAATATAATGGAATAGAATGTGAAATGGAATGGAATGGAATGTGGAATGGAGTATGAAATGGAATGTGGAATTGAATGTGGAATGGAATGTGGAACTGAATGGAATGGATTGTGGAATGGAATGGAATGGAATGTGGAATTTAGTGGAATGGAATGTGGAAAGGAATGGAATGGAATGGAATGTGGAATAGAAAATGTAATGGAATGTGGAATGGAATGTGGAATGAAAAGGAATGGAGTGTGGAATTGAATGTGGAGTGGAATGGAATGGATTGTGGAATGCTATATAATGGAATGTGGAATGTTATGGAATGGAATGTGGAATGGAAGAGATTGGAATCCTGAATGCAATGTGGAATGGAATGGAATGGACCATGGAATGGAATTGAATGGAATGTGGAATGAAATTGAAAGGAATGTGGAAGTAAATGGAATGGAATAGAATGCGGAATGTAATGTGGAAAGGAATGGAATGGAAAGTGAAATGCAAAGTGGAATGAAATGTGGATTGAAATGTGGAATGGAACGGAATGGAATGTGGAACGGAAAGTGGAATTTAATGAATAGCAATGTGGACTGGAATGTGGAATGGAATGTGGAATGAAACGTGGAATGGAAAATAATGTAACGTGGAATGGAAACGAATGTAATGTGGAATGGAATGTAGAATGGAATGTGGAAAGGAATGTGCAGTGCAATGGAATGGAATGTGGAACGGAATGGAATAGAATGTGGAAAGTAATGTGGAGTGGAATGGAATGGAATGTGGAATGGAATAGAATAGAATGTGAAATGGAATGTGGAATGGAAAGGAATGTAATGTAGAATGGAATGTGCAATGGAAAGTGGATTGGAAAGTTGAATGGAATGGAATGGAATGTAAAATGGAACGTGGATTGGAACAGAAAGGAATGTGGAATGGAATGTGGAATAGAGTGTGGAATGGAACGTGGAATGCAATGGAATGGATTGTGGAATGGAATGTGGAATTGAATGTGGAATGGAACGTGGAATGGAATGGAGTGGAATGTGGAATGGAAAGGGGAATAGAATGTGGAATGGAATGCAATGGAATGTGGAATGGAAAGTGGAATGGAAAGAAATGGAATGTAATGAAATGTGGAATGGAATGGAATGGAATGTGGAATGGAATCTGGAACGGAAAGTGGAATGGAAAGTGAAATGGAATGTGGAAAGGAATGGAATGGAATGTGGAATGGAAAGTGGAATAGAGTGTGAAATGGAATTTAATGGAATGTGGAATGGAATGTGGAATGGATTTAATGGAATGTGGATTGGAAAGTGGAAAGGAAAGTGGAATGGATTGTTTAATGAAATGAGGAATGGAACGGAATGGTATTGGAATGGAATGTGGAATGGAGTGTGGAATGGAACTTGGAATGGAAAGCAATGGAAGATGCAATGCAACGTAGAATGGCATTGAATCGAACGTGGAAGGGAATGTGGAATTGAACGTGGAATTGAATGTAGTGGAAAGTGTAATGGAACGTGGAATGTATCTTGGAATGGAATGGAATGTGGAATGGAACGTGAAATGCAATGGAATAGAACGTGGAATGTAACGTGGAATGGAACATGGAATGGAATGTGGAATTGAACGTGGCATGGAATGTGGAATGGAACATGGATGGAAAGGAATGGAATGTGGAATGGAATGTAGAATTGTGTGTGGAATGGAACGTCAATGGAATGGAATGGAATGTGGAATGGAACATGTAATGGAACGTGGAATGGAATGGAATGCAATGTTGAATGGAACGTGGAATGCAAAGGAATGGAATGGAATGGAATGTGGAATGGAATGGAATGGAATGGAATGGAATGTGGAATGGAATGGAAAGGAATGTGGAAGGGAATGTGAAATGGAATGTGGAATGGAACGTGGAATGGAATGGAATGAAACGTGGAATGAAATGTGGATTGGAATGGAAAGTAATGTGGAATAGAATTTAATGGAAAGTGGAATGGAACGTGGAATGGAATCGAATGGAATGGAATGTGGAATGGAATGTGGAATGGAATGTGGAATGGAATGGAATGAAATGTGGAATGGAATGTTGATTGAAATGGAATGGAATGTGGAAAGGAATGGAACGGACTGCAGAATGGAATGTAGAATGGAATGTGGAATATAATGGAATGGAATTTGCAATAGAATGTTGAATTTCATGTGAATTGGAATGCAATGGAATGTGGAATGGTATGTGATATGAAATGCAATGGAGTGAGACTGGAATTTGCATTGGAATGTGGAATGGAATGTGAAATGAAACGTGGAATAGAACGTAATGTAATGTGGAATGGAAAGTTGAAAGGAATTTAGAATGGTATGTGGAATGGAACGGAAAGGAATGTAGAATTGAATGTGGAATTAAGTGTGGAATGGAACGTGGAATGGAAAGGAATGGAATGTGGAATGGAAAGTGGAATGGAACGCGAAGTGGAATGGAACGTTACATGGAATGGAATGAAATGCGTAATGGAACGTGGAATGGAAGGGAATGCAATGAACAGGAATGTGGAATGGAATGGAATGGAATGGAATGTGGAAGGGAATGTGGAATGGAATGTGAACTCTAGTGTGGAATGGAATGGAATGAAAAGTGGAATGAAATGTGGATTGGAATGGAGTGGAATGTGGAATGGAATGAACTGGAATGTGGAACGGAAGGTGGAATAGAATTTAATGCAAATTTGAATGGAACGTGGAATGGAATGGAAAGGAATGGAATGGAATTTAGAATGGAATGGAATGGAATGTGGAATGGAAAGGAATATGGAATGTAATGTTGATTGGAATGCAATGGAATGTGGAATGGAATGGAATGGACTTCGGAAAGGAATGTGGAATGGAATGTGCAATATAATGGAATGCAATTTGGAATAGAAAGTGAAATGGCATGTGCATTGCAATGCAATGGAATGTGGAATGAAATGCAATGGAATGAGAATTTCATGTGGAATGGAATGTGGAATATAAAGTACAATGGACTGCAGAATGGAATGTGGAATGGAATATGGCATGGAATGTGGAATGGAATGGAATGGAATGGAATCTGTAAAGGAATGTGGAAAGGAATGTGGAATGGAATGTGGAATAGAACGGAATGGAATGTGGAAAGGAATGTGAAATGGAAAGTGGAATGGACTGTAATGGAATGTGGAATGCAATGCGAATTGGAATGTGTAATGGAAGGTGGAATGGAATGGATTGGAATGTGGCATGGAATGTGGAATGGAATGGAGTGGAATGTGGAGTAGAATGTGGAATGGAAAGGAATGGAATGCTGAATGGAATGGAATGGAACGTGGAATGGAATGTGGAATGGAACGTGGAATGGAATGTGGAATGGAATGTGGAATGGAACGTGGAATGGAAGGTGGAATTGAATGGAATGGAAAGTGGAATGGAACGTGGAATGGAATGTGGAAAGGAACGTGGAATGGAATGTGGAATGGAATGTGGAATGGAAATGAGTGGAATGTGCAATGGAATGGCATGGAATGTGGAATGTAATGTAATGTGGATTTGAATGTGGAATGGAATGGAATGGAATGAGGAATAGAATGTGGAATGCAATGGAATGGAATGTGGAATGCAATGGAATGGAATGGAATGGAATGTGGAATTGAATGTGGAAAGGAATGTAATGGAATCTGGAATAGAATACGGAATGGAATGGAATGGAATGAGGAATGGAATGAAATGGAATGGAATGCAGAATGGAACGAAATGGAATGAGGAATGGAATGAAATGGAATGGAATGCGGAATGGAACGAAATGGAATGCTATGGAATGTGGAATGGAATGGAATGCAGTGGGGAATGGAACGTGGAACGGAAAGGAATGGAATGTGTAATGGAAAGGAATGGAATGTGGAATAGTATGTGGAATGGACAGGAATGGAATGGAATGGAATGCGGAATGGAATGTGGAATGGAATGGAATAGAATGTGGAATGAAATGAGGAATGGAATGGAATGAATGTGGAATGGAAGGTGGAATGGAATGGATTGGAAAATGGAATGGAGTGTGGAATGGAATGTGGAATGGAATGGACAGAAATGGAATGGAATGGAATGCGGAATGGAATGCTGAATGGAATGGAATGGAACGTGGAATGGAAGGTGGAATTGAATGGAATGGAAAGTGGAATGGAACGTGGAATGGAATGTGGAAAGGAACGTGGAATGGAATGTGGAATGGAAATGAGTGGAATGTGCAATGGAGTGGCATGGAATGTGGAATGTAATGTAATGTGGATTTGAATGTGGAATGGAATGGAATGGAATGAGGAATAGAATGTGGAATGCAATGTAATGGAGTGCGGAATGCAATGGAATGGAGTGCGGAATGCAATGGAATGGAATGGAATGTGGAATGGAAGGGAATGGAATGTGGAATTGAATGTGGAAAGGAATGTAATGGAATCTGGAATCGAATACGGAATGGAATGGAGTGGAATGAGGAATGGAATGAACTGGAATGGAATGCGGAATGGAATGAAATGGAATGCTATGGAATGTGGAATGGAATGGAATGCAGTGGGGAATGGAACGTGGAACGGAAAGGAATGGAATGTGTAATGGAAAGGAATGGAATGTGGAATAGTATGTGGAATGGACAGGAATGGAATGGAATGGATTGGAATGCGGAATGGAATGTGGAATGGAATGGAATGGAATGTGGAAAGAAATGAGGAATGGAATGGAGTGAATGTGGAATGGAAGGTGCAATGGAATGGATTGGAAAGTGGAATGGAGTGTGGAATGGAATGTGGAATGGAATGGACAGAAATGGAATGGAATGGAATGCGGAATGGAATGTGGAATGGAATGTGGATTGGAATGTGGAATTAAATATGGAACGGAATGGAATGGAATGTGGAAAGGAATGTGGAAAGTAATGGACTGGAATGTGGAATGGATTGTGGAATGCAATGTGCAATGGAACGCAATGGAATGCGGAATGGAAAGTGGAATGCAATGTGTAATGAAACGTGTAATGGATCGTGGAATTGAATGGAATGGAACTTGGAATAGGATGTAGAATGGAATGGAAGGGAATGTGGAATGGAATGTGGATTGGAATGTGGAATTAAATATGGAACGGAATGGAATGGAATGTGGAAAGGAATGTGGAAAGTAATGGACTGGAATGTGGAATGGATTGTGGAATGCAATGTGCAATGGAACGCAATGGAATGCGGAATGGAAAGTGGAATGCAATGTGTAATGAAACGTGTAATGGATCGTGGAATTGAATGGAATGGAACTTGGAATAGGATGTGGAATGGAATGGAAGGGAATGTGGAATGGAATCTGGAGTGGAATGGAATGGAATGTGGAATGGAATGTGGAACTGAACGGAATGTAATGTGGAAGGCAATGTGGAATGGAAAGTGGAATGTAATGGAATTTGATGTGGAATGGAATGTGGATTGGAATGGAACCTATCGTGGAATGTAATGTGGAATTGAGTGGGGAAAGGAACATGGAATGGAAAGGAATGGAATGTGGAATAGAACGTGGAATGCAATGGAATGGAAAGTGGAATGGAAAGGGAAATGGAATGGAATGGAATGGAACGGAATGGAATGTGAAATGCTATGGAATGGAATGTGGAATGGTATGTCCAATGGAAAGTGGAATGGAAAGTGAAATGGAATGTTGAAAGGAATGAAATGGAATGTGGAATGGAATGTGGAATGGAGTGTGGAATGGAATGTAGAATGGACTTTAATGGAATGTGGATTGGAAAGTGCAATGGAATGTGGAATGGATTGTGGAATGGAATGTGGAGTTAAGGGAATGGAATTTGGAATGTATTGTGGAAAGGAGTGTGGAATGGAACTTGGAATAGAATGCAATGGAATGTGGAATGGAACGTGGAATGGCATGGAATGGAACGTGGAATGGAACTTGGAATGGAACTTGGAATGGAATTGAGTGGAAAGTGGAATGGAATGTGGAATGGAACTTGGAATGGAATGGAATGGAATCGGGAATTGAACGTGAAATGTAATGGAAAGGATAACTTAATGTAATGTGTAATGGAACAAGGAATGGAATGTGGAATTGAACGTAGCATGGAATGTGGAATGTAATGAGGAATGGAACATGGAATGGAAGACAATGGAATGTGGAATAGAAGGTGGAATGGAACGTTTACTGGACCGGAATGGAATGCAGAATGGAATGGAATGGAATGGAATGTCAAATGGAATGCAATGGAATTTGGAAGGGAATGTGGAACGGAATGTGGAATGGAATGTGGAATGGAATGTAATGAAATGTGGAATGAAATGTGGATTGGAATGGAATGGAATGTGGAATGGAATGGACTGGAATGTGGAAAGGAATGTGGAAGAGGATTTATTGGAAAGTGGAATGGAACGTGGAATGGAATGGAATGGAATGGAATGGAAAGTGGAATGGAATGGAATGGAATGGGGAATGGAATGTGGAATAGAAAGTGGTATG
The DNA here is from genome assembly GCF_028885655.2 of Pongo abelii. Classification (NCBI taxonomy): domain Eukaryota; kingdom Metazoa; phylum Chordata; class Mammalia; order Primates; family Hominidae; genus Pongo; species Pongo abelii. The sequence continues at coordinate 11,171,197 of NC_085929.1, read as the reverse complement.
CAATGTGGAAAGGAATGGAGTGAAATGTGGAATGGAATGTTGATTGGAATGGAATGGAATGTGGAATGGAATGGAATGGACTACAGATGGAATGTGGGATGGAATGTGGAATGGAATGTGGAATATAATGGAATGGAACTTGGAATACAAGGTGGAATGGCATGTGAATTTGAATGCATTGGAATGTGGAATGGAATGTGCAATGAAATAAAATGGAATGAGCATGGAATGTGGAATGGAATATAGAATGGAATGTGGAGTGGACTGCGGAATGGAATGTGGCATGGAATATAGAATGGAATGGAATTGAATGGAATGTGGAATGGAATGTGAATTGGAATGCAATGGAATGTGGAATGGAATATGGAATGAAATGCAATGGTATGAGAATGGAATGTGGAATGGAATGTGGAACGGGATGGAATGGAATGAGGAATGGAATGTGGAATGGAATGGAATGGACTACAGATGGAAGGTGGAATGGAATGTGGAATGGAATGTGGAATATAACGGAATGGAAATTGGAATAGAAGGTGGAATGGCATGTGAATTTGAATGCATTGGAATGTGGAATGGAATCTGCAATGAAATAAAATGGAATGAGCATGGAATGTGGAATGGAATATGGAATGGAATGTGGAGGCGACTGAGGAATGGAATGTGCCATGGAATGTGGAATGGAGTGGAATTGAATGGAATGTGGAATGGAATGTGAATTGGAATAAAATGGAATGCGGAATGGAATATGGAATGAAATGCAATAGTATGAGAATGGAATGTGGAATGGAATGTGGAACGTGTTGGAATGGAATGAGGAATGGAATGTGGAATGGAAAGTGTAATGGAATGAAATGGAATGTGGAATGCAATGTGAAATGGAATATGTAATGGAATGCAATGGAATGTGGAAAGAAATATGAAATGGATTGTTTAATGGAATGGAATATGAAATAGAATGGAATGGAATTGAATGTGGAATGGAATGGAATGGAAAGTGAAATAGAATGTGGAACGGAATGTGAAATGGAATGTGGAATGGAATGTGGAACGGAAAGTAATGGAAGGTGGAATGGAATGGAAAGGAACGTGGAATGGAATGGAATGGAATGTGCAATGGAACTTGGAATGGAATGTGGAATGGATCATGGAACGGAAAGTGGAATGGAATGTGGAATGGAATGTGGAATGCAATGGAATGGAATGTGGTATGAAATGTGAAATGGAATGGAATGGAATGTGGAATGGAATGTGGAATGTAATGCCATGGAATGAGAATGGAATGTGGAATGGAATGAAATGGAATGTGGAATGGAATGTGGAATGGAAAGGAATGGAAGTTGGAATGGAATGTGGAATGGAACGTGGAATGGAACGGAATGGAATGTGGAATGGACTGGAAGGGAAAATGAAATGAAATGAAATGAAATGGAACGTGGAAAGGAATTGGATGAAACGTGGAAAGGAATGGAATGTGGAATGGAATGAAATGGAATGGAAAGTGGATTGGAACGCAATGTAACCGAATGAAATGGAATGTGGAATGGAATGGAATTGAATGTGGAATGGAAATTGGAATGTAATAGAAAGCAATGTGGAATGGAATGGAATGGAATGGAATGTGGAATGGAATGGAATGGAATGTGGAATGGAAGCGAATGACATGGAAAGGAATTTGGAATGGAATTGAATGTGGAATGGAAATTGGAATGGAATAGAAAGCAATGTGGAATGGAATGGAATGGAATGGAATGTGGAATGGAATGGAATGGAATGTGGAATGGAAGCGAATGACATGGCAAGGAATTTGGAATGGAATGTGTAATGGAATGGAATGGAATGCAAAGTGGAATGGAATGGAATGGAATGGAATGGAATCTGGAATTGAATGGAGTAGAATGGAATGCAGAAGGGAATGTGTAGTGGAATGTGTAATGGAAAGTGGAGTGGAATGGAATGGAATATGGAATGGATAGTGGAAAGGAATGTAATGGAAAGTGCAATGTAACGGAATGGAGTGTGGAATGGAATGGAATTGAACACAAAATTGTGGAATGGAATGGAATGCAAAGTGGAATGGAAAAGAATGGGTAATGGAATGGGATGTGGAATGCAATGTGGAATGATAAGAAATGGAATCGAATCCGGAATGGAATTCAGAATGGAACGTGGAATGGAATGGAATGTGGAATGGAACGTGGCACGGAATGGAATGGAATGTGGAATGGAAAGTGGAATGGAATGGAATGGACTGTTGAATGGAATGGAATGGAATGAGGAATGGAATGGAATGGAATGGCATGGAATGGATTGGAATCAAATGGGATGGAATCTGGTTTAGAATGGAATGGAATGTGGAAGGCAATCGAATGGAATATGTAATGTAATATGGAATAGAATAGAATGTGGAATGGAAAGTGGAATGAAATGGAAAGGAAAGTGGCATGGAATGGAATACATTGTGGAATGGAATGGAATAGAATGGAATGGAATGGAATGTGGCATGGAATCGAATGAAATATGTAATGGAATGGAATGCAATAGAATGTGGATTGGAATGGAATTGAATGTGGAATGGAATGGAAGGGAATATGGAATGGAATGTGGAATGGAATGGAATGGAATGTGGCACGGAATGGAATGCATTGTGGAATAGAGTGGAATAGAATGGAATGGAATCGAATGGAATGTGGAATGGAATGGAATGTATTGCAATATGGAATGGAATGGGCTGGAATGGAATTGAACGTGGAATGGAATGGAAGGGAAAATAGAATGGAATGTGGAATGGAATGGAATGGAAGAGAAAGTGGAATAGAATGGAATAGAATGGAATGCCATGGAATGGAGTGTACTGCAATGGAATGTGGAATGGAATGCAATGCTATGTTGAATGGAATGTGAAATGGAATGTGGAGTGTAATGGAATGAAATGGTATGTGTAAAGGAATGGAATGGAAAGTGGAAATGAATGCAATTGACTAGAATGGAATGGAATGGAATGTGGAATGGAATGGAAAGGAATGTGGAATGGAATGGAATGGAATGGAATGTATAATGGAATGTGGAATGGAATGGAATGTGGAATGCAATGGACTGTAATATGGTTGGAATGGAATGGAATGTGGATTGGAATGTAATGTGGAATGGAATGGAATGGAATGGAATGTGAAAATGAATGTGCAGTGGAATGTGAAATGGAATGTGGAATGGAATGTGGAATGGAATGAAATGGAACCTGGAATGGAATGGAATGGAATGTGGAATGGAATGAAATGGTACATGAAAGGGAACATGGAATGTAACGTGGAATGCAATTGAATGGAATGTTGAATGGAATCGAATGGAATATGGAATAGAATGGAACGGAATGGAATGTGGAATGGAATGTGGAATGGAATGTGAAATGAAATGTGGAATGGAATGTTATGGAATGTGGAATGGTATCTGGAATGGAATGTGGAATGGAATGCAATGGAACATGAAATGGAATGACGAATGCAACCTGGAATGGAATGCAATGGAACATGGAATGGAACATTGAAAGTAACGTGGAATGGAACGTGGATTGGAACGTGGAATGGAATGGAATGGAATGTGGAATGGAATGAGGAATGGAATGTGGAATGGAATTTAGTGGAATTTGGAATGGAAAGAGGGAAGCAACGTGTAATGGAATTGAATGGAACGTGGAATGGAACGTGGAATGGAACGTGGAAAGGAATGTGGAATGGAATGGAATGGAATGTGGAATGGAATATGCAACGGAACGGAATGGAATGTGGAATGAAATGTGGAATGGAAAGTGGAATGGAAGGTGGAATGGGATTGAATGGAACATGGAATGAAATGTGGAAAGGAATGGGAAATGGAAAGTGGAATCAAATGTGGAAAGGAATGAGGAATGGAATGGAAGCGATTGTGGAATGGAGTGGAATGGAACGTGGAAAGTAACGTGGAAAGGAAAGTGGAATGGAATGGAATGGAATGTTGGATGGAATGGAATGGAATGTCGAATGGACTGTGAAATGGAATGAGGATGGGAATAGAATGGAACGTGGTATGGAATTTGGAATGGAATATGGAATAGAATGTGGAATGCAATTGAATGGAATGTGTAATGGGACATGAAATGGAATCTTTAATGGAATTGAATGGAGTATGGAATTGAATGGAATGGAATGTGGAATGGAATCTAATTAAATGTGGAAGAGAATGGAATGTAAAGGTAAGGAATGTGGAATGGAATTGAATGCAATGTGGAAAGGAATGTGTAATGAAATGGAATGGAACATGGAATGGAACGTGCAATGGAACGTGGAATGGAATGAGTAATGGAATGGAAAGGAATGTGTAATGGAAGTGAATGGAATGTTGAATGGAATGTGGAACGGAATGTGGAATGGAATGTGGAATGGAATGGATTTGAATGTGGAATGGAATTGAATGGTACGTGGAATGTAATGGAATGGAATATGGAATGGAATGGAATGGTACGAGGAATGGAATGGAATGGAATCTGGAATGGGAAAGACAAGAATGTGGAATGGAATGTGGAATGGAATATGGAATGGAATGTGGAGTAGAATGGAATGGAACGAGGAATGGAATGGAATGAAAACTTGAAAGGAATGGAATGGAGTGTCGAATGGAATGGAACGGAATGGAATGTGGAATGGAGTGGAATGGAATGTGAAACAGAATGTAGAATGGAATGGGATGGAATTTGCAATGGAATATTTAATGGAATGGAATGAAATACGGAATGGAATGTGCAATGGAATGGGATGGAATGTGGAACGGAATGTGGAATGGAATGGAATGGAATCTGGAATGGAAAGGAATGCAATGTGGAATGGAATGGAAAGGAAAGTGGAATGAATATGATAGGAATGGTATAGATTGTTGAAAGGAATTGAATGGCATGTGGAATGGAATGTGGAATGGAAAGTGCAATGAAACGGAATGGAATGTGGAATGTAATGTTCAATGAAATGGAATGGAATGTGGAATGGAGTGGAGTGGAATGGAATGGAAAATGGAATGGAACGGAATGTAATATGGAATGGAATAGATTGCAATGGAATATGGAATGGAATGGAATGGAATGCAAAGTGGAATGGAGTGGAATGGAATTGAATGGAATGGAATGTGTAATTGAATGGAAAGTTGAATGGAATGGAAGGGAATCGAATGTGAAATGGAATGGAATGGGATGCCGAATAGAATGTGGAATGGAATGTGGAATGGAATGGAATGTGTAATGGAATGTTATGGATTGTGTATTGGAATGGAATGGAATGTGGAATGGGAACGAATGGTATGTGGAATGGAATGGAATGGAAGATGGAATGGAATGTGGAAAGGAATGGAATGGAATTGAATGGAATGGAATGTGGAATGGAATGTGGAAAGGAACAGAATGGAATGTGGAATGGAATGAGAAATGGAATGGAATGCAATGTGGAAAGGAATGTGGAATGGATTGGAAAGATATGTGGAATGGAATGTGGAATGTCATGGATAGGAATGTGCAATGGAATGTGGAATGGAATGTGGAATGGAATGGAATGGAATGTGGAATGGAATGAGTAATGGAAAGGAATGGAATGCAGAATGGAATGTGGAATGGAATGGAATGGAATGGAATGTGGAATGGAATGGAATGGAATGTGGAATTCAGTGAAATGGAATGGAATGGAATGTAGAATGAAATGGAATGGAATGGAATGTGAAATGGAATGGAATGGAATGTGGAAGGGTATATGGAATGGAATGTGATGAAATGTGGAATGGAATGTGGAATGTGGAATGGAATGGAATGGAAGGGAATGTGGAATGGAATGTGGATTGGAATTTGGAATCGAATGTGGAATGGAATGGAATGGAATGTGGAATTGAATGTGGAATGGAATAGAAAGGAATGTGGAATGGAATGTGGAATGGAATGTGGAATGGAATGGATTGGAATGTGGAATGGAAAGTGGAATGGAATGGAATGGAATGGAATGGAATGTGGAATGTGGTGCAATGGAATGTGGAATTCAATGGAATGTGGAATGGAATGGAATGGGTTTGGAATGTGGAATGGAATGGAATGGAATGTGGAATGGGATGGAATGTGGAATGGAATGGAATGGAATGCGGAATGGAATGGAATGGAATGTGGAATGGGATGGAATATGGAATGGAATGGAATGGAATGTGGAATGGAATGGAATGGAATGTGGAATGGAATGGAATGGAATGGAATTGAATGTCTATCGAAGGGGAATGGAATGTGGAAGGGAATGTATTGGAATGTGGAATGGAATGGAATGTGTTAGGGAAAGTGAAAAGGAAAGTGGAATGGAATGAAATGCAATGTGGAATGGAATGGAATGGAATGTGTAATAGAATGGATTGGAATGTGGAATGGAAAGGAATGGAATTTGGAATGGAATGGAATGGAAAGTGGAATGCACCTGAATGGAATGTCATGGAATGTGGAATAGGATTGAATGGAATGAGGAAAGGAATGTGGAATGGAAAGTGGAAAAGAATTGAATGCAATGTGGAATGGAATGTGGAATGGAATGGAATGGAATGTGTAATGGAATGAGAAATGGAATCAGAAATGAAACGAAAAGGAATGTAATGTGGAATGGATTGTTGAATGGAAAGGAATGGAATGTCGAATGGAATGTGGAGTGGAGTGGCTTGGAAAGTGTAATGGAATTGAATGGAATGTGGAATGCAATATGGAAAGTAAAGGAATGGAATGCGGAATCGAATGGAATGGAATGCGTAATGGAAAGGAATGGAATGGAACGGAAAGTGGAATGGAATGGAATGGAATGTAGAATGGAATGGAATGGAATGTAGAATGTAATGGAATGGAATATGGAATGGAATGTAGAATGGAATGGAATGGAATGTGGAATGGAATGTGGAATGGAATGGAATGAAATGCAGAATAGAATGTGGAATGGAATGGAATGGAATGTGTAATGGAAAGGAATGGACTGTGGAATGGATCTGAATGGAACGTGTAATGTAATGGAGTGGAATGTGGAATGCAATGGAATAGAAAGAAATGGAATGTGGAATGGAATATGGAATGGAAAGTGCAATGGAACGAAATGGAATGTGGAATGCAATGGGATGGAATGTGGAATGGAATGTATAATGGATGGCAATTGAATGGAAAATGGAAGGGAAAGTGCAATGGAGTGGAATGGAATGTGGAATGGAATGGAATGGAACATGAAATGGCATGGAATGGAATGGAAAGGAAAGTGGAATGGAATTGAACGGAATGTGGAATGGAATGGAAATTGTAATTCAATGGAATGGAATGTAGAATGGAAAGGAATGGAATATGGAATGAAATGGAGGAGAATGTGGAATGGAATGGAATTGAATGGAATGTGGAATGGAATGTAATTAATGGAATATGGAATGGAATGCAATTGAATGTGGAAGAGATTGGAATGGAAAGTGTAATGGATTGTAGAAGGTAATGGAATGTAATGTGCAATGGAATTTGGAATGGAATGGAATGGGATGTGGAGTGGAATGTGGAATGGAATGGTATGGAACGTGGAAGGGAATTGAAAGGAATGTGGAATGGAATGGAATGGAATGTGGAATGCAATGGAATGGAATGGACTTGAATGATGACTGGAATTTAAAGAATGTGGAATGAAATTGAATTGAATGGAATGGCATGTGGAATGGAATGTGGAATGGAATGGAATGGAATGTGGAACGGATTGTGGAATGGAATGTGGAATGGAATGGAATGGAATGTGGAATGGAATGGAATGGAACGAAATGTGGAATGGAATTTAAAGGAATGTGGAATGAAATTGAATGGAATGTAATGGAATGTGGAATGGAATGTCGAACGGAATGGAACGGAATGTGTAATGGATTTTGGAATGGAATGTGGAATGGAATGTGGAATGGAATGCTTGGAATGTGAAATGGCATGTAATGCAATGTGGAATGGAATGGAAAGAAAGTGCAATGGAATGGAATGGAATTGAATGGAATATAGAATTGAATGTAACGTAATGTGGAATGGAATTGTTTGGAATGTGGAATGGAATGGAATGGAATACGGAATGGAATGGAATGGAATGGAATGTGGAAAGGAATAGAATGGATTGTAATGTAATGGAGAGTGGAATGGAATGGAATGTGAAAAGGAATGGAATACAATGGAATGTGAAAAAGAATGGAAGGGAAAGTCGAATGGAACAGAATGGAAGTGGAATGGAATGGAATGTGTAATGTAATCGAATGGAATGTGAAACGGAATGGAATGGAATGTGGAATGGAATGGAATGGAATACTGAATTGAAAGGGATGGAATGTGGAAAGGAATGTGGAATGGAATGGAATGCAATGTGGAATGGAATGTGGAATGGAATTTAATGGAAGGTCTAATGGAACGTGGAACGGAATAGTTTGTAATGGAATGTGGAATGGTAGGGAATGGAATGTGGAATTTAATGCGGATAGGAATGTGGAATTTAATGTGGAATGGAATGTGGAATTGAATGGACTGGAAAGTGGAATGGAAAGCCATGGATTTGTATGGAATGTGGAATGGAAAAGAATGGAATGTGGAATGGAATGTAATTGAATGTGGAATGGAATGTGGAATGGTATGTGGAAACTAATGTTTAATGCAATGGAATGGAATGTGGAATGGATTGGAAAAGAATGGAATGGAATGCGGAATGGAATGTAATGGAGTGTGGAATGGAATGTGAAATGGAATGGAATGGAACGTGTAATGGAACGTGCCACGGAACGTGGAATGGAACGTGGTATGGAACGTACAATGGAACGTGGAATGGAAAGTGGAATGGAATGAGGAATGGAATGAAATGGAATGTGGAATGGAATGGAATGGAAAGTGGAAAGTAATGCAATGGAAGGGAATGTGGAATGGAATGTGGAATGGAACTGAATGGAATGTAGATTGGAATTGAATGGAATGTGGAAAGGAATGGAGTGGAATGTTGAATGGAATGTAACCTGAAATGGAATGGAATGCAATTTGGAATGTGAAATGGAATGTGAAATGTAATGTTGAATGAAAGGTGAAATGGAATATGGAATGGATTTTGGAATTTAATGTGGAATAGAATGTGAAATGGAATTAAGTGAAACGTGGAATGGAATGAAATAGAACGTGGAATGGAATGGAATGGAACGTGAAATTAACGTGGAATGAAATGGAATGGAATGTGGAATGGAATGGAATGGAAAGTGGAATGGATTGGAATGGAATGTGGAATGCAATGGAATGGAATGTGAAAAGTAATTTGGAATGGAATGGGCAATGGAGTGTGGAATATAACGTGGAATGGAATGTCAAATGGAATGGAATGGAACATGTAATGGAACGTGAAATGGAATGAAATGGAATATATAATGGAATGTGGAATGGAATGTGGAATGTAAGGGAAAGCAATGTTGAATGTAATGGAATGGAAGGTGGAATGGGATGGAATGGAATATGGAATATAACTCGGAATGGAACATCCAATGGAAAAGAATGGAACGTATAATGGGATGTGGAATCAAACGGAATGAAATGTGGAAAGGAATGTGTCATGAAACGTGGAATGGAATGGAACGGAATGTGGAATTGAATGTGGAATGGAATGGAATGAAATGTGGAACGGAATGTGGAATGGAGTTTAAAGGAATGTGGGATGGAATTTTGAATGGAAGGTGGAATGGAATGTGGAATGGAATGCGGAATGGAGTGTGGAATGGAATGTGGAACGGAACGGAATGTAATGTGGAATGGAATGTGGAATGGATTCTGGAATGGAATGTGCAAAGGAAAGGAATTTATTTTGGAATGGAATGTGGAATGGAATTTGGAATGGAATGGAATGGATTGTGGAATGGAATGGTATGGAATCTGGTATGGATTGTGGATTAGAAAGGAATGAAATGGTAAGGAATATGGAACGGAATGGATGGGAATGTGGAATTGAGCGTGGAAAGGAACAGGGAGAGGAACATGGAATGTAACGTGGAATGGAAGGCGGAATGGAATGGAATGGTAAGTGTAATGGAATGTGAGATGGAATGGAAGGGAATGCGGAATGGAATATGGAATGGAAAGTGGAACAGAATGTGGAATGGTAAGTGGAATGGAATGTGGAATGTAATTGAATGGAACGTGGAATGGAATGGAATAGAATGTGGAATAGAATGGAATGGAATAGAATGTGGAACAAAATGGAATGGAATGGAATGTGGAATAGACTGGAATGGAATGCGGAATGGAATGGAATGGAATATGAAATGCAATGTAATGGAATGTAATGTGAAATTGAATTGAATGGAATATGAATTTGAATAAAATGGAATGTGGAATGGAATGGAATGGGGAATGGAATGGAATGAAATGCGGAATGGAATGGAATAGAACGTGGAATGGAATGTGGAATGGAATATGCAATGTAATGGAAAGGAATGTGGAATGGAATGGAATGAATGTCGAAAGGAATGGAATGGAATGGAATGTGCAATGTAATGGAACGGAATGTGGAATGGAATGGAATGGAATGTGGAAAGGAATGGAATGGAATGTGGATCAGAATGGAACATGGAATGGAATGGAGAGAATGTGGATAGGAATGGAATGGAATATGTAATGGAATGGAATGCAATGGGATAGAAAGTGAAATGGAATGTTTAATGGAATGTGAAATGGAAGGTGGAATGGAATGTTGAATGGAAAGCCGAATGCAATGAAATGGAACATGGAATGGAAAGGAATGGATGGTGTAATGGAATGGAATGGAACTTGGAATGGAAGGTGGAATGGAACGTGGAATGAAACGCGGAACGGAATGTGGAATTGAGTGGAGTGGAATGCGGAATGGAATGGAATTTGGAATTGAATGAGGAATGAAATTTAAAGGAATGTCGTTGGAACTTGGAATGGAATATGGAATGGAATATGGAATGGATTGTGGAATAAAATGTGGAATGCAATGTGTAATGGAACGGAATGGAATGTAGAATGGAATGTGGAAGGGAATGCGGAATGGAACGTCGAATAGAATGTGGAATGTAATGTGGAATGGAAAGTGGAATAGAAGGTGGAATGGAATGGAATGGAACATGGAATGGAATGTGTAATGGAAAGGAATGGAATGTGGAATGGAATGTGCAATGGAACGTGGAATGGAATGGAATGAAATGTCGAACGGAATGTGGAGTGGAAAGGAATAGAAAGTGGAATGGAATGCAATGGCAAGTGTAATGGAATGTGAAGTGCAATGTGGAATTGAATGTGGATTGGAACGGATTGGAATGTGGAATATAATGCGGAATGGAAAGGAATGCACTGTAGAATGTAATAAGGAATGGAATGTGGAATGGAAAGTGGAATGAAATGGACTGGAATGCGGAATGGAACATGGAAAGGCATGCAATGCAACGTGAATTGGAACGTAGAATGCATCGTGGAAGGGAACGTGGAATTGAATAAAATGTGGAATGGAATGGAATGGAAAGTGGAATGGAATGTGAGATGGAATGTGGAATGGATTGTGGAATGGAATGGAATGGTATAGAATATGGGATGGAATGGAATGGAATGTGGAATGGAACGTGGAAAAGAACGTGGAATGGAACGTGGAATGTAATGGAAAGGAAAGTGTAATGGAATGTGAAATGGAATGGAATGGTACGTGCAATGAAATGTGGGATAGAATGGAATGGAATGTGGAATGGTATGAAATGGAATGTGGAAAGCAATGTGGAATGGAATGTGGAATGCAACGGAATGTAATGTGGAATGGACTGTGAAATGGAATGCGGAAATGTAAATGGAATGGAATGCAATGGAACGTGGAAAGGAATGTGAAATCGAATGTGGAATGGAAAGTGGAATAGAATGGAATGGAATGTGAAATGGAATGGAATGGAATGTGTAATGGAATGTGTAATGGAATGTGAGGGAATGCGGACTGGAATGGACAGGAATGGTATGGAATGTGGAATGGAATGGTATGGAATGTGGAATGGAATGAAATGGAGTGTGGAATGGAATGGAATGGAATGTGGAATGGAACGGGGAATGGAATGGAATGGAATTTGGAATGGAATGTTGAGTGGAATTGAATGGAACGTGGAATAGAATGGAATGGAATGTGGAATGGAATGCAACGGAATGTGTAATGGAATTTAAAGGTATGAAATGGAATTTGAAATGGAATGGAATGGAATGTGGAACGGTATGGAATGGAATGTGGAATAGAATGTGGACAGATATGGAATGGAACGAGGAATGGAATGGAACGCAATGGAACGTGCAATGGAATATGGAATGGAATGTGTAATGTAATATGGAATGGAATGTGAAATGAAATGTAGAATAGAATTTGTAATAGAATTGAATGGAATGCAATGTGGAATGGAATTTGGAATGGAATGGAATGGAATATGGAATGGAATGGAATGGGATGTGGAATGCAATGGAATGTGGAATGGAATGCAACGTGGAATGGAATGAAATGGAATATGGATTGGAACAGAATGGAATGTGGAATGGAATGGAATGGAATGGAAAGAGAAATGTAATGTGGAATGGAACGTGAAATGGAATGTGGAAGGGAATGTGGAATGTAATGCAATGGAACGTGGAATGGAATGGAATGAAATGTGGAATGGAGTGTGGAATGGAATGTGGATTGGAATGGGATGGAATGTGGAATGCAATGGGATGGAATGTATAATGGAATGGAGTGGAATGGAATGGAAAGAGAAATGCAATGGAATGGCATGTGAAATGGAATTCAATGGAACTTGGAATGGAATGGAATAGAATGCGGAATGGAATGGAAAGCAATGTTGAATGGAAATTGGTATGGAATTGAATGGAAGGTTGAATTCAATAGAATGGATTGCAGAATTGAATGGAATTTAATGTGGAAAGGAATGGAATGGAATTTAATGTGGAAAGGAATGGAATGGAAAGTGGAATAAAATGAAATGGAATGTGGAAAGAAAAGAATGGAATGTGGAAAGCAATGGAATGGAAACGAATGGAATTTGGCATGAAATGGATGGGAATGTGGAATGGAATGTGGAATGGAATGGAATGTGGAATGGAAAGGAATAGAATGAGGAATGGAACGCAATGAAAGACGGAATGGAATGGAATGGAATGGAATGTGGAAAGGAAAGGAATTGAATTTGGAAACGAATGCAATGAAAGTCGGAGTTGAATGGCATGGAATGCATTGTGGAATGGAATGGAATGGAACGCAATGGAAAGAGGAAAGGAATGGAATGTGGAAAGGAATTTAATGGAATGTGGAATGGAATGGAATGGAATGTGAAATGGTATGGAATGCATTACGGAATGGAATGGAATTGAAAGGAGTGGAATGTGGAATGGAATGGAAAGGAAAGTGGAATTTAATCTGGAATGGAACGGAATGGAAATGAATGGAATGTGGAATGGAATGGAAGGGAATTTGGAAAGTAATGTGGAATGGAATGGAATGGAATGTGGAATGGAATGGAATGGAATTTGCAAAGGTATAGGATGTAATTGAATGTGGAATGGAATGTGGAACGGAATGGAATGGAATAGAACTTAATGTGGAATGGAATGGAATGTTGAAGGGAATGGAATGGAACGGAACAGATTGTGGAATGGAATGGAATGTGTAATCGAATGGAATGGAATGTGCAATGGAATGAAAGGGGATGTGGAATGGAATGGAATGGAAAGGAATGTGGAAAGTAATGGAATATGAAATGGACTGGAATGGAATATGGAATGGATTCGAATTGAATATGGAATGTAATGGAATTGAATGTGGAATGGAATGGAATGTGTAAAGGAATGCAATGAAATACGTAAAGAAATGTGGAATGGAATGGAACGTTAGGGAATGGAATGTGGATTGGAATGGAATGGAATATGGAAAGGAATGGAATGGAATGTAATGAGAAATGGAAATAGATTGGAATATGGAATTGAATGCAATGGAATGTGAAGTGGTATGGAATGGAATGTGGAATGGCATGGAATGAAATGTGGAATGGAATGGAATGGAATGGAACGTGAAATGCAATTGAATGGAATGGAATGGAAGGTGGAATAGAATGCAATGGAAAGTGGAATATAACGGAATTGAATGTGAAATGGAATGTGGAATGGAATGGAATGGAATGTGGAACTGAATGGAATGGAATGTAGAATGGAACATGGAATAGAATGCACTGGAATTGAATGGAATGTGGAATGGAATGGAATGGAATGCGGAATGCAATGGAATTGAATGGAGCGTGAAATGGAATGCAAAGGAATGTGGAATGGAATGGAATGCAGCGTGGTATGTAATGTAAAGCAATGTGGAATGCAACGTGGAATGGTATGGAAAGGAATATGGAATGGAATGGAATGGAATGTGAAATGCAGTGTGTTAAGGAATGGAATGGAATATGGAAAGGAACATGGAAGGGAATGGAATGCAATGTGGAATGGAATGAAATGGAATGGAATGTGGAATGGAACGGAATGGAATGGAACAGAATGTGGAAAGGAATGGAATCGAATGGAATGTGGAACGAAATGAAATGGAATGTGGAATGGTATGGAATGGAATGTGGAAAGCAATGTATTGGAAAGTGGAATGCAACGTGGAATGGAATGGAATGGAACGTGGAATGGAATGTGGAATAGAATGGAATGTGGAATGGAATGGAATGGAATGGAACGGAATGTAGAATGGAGAGGAATGGAATTGAATATGAAATGGAAATAGAATGGAATGTTTAATGGAATGGAATGGAAAGTGGAAAGGAATGGAATGGAATGTGGAATGGAATGGAATGCGGAATGGAATGTGAAATGGAATGTGGAATGGAAAGAATGTAATTTGGAATGGATTGGAATGGAATGTGGAATGGAATGTGGAATGGAATGGAATGGAATATAAATTAATGTGGAATGGAATGGAATGTTGAAGGGAATGGAATGGAATGGAATGTGAAATGGAAAGTGGAATGGAATGTGGAATGGATTTGAAAGAAATAGAACGTAATATGGTATGGAATGGAATAGAATGGAATCTGGAATGGAATGGAATGGAACGGAACAGATTGGGGAATGGAATGGAATGTGGAATGGATTGGAGTGGAATGGTTTGGAGTGGAATGTGGAATGGAATGCAATGGGATGTAGAATGAAATGGAAACGAATATGGAATGGAATTGAATACAGAATGGATTGCAATGGAATATGGAATGAAATGCGATGGAATGTGGAATGGAATGGAATCTGTAGAGGAATGCAATGAAATACGTAAAGAAATGTGGAATGGAATGGAATGTGTAATGGAATGGAATGGAATGTGGAAAGGAATGGAATGGAATGTAAAGTGAAATGGAAATAGAATGGAATGTGGAATGGAATGAAATGGAATGTGCAATGAAATGGAATGGAATGTGGAATGGATTGCGGAATGGCATGGAATGGAATGTGGAATGGAATGCAATGGAATGTGGAATGTAATGGAATGGAAAGGAATGTGAAATGCAACTGAATGGAATGGAAATGAAGGTGGAATATAATGCAATCGAATGTGGAAAGGAATGTGGAATGGAATGGAATGGAATGTGGAATAGAATTGAAAGGAACGTATTATGGAATGTGGAATGGAATGTTGAATGGAATGCAGTGGAATTGAATGGAATGTGGAATGGAATGGAACGGAAAGTTGAATGCAATGGAATTGAATTGAGTGTGTAATGGAATGGAAAGGAATGTGGAATAGAAAGGAATGCAACGAAGAAAGTCATGTAATGGAATGTGAAATGCAATAGAATTGAATGGAGTGTGAAATGGAATGGAAATCAATGTGGAATTGAATGGAATGCAACGTAGAATGTAATGGAATGGAATGTGGAACGTAATGTGAAAGGGAAAGGAATGGAATGTGTAATGCACTGAAATGTAATGGAATGTGGAATGTAATGGAATGGAATGGAAGAGAATGTGGAATGGAATGGAACGGAATGGAAGGTGGAATGAAATGAAATGGAATGTGGAATGAAATGGAATGGAATGTGGAAAGCAATGGATTGGAATGTGGAACTCAATGTGGATTGGAATGGAATGGAATGTGGAATGGAATGTGGAATAGAAAGGAATGTGTAATGGAATGGGATGGAATGGAATGTGAAATGGAGAGGAATGGAATTTAATACGAAATGGAAATAGAAAGGAAATTTTAACGGAATGGAATGGAAAGTTGAATGGAATGGAATGGAATGTGGAATGGAATGGAAGGCAGAATGGAATGTGGAATGGAAAGGAATGGAATATGGAATGGATTGGAATGGAAAGTGAAATGGAATGTGTAATGGAATGGAAGGGAATGTGAAATGGAATGCAATGGAATGTGCAATGGAATGGAATGGAATGTGCGATTGAATGTGGAATGGAATGGAATGGAAAGGAGTGGAATGTGGAATGCAATGGATTGTAATGGAATGTGAAATGGAAATAGAATGGAATGTTTAATGGAATGTGGAATGGAATGGAATAGAATGTGGAATGGAATGGAATGGAATGTGGAATGGAATGTGGAATGAAATGGAATGGAATGTGAATGGAATAAAATGGAATGTGGAATTGAATGGAATGTAATGGAATGCGGAATGCAATGAAATTGAATGGAATGGAATGGGGAATGGAATGGAATGGAATGTGCAATTCAATGTGGAATGGAATGGAATGGAATGTGGAATAGAAAGTGGAATGCAACGTGGAAACGAAAAGAGTGGAATGGAATGTCGAATGGAATACAATGTAATGGAATGTGGAATAGAATGGAATGTAAAGGAATATGGAATTCAATGGAATGGAATGGAATGTGGAATGGAATGTGGAATGAAATTGAATGGAATGTTAAATGGAACATGGAATGGAATGGAATGGAACGTGGAATGGAATGGAATGGAATGTGAAATGGAAAGTGGATTGGAATGTAAAGGAACACGAAATGGAATGGAATGGAACTTGGAATGGATAGGAACGGAACGTGGAATGGAATGGAATGGAATGTGGAATGCAAAGGAATTGAAACTGGAACGCAATGGAATGTAATGTGCAATGCAATGTAATGGCACAGAACATGGAATGGAATGTGGAATGAAATGGCATGGAATGTGGAATGCAATGTAGAAAGGAATGGAATGGAATGTGGAATAGAAGGTGTCAGAGAAGGGAATGGAAAGTGGAATGCAATGAAATGCAATGGAATGTGGAATGGAATCGAGTGGAATGGAACGGAATGTGGAATGGAATGCAATGGAATTGAACGTGGAATGGATTTGAATGGAATGTGGAATGCAGTGGAATGGAATTTGGAATGGAATGGAAGGGAATGGAGTGGGATAGACAATGGAATGCAATGTAATGGAATGCGAAACGAAAATAAAATGGAATATTTAGTAGAATGGAATTCAATGTTTACTAGAATAGAATGGAATGGAATGTTTATTAGAATGGAAGGGAATGTGGAATGGAATGCAATGGAACTTTGTATTGAATGCGGAATGTAATGGAATGGAATGTGGAATGGAATGGAATGGAATGTGGTGTGTTATCGAATGGAATGGAATGGAATGTGGAATGCAATGGAATGGAATGGAATGGAATGTGGAATGGAATGGAATGGAATGTGGAATGAAACGTGGAATGGAATTGGAACGGAATGGAATGTGGATTGGAAGGCAATGGAATGGAAAGTGGAATAGAATGCAATGTAATGGAATACGGAACAGAATGAATTGTGGAATAGAATGTAGAAAGCAATAGAATGGAATGTGGAATGTAACATGGAATGGAATGGAATGGAATGGAAGATGAAATTGAACGTGGAATGTAATGCAATGGAACGCGGAATGGAATGGAATGGAACGGGAAATGCAATGGAAAGGAACTTGGAATGGAATGGAAGGGAATGTGGAAAGTAAGGGAATTGAAACTGGAATGCAATGGAATGGAATGTGGAATGGAATAGAACCGCATGGAACATACAATGGAATGTGGAATGGAATGGCATGGAATGTGGAATGGAATGGAATCTAATTTGGAATGGAAGGGAATGGAATGTGGAATGGAATGTGGAATGGAATGGTATGTAATGTGGAATGGAAGGGAATGGAATGTGGAATGGAGTGGAACGGAGTGTGGTATGGAAAGTGGAATGGAATGGAACGGAATGAATTGGAATTTAGAATGGAATGTGGAATGCAATGGAATGAAATGTGGAATGGAATGTGGAATGGAATGGAATGGAATGGAATGTGGAATGGAATGGAACGGATTTTAATGTTATGGGGAATGGAATGGAACGGAATGTGGTATGCAATGCAATGGAATGTGGAATGGAATGCATTGGAATATGGAATATATTTTGGAATGGAATGGAATGGAATGTGGAATGCAATGTGGAATGGAATGGAATGGGATGGAAAGGAATGTGTAATGGATTGTGGAATGGAATGGAAAGGAATGTGGAATGGTAAATGGAATGGAATGGATTGGAATGGAACGTGGAGAGTAATTGAAAGGAATGTGGAATGGAAGGGAATGGAAAGTGGAATGGAATGGAATGGAATGTAGAAAGGAATGGAATATAATGTGGAATGGAATGTGCAAAGGAGTGGAATGGAATGTGGAATGGAATGTGGAATTGAACGGAATGGTATGTAAAATGGAATGTAGAATGGAATAGAATGGAATGTGAAATGCAACGTGTAATGGATGGGAAACGTATGTGGAAAGGAACGTGTAATGGCATGTGGAATGGAAAGTGGAATGAAATGGAATGTGGAATGGAATGTGTAATGGAACGTTGAATTTAATGGAAAGTGTAACGAAGCGTTGAATGGAATGGAATGTGTAATGGATTTTTGAATGGAATGTGGAATGCAATGTTGAATGGAATGGAAAGGAATGTGGAATGGAACGTGGAATGGAATGGAATGCAATGTGTAATGGAATGGGGAATGGAATGTAATGGAATGAAAAGGAACGTGGAATGGAATGGAATGGAATGTGGAATGGAATGGAATGTGGAATCGAATTTAATGGAATTGAATGGAATGGAATGTGGAATGGAATGGAATGCAATGTTGATTGGAAACGAATGAAATGTGGAATGGAATTGAATGGAATGTGGAATGAAATGTGCAATGGAATTGAATGCAATGTGGAATGGAATGTGCAATGGAATAAAATGGAATTTGGAATGGAATGCAGAATGAAATGGAATGTAGAGTGGAATGGAATGTGGAATGGAAAGGAATGGAAAGTGGAATGGAATGTGGAATGGAACGTGGAATGGAATGGAATGGAAAGTGGAATGTATTGGAATGAATTGGAAAGTGGATTGCAATGCAATAGAATGTGGAATGGAATGGAATGGAATGGAATGGAATGGAACGGAAAGGAATGGAATGGAATTTGGAATGGAACGGAATAGAATTTGAAATGAATTGGAATGGAATGTGGAATGGAATGGAATGGAATGTGCAATGGAATGGAATGGAAAGTGGAATGGAATGGAATGGAATGCAATGTGGAATGGAATGGAATGGAATGGAAAGAGGAATGGAATGGAATGTTATGTGGTACGGAACAGAATGGAATGGAATGGAACGTGGAATAGAACGTTGAACGGAATGGAATGGAACTTGGAACGGAATGTGTAATGGAATGGAATGGAATGTGGAATGGTACGTCGAATATAATATAAAAGCAAACGTGGAATGGAAAGTGGAATGGTATGTGGAATGTGTAATGGAATGGAATGGAAAGTGTTATGCAATGGAATGGAATGTGGAATCAAAAGTGGAATGGAATTGAATGCAATGTGGAAAGGAATGTGGAATGGAATTGAATGGAATGTGAAATGAAATCGAATGGAATGTGGAATGGAATTTGGAATGGAATGTTTAATGCAATGGAATGGAATGCAACGTGGAATGGAATGGAATGGAATGTGGAATGGAATGGAAATGGAAGTAGAATGGAATGGAATGCTATGTTGAAAGCAATGTGGAAGGGAGTGGAATGGAAAGTGGAATGGAATGTGGAATGGAAAATTGATTGGAATGATATGCAATGTGAAATGGAATGTGGAATGAATTGGAATAAAATGTGGAATAGAATGGAATGGAATGTGGAATAGAATGGAATGAATTTGAATGTAATATGGAATGGAATGGAATGGAATGTGGAATTAAATGGAATGGAAAGTGAAATGGAAGGTGGAATGCCATGGAAAGGAATCTGGAATGGAATGTGGAATGGAATGGAAAGGAATGTGGAATGCAATATGGAATGGAATGGAATGTGGAACGGAAATTGTAATGGAATGCAGAGGAATGTGGAAAGGAATGTGGAATGCAATGGAACATTGAATGGAATGTGGAATGGAATGTGGAAAGAAATGTAACGGAAGGTGGAATGGAACGTGGAAAGGAACGGGGAATGGAACGTGGAATGTAAAGTGGAATGGAATGTAGAATCAAACGTGGAATAAAAGGAGGAATGCAATGTGGAAATTGGAATGGAATGGAATGGAATGTGGTATGGAATGGAATGGAATGTGGAATAGAATGTGGAATGGAATGGAATGCACTGTGGAAAAGAATGTGGAATGGAATTGAATGGAATGTGGAATGAAATCGAATGGAAAGTGGAATGGAAATTGGAATGGAATGTGGAATGCAAAGGAATGGAATGCAATTTGGAATGCAATGGAATTGAATGAGAATTGAATGGAATGGAATCTGGAATGGAATGGAATGGAATGTAGAATGGAATGGAATGCTAGGTGGAAAGCAATGTGGAAGCCAGGGGAATAGAATGTGGAACGGAAAGTGGAATGGAATATGGAATGGAATGGAACTGAATGTGAAATGGAACGTGGAATGAAATGGAATAAAATGTGGAATGGAATGGAATGGAATTTGGAATAAAATTGAATGGAATGTGGAATGCAAAGGAATGCAATGTGGAATGGAACAGAATGGTAAGTGGAATGGAAAGTGGAATGGAATGGAAGGTAGCGTAGAATGTGGAATGGAATGTAATGGAATGTGGAATGAAATGCAGAATGGAAAACAAAGGAATGTGGAATGTAATGTGGAAAGGAATGTAATGGAACGTGAAATGAAATGGAAAGTGGAATGAAACGGAACGTGGAATGGAATGGAATGGAATATGGAATGGAAAGTGCAATGGAAGGTGGCATGAAACATGGAATGGAACTTGGAATGGCATGGAATGGAACGTGGAATTGAATGGAATAGAACGTGGAGTGGAAAGGAATGGAACGTGGAATGGAATGGAATGAAATGCAGAATGGAATGGAATGCAATGGAATGTGGACTGGGATGGAATGGAAGATAATGGAATGTGGATTGGAGTGGAATGGAATCTAGAATGGTATGTGGAATGGAGTGGAATCAAATGTGGAATGGAATTTTGAATGGAATAGAATGGAAAGTGGACTGGAATATGCAATGGCATGGAATGGAATGTGGAATGAAATGGAATGGAACATGGAATGGAAAGTAGAATGGAATGGAATGGAATGTGGAATGGAATGGAATGTAACGCAGAATAGAATGGAAGCGAACGTGGAAGGGAATGGAATGCAATGCAGAATGCAGTGGAAAGGAATGGAAGGGAACGTGGAATGGACAGGAATGGAACGTGGAATGGAATGTGGAAGGTTGAATGGAATGGAATGTGGAATGGAATGCAATGGAATGTGAAATGGAACGTGGAATGGAATGGAATGCTACGTGGAATGGAATGTGGAATATAATGGAATGGAATGGAACGTGGAATGGAATGGAATGCAGTGCGAAAGGGATGGAATGTAAAGGAATGTGGAATGGAATGGAACGGATTGTGGAATTGAATAGAATGGAATGTTTCATGGAATGTAATGTAAAGTGGAATGGAATGGAATATGGAATGGAATGGAAAGGAATGTGGAGTGGAAAGAAATGGAAAATGGAATGGAATGTGGAATGGATTGGAATGGGAAGAGGAATGGAACATGGAATGGAAGCAGGAATGGAATCTGGAATGTGGAATGGCATGGAATGCTGTGTGTAATGGAAAGGAATGGAAGGTGGAATGGATTAGAATGGAATGTGGAAGAGAATGGAATGGAATATGGAAAAGAATGGAATGGAATGTGGAATGGAATGAAATAGAATGAGGAATGAAATGCGGAATGGAATGGAATTGAAAGGGGAATGGAATATAGAATGGAATGGAATGGAATGTGGAATGCCATGGAATGGAATCAAATGGATTGTGGAATGAAATGAAATGTATTGTGGAATGAAACGTGGAATGGCAAAGAATAGAATGTGGAATGGTATGGAATGGAATGTGGAATGGAATGCAGTGAAATAAGTAATGGAATAGAATGGAATGTGGAATGGAATGGAATGGAATGGAATGTGGAATGGAATGGAATGGAATGCGGAAATGAATGGAATGGAATGCAGAAGGGAATGGAATGGAAGGGAATGTGGAATGGAATGCAATGGAATGGAATGCAATGTGGAATGGAATGTGGAATGGAATGGAATGTGACGTGGAATGGAAGGTAGAATGGAATGGAATGGAATGTGGAATAGAATTTGGAATGGAATGGAAAGGAAATTGGAATGGAATGGAATGGAACGTGGAATGGAATGGAATACAATCGTATTGAATGCAATGGAATGAGGAATGGTATGGAATGTGGAATGGAATTTGGAATGGAATGGAATGGAATGTGGAATGGAATGGAAAGGAATGTGGAAAGGAATGGAATGCAATCTGGATTGGAAATGAAATGTGGAATGGAATGTGCAAAGGAAAGGAGTGGAATGAGGAAGGGAATGGAATGGAGTGTGGAAAGGCATGGAATGGAATGGGGAATGGATTACGGAATGTAATGGAATGGAATGTAGAATGGAAAGTGGAATGGAATGGAATGGAATGTGGTATGGAATGGAATGGAATCGAATGGGATGTGGAAGGAAATGGAATGGAATGTACAATGAAACGTGGAATGGCATGGAATAGAATTTGGAATGGTATGGAATGGAATATGGAAAGGAGTGGAAAGGAGTGTGGAATGGAATCAATTGGAATGTGGAATAGAATGGAATGGAAAAGAATGTGGAATGGAATGGAATGTGGAATGGAACGGAATGGAATGGAATGTGGATTGGAATGCGGAATGGAATGGGAATGGAATGGAATGGAATGTGGAATGGAATGGAATGGAATGGAATGTGGAGTGCAATGGAATGGAATGGAATGTGGACTGGAATTGAATGGAATGGAATGGATTGTGGAATAGTATATGGAAAGGAATGGAATGGAAAGGGGAATGGAATGTAGAAAGGAATGTGGAATGGAGTGTGGAATGGAATGGAATGCAATGTGGAATGGAGTGGAATGCAACTTATAATAGAATGGAATGGAACGTGGAATGGAATGGAATGGAATGTGGAATGGAATGGAATTTAATAGCATGGATTGAAATGGAATGAGGAATGGAATGGAATGTGCAATGGAATGGAATGGAATGTGGACTGGAAAGGAATGGAATGTGGAATCAAATGGAATGCCATCTGGAATGGAGTGGAAAGTGCAATGGAATGGAATGGAAACTGGAATGGAATGGAATGGATTGCAAACACGTATGCGATAGAATGAAATGGAATGTTGAAAGGAATGGAATGGAAAGTGGAATGGAATGAGGAATGGAATGGAAGGAATGTGGAATGAAATGTGGAATGGAAGGGAATGGAATGTGGAATGGTGTGGAATGGAATGTGGAATAGAATGGAATAGAATGTAGAATGGAATGGAAAGTATAATGGAATGCACTGGAATAAGGAATGAAATCTGGAATCGAATGGGATGGAATGTTGAATGAAATTTGGAATGGAATGGAATGGACGGTGGAATGGAATGGAATGGAACCGAATGGAATGTGGAATGTAATGGAATGTAATAATGTGGAATGAAATGGGGAATGGCATGGAATAGAATGTGGGATGGTATGGAATGGATTGTGGAATGGAATGGAATGGAATGTGGAATAGTATCGGATGGAATGTAGAATGGAATGGAATAGAATGGAATGTGTAAAGGAATGGAATGGAATGGGGAATGGAATGGAAAGGAATGGAATGTGGAATGGAATGCAATAGAATGGAATGGAACGTGGACTTGAAAGTGGAATGCAAACGCATGGGAAGTGGAATGGAATATAGAATCGAATGGAAAGGAATGTGGAATGGAATGTGGAGTGGAATGGAAGTGGATGCGTAATGGAATGGAATGGAACTTGGAATGGAATAAAATTGAACGTTGAATGGAATGGAAAGGAAACTGGAATGGAATGGAATGTGGAATGGAACGTGTTATGGAAAAGAATGGAATGAGGGATGGAATGGAATTTAGAATGGAATTTGGAATAGAATGGAATGTGGATTTGAAAGGAATGCAATCTGGATTGGAATGGAATGTAGAAAGGAAAGGAATGGAATGTGGAATGGAATGGAATGGATTGTGTAAGGGAACGCAATGGAACGTGGAATGGAATACAATGGAATGTTGAATGGAATTTAATGGAATGTGCACTGCAATGGAATGGAACATGGAATGGAATGGAATGGATTGTGGACTGGAATGGATTGGAATGGAATGGAATGTGAAATGGAATGGAATGGAATGTGGAAGGAAATGTGAAATGGCATGGAATGGAATGGAATTGAATGTGGAATGAAATGGAATGGAAAGTGGAATGAAATGGAAGTGAATATGGAATTGAATAAAATGTAATGTGGAATGGAATGGAATGGAATGGAATGTGGAATGGAATGGAATGGAATGGAATGGAGTTTGGACTGGAATGCAATGGAATGGAATGGAATGGAATGTGGAATGTAATGTGGAAGGGAATGGAATGGAATGGAAGGGAAGGTGAAATGGAATGGTAAGGATTGGAATGCAATGTGAAATTGAATGGCATGGAATGTGAAATGGAATTGAATGGAATGGAATGTGGAATGGAATGGAATGGAATCTAGAATGCAATGTGGCAAGGAATGGAAAGGAATGGAATGGAATTTGGAATGGAATGGAATGGAAAGTGGAATGGAATGGAATGTCTAATGGAATGGAATGGAATATGGAATGGAATGGAAGGTGGAAAGGAATGTGTAATGCAATGGAATGGAACGTGTAATGGAATGTGGAATGGAAAGGAATGGAACGGGGAATGGAAAGTGGAATGGGATGGAAGGGAATGTGGAATGGAATGTGATGTGGAATGGAATGGAATGTGAAATGGAATTTAATGGGTTGTTGAATGGAATGTGGATTGGAATGGAATGGAATATGGAATGGAATGTGAAATGGAATGTGGAATGGAATGTGAAACGGAATGTGGAATGGAATGTGGAACGGAAAGTGGAGTGGAATGGAATGGAATGTGGAAATGAATGTGGAATGGAATGCGGAATTGAATGGCATGGAATGTGAAATGGAATGGAATGGAATGGGGAATGCAATATGGAATGGAATGGTATATGGAATGGAATGTGAAATGGAATGGAATGGAAAGTGGAATGGAATGTGGAATGGAAT
This sequence comes from Pongo abelii, assembly GCF_028885655.2. Lineage (NCBI taxonomy): Eukaryota > Metazoa > Chordata > Mammalia > Primates > Hominidae > Pongo > Pongo abelii. The sequence continues at coordinate 11,145,468 of NC_085929.1, read as the reverse complement.
GGAATGGAATATGGAATAGAATGTGGAAAGGAATGTGGAAAGGAGCAGAATGGATCGTGGAATGGAATATGGAATCTACTGTGGAAAGGAAAGTGAAACGGAACGTAATGGAATGAGGAATTTAACGTGCAATGGAATGAAATGGAATACGTAATGGAATGGGATGGAATGTGGAATAGACTGGAATGGAATATAACGTGGAATGGAATGGAAAGGAATGTGGAATGGAATGGAATGGAATCTGGAATGGAAAGGAATCGAATGTGGAATGGAATGTGGAATGGAATGGAATGGAATGTGGAACGGAATGTGGAATGGAGGGTGGAATGGAATGTGTAATGGAACGGAATGGAAAGCGGAATTGAATGTGGAATGGAGTGTGGAAAGAAAAATGGAATGGAACGGAATGGAATGTGGAATTTAAAGTGGAAAGAAATTGAATAGATTGTGGAATGGAATTGAATGGTATGTGGAATGGAATGTGGAATGGAATTGAATGGAATATGGAATGGAATAGAATGGAATGAAATGGCATGTGGAAGGGAATGTAAAATGGAATGTAGAGTAGAATGTTGAATGGAATGACATGGAACGTGGAATGCTATGGAATGGAACGTGGAATTGAATGGAACGGAATGTGGAATGGAACATGGAATGGAAAGTGGAATTTAACGTAGAATGGAAAGTGGAAAGGAAGGGAATGGAATTTAGAATGGAATGGAATGGAATGTGGAATGGAAAGTATTAATGGAATGCAATGTAACGTGGAATGGACTGTGGAATGTAATGGAATGGAATATAGAATGGAATGTTGAATGGAAAGGAATGGAATGGAAAGAATGTGCAATGGAATGCAATGCAGTGGAATGGAATGTGGAATGGAATAGAATGGAACGTGGAATGGAACGTGGCATGGAACGTGGAATGGAACATGGTATGGAACGTGCAATGGAACGTGGAATGGAAAGTGGAATGGAAAGAGGAATGGAATTGAATGTAATGTGGAATGGAAAGGAATGGAATATAGAATGGAATGTGGAAAGGAATGGAATGGAGGGTAATGGAATGTGGAATGTAATGGAATGGAACGTGGAATGGAATGGAAAGGCATGTGCAATGGAATAGAATGGAATGGAATGAGGAATGCAAGGTAATGGAATGGAATGGAATGAGGAATGCAAGGGAATGGAATGTGGAATGGAAAGTGTAATGGAATGGAATGGAATGGAATGGAATGTGGAATGGAATGGAATGGAAAGTGGAATGGAATGCAATGGAATGGAATACGGAATGGAATGTAGAATGGAATTGAATGGAATGTAGAATGCAACGGAATGGAATGGGGAAAGGAATTGGGTGGAAAGTGGAATGGAATGGAACCTGAAATGAAATGGAATGGAAAGTGGAATATGAAATGGAATGTGGAATGCAAAGTGGAATGGAATGTGAAATGGAATATGGAATGGATTGTGGAGTGCACTATTGAATAGAATGTGAAATGGAATGTGGAATGGAATGAAGTGGAACGTGGAATGGAATTAAATGGCACATGAAATGGAATGGAATGGAACGTGAAATGGAATGTGAAATGGAATGGAATGGAATGTGGAATGGAATGGAATGGAATGTGGAATGCAATGGAATGTGGAATGGAATGGAATGGAATGTGGAATGGAATGGAATGTGGGATGGAATGGAATGGAATGCGGAATGGAATGGAATGAAACGTGGAATGGAATGCAATGGAATGTGGACTGCAATGTAATTAAATGGAATGTGGAAAGGAATGAAATGGAAAGGCGAAATAAATGGAATGGAATAGAAAGGAATGGAACAGAATGTGGAATGGAATGTAAAGGAATGAAACGGAATGTGGAAAGAAAAGGAATGGAATTTAATGTGGAATGGAATTGAATGGAATGAGGAATGGAATGGAATGGAATGGAATGTGTAATAGACTGTGGAATGGAATGTTGAATGGAACGGATTGTGGAATGCAATGGACTATAATGTGGATGGAATGGAAAGGAATATGAAAGGGAAAGGAATGAAATTAAATGAGGAATGGTATGTGGAACGGAATGGAATGGAATGTGGAAAGGAATGTGAAATGGAATGTGCATTGGAATGTGGAATGGAATGAAATGGAAAGTGGAATGGAATGGAATGGACTGTGGAATAGAATGGAATAGTACATGGAATGGAACATGGAATGCAATGTGGAAGGAATTCAATTGAATATGGAATGGAATGGAATGGAATATGGAATGAAATGGAAAGCAATGTGGAATGGAAAGTAACTGAAGGTGGAATGTAATTTGAAATGGAATGTGGAATGGAATGTAATGGAATGGAACATGGAATGGAATGGAATGTGGAATGGAATGGAATGGAATATGGAATGGAATGGAATGGAGTGGAACGTGGAAGAGAATGGAATGTAATGTAGAATGGAATGGAATTCAGAATGGAAAGGAATGGAATCTGGAATTCAATGGAATGTATCGTGGAATGGAACGTGGAGTGGAACGTGGAAGGTAATTGAATGGAACGGTGAATCGAACGTGTAATGGAATGGAATGGAATGGAATTGGGAAAGGAATGGAATTCAATGTGGATTGGAATGGAAAGTAATGTGGAATGCGATTTCGGATGGAATGGAATGGAATGGAATGGAATGTGGAATGGAATGGAATCTGGAATGTAATTGAAAGAAATCTGGATTGGAATGGAATGGAATGTGGAGTGGAATGGAATGGAATGGAAATGATTGAGAAATGGTATGTGGAATGCAATGTGAAATGGAATGTGAAATGGAACGCGGAATGTATTGAAATGGAACGTGCAATGGAATGTGTAGTGGAATGTAATGGAAATTGGAATGGAACGTGGAATGGAACGTGGAATGGAATGTGCAATGGAACGGGGAATGGAATGGAATGGAATGTGGAATGGAAAATGGAGTGGAATGTGGAATGGAATGCAATGGAACGTGCAAATGAATGTGGAATGGAATGTGTAATGGAATATGGAATGCAACAGAATGGATTGTGGAATGGAATGGAATGGAATGTGAAATGGAATGTTGAAAGGAATGTGGAATGGAATGAGGAATGGGATGTAGAATGGAATAGAATGGAAAGTGGATTGGAATGTGCAATGGAAATTGGAATGGAACGAGGAATGAAACGTCGAATGGAATGGAATGGAATGTGGTATGTAATGGAATGGAATGTGGAATGGAATGGAAAGTGGATGGAACATGGAATGGATTCTGGAGTGGAATGTGGAATAGAATGTAATGAAATAGAATTTAATGTGGAATGGAATTTGGAAAGGAATGTGGAATGGAACGGAATGGAATGTGGAATTGAAGGTGGAATGGAATGTGGAATGGGACGTTCAATGGAAAGTAATGGAATGTGGAATGGAACTTGGAATGGTATGGAATACAACCCGCAATGGAACGTGGAAGGGAAATTTGAATGGAACGTAGAATGGAATGTGGAATTGAATGTGGAAAGGAATGTGCAACGGAATGTGGAATGGAAACTGGAATGGAATGGAACGTGGAATGGAACGTGTAATGGAATTGAATGCAACGTGGAATGGAATGTGGAATTGAGTATGGAATGGAATTGAATGGAATGTGGAATGAAATGGAAAGAAACATGGAATGGAATGTAGAACGAAATGGAATGCAACATGGAATGGAATGTGGAATAGAATGTGGAATGGAATGGAATGGAACGTGGAATGGAATGGAATGAAACGTGGAATGGAACATGGAATGTAACGAGGAATGGAACGTGGAATGGAAAGTGCAATGGAGGGTAGAATGGAATGGAATGGAATGAGCAATGGAATGGAATGTATCGTGGAATTTAACGTGTAATGGAACGTGGAATGGAACGTGGAATGGGATGTGGAATGGAATGGAAAGGAATGTGGAATGGGATGTGGAATCGAATGGAAAGGAATGTGGAATGGAATGGAATGGAACGTGCAATGTAAAGGAATGGAATGTGTAATGGGAATGTAAGGAATGTGGAATGCAGAGGAATACTATGGAATCTGAAATGGATTGGAATGCAATGGAAAGGAATGTGGAATCGAATGGGAAGGAATGTGGAATGGAAAAGAATGGAATGTGGAATGGAATGGAAAGCAATGTGGAACGGAATGCCATGGAACATGGAATAGAACGTGGAATGGAATGTGGAATGGAAGTTGGAATGGAATGGAATGGAATGTGTAATGTAATGGAACGGAATATGGAATAGAATGGAATGGAATGGAAAGCGAAATGCAATGGAATGGAAAGTGCAATGCAATGGAATGGAAACGAATGTGGAATTGAATGGAATAGAATGTCGTATGAAAAAGAATAGTATATGGAATGGAATGGAATGCAATGGAACGTGGAAGAGAACGTGGAATGGAATGTGCAATGGAATGTAGAATGTAATTGAATGGAGTGTTCAATGGAATGGAAAGGAATGTGGAATAAATGGAATGGAATTGAATGGAATGCGGAACGGAATTGAATAGATTGCGGATTGGAATGGAATGGAATGGTGTGGAATGTGGAATGGAATGGAATGGAATGTGGAATGGAATGGAATGGAATTTGGAATGGAATGTGGAATGGAATGGAATGGAATCTGGAATGGAATGGAATGGAATGGTATGGAATGTGGAAATGAATGGAATGGAATGTGAAATGGAATGTGGAATGGAATGGAATGTGGAATGGAATGAAATGAAAAGGTATCGAATGTGGAATGGAATGGAACGGAATGTGGAGTGGGATGTGGAATGGAATGGAATGGAACATGGAATGGATCGTGGAATGGAATGGACTGGAAAGTGTAACGGAATGTGGAATTGGTCGTGGAATGGAATGTGGAATGGAATGGAATGGAATGTGGAATTGAATGTGGAATGGAATGGAAGGGAATGTGGAATTGAATGTGGAATGGAATGGAATGGATGTGGAATGGAATGTGCAAAGGAATCGAACGGAATGTGGAACGGAATGTGGGTTGGAATGGAGTGGAATGTGGAATGGAATGGAATGGAAAGTGGAATAGAATGTTGACAGGAATGCAATGGAATTTTGAATGGAATGTGGAATGGAATGGAATGTGGAATGTAATGTATAATCGAAAGTGTAATGGAGTGGAATGGGACGTGGAATGTAATGTGGAATGGAACGGAATGGTATGTAGAATGGAATGTGGAATGGAAAGTGGAATGTAAATTGGAATGGAATGGAATGGAATGGAGTGGAATGTGGAGTGCAATGTGGAATGGAATGTGGAATGGAATGGAATGGAATGTGGAATGGAATGTGGAATGGAATGTGGAACGGAATATAAAGTGGAATGGAATGTGGAATGGAATGGAAAGGAATGTGGAATGTAACGGAATAGAAAGAGGAATGGGATAGAATGGAATGTGGAATGGAACGTAGAATGGAATGGAGTGGAATGTGGATTGGAATTGAATTCAATGTGGAATAGAATGGAATGGAATGGAATGTGAAATGGAATGTGTAACGGAATGCAGAAACGAATGTGGAATGGAATGAATTGGAACGTGGAATGGAGTGTAGTGGAACGAGGAATGGAATGCAATGGAACGTGGTTAGGAAGGTGAAATTGAATGTGGAATAGAATGTGGAATGGAATCTAATGGAAAGTGAAATGGAATGTGGAGTGGAATGGAACGGAATGTCGAATGAAAAGTGCAATGGAATGGAATGGAATGTGGAATGAAACGGAATAGAACTTGGAATGGAACGTGGAATGGAATAGAATGAAATGTGGAATGGAATACGGAATGGAACGTGGAGTGCAATGTGGAATGGAATATTGTACGGAGTGGAATTGAATGTGGGATGGAATGTGGAATGGAATGGAATGGAATGTGGAACGGAATGGAATGAAATGTGGAATGGAATGGAATGGAATGGAATGTGTAATGGAATGGAATGGAATGGAATGGAAACTGGAATGGAATGGAATGGAAATTGGAATGAAATGGAAGGGAATGTGGAATATAATGGAATGGAATGTGGAACGGAATTGAACGGTATGTGGAATGGAATGTTGAATGGAGTTGAATGGAATAGAATGAAATGAAATGGCATGAGAAATGGAATGTGGAATGGAATGTGAAATGGAATGTGGAGAAGAATGTGGAATGGAATGAAGTGGAACGTGGAATGGTATGGAATGGAACGTGAAATTGAATGGAATGGAATGTGGAATGAAACGTGGAATGGAACGTGGAATGGAACGTAGAATAGAACGTGGAAAGGAATGGAATGGAAAGTGGAATGGAATGGAATGGAATGTGGAATGGAAAGTGGAATTGAATGCAATGGATTGTGGAATGGAAAGTGGAATGGAATGGAATGGAATGTGGAAAGGAATGGAATGGAATATGGAATGCAATGTGGGATGGAATGGAATGGAATGAGGAAAAGAATTTGGAATACAATGTAACGTGGAATAGAATGTGAAATGCAATGTGGAATCGAATGGATTGGAAAGTGGAATGGAATGTAATCGAATGTGGATTGGAATGGAATTCGTATGTGTGGATTGTGTAATGGAATGGAATTGAATGTGGAATGGAATGGAATGGAACATCAAATGGAACGTGGAATGGAACGTGGAAGGGAACGTGGAATGAAACATGGAATGGAATGTGGAATGTAAAGGAAGGGAATGTGGATTGGAATGGAAAGCAATGTGCTTCGGAATGGAATGGAATGTGAAATGGAATGTAGAATGGAATGTGGAATTGAATGAAATGGAAAGTGGAATGGAATGGAATGGAACGTGGAAAGGAATGAAATGGGACGTGGAACAGAATGTGGAATGGAACATGGAATGGAATGTGTAATGCAATGCAGAATGGATTGTGGAATGGAATGGAATGCAACATGAAATGGATCCTGGAATGGAGTGGCATGGAAAGTGTAATTAAATGTGGAATTTCTCGTGTAATGGAACGTGTAATGGAACGTGCAATGGAAAGTAGAATGGAACGTGGAATGGAATGACAAATGAAATGGAATGGAATGTGGAATGGAATGGAAATCAATGGAATGTGGAATGGAATGGAATTTAATGGAATGTGGAATGTAATGTGGAATGGCATGCGGAATGGAATGTACTGGAAAGTGGAATAGAATGGAATGGAACGCGGAATGGAATTGAATGTGCAATTGAATGGAATGGAATGTGGAATTGAATGGAATGGAATGTGGAATGGAAAGGAATGGAATATGGAATGGAATGGAACGGAATGTGCAATAGAATAGAATTGAATGAGGAATGGAATAAAATTGAACGTGGAATGAAATGGAATGGAATAGAATGTGGAGTGGAATGGAATGGAATAGAATGGGATATGGAATGGAATGGAATGGAATGGAAAGTGGAATGAAATGTGGAATGGAATGGAATCGTATGGTTTGTGGAATAGAATGGAATGGAATGTGGAATGGAATATGAAATCGAATGTGGAATGGTATGTAGAATGGAATGTAATGGGACGTGGAACGGATTGGATTGGAATGTGGAATGTAATGGAATGGAACTGAATGTGGACTGCAATGGAATGGAATGGAACAGAATGTGGATTGGAATGGAATGCAGTGTGAAATGGAATGTGGGATGAATTGGAAAGGAATGTGGAATGGAATGGAATGGAAAGTGGAATGGAATGGAATGGAATGTGATTGGAATGGAATGTGGAATGGAATTGAATGGATTTTGGAACGGAATGTGGAATGGAATTTAATTTAATGTGGAATGGAATGTGGAATGGAAGATGGAATATTATGGAATGGAATGTGTAATGGTATGTGGAAAGGAATGTGGAATGGAAGGGAATGGAATGTGGAAAGGAATGTTGAACGGAATGTGGAATGGAATGGGGCATGGAATGCAATGGAAAGTGGAAAATAATGTGGAATGGAATGTGGAATGGCATGGAATGGAATGTGGAATGGAAAGTGGAATGGAATGTGTAATGGAATGTGGAATTGAACGGAATGGAAAGTGGAATTTAATGTGGAATGGAATGTCGTGGAATGTGGAATGCAATCGTATGGAATGTGGAACGGAATGTGGAATGGAATGGAATGCAATGTGGTGTGGAATGAGGAATGGAATGTGGAACACAATGGAACATGGAATGGAATGGAATGGAATGTGGAATGGAATGGAATGGAATGCAATATAGAATGCAAACGAATGGAAATGAATGTGGAATAAAATGCGGAATGGAATGGAATGGAATGTGGAAAGGAATGTAGAATTTAATGAATTGGAATGTGGATTGGAATTTTGAAGGGAATGGAATGTGAAATGCAATGGAATGGAAAGTGGAATTCAATTTATCGGAATGGAATGTGGAATGGAATGGAATAGAATGTGGTAGGGAATGTTTAATAGAATGCAAAGGAATGGGATGTGGAATGGAATGTAACGGAATGTGGAATTGAATGGAATGGAATGGAATGTTGAAAGGAATGGAATAGAATGCCAAGGAATGTAATGTGCAATGGATTGGAATAGAATGTGGAAAGTATATGAAATGGAATGTGATGCCATGTGGAATGGAATGTGGAATAGAATGCAATGGAATGTGGAATGGAATGTGAAATGGAATGGAATGTAAAATGGAATGGAATGGAATGTGGATTGGAATGGAATGGCATCGAATGTGTAATGGAATAGAATGGAATGGAATGGAATGTGGAATGGAACCGAAGGGTATGTGGAATGGAATGGAATGGAATATGGAATGGAAAGGAATGGAATATGGAATGGAATGGAATGTAATGGAATGTGGAATGCAACGTAAAATGCAAAGGAATGGAATTTGGAATGTGAATTGGAATGTGGAATGGAGTGTGAAATGGAATGTGGAATGGAATGTGGAATGGAATGTGAAACGGAATGTGTAATTTAATGTGGAATGGAATGAAACGGAACCTGGAAAGGAATGGAATGTAATGTGGAATGTAATGGAATGTAATGGAATGTGAATGGAACGTGCAATGGAATGTGGAATGGAATTGAAAGGAAAGTGAAATGAAATGGAATGGAATGTGGAAAGTAATGGAATGGAATGGAACGTCAAAGTGAAAGGAATGGAAGGAGGAATGTGAAACGGAATGTGGCATGGAATGTGGAATGGAATGTGGAATGGAGTCGAATGGAATGTGGAATGGGAAGGAATGGAATGTGGAATGGAATGAGGAATGGAATGTGGAACGGAATTGAACGGAATGTGGAATGAGAAGGAATGGAACGTGGAATGGAATGGAATGGAATGTGGAATGGAATTGAAGGGAAAGGAATGTGGAACAGAATGCGTAATGGAACGCGGAATTGAATCGAATGCAATGTGGAATGGAATGGAACGTGAAATGGAATTGAATGGAATGTGGAATTTGAAACGGAATGTGCAATGGAATATGGAATGGAATGTGAAATGGAACGTAGAATGGAATGTGAAAGGGAATGTGGAATGCAAAGTGAAATGGAATGAAACGGAAATAGGATTGGAATGGAATGGAACGTGGGATTCAATGGAATGGAACGTGGAATGGAACGTGGAATGGAACATGGAATGGAATGGAACGGAATGTGGAATGCAATGGAATGGAATGTGGAATGGAATGGAACGGAATGTGGAATGCAATGGAATGGAATGGTATGGAATGAGGAATTGAATGGAATGGAATATGCAATGTAAAGTGGAATAGAATGGAATGAAACGTGGAACAGAACTTGGAATGGAACTCGTAGTGTAACGTGCAATGGAACGTGGAATGGAACGTGGAATGAAACGTGCAATGGAACGTGAAATGGAACGTGGAATGGAATGAGTAATTGAATGGAATGGAGTGTGGAATGGAAGGGAATGGAATCCGGAATCGAATGTAGAATGGAATGTGGAATTGAACGTGGAATGGAATGGACTGGGACGTGTATTGGAATGCAATGGAATGTGTAATGTAATGGAAACGAATGGAATGTGGAATGGAATGGAATGGAATGTGGAATGTGAAATGGAATGCGGAATGAAATGTGAAATGGAATGTGAAATGCAATGTGGAATGGAATGTGAAATGGAATGTGGAATGGAAACTGGAATGGAATGAAATGTAACGTGGTATGGAATGGAATGGAACGTGGAATGTAATGGAATAAAATGTGGAATGGGACGTGGAATGGAATGGAATGGAATGGAATGTGGAATGGAATGTGGAATGGAATGTGGAATGGAATGTGGAATGCAATGGAATGGAATGTGGAAAGAATGAAATGGAATGGTATGGAATGAAATGGAATGGAAATTAGAATGGAATGTGGAATAGAATGTAATGGAACGTGGAATGGAATGTGGAATGGAACATATAATGGAAAGTGGAATGGAACGAGTAATGGAATGGAATGGAATGTGGAATGGAATGTGGAAAGGAATGGACTGTAACGTGGAATGGAATGGGATGGAATGTGGAATGGAATCGAATGGAATGTGGAATGGAATGTGGAAGGGAATGTGGAGTGAAATGGAAAGTGGAATGGACGGTGGAATGGAATCTATTTCAATGTGGAATTGAAAGTGCAATGCTAAGGGATGGAATGTGGAAAGGAATTTGGAAAGCAATAGAATGAATTATGGATGGGAATGTGGAATCGAATGGAATGAAATGTGGAATGGAATGGGAAATGGAATGTGGAATGGAGTGGAATTGAATGGAATGGAATGTGGAATGCAATATGGAATGGAATGGGATGCAATTTGGAATGGAACGGAATGGAATGGAACAGAATAGAATGAAATGTGTAATGGAATGGAATGGAATGTGGAATGGAATCTGGAATGGGATGGAATGGAATGTGGAATGGAATAGAATGGAATGGAATGTGGAAAGGAATGGAATGGAAAGGAAAGTGGATTGGAATGGAATGGAAAGGAATGGAATGTGGAATGGAATGGAATGGAATGGAATGTGGAATGGAATGTGGAAAAAATGGACCGTAACGTGGAATGGAATGAGATGGAATGTGGAATGGAATGGAATGGAATGTGGAATGGAAAGTGGAATGGAATGTGGAAGGGAAAGTGGAGTGAAATGGAAAGTGGAATGGACTTTGGAATGGAATCTATTTCAATGAGGAATTGAACGTGCAATGCCAAGGGATGGAATGTGGAAAGGAATTTGGAAAGCAATAGAATGAAATATAGATTGGAATTTGGAATCGAACGGAATGAAATGTGGAATGGAATGGGAAATGGAATGTGGAATGGAATGGAATTGAATGGAATGGAAAGTGGAATGCAATGTGGAATGGAATGGGATGCAACTTGGAATGGAACGGAATGGAATCGAACAGAATATAATGGAATGTGTAATGGAATGGAATGGAATGTGGAATGGAATCTGGAATGGGATGGAATGGAATGTGGAATGGAAAGGAATGGAATGGAATGTGGAAAGGAATGGAATGGAAAGGTAAGTGGATTCAAATGGAATGGAAAGGAATCGAATGTGGAATGGAATGGAATGGAAAGGAATGGAAAGGAATGTGGAATGGAATGGAATGGACTGGAATGGAATGGAATGGAATGGAATGGATTGGAAAGGAATGGAATGGAATGGATTGGAATGGAATGGAATGGAATGGAATGGATTGGAATGTGGAATAGAATTGAATGGAATGTGGAATGGAAAGTGGAATGGAATGGGATGGAATGTGGAATGGAATCTGGAATAGAATGGAATATAATGGGGAATGGAATGTGGAATTTAATATATAATGGGATGCGGAATGGAATGTAACGGAATGTGTAGTGTAATGGAATGCAATTGTATTGAATGTCGAATAGAATGGAATGGAACATGGAATGGAATGCAATTCAATGTTGAATGGAATGTATAATGGAATGTGGAATGGAATGGAATGGAATGTGGAATGGATTGGAATGGAATGGTATGGAATTTGGCATGGAATGGAATGGAAGGTGGAATGGAATGTGGAATTGAATGGAACGGAATGTGGAATGCAATGTGGAATGGAACGTGGAATGGAAAGGGCAAAGGAACGTGGAATGGAAGATGGAATGGAATGAGGAATGGAATGAGGAATGGATTAGAATGGAACATGAAATGAAACATGGCATGGAACGTGGAATGCAACGTGGAATGGAAAGGGCAAAGGAACGTGGAATGGAAGATGGAATGGAATGAGGAATGGAATGGAATGAAATGTGGAATGGAAAGGAATGGAATGTGGAATGGAACGGAATGGAATGGAATTGAATGTGGAATGTAATGGAATTGAACGTGGAATGGAAAAGAATGGAATGTGGAATGGAACGTAATGGAATGGTATGTGGTTTGGAATGGAATGGAATGTGGAATGGAAGGTAATGGAATGTGGAATGGAATGTGGAATGGAATGGAATCGAATGGAATCGAATGTGGAATGGTATGGAATGGAATGTGGAATGGAATGGAATGGAATGGAATGTTCAATGTAATGTGGAGTGGAATATGGAACGGAATTGAATGGAAAGTTTAATAGAAAGGAATGGAATGTGGAATGGAATGCAATGGAACGTGAAATGAAATGGAACGTGAAATGGAATGGAATGGGATATGGACTGTGAAATGGATTGTGGAATGGAATGTGAAATGGAATGTGGAATGGAATGTGGAATGGAATGCGAAATGGAATGGGGAATGTTATGTGAAATGGAATGTGGAATGGAATGTGGAATGGAATGAAATTGAGCGTGGAATGGAATGGAATAGAATGTGGAATTTAATGGAATGGAAAGTGGAATGGAATGGAACGGAATGTCGAAAGGAATGGAATATGATGTGGAATGGAAAGGAATGGAATGTTGAATGGAATGGAATGGAAAGTGGAATGGAATGTGGAATGGAATGCAATGGAATGCGGAATGGAATGATATGGAATGTGGAATGGAATAGAATGGAATGGAATGTGGAATGGAAGGGAATGTGACATGGAACGGAACGTGGAATGAAACGTGTAATGGAAAGTGCAATGGAACGTGGAATTTGAAGTGGAATGGATTGCCTAATGGAATGGAATCGAATGTGAAATGAAAGAGAATGGAATGAGGAATGGAATGTGGAAAGGCATGTGGAATATAATGGAAAGGAAAGTGGAAATGAATGCAATGCAATGGAATGTAGAATGGAATGGAATGGAATGTGGAATGGAATGGAATGGAATGTGCAATTGAATGGAATGGAATGGAATGGAATGTGGAACAGAATGGAATGCAATGTGGAATGAAATGGAACGGAATGTGAAATTGAATGGAATGGAATGCGGAATAGAATGGAATGGAAAGTGGAATGGAATGGAATGGAATGTGGAATGGATTGGAATAGAATGGTACGGAATGTGGCATGGAATGGAATGGAATGAGCAATGTAATATAATGGAATGTGGAATGGAATGAAATTGAATTGTATGGAATGAGGAGTGGAATGGAATGGAAAGTGGAATGGAATGTGGAATGGAAAGTGGAATGGAATGGAATGGAATGTGGAAAGGAATGGAACGGTATGTGGAATGCAAGGTGAGATGGAATGGAATGGAATGTGGAATGGAAAGTGGAAGGTAATGAAATGTGGAATGGAATGGATTGGAAAGTGGAATGGAATGTGGAATGGAATGGAATGGAATGTGGAATGGAATGGAATTGGTTTGTATGGAATGTGGAATGGAATGCAACTGAATGTGGAAGGGAATGTGGATTGGAATGTAATGCAATCTGGAATGGAATGGAATGGAATGTGAAATGGAATGTGGAACGGAATGTGAAATGGAATGTAGAATGGAATGTGGAATGGGATGAAATGGAACGTGGCATGCAATGGAATGGAAAGTGGAATGGAATAAAATGGGAGGTGGAATGGAAGGTGGAATGGAATGTGCAATGGAAGGTGGAATGGAACGTGGAATGGAATGTGCAATGGAATGCGGAATGCAACATGGAATGGAATGGAATGGAACGTGGAATGGATCGTGGAATGGAATGGACTGGAAAGTGTAACGGAATGTGGAATTGGTCGTGGAATGGAACGTGGAATGGAATGGAATGGAATGGAACGTGGAATGGATCGTGGAATGGAATGGACTGGAAAGTGTAACGGAATGTGGAATTGGTCGTGGAATGGAACGTGGAATGGAATGGAATGGAATGTGGAATTGAATGTGGAATGGAATGGAATGGAATGTGGAATGGAATGTGCAAATGATTCGAACAGATTACAGAACGGAATGTGGATTGGAATGGAGTGGAATGTGGAATGGAATGGAATGGAAAGTGGATTGGAATGTTGACAGGAATGCAATGGAATTTGGAATCGAATATGGAATGGAATGGAATGTGGAATGTAATGTGTAACCGAAAGTGGAATGGAATGGAATGGGACGTAGAATGTAATGTGGAATGGAACGGAATGATATGTAGAATGGAATGTGGAATGGAAAGTGGAATGTAAATTGGAATGGAATGGAATGGAATGGAGTGGAATGTGGAGTGCAGTGTGGAACGGCATGAAACGGAATGTGGAATGGAATGTGGAATGGAATGTGGAATGGAATGAAGTGGAATGTGGAGTGAAATGTGGAATGGAATGTGGAACGGAATGGAGTGGAATGTGGAATGGAATGAAATGGAGTGGAATGTGGAATGGAATGGAATGGAATGTAGAATGGAATGTGGAATGGAATGTTGAATGGAATTCAATGGAAAGTGGAATGGAATGGAATGGGATGTAGAATGGAATGTGGAATGGAATGGAATGGAATGTGGAATGGAATGTTTTATGGAATGGAATGGTATGTTGAATGGAATGGAATGGAATGGAATGGAATTGAAAGGAAAGAGGAGTGGAATGTGGAGTGGAATGGAATGGAAAGGAATGTGGAATGGAATGGAATGTGGAATGGAATAGAATGGAATGTGGAATGGAATGGAAAGGAATGTGAAAAGGAATGGAATGGAATGTGAAATGGAATGGAATGGAATGTGGAAGGAAATGTGAAATGGCATGGAATGAGGAATGAAACGTGGAATGCAGAGGGAATGAAAAGTGGAATGGAGCGTGGATTTGAACGTGGAATGGAATGGAATGGAATGTGGAGTGGAAACTGCAATGGAAGGTGGAATGGAACGTTTAATGGAATTAAATGTAAGGCGGAGTGGAAAGTGGAATGGAACTTGTCATGGAAGGTGGAGTGGACCGTGGAATGGAAGGTGGAATGGAATGGAATGCAATGTGGAATGCAATGGAAAGGAAAGTGGAATGGAATGGAATGGCATGTGGAATGGAATGGAATATAATGCAATGGAATCTGGACTGGAACGTACAATGGAATGAAATGGAAGGTGGCATGGAATGCAACGGAATGTGAAATGCAATGGAATGGAATGTGGAAAGGAAAGTAATGTAATGCAATTGAATGGAAAGAAATGTGAAATGGAATGGAATGGAATCTTTAATGGAATGGAATGGAAGGGAATGGAATGTGTAATGGAAAGGAATGGAACGTGGAATGAAATGTGGAGAGGAGAGTGGAATGGAATGGAATGAAATGTGGAATGCAAAGGAATCGAATGAGGAATGGAATCGAATGGAATATGGAATGGAATGGAAAGTAATGCAATGTGGAATGGAATGGAATGGCATGGAAGGTGGAAAGGAATGTAATGTAATGGAATGGAATGTGCAATGGAATGGAATGGAATGTGGAATGGAATGTGAAATTGAATGGAATGGAATGGAATGTGAAATGGAATGGAATGCAATGGAATGTTGAATGGAATGCAATAGAATGTGGAATGGAAAGTCGAATGGAACGTGGAATGGAATGGAATGGAATGTGGAGTGGAAAGTGGAATGCAACGTCGAGTGGAACTTTTAATGGATTGGAATGCAATGTGGAATGGAATGAAATGGAAGGTGGAATGTAATGGAATGGAATTTGGAATGGAATGGAACGGAATGGAATTGAATCGAAATGTGGATTTCATGGAATTGAATGTGTAATGGAAGGGAATGGAATTTGGAAAGGAATGTGGAATGAAATGGAATGGAATGTGGAAAGAAAAGGAATGGAACATGGAATGGAATGTGGAATGGAATGTGGAATGGAATCTGGAATAGAATGTGGAATGGAATGGAATGGAATGTGGAATGGAATGGAATGGAATGTGGAATGGAATGGAATGGAATATGGAATGGAAAGGACTGGAGTGCAATGTGGAATGGCATGAAACTGAATGTGGAATAGAATGTGGAATGGAATGAAGTGGAATGTAGAGTGAAATGTGGAATGGAATGTGGAACGGAATGGAGTGGAATGTGGAATGGAATGAAATGGAGTGGAATGTGGAATGGAATGGAATGGAATATAGAATGGAATGTGGAATGGAATGAAACGGAATGTGGAATGGAATATGGAATGGAATGGATTGGAATGTGGAATGGAATGGAATGGAACGTGGAATGGAATGTGGAATCGAATGTGGAATGGAACGTGGATTGGAAGGAAGTAGAACGTTGAAAGGAATGGAGTGGAATGTGGAATGGAAAGGAATGGGGTGAAATGTGGAATGGCATGGAATGGATTGTGAAATGGAATGTGGAATGGAATGTGGAATGGAACGTGGAATGGAATGGAATGGAATGTGGAATGGAATGGAATGGATTGCAATGGGGAATGGCATGGAATTGAATGTGGAATGGAACGTGGAATGGAATGTGTAATGGAATGTGGAATGGAATGGAATGGTATGTGGAATGGAATGAGGAATGGAATGGAATGGAACGTGGAATGCAATGGAATGGAATGTGTAATGGAATGGAATGGAATGCAGTGGAATGTGGAAAGGAATGTTGAATGGAATTTGGAATGCAATGTGGAATGGTATGGAATTTGGAAAGGAATGTGGAATGGAATGTGGAATGGAATGGAATGGAATGGATTGTGGCGTTGAATGGAATTGAATGGAAGGGAATGTGTTATAGAATGAAATGGAATGTGGAAAGGAATGGAATGGAATGGAATGTGGTATGGAATGGAATGCAATGGAATGGAATGTGGATTGGAATGAAATGCAATGCAATTGAATGTGGAATTGAATGGAATGGAATGTGGATAGTAATCTTAAATGGCATTGAATGGAATGTGGATTGGAATATGGAATGGAAAGGAATTAAATTTTTAATGGAATGTGGAATGGAAAGTGGAATAGAATGTGGAAAGGGATGGAATGTAGAATGGAATGCAATGGAATGTGGAATGGAATGGAGTGAAATGCAGAATGGAATGTGGAATGGAATGCAGTGGAGTGAGGAATGGAATGGAAAGGAATGTGGAATAGAAGGTGGAATGTAATGAAATGCAGTGTTGAATGGAATGTAGAATGGAATGCAATGGAATATGGAATGGAATGGAGAGGAATGCAGAATGGAATGTGGAATGGAATGGAGTGGAGTGAGGAATGTAATTGAATAGAATGTGGAATGGAATGGAATGTGAAATGGAATGGAATGGAACGTCGAATACAATGGAATTGAATGTGGAATGCAATGGAATGCAATGTGGAATGGAACGTCGAATGGAATGGAATGGAACGTGGAATGGAATGGAAGGGAATGTTGAATGGAATGGAACGGAATGTGGAATGGAATGGAATGGAATGGAATGTGGAATGGAATGGAATGTAGAATGGAAAATAATGGAATGTGGAATGGAATGTGGAATGGAGTGGAATGGAATGTGGAAAGGAATGGAATGGAAGGTGGAATGAAATCTAATGTAATGTGGAATGGAACGAAATGGAATGGAATGTACAATGGAATTGAAAGGAATGTGGTATGGAACGTGGAATGGAATGTGTAATGGAATGTGGAATGGAATGAAAGGCAATGTGGAATAGAATGCAATGGAATGCGGATTGGAATGGAGTGGAATTTGGAATGGAAAGTTAAATGGAATGGAATGGGATGTGGATTGGAATGAAATGGAATGCGGAATGGAATGGAGTGGAATGAGGAATGGAACGTGGAATGGAATGGAATGGAGTGTGGAATGGAATGGAATGGAATGGAATGTGAAACGGAAGGGCATGGAATGTGGAATGGAATTGAATGGAATGTGCAAAGCAATGGAATGGAATGTAGAAAGGAATGTGAAATGGAATTTGCAATGGAATTGAATGGAATGTGTAATGGAATGGAATGGAATGTAGAATGGAATATGGAATGGAATGGACTGGAATGTGGAATGAAAGGACGTATGGAATGGAATGGAAGGTGGAATGGAATGGAATGGATTGTACAATGGGGTGGAATTGTATGGAATGGAATATGGAATGCAATGGAATGGAATGGAATGTGGAATGGAATGCATTCCACATACCATTCCATCCCTTTCCACCTTCCATTCCATTCCTTTCCACGTTCCATTCCATTTCATATTCCATTCCACATTCCATTCCAAATTCCGTTCCTCATTCCATTCACTTCCATTCCACATTCCATTCCATTCCATTACTCATTCCATTCCACGTTCCATTCCATTCCATTCCATTCCACATTACTTTCGAAGTTCCATTCCACGTTCCATTCCACATTTCATTCCACATTTTATTCCACCTTCCATTCCAATCCCTTCCACGTTCCATTCCACCTTCCATTTCCCATTCCATTCAACTTTCCATTCCATTCCAATCCATTACACATACAATTGCATTCCATTCCATTCCATATTCCATTCGAGTCCACAATCCATTCCATTCCATTCCATACCCCATTCCATTCCATTCCATTCCTTTCCATTCCACTTTCCATTCCATTCCAAATTACATTCAATTCCACATTCCCTTCCATTCCATTCCACATTCTGTTCCAAAATCCATTCCATTCCAATCCACATTCCATTCCATTCCATTCCACATTTCACTCCATTGCATTCCACATTCCATTCAATTCCATTCCATGTTATATTCCATTTTCCATTCCACTTACATTTCCACTCCATTCCACGTTCCATTGTATTCCATTCCACGCTTCATTTCATTCAATTCCACATTCCATTCCACATTCCATTTCACATTGCATTCCACCTTACATTTCACATTCCATTCCTTTCCGCATTCCATTCCATTCCATCCGGATTCCATTCCATTGCATTCCACATTCCATTCCATTCCACATTCCATTCCACATTCCATTCCATTCCATCTCATTCCACATTCCATTCCTTTACATTCCACATTGCATTCCACATTGCAGTCCACATTCTGTTCCACATTCCATTCCACATTCCATTCCACGTTCCATTCCATTCCATTCCACCTTCTTTTCCATTCTATTCCACATTCAATTCCATTCCATTCCAAATTCCATTCCGTTCCATTTCACATTCCATTCCATTCCATTGCATTCCACTTTCCATTTCATTCCACTTTCCATTCCACCTGCCGTTCTTCATTCCATCCTATTCCATTCCATTCCACTTTTCATTCCATTCCATTCCATTACACATTCCATTCCACATTCCTTTAAACCTGCCATTCTACGTTCCATTCCATTCCATTCCACATTAAATTCCATTCAATTCCACATTCCGTTCCATTCCATTCCACATTCCATTCCATTCCACTCCAAATTCCAATCCATTCCATTCCATTCCATTCCACATTTCATTCCATTCCATACCTCATTCCGTTCCATTCGATTCGACATTCCATTCAATTCCATTCCACGTTCCATTCCAATACATACCATGTTCCATTCCATTCCATTCCACATTCCATTCCACATTCCATTCCGTATTTCATTCCCTTACATTCCACATTCCATTCCATGTTCCATTCCACGTTCCATTGCACATTCCATTCCATATAATTCCACATTCCATTCCACGT
The DNA here is from genome assembly GCF_028885655.2 of Pongo abelii. Classification (NCBI taxonomy): domain Eukaryota; kingdom Metazoa; phylum Chordata; class Mammalia; order Primates; family Hominidae; genus Pongo; species Pongo abelii. Next base: position 11,125,446 of record NC_085929.1, on the reverse strand, counting down.
TGAATTTTACGTTCCATTCCATTCCATTCCACATTCAATTCCATTCAATTCCACATTCCATTCCATTCCATTCCACATTCCTTTCCATTCCACTCCAAATTCCAATCCATTCCATTCCATTCCATTCCACATTCCATTCTATTCCATACATCATTCCATTCCATTTGATTCAATATTCCATTCCATTCCATTCCACGTTCCATTCCAGTACATACCACGTTCCATTCCATTCCATTCCACATTCCATTCCACATTCCATTCCGTATTTCATTCCCTTCCATTCCAGATTCCGTTCCATGTTCCATTCCATGTTCCATTGCACTTTACAGTCCATTTAATTCCGCATTCCATTCCACGTTGCATTTTACATTCCATTCCATTCCATTCCACATTCAATTCCACATTTCATTCCATTCCATTCTACTTTCCACACAATTCCTTTCCATTCCATTCCACATTCCATTCCATTGCATTTCACTTTCGATTCCACATTTCATTCCATTCCACTGCACATTACTTTCCATTCCATTCCACATTCCATTTCATTCCACTCCACATTCGATTCCGCATTCCATTCCACATTCCATTTCACATTCCCTTCCACATTACATTTCACATTCCACATTCCATTCCATTCCATTTCACGTTCCATTCCTTTCCACATTCTATTCCACATTCACTTCCATTCCATTCCACATTCCATTCCTTTCCATTCCATTCCATTCCATTCCATTCACCATTCCATTCCATTCCAATCAATTCCACGTTTCATTGCATTCCATTCCACATTCCATTCCATTCGTTTCCATTCCATTCCCTTCCACATTCCATTCCATTCCATTCCATTCCGCAATCAATTCCATTGCACTAAACATTCCATTGCATTCCATTCCACTTTCTATTCCACATTCTTTTCCATTCCATTCCACATTCCATTCCATTCCATTCCAAATTAAATTAAATTTCATTCCACTTTCCATTCCATTCCATTTCACGTTCCATTCCATTCCATTCCATTCCATTCCAGGCCACATTCCAACCCATTACATTCCTAATTCCATTCCATTACTTTCCACATTCCATTCCACATTCCATTCTACATTCCATTCCACATTCCACTCTATTCCATTCCTTTCCTCATTCCTTTCCTTTCCATTCCACTTTCCATTCCATTCCATTCCACATTCCATTCCATTCCACATTCCATTCCACATTCCATTCCATTCCATTCCACATTCCATTCCACGGTCCATTCCATGTTCCATTCCACATTCCTTTTAACTTTCCATTCCATGTTCTATTCCATGGTCCATTACACGTTCTCTTCCATACCATTCCACATTCCATTCCATTCCTTTGCCCATTCCATTCCACATTCCATTGCATTCCATTCCACATTCCATTCCTTTCCATTCCATTCCACATTCCTTTACAATCCATTCCACCTTCCATTCCGCATTCCCTTCCATTCCATTCCATTCCATTCCAATCCATTGCATTCCACATTCCATTCCATTCCATTCCATTCCATATTCCATTCCAGTCCATTCCATTCCATATTCCATTCCATTCCATTCCATTCCACATTCCATTCCGTTCCATACCGCATTCCACTCCACATTCGATCCCATTCCACATTCCATTCTATTCCATTCCATTCCAGTCCAAACTCCATTCAAATCCATTCCACATTCCATTCCATTCCTTTCCACATTCCAGTCCATTCCATTCCACATTCCTTTCCACATTCCATTCCCTTCCATTGCACAATCCATTCCATTCCATTCCACATTGTATTCCATTCCATTGCAGATTCCATTCTACTTTCCATTCCACATTCCATTCCATACGTTTCCACATTCGATTCCACATTCTATTCCACATTCCATTCCACATTCCATTCCATTCCATTGCGCATTGCATTCCGCATTCCATTTTATACCATTTTACATCTCATTCCACTTTACAATCCATTCCATTACACATTTCATTGCATTCCATCCCGAATTTCATTCCATTCCTTTCCGCATTACATTCCATTCCATTCCACATTCAATTGCATTCCATTGTGCTTTCCATTCCATTCCATTCTGCATTCCATTCCATTCAATTCCATTCCACATTCCATTCCATTACATTTCTTTCCACTTTCCATTTCATTTCATTACACATTCCAATCCTTTCCATTCCATTCCATTCCACATTCCATTCCATTCCATTCCATTCCACATTCCATTCCATTCCATTCCAATCCATTCCACAAGCCATTCCACATTCCATTCCATTATATTCCATTCCGATCCACATTCCATTCCATATTCCATTCCATTCCACATTGCATTCCACATTCCATTCTTCCATCCATTCCACTTTCTGCTACATTCCTTTCCATTGAACAATCTATTCCATTCTATTCCACATTCCATTCCACATCCCTTTCCACGTTGCATTCCACTTTCCATTCCATTCCTTTCCACATTCCATTCCACATTGCATTCCATTCCATTCCACATTCCATTCTTCATTCCATTCCATTGCTTTCCACATTCCTCTGCATTCCATACCATTCCACATTCCACTCCATTCCATTCCACATTCCATACCACATTCCACTCCATTCCATTCCTCATTCCATTCCACATTCCAGTTCATTCCTTTCCACGTGCCATTCGACATTGCATTCCAATTTGCATTCCACATTCCATTCCTCTCCCTTCCACCTTCGATTACATTCCTTTGCATTCCACATTCCATTCCATTCCATTCCACATTCCATTTCATTCCATTTCAATTTCAATTTCATTCCATTGCATTCCATTCCAATTTCCATTTCATACCATTCCATTCCACTCCACAATCAGTTGTATTCCATTACACATTCCATTCCATTCCATTCCTCGTTCCAGTCCATTACATTCCAAGTTCCATTCCACATTCCATTCCACTTTCCATTCCATTCCATGCCACATTACATTCCACTTTCCATTCCATTCCATTCCACATTCCTTTCCAAACCATTCCACATTCCATTCCATATTCCATTTCATTCCATTCCACATTCCATTCCAAATTCCATCGCACATTCCATTCCATTCCACATTCCACTCCATTCCATTCCATTCCACAATCCACTCTATTTCATTTCACATTATATTCCCCATTCAACTCCACATTCCACTTCATTCAATTCTGCATTCCATTCCACATTCCATTCCAGATTCCATTCCATGACATTCCACATTGCACTTCATTCCATTCCATTCCATTACACATTCCCTTCCAAATTCCCTTGAATTCAATTCCACATTCCGTTCCTTTCCATTCCATTCCATTCGATTCCATATTCCACTCCATTCCTTTCAATTCCATTCCATTCCACATTCCATTCCACATTCCCGTCCATTTCATTCCACATTCCATTCCTTTCCATTCCATTTTATTCCACATTCAATTGCTTTCCATTCCATTGAACATTGCATTCCCTTCCATTCCATTCCAAATTCCATTCCATTCCATTCCACATTCCATTCCATTACTTTCCACATTCCTTTCCACATTGCCTTCCATTCCATTCCACATTGCATTTCTTTCTATTCTATTCCATTCTGTATTCCATTCCATTCCATTCCACATTCCATTCCAATCCATTTCACTCCATTATATTGCATTAGATTCCTTTCCACATTCCTTTCAAGACCATTCCATTCCACATTGCATTCCACATCATTTCATTTCATATTCCATTCCATTCCATTCCATTCCTCATTCCATTCCTTTCCATTCCACTTTCCATTCCTTTCCATTCCTTTCCATTCCACATTGCTTTCAATTGCATTCCATTCCACATTCCATTCCACATTCACATCCATTCAATTCCACACTCCATTCCTTTCAATTCCATTCCATTCCACATTCCATTCAATTCAATTCCGTTCTATTCCATATTCCATTGCATTCCACCCCACATTCCATTTCTTTCGTTTCTATTCCATTCCCATCCACATTCCATTCCATTCCATTCCATTCTGCAATCAATACCATTCCATTCCACATTCGATTCCATTCCATCCCTCTTTCCATTCCACACTAGTTTCAATTCCTTTCCACATTCCATTCCAAATTGGATTCAATTTCATTCCACATTCCATACCATTCCATTGCCCTTTCCCTTCCAATCCATTCCATTCCACTCCACATAGCAACTAATTACATTTCTAAATCCATTCCATTCCATTCCACATTCCATTGCACATTCCATTCAACATTTCATTCCATTCCACATTCGACTCTCTTCCATTCCATTCCACATTCCATTCCTTTCTACTCCACTTTCCACTCCATTCCTTTCCACATTCCATTCCACATTCCATTCCATTCCATTCCACATTCCATTCCATTCCATTCCATCTCACATTCCATTCCATTCCATTCCACATTCCATTCCATTCCATTCCACTTTCCATTCCACATTCCTTTTCATTCCATTCCAAATTCCATTCCACATTCCTTTCCATTCCATTCCAAATTGCATTCCACATTACTTTCCATTCCATTCCACATTCCATTCCATTAAATTGCAGTCCACATTCCATTCCTTTACATTCCACAATCCATTCCATTCCGTTCCACTTTCCATTCCATTACATTCCACATTCCATTCCAATTCATTCCACATTCCATTCCACATTCCATTCTACATCCATTCCACATTCCATTCAATTCCATTCCACTTTCCACTCCATTCCATTCCATTCCACCTTCCATTCCATTCCAATACATATACCTTTCCATTCCATTCTACATTACAATCCATTCCATTCCATTCCATTTCACATTCCATTTCATTCACTTCTACGTACCATTCCACATATCATTCCATCCCATTCCATCTTGCTTTATATTCAATTCCATTCCATTTCACATTGCATTCCACATTTCATTCCATTCCATTCCACATTCCAGTACGTTCCGTTCCACATTCCATTCCATTCCATTTTATATTCCGTTTGTTTCCATCCCATTCCATTCCACATTCCATTCCACGGTCCATTCCACAATCCATTCCACGTTCCTTTCTATTGGATTCCACATTCCTTTCCACATTAGATTCCATTCCACATTCCATTCCATTCCATTGAATTCCATTCCAAATTCCATTCCACATTCCATTCCACATTCCATTCCATTCCATTCCATTCCACATTCCATTCCATTCCAAATTATATTCCACATTCCATTGTACATTCCATTCCACATTCCACTCCATTCCATTCCATTCCTCATTCCTTTCCATTCCATTCCACATTCCATTCCATATTCCATTACATTCTTTCCAAATTCCATTCCACCTTCCATTCCAGGTTCAATTCCGTTGCATTCCACTTTCCATTCAACATTAAATTCCATTCCATTGCATTCTACATTCCATTCCAAATTCCATTCCATTGCTTTCCACATTCCTCTCCTTTCCATACCATTCCACTTTCCACTCCATTCCATTCCACATTCCATTCCTCATTCAACATCATTTCTATCCACGTTTCATTCCACATTCCATTCCACATTCCATTTCATTCCATTCCAAATACCATTCCATTCCATTCCTTTCCTTTCCATTCCATTCCATTCCACATTCCGTTCCATTCCATCTCACATTACATTCCACGTTCCATTCCACGTACCCTTCCACTATCCTTTCCATGTTCCAATCCCAGTTCCATTCCACGTTTCATGCCATTCCATTCAACGTTCCATTCCACATTCCATTTCACCCTCCATTCCACATTGCATTCCATTCCATTCCTCTTTCCATTCCACATTCCGTTCCATTCCTTTCCATTCCGCTTTGGATTCCATTCCATTCCTCTTTCCATTCCACATTCCTTTCCAACTTCCATTCCAATCCATTCCATTCCACATTCCATTAAACATTCCTGTCCTTTCCATTCCACTTTCCATTCGACATTCCATTCCATTCCATTCCACATTCCATTCCGCATTCCATTCCTTACCATTCCATTCCATTCCACGTTCCATTCCATTCCATTCCACATTCCATTACATTCGATTCCACATTTCATTCCACGTTCCATGCCATTCCATTCCATGTTCCAATCCACATTCCTTTCCATTCCATATTCCATTCCATGCCATTCCACGTTCCATTCCAAACTCCATTCCATTCCATTCCACATTTCATTCCATTCCTTTCCAGGTTCCATTAAATTCCATTCCACATTAAATTCCATATTCCATTCCATTCCATTCTGCATTCTATTCCGTTCCATTCCCTTCCTTTCCATTGCACTCCACATTCCATTCCTTTCCATTCCACAATCCATTCGACATTCCATTCCATTGCATACCATGTTCCTTTCCGTTCCATTCCACCTTCCATTCCAGGTTCCATTCCACGTTCCATTCTACGTTCCATTCCATTGCATTCCACGTTCCATTCCGTTCCATTCCAAGTTCCATTCCATTCCATTCCATGTTCCATTCCATTCCATTCCATTCCATTCCACGCTCCATTCCTCATTCCATTCCACATTCCATTCCACATTTCACGCCATTCCATTTCATGTTCCATCCCACATTTCTCGCCATTGCATTACATATTCCCTTCCACATTCCATTCCATTCCATTTCACATTCCATTCCATACTCCATTCCACAATGCATTCCATTCCGTCGCACATTCCATTCCATTACATTTGAAATTCCATTCCATTCCTTTCCATTCCATTCCACTTCCCTTTCCATTCCATTCCAATTTCCATACCATTCCATTCCATTCCAAATTCTATTCCATTTCATTCCACGTTCCTTTCCACGTTCCATTCCACGTTCCATTACACATTCCACTTCACATTCCATTCTATTCCATACCACATTCCCTTCCACTTTCCATTCCTTTCCATTGCATCTTCGATTCCACATTCTATTCCATTCCATTCCATTTCACATTCAATTCCACATTCCCTTACCTTCCTCTCCATTCCATTCAACATTCCATTCCGCATTCCATTCCATTCCACATTGCCTTAAATTCCATCCCATTCCTTTCTACATTCCATTCCATGTTCCATTACTTTCCATTCCACTTTCCATTTTACATTCTATTCCATTCCATTCCTTTCCATTTCACATTCCATTCCACATTCCCTTCCCTTCCATTCCATTCCTTTCTACATTCCATTCCACATTACATTGCATTCCATTCCACATTCCACTCCATTCCGTTCCACATTCCACACCATTCCGAGCCAAATTCCATTCCTCATACCACTCCATTCCATTCCACATTCCATTGCCCATTCCATTCCTCATTCCTTTCCACATTTCATTCCATTCTTTGAAACATTCCACTCCCTTGCATTCCATTCCACATTCCATTCAATTCCATTGCACATTTCATTCATTCCATTTCAAATTCCATTCCATTCCTTTCATTTCCATTCTATCGCACATTCCTTTGCATTCCCTTCCACATTCCATTCCATTCCATTCGATTCCGCAATCCATTCCAATTCATTCCACATTCCATTCCATTGCATTCCATTCCACATTCCATTCAATTCCATTGCACATTTCATTCATTCCATTTCAATTTCCATTCCATTCCTTTCAGTTCCATTCTATTGCACGTTCCATTCCATTCCATTCCACATTCCATTCCATTCCATTCCACATTCCATTCCATTCCATTGCATTCCGCAATCCATTCCATTTCATTCCACATTCCATTCCATTCCATTCCATTCCATTCCACTTTCCATTCCATTCCATTCCACATTCCATTCCACATTCCATTATATTCCTTTCCACATTGCATTCCACATTCCATTCCTTTCCATTCCACATTCCATTCCATTCCATTCCACATTGCATTCCAGTTTCCATTCCACTTTCCATTCCATCTTCCATTCCACGTTCTTTTCCACGTTCCTTTGCACTTTCCATTAAATTTTGCAGTCCACATTCCATTCTGCGTTCCCTTGCATTCCATTCCACATTCCATTCTGCGCCATTCGACATTCCACATTCCACTCTATTCCACTCTACATTCCACTCTATTCCACATTCCACTCTATTCCGTTTCACATTCTATTCCATTCCATTACAAATTCCACCCCTTTCCATTCCATTCCACATTCCATTTCATTATATTCCTTATTCCTTTCCATTGCATTCCACAGTCCATTCCATTCCATTCTACATTCCATTCCATTCCGTTCCACATTCCTTGACACCTTCCATTCCACGTTCCACTCTACGATGCATTCCATTCCATTCTAAATTCCATTCCTCATTCCATTCCATATCAGTCCACATTCCAGTCCACATTCCACTCCTTGCCATTCCAGATTCCATTCCATTCCATTCCACACTCCACTGCATTACCTTCCACATTCCATTCCAAAATCCACTCCATTGCATTCCTCATTCCATTCCATTGCATTCTACCTTCCATTCCATTTGATTCCACATTCCACTACATTCCATTCCCCTTTCCATTCCACATTCCATTGCACTTTCAATTCCACATTCCATTCCATTCCATTCCATCTGCCACTTCATTCCATTCCTTTCCAGATTCCATTCCATTACATTCCATATTCCATTCCATTCCATTCCACATTCCATTTCACAATCCACTTCGTTCCATTCCATTCCACATTCCACTCCATTCCATTCCACATTCCAGTCAAATCCATTCCATTCCACATTCCATTCCATTCCATTCCACATTCAATTCCACTTTCCAATCCATTAAATTTAATTCCACATTCCACTACATTCCATTCCCCTTTCCATTCCACATTTCATTGCACATTCCATTCCGTATTCCATTCCATTCCATTCCATCTGACACTTCTTTCCATTCCTTTCCACATTCCATTCCATTCCATATTCCATTCCATTCCATTCCACATTCCATTTCACAATCCACTTCGTTCCATTCCATTCCATATTCCACTCCATTCCATTCCACATTCCATTCCATATTGCATTCCATTCCACCTTCCACTTCATTCCATTCCATTCCACCTTACATTATAATTCATTTCAATTTCCATTCCATTCCATTGAATTCCATTCCACATTCCATTCCACATTCCATTCCATTGCATTCCACATTCCATTCCACGGTCCATTCCATGTTCCATTCCACAATCCTTTCCGCTTTCCATTCCATGTTCTATTCCATGATCCGTTACAAATTCCATTCCATTCCATTCCACATTCCATTCCATTCCTTTGCACATTCCACTCCACATTCCATTGCATTCAATTCCACATTCCATTCCTTTCCATTCCATTCCACATTCGTTTCCAATCCATTCCACCTTCCATTCCGCATTCCCTTCTATTCCATTCCATTCCATTCCATTCCATTCCAATCCATTGCATTCCACATTGCATTCCATTTCATTCCATTCCAAATTCCATTCCATTCCATTCCATATTCCATTCCAATCCATTCCATTCCACATTCCATTCCGTTCCATACCACATTCCTCTCCAAATTCCATTCCATTGCACATTCCATTCCGTTCCTTTCCATTCCAGTCCAAGCTCCTTTCAAATCCATTCCACATTCCATTCCATCCCATTCCACATTCCAGGCCATTCCATTCCACTTTCCTTTCCACATTCCACTCCATTCCACTGCACAATCCATTCCATTCCATTCCACATTGTATTCCATTCCGTTGCAGAATCCATTCTACTTTCCATTCCACATTCCATTCCATACGTTTCCACATTCGATTCCACATTCTATTCCACATTCCATTCCTCATTCCATTCCAAATTCCATTCCATTCCATTCCGCATTGCATTCCGCATTCCATTTTTAACCATTTTACAACCCATTCCACTTTAAAATCCATTCCATTACACATTTCATTGCATTCCATCCCGAATTTCATTCCATTCCTTTCCACAATCCTTTCCATTCCATTCCACATTCCATTCCATTCCATTCCACATTCCACTGCATTCCATTCCACATTAAATTGCATTCCTTTCCGCATTCCATTCCATTCCATTCCATTCCATTCCACATTCCATTGGATTCCATTCCACATTCAATTGCATTCCATTCCGCATTCCTTTCCATTCCATTCTGCATTCCATTCCATTCCATTCAATTCCATTCCACATTCCATTCCATTCCATTTCTTTCCACTTTCCGATTCATTTCATTACACATTCCAATCCTTTCCATTCCATTCCATTCCACATTCCATTCCATTCCATTCCACATTCCATTCCATTCCATTCCACTCCATTCCACAATCCATTCCACATTCCATTCCATTATATTCCATTCCGATCCACATTCCATTCCATATTCCATTCCATTCCACATTGCATTCCACATTCCATTCTTCCATCCATTCCACATTCCGCTACTTTCTCTTCCGTTGAACATTCTATTCCATTCTATTCCACATTCCATTCCACAACCCATTCCACATTGCATTCCACTTTCCATTCCATTCCTTTCCACATTCCATTCCACATTGCATTCCACTTTCCATTCCATTCCATTCCACATTCCATTCCACTTTCCATTCCACATTCCATTCCACATTCCATTTCATTCCATTCCACATTCCATTCCACATTCCATTCCATTCCACATTCCACTCCATTCCATTCCATTCCACATACCACTCTATTTCATTCCACATTATATTCCCCATTCAACTCCACTTTCCACTTCATTCAATTCCACATTCTATTCCACATTCCATTCCAAATTTCATTCCATGACATTCCACATTGCAATCCATTCCATTCCATTCCATTCCACATTTCCTTCCAAATTCCCTTCCATTCAATTCCACATTCCGTTCCTTTCCCTTGCATTCCATTCCATTCCATATGCGATTTCATTCCTTTCAATTCCGTTCCATTCCACATTCCATTCCACATTCCCGTCCATTTCATTCCACATTCCATTCCTTTCCATTCCATTTCATTCCATTCCTTATTCCATTCCATTCCACATTCAATTGCATTCCATTCCATTGAACGTTGCATTCCCTTCCATTCCATTCCAAATTGCATTCCATTCCATTCCACATTCCATTCCATTCCTTTCCACATTCCTTTCCACATTGCCTTCCATTCCATTCCACATTGCATTTGTTTCTATTCCATTACATTCCATATTCCCATCCATTCCATTCCACATTCCATTCCAATCCATTTCAATCCGTTATATTGCATTAGATTCCTTTCCACATTCCTTTCCACTCCATTCCATTCCACATTGCATTCCATACCATTTCATTCCATATTCCATTCCATTCCATTCCGCATTCCATTCCTTTCCATTCCACTTTCCATTCCTTTCCATTCCACATTCCTTTCCATTGCATACCATTCCACATTCCATTCCATTCCATTCCACATTCCATTCCATTTCATTCCACTTTCCATTCCGCATTCCTTTCCATTCCATTCCAAATTCCATTCCACATTCCTTTCCATTCCATTACAAATTGCATTCCACATTACTTTCCATTCCATTCCACTTTCCATTCCATTAAATTCCAGTCCACATTCCATTCTTTACATTCCACAATCCATTCCTTTCCGTTCCACTTTCCATTCCATTCCATTCCACATTCCATTCCATTTCATTCCACATTCCATTCCACATTCCATTCCACATTCCATGCTACATCCATTCCACATTCCATTCAATTCCATTCCACTTTCCACTCCATTCCATTCCATTCCACCTTCCATTCCATTCCAATACATATACCTTTCCATTCCATTCCACATCACAATCCATTCCATTCCATTCCATTTCACATTCCATTTCATTCAATTCTATGTACCATTCCACATATCATTCCCTCCCATTCCACATTGCATTATATTCCATTCCATTCCATTTCACATTGCATTCCACATTCCATTCCATTCCATTCCACGTTCCATTACTTTCTATTCCACATTCCATTTAACATTCCATCCCATTCCGTTTTACATTCCATTTCATTCCATTCCATTCCATTCCACATTCCATTCCATGGTCCATTCCACAATCCATTCCACGTTCCATTCTATTCGATTCCACATTCCTTTCCACATTAGATACCATTCCACATTCCATTCCATTCCATTGCAATCCATTCCACATTCCATTCCACATTCCATTCCACATTCCATTCCATTCCACATTATATTCCATATTCCATTCTACATTCCATTCCACATTCCACGCCATTCCATCCCATTCCACATTCCTTTCCTTTCCATTCCTCATGCCATTCCATATTCCATTACATTCATTCCAAATTCCATTCAATCTTCCATTCCAGATTCAATTCCGTTGCATTCCACTTTCCATTCAACATTAAATTCCATTCCATTTCATTCTACATTCCATTCCAAATTCCATTCCATTCCTTTCCACATTCCTCTGCTTTCCATACCATTCCACTTTCCACTCTTTTCCATTCCACATTCCATTCCTCATTCAACATCATTTCTATGCACGTTTCATTCCACATTCCATTCCACATTCCATTTCATTCCATTCCAAATACCATTCCATTCCATTCCTTTCCTTTCCATTCCATTCCATTCCACATTCCGTTCCACTCCATCTCACATTACATTCCACGTTCCATTCCACGTTCCCTTCCACTATCCTTTCCACGTTCCAATCCCAGTTCCATTCCACGTTTCATTCCATTCCATTCAACGTTCCATTCCACGTTCCATTTCACCCTCCATTCCATGTTGCATTCCATTCCATTCCTCTTTCCATTTCACATTCCATGCCATTCCTTTCCATTCCCCTTTGGATTCCATTCCTTTCCTCTTTCCATTCCACATTCCATTCCAACTTCCATTCCATTCCAACTTCCATTCTATTCCATTCCATTCCACATTCCATTAAACATTCCTGTCCTTTCCATTCCACTTTGCGTTCAACATTCCATTCCATTCTGCATTCCATTAAACATTCCTTTCCTTTCCATTCCACTTTCCATTCGACATTCCATTCCATTCCATTCCACTTTCCATTCTGCATTCCATTCCTTTCCATTCCATTCCACATTCCATGCCATTCCATTCCACATTGCATTCCACGTTCCATTCCATTCCATTCCACATTCCATTCCATTCGATTCCACATTTCATTCCACGTTCCATTCCATTCCATTCCATGTTCCATTCCACATTCCTTTCCATTCCATATTCCATTCCATGCCACTCCACGTTCCATTCCAAACTCCATTCCATTCCATTTCACATTCCATTCCATTCCTTTCCAGGTTCCATTAAATTCCATTCCACTTTCTATTCGACATTGCATTCCATTCCATTCCACATTCCATTCCACATTCCATTCCTTACCATTCCATTCCACTTTCCATTCCAAACTCCATTCCATTCCATTCCACATTCCATATTCTATTCCATATTCCCTTCCATTCCATATTCCATTCCATTCCATTCTACATTCTATTCCGTTCCTTTCCCTTCCATTCCACATTCCATTCCATTGCACTCCCCATTCCATTCCTTTCCATTCCACAATCCATTCGACATTCCATTCCGTTTCATACCACTTTCCATTCCGTTCCATTCCACCTTCCATTCCAGGTTCCACTCCACGTTCCATTCTACGTTGCATTCCACCTTCCATTCCAGGTTCCACTCCACGTTCCATTCTACGTTCCATTCCATTGCATTCCACGTTCCATTCCGTTGCATTCCACTTTCCATTCCATTCCATTCCACGTTCCATTCCATTCCATTCCATTCCACTTTCCATTCCTCATTTCATTCCACGTTCCATTCTACATTTCACACCATTCCATTTCATGTTCCATTCCACATTTCTCACCATTCCATTTCATATTCCATTTCACATTCGTTTCCATTCCATTTCACATTCCATTCCGTATTCCATTCCACAATGCAGTCCATTCTGTCACACATTCCATTCTATTACATTTGAAATTCCATTCCATTCCTTTCCATTCCATTCCACATCCTTTTCCATTCCATTCCAAATTCCATACCATTCCATTCCATTCCACATTCCATTCCATTTCATTCCACGTTCCAGTCCACGTTCCATTCCACGTTCCATTACACATTCCATTTCACATTCCATTCTATTCCATACCATATTCCCTTCCACGATCCTTTCCTTTCCATTCCATCTTTGATTCCACATTCTATTCCATTCCATTCCATTTCACATTCCATTCCACATTCCCTTACCTTCCACTCCATTCCATTCCACATTCCATTCTACATACCATTCCATTCCACATTCCCTTAAATTCCAACCCATTCCTGTCCACATTCCATTCCATGTTCCATTACCTTCCATGCCACTTTCTATTCCACATTCTATTCCATTCCATTCCTTTCCATTTCACATTCCATTCCACATTCCCTTCCATTCCATTCCATTCCATTCCACATTCCATTCCACATTCCATTGCATTCCATTCCACATTCCACCCCCTTTCATTCCACATTCCACACCATTCCGAGTCAAATTCCATTCCACATTCCACTCCATTCCATTGCACTTTCCATTGCACATTCCATTCCACATTCCTTTCCACATTTCATTCCATTCTTTTAAACATTCCACTCCATTGCATTCCATTTCACATTCCATTCAATTCCATTGCACATTTCATTCATTCCTTTTCAAATTTCATTCCATTCCTTTCAATTCCATTCTATTGCACATTCCACTCCATTCAATTCCACATTCCATTCCTTTCCATTCAATTCCGCAATCCGTTCCATTTCATTCCACATTCCATTCCGTTCCGTTCCCTTCCATTCCATTTCACTTTCCATTCCATTCCATTCCACATTCCATTACATTCCTTTCCACATTGCATTCCACATTGTGTTCTTTTCCATTCCACATTCCATTCCATTCCATTCCACATTCCACTCTATTCCACTCTACATTCCACTCTATTCCACATTCCACTCTATTCCATTTCACATTCCATTCCATTCCATTACACATTACACCCCATTCCATTCCATTCCACATTCCATTTCATTATATACCTCATTCCATTCCATTCCACATTCCATTCCACAGTCCATTCCATTCCATTCCACATTCCATTCCTTTCCATTCCACATTCCTTTCCACCTTCCATTCCACGTTCCATTCTATGATCCATTCCATTCCATTCCAAATTCCAGTCCTCATTCCATTCCATATCAGTCAACATTCCCGTCCACATTCCACTCTTTGCCATTCCAGATTCCATTCCATTCCATTCCACACTCCACTGCATTAGATTCCAATTTCCATTCCACTTTCCACTCCATTGTATTCCGCATTCCATTCCATTGCATTCCACATTACATTCCATTTGATTCCACATTCCACTACATTCCATTCCCCTTTCCATTCCACATTCCATTGCACATTCCATACCACATTCCATTCCATTTCATTCCATCTGCCAATTCATTCCATTCCTTTCCACTTTCCATTCCATTCCATTCCATATTCCATTCCATTCCATTCCACATTCCACTCCATTCCATTCAACATTCCAGTTGAATTACACTACATTCAACATTGCATTCAACATTCCATTCCACTTTCGATTCTATTCCATTCCACATTCCATTTTACATTCCATTCCACATTCCATTCCATTCCATTTCAGATTCCATTCCATTATATTCCACATTCCATTCCATTACATTCCATGTTCCATTTCACGTGCCATTAAACATTACATTCCACTTTCTATACAATTTTCCTCTCCAATCCATTCCACATTGAATTCCACATTCCATTTCATTCCATTCCATTCCACATTTCATTCCATTCCACACCCCATTCACCTCCATTCCGCTCCACATTCCATTGCATTCCACATTCCATTCCAAATTCCATTCCTTTCCACATTCCATTCAACTTTCCATTCCATTCCTTTCCGTTCCACTTACCATTGCATTATATTTCATTGCACATATTAAAAAGCATTCCACATTCCATTTCATTCCGCTTTCCATTCCATTCCATTCCCCTCAATTCCATTCCACATTCCATTGCATTTCATTCCAGACAGCATTTCATTACTAATTCCATTCCAATCCATATTCCATTAAACATTATCTTCCTTTCCATTCAATTCCATTTGACATTCCATTCCATTCCATTCAATTCCACATACCATTCCATTCCATTCCACATTCAATTCCATTCCATTCCATTCCAAATTTGATTCCATTCCATTTCACTGGAATGTGGAAAGGATTGTGGAATGGAATGGAATGGAATGTGGAATGGAATGGAATGGAATGGAATCTGATGTGGAGTGGAATGGAATGAAATGTGGAGAAGAATGGAATGGAAACTGGTATGTAATTAAATGGAATGTGGAATTTAATTTAATGTAATATGGAATGGAATGTGGAATGTAATGGAATGGAATGTGGAATGGAATGTGGAATGGAATGTTGATTGGAACGTGGAAAGTTATGGAATGGAATGTGAAATGGAACAGAATGGAAAGGAATGGAATGTGGAATGGAAAGTGGAATGGAAAGTTGAATGGAAAGTGCAAGGGAATTTGGAATTCAATGTAATGGATTGTTGAGTGGAATGGAATGGATTGGAATGGAAGGGAAAGTGGAATGCAATGCTATGGAATGGAATGGAATGTTTAATGGATTGTGCAATGGAATGCAATGGAAAATGGAATGGAATGTGGAATGGAATGGAATGTGGAATTGATTGGAATGTGGAATAGAATGGAATGCATTGTGGACTGGAATGGCATGGAATATAGAATGGAATTGAATGGAAATTGGAATGGAATGTAGAATGGAATGGAATGGATTGTAGAAAGGAATATGGAATGGAAGGTAAAATGGAATGTGGAATGGAATGGAATGGAATGGGAAATCCAACGTGGAATGGAACATGGAATGGAAAGTGGCATGGAATGGAATGGACTGTGGAATGGAAGGGAAGGGAATGAGGAATGGAATGGAAGAGAATGTGGAATGGAATGGGAGGGAATGGAATGTGGAATGGAATGGAATTGAATGGAATGTGGAATGGAACGGTAAGGAATGTGTAATGGAATACGGAATGGAATGAGGAATGGATTGGAATGGAATGAGGAATGCAACATGGAAAGTAATGGAATGGAATTTAATGCAATGGAATATGTAACGGAATTCTATGGTATGTGGAATGGAATTAAATGGAATGTGGAATGGAATGGAATGGAATATGTAATGGAATTGAATGGAATGTGGAGCAGAATGGAATGGAACATGGAATGGAACATGGAATGGATCGTGGAATGGAATGGAATGCAATGAGGAATGGAATGCAATGGTATACGGAATGGAAAGGAAGGGAATGCTAAATGGAATTGAATAGAAGGGAATGTGGAATGGAAAGGAATTGAATGGAATGTGGAATGGAATGCAATGGAATGTGGAATATAATGGAATGGAACGTGGAATGGAATGGAGTGGAAAGTGGAACGGATAGTAATGGAATGTGGAATGGAATGGAATTGAATGTGGAACAGAAAGTGGAGTGGAACGTGGAATGGAACGCAATGGAAAGTGGAAAGGAATGGAATGGAATGTGGTGTGGAATGGAATGGAATATGGAATGGAATGGAAAGGAATGTGGAATGGAAAGGAATTGAAGGGAATGTGGAATGGAATTGAATGGAATCTGATGTGGAGTGGAATGGAATGAAATGTGGAGCAGAATGGAATGGAATGGAGTGTGGAATGGAATGGAATGTGTGTTGTAATGGAATGGAATGTGTAGAGGAAAGGAATGGAATGTGGAATGGAATGCAATGGAAAGGAATGTGAAATGGAATGGAATTGAATGTGTAATGGATTGGAATGGAATGCGGAATGAAATGTGGAATGGAACGTGGAGCGGAATGAAATGTGGAATTGAATGTGGAATGGAATGGAATGGAATGGAATGTGGAATGGAATGGAATGGAATGTGGAATGAAATGGAATCTTCACTGGATTGAGGAATGGAAATGAATGGAATGTGGATTGGAATAGAATGGAATAGAACGTGGAATGGAATGGAAAATAATGCGAAACGGAAAGTGGAATGGAATGGAATGTGAAATGGAATGGAATGAAATGGAGTGTGGAATGGAATGGAATGTGCATTGCAATGGAATGGAATCTGGAAAGGAATGGAATGGAATGTGGAATGGAATGGAATGGAATGGAATGTTGAATGGAATGGAATGAAAAGTGAAATGGAATCTGGAATGGAATGTGGAATGGAATGGAATGGAACGTTGAATGGAATGGAATGGAACGTGGAATGGAACGTGGCATGGAACCTGGAATGGCTCATGGAAGGGTATGAAATTGAACGTGGAATAGAAGGTAAAAGAATGTGGAATGCAATGGATTGGACTGTGGAATGGAATGGAATGGAACATGGTATGGAAAGTGGCATGGAAAGTGGAATGGTAAGTGGAAGGGAATGGAATGGAATGTGGAATAGAATGGAATGAAACATAGAATGGAATGGAATGGAACACGGAATGGAACAGAAAATGGAATGGAATTGAATGGAATATAAAATGGAATGGAATGGAATGTGGAATGGAATGGAATGGAACGCGGAATTGAGTGGAATTTAATGGGGAATGGAATGTGGAATGGAATGTGGAATGGAATGTGGAATGGAATGGAACAGAATGTGGAATTCAATGGAATGCAACAGGAATGGGATGTGGAATGGAATGTGGAATGGAAAGGAATTGAATGGAATGTGTAATGGAATGCGGACAGGAATGCAGAATGTAATGGAATAGAATGTGGAATAGAAAGGAAAGGAATGTGGAATGGAACGTGTAATAGAATGTGGAATGGAATTTGGAAGAGAATGGAATGGAATATGGAATGGAAAGAGGAATGGAAAGGAATGGAATGTGGAATGGAATGTGGAATGGATTGTGGAATGCAATGTTAAAGAGAATGGAATGGATTCTGGAATGGAATGCGGAATGGTACGTGGAGTGGAAAATTGAATGGATGGAATGGAACGTGGAAAGGAAAGCGGAATGGAATGGAATGGAATATGGAATGGAAAGTGGAATGCAATATATAGGAAGGCGGAAAGCAACGTGGAATGGAATGGAATGGAAAGTTGAATGGAACATGGAATGGAATGGAATGGAACGTGGAATGGAATTTGGAATGGAACGTGGCCTGGAATGGAATGGAATGGATTTTGTAATGGAATGAAATGGAATGGAATGGAACGTGGAACTCAATGGAATGGAATGTGGAATGGAATGGAAAGAATGGAATGGAAATTGTAAAGGAATGGAGTGAAATGTGCAATGGAATGGAGTGGAATGGAATTTGTAATGGAAAGGAATGGATTGAAATGTGGAATAGAATACAAAGGAATGGTATGTGGAATGGAAGGGAATGGAAAGTGGAATGGAATCTGGAATGCAATGGAATGGAAGGGAATGGAATGCGGAATGGAATGTGTAATGCAATGGAATGGAATGTAGAATGGAATGTGGAATGGTAGGTGGAATGGAATGGAAAGGAATGTGGAATGCAATGTAGAATGGAATGTGGAAATGAATGCAATGGAATGTGGAATGGAAAGCGGAATGGAATGGAAAGTGGAATGGAATGGAATGAAATGTGGAATGGTATGAGGAATGGAGTGGAATGGAATAGAATGTGAAATGGAATGAGGAATGGAATGAGGTATGATATGTGGAATGAAATGTGGAGTGGAATGTGGAATGGAGTGGAATGGAATTTAATGTGCAATGGAATGTGGAATGCAACGTGGAATGGAATGGAATGGAATGTGGAATGGAATGAAATAAAATGTGGAATGGAATGTGGAATGCAATGCAAAGGAAAGTGGAACGGAACGGAAAAGAATGGGGAAAAGAATGTGGAATAGAATGCAAAAGAATGTGAAATTGAATGTGGAATAGAATGTGGATTGGAATGTGGGATGGAATGGAATGGAATGGAATGTGTAATGGAATGTTGAATGCAATAGAATGGAGTGAGGAATGGAATGTGGAATGAAATGTAGGATGGAATGTGGAGTGGAGTGGAATGTAATGGAATGCGGAATGGAATGTGGAAAGGAATGAAGAACGGAAAGCGGAATGGAATGTGGAAAGGAATGAAGAACAGAAAGTGAAATGGAATGTGGAATGTAAAGGAAAGCAATGTGGAATGCATTGTGGAATTGAAGGTGGAAAGGATTGTAATGTAATGTGGAATGGAATGTGGAATGGAATGGAATGGAACACGGAACGGAACATGGAATGGAACATGGAATAGAATGTGGAATGAAACGTGGAAAAGAATGGGCAATGGAATGTGGAATGTAACGTGGAATGTAATGTGGAATAGAAAGTGGAATGGAGTGGAATGGAATGTGGAATCGAATGTGAAATGGAATGTGGAATGGAACGTGGAATGAAATGGAATGAAACGTGGAATGCAATGGCATGGAACGTAGAATGGAATGTGGAATGGAATGTGGAATATAACGTGGAATGGAACGTGGAACAGAATGGAATGTAATGAGGAATGGAATGTTTAAGGGATTGGAATGGATTGCGGAATGGAACGTGGAATGGAATGCCTAACGGAACACAATGGAACGTTGAATTAAATGGAATGGAATGTGGAATATAATGTGAATTGGAAAGTAATGCAATTTGGAATGGAATGTTAAATGTAATGGTATGGGATGGGGAATGGAATGTGGAATGGAATGTAATGAAATGCTGTATGGAATGTGTAAAGGAATGTGTAACGGAATGTGGAATGGAACGGAATGGAATGTGGAATGGAATGTGAAATTCAACATGGAATGGAATGCAATGGAAAGTGGAATGGAATGGTATGCAATGTGAAATGTAACTTGTAATGGAATGGAATGGAATGTGGAATGGAATGGTATGGAGTTTGGAATGGAAAGGAATGGAATGTGGATTGGAATGGTATGGAATTTGGAATGGAAAGGAATGAAATGTGGAATGAAATGAGGAATGGAGTGGAAAGGAATGGAAAGTGGAATGGAATGTGGAATGGAATGAGGAATGGAATGTGGAATGGAATGTGGAATTGAATGTGGAATGGAATGCGGAATGGAATGCGGAATCGAATGTGGAAAGCAATTTGTAATGCAATGTGGAATGGAATAGAATGGAATGTGCATTGGAACGTGGAATGGAAAGGAATCTAACGTGGAATGGGACGTGAAATTGACTGTGGAATGGAATGTGGAATAGAATGTGGATTGGAAGGTGGAATGGAATTTAATGGAATGTAATGTGGAATGGAATGTGAAATGGAATGGAATGGAATGTGGAGTGGAATGGAACGGGATGTGGAACGAAATGTGAAATGGAAATTATAATGGAATGGAATGGAATGTGGAAAAGAATGGAACGAAATGTGGAATGGGATGTGGACAGGAATGGAATAGAATGTGGAATGGAAGGTGGAAAGGTTCCTAGAATGGAACGTGAAATGGAAAGGAATGAATGTGAAATGGAATGTGTAATGGAATGGAATGGAATGGAATGGAATGTGGAATGGAATGTGGAATGGAAAGTGGAATGGAATGGAATGGAATGTCAAATGGAACATAGAATGCAATGGATTGGAAAGTGGAATAGAAAGTAGAATGGAATGTGGAATGTAACGTGGAATGTAATGGAATGGAAAGTGGAATGGAACGTGGAATGAAATGGAATGGAACGTGGAAGGGAATGTGGAATGGAATATGCAATGGAATCGAATGACAAGTGGAATGAAATGTGGAGTGGAATGTGTAATGGAATGGAATGGAATGTGGAAAGGAATGGAATATAATATGTAATGAGATGTGGAATGGAATGGAATGCAATGTGGAATGGAATGTGGAATGGAATGGAATGGAATGGAATGTGTAATGGAAAGTGGAATGGAATGGAATGTGGAATGGAATGGAAAGGAACCTCGAATGGAAATTGGAATGGAATGGAATGGAAAGTGGAATGGAAATAATTGGAATGGAAAGTGGAATGCAACATGGAATGAAATGAGGAATGGAGCGTGGAATGGAAAGGGGAATGAAATGTGGAATGGAACACGGAATGGAATGGAATGGAATAGAATGTGGAACGGAATGCGGAATGGAATGTGGAATGGAACGTGGAATGGAACGTGGAAAGGAATGGAATGGATCTTCGAATGGAACATGGAATGGCATGGGGAATGGAACGTGGAATAGAATGTGGAATGGAAAGGAATGGAATGTGGAATAGAATGTGCATTGGAATGGAAAGGAAACCGGAATGGAATGGAATGCAATGGTGTGGAATGTGGAATGGAATGGAATGGAACGTGGAATGGAACGTGGAATGGAAAGTAGAATGGAATGTGGAATGGAAAGTAATGGAATGTGGAATGGAAGGGAATGGAATGTGGAATGGGAGGTGGAATGGAACGGAATGGAATGGGATGGAATGGAATGTGGAAGCAAATGGAATTGAATGTGGAATGGAAAGGAACGGAATGTGAAATGGAATGGAATTTCATGGAATGTGTAATGGAAAGGAATGGAATGTGCAATGGAATGGATAGTGCAATGGAATGGAATATGGATTGGAATGTCTTTCGAAAGTGGAATGCAATGGAATGGAATGGAACGGAATGTGAAATGGAAAGCGGAATAGAATGTGTAATGGAATAAAATGGAATGAGGAATGGAATGAAATGGAAAGTTGAATAGCATGGAATGGAACGTGCATGGGAATTGAATGGAACGTGGAATGGGACGTGAAATGTAACGAGGAAAGGAATGGAATGGAACACGGAATGGAGTGGAATGGAATGTTAAATGGAATGTGGAATGGAATGGATTGGAATGTGGAATGGAATGTGGAATGGAATGGAATGGAAATTGGAAGGCAATATTGAAGGGAATGTGGAATGGAATGGAATGGAATATACAAAGGAATGTGGAATGGAATGTGCAATGGAATGGAATGCAACGTGGAATGTATTGGAATGGAATGTGGAAAGGAACGCAGAATGCAATGGAATGTAAAATGGAATGGAACGTGGAATGCATCATGGAATGGAACGTGGAATGGAATATGGAATGCAACGTGAAATGAAATTGAATGGAACGTGGAATGGAATGGAATGGAAAGTGCTAAGGAAAGTGGAATGAAATGTGGAATGGAACGTGGAATAGAACGTAGAAATGAATGGAATGGAATGTGGAATGGAAAATGCAATGGTATGGAATGGCGTGTGTAATGGAATCTGCAATGCAACGTGGAATGGAATGAAATGGAATGTGGAATGGAATGTGGAATGGAATGTAACAGAATGTGTTATGGATTGTTGAATGGACTGTGGAATGGAATGTGGAATGGAATGCAAAGGAATGTGGAAAGGAATGTGGAATGGAATTTGGAATGGAATGTGGAAAGGAACAAAATGCAATGTGGAACAGAATGTGGAATGGAATGTGCAAACGAACGTGGAATTGAATGCAATGGAACGTGGAATGGAACGTGTAGCGGAATGGAATGGAACGTTGAATGGAACGTGGAATGGAACGTGGAATGGAACGTGAAATGGAACGTGGAATAGAACGTTGAATGCAATGGGCAATGGAATGTGGAATGGAAAGTGGGATGGAATGTGGAATGGAAAGTGGAATGGAACGGATTAAAATCTGGAATGGAATGTGGAATTGAGTGTGGAATGGAACGTGGAATGCAACGTGGAATGCATTGTGGAACTGAACGTGGGATGGAATGCTTAATGGATTGTGGAATGCAACGGATTGGAATGTGGAATGGAATTTGGAATTGAGTGTGCAATAGAATGTGGATTGTAATGGAATGGAATGTGGAATGGAACGTGGAATGGAATGGAATGGAATGGAATGTGGAATGGAATGGAATGGAATGTGGAATGGAAAGTGGAATGGAATGGAATGAAATGTGGAATGAAATGTGGATTGGAATGCAATGGAATGTGGAATGGAATGGAATGGAAAGTGGAGCAGAATTTAATGGAAAGTACAATGGAAAATGGAATGGAATGGAATGGAATGGAGTGGAATGTGGAATGGAATGTGGAATGGAATGGAATGGAATGCAATGGAATGTGGAATGGAACGTGGAATGAATTGTGGAATGGAACGTGAAATAGTATGGAAATGATCGTGGATTGTAACGCAGAATGGAACGCAGAATGGAATATGGAATGGAATTTGGAATGGAACGTAATTGAATGTGGAATGGAATGTGGAAATGAGAGTGGAATGGAAAGTGGAATGTAATGGAATTGAATGTGGAATGGGACGTGGAATGGAATAGAATGGAATGTGGAATGGAAAGTGCAATAGAATGGAATGGAATGGAATCCAATTTGGAGTGGAATGTGGAATGGTGTGTGGAATGGAATTTGGAATGGGACTTGGAATGGAATGTGGAATGGAGTGCAATGAAATGTGGAATGAAATATGTATTGGAATGGAATGGGTTGTGGAATTGACTGGAATGGAATGTGGAATGGAACGTGGAATGAAATGGAAAGGAAAGTGGAATGGAATCTGGAATGGAATGTGGAATGGAACCTGGAAAGGAACGTGGAATGGAACGGAATGGAATGTGCAATGGAATGTGGAACGGAATGGAATGGGTTGTGGAATGAAATGAGGAATGTAATTTGAATGCAATGTGTAACGGAATAGAATGGAATGTGGAAAGGAATGTAATGTAATGTGCAATGGGATGTGGAATCGAATGGAACGCAATGTGGAATGGGATGTGGAATGGAATGGAACGCAATGTGGAATGGAAAGTGTAATGGAATGGAATGGAATATGTAATGGAAAGTGGAATGCAAAGGTATGGAATGTCGAAAGGAAAGTAGAATGGAATGGAATGGAAAGTGGAATGGAAATTGGAAAGGATCGTGGAATGGAACATGGAATGGAATGTGGAATTGAGTGTGGAATGGAATGTGAAATGGAAAGTGGAATGCAACGTGTAATGGAATGGAATGGAATTGAATGTGGAACGAAATGTTGAATGGAACGTGGAATGGAAGGTGGAATGGAATGTGGAATGGAAAGGAAAGGAATGTGGAATAGAATGTGGTTTGGAATGGAATGGAAAACGAAAAGCAAAGGTATGGAATGTGGAATGGAAAGGAATGGAACGTGGAATGGAACGTGGAATGGAAGGTGGAATTGAAAGTGGAATGGAATATGGAATGGAATGGAATATGCAATGGAAGGGAATGGAATGTCGAATGCAATGTGGAATGGAATTTGGAATGGAATGTGGAATGGTAGAGAATGCATTGTGGAATGCAATGTGGAATGGAACGTGCAAAGGAAAGTGGAATTGAACGGAATGGAACACGGAAAGGAACATAGAGTGGAATGGAATGGAACTTTGAATGGAACATGGCTGGCAACATGGAATGGAACGTGGAATGGAATGTGGAATGCAATGCGCAATGGAATGTGGAATGGATCGTGGATTGGAATGGAATGGAAACAGGAATGGGACAAGGAATGGAATGTAATGGAAGGTGGAATGGAATCTAGAATGGAATGTGGAATGGATCATGGAATGGAAAGCAATGGAATGTGGAACTGAATGTGGAATGCAATGTGGAATGGAATGTTTAATTGAATGGAATGGAATGCGGAATGGAATGGAATGTGGAAGGCAATGGAATGTGGAATGGTATGGAATGGAATCTGGAATGAAATGGAATGCAATGTGGAAAGGAATGTGGAATGCAATACAGCGGAATGTGGAATAAATTGTGGAAAAGAAAGTAATGGAAAGGAATGTGGAAAGGAATGTGGAATGGAATGAGGAATGGAATGTGGAATGGAATGGAATGGAATGTGGAATGGAATGTGGAATGGAATGGAATGGAATGTGGATTGGAATGGAATGGAATGTGGAATGGAATGGAATGTGGATTTGAATGGAATGGAATGTGGAATGGAATGGAATGTGAAATGGAAAGTAATGGAACGTGGAATAGAATGCGCAATGGAATGTGCAACGGAATGTGGAATGGAAGTTAATGGAATGGAATGAAATGTGGAATGGAAAGAAATGGAATGTGGAGTGGAATGGAATGGTATGGAATGTGGAATGGAATGGAATGTGCAATGGAAACGAATGGAAAATAGAACAGAATGTGAAATGGAATGTTCAATGGAATGTGAAATGGAATGGAATGGAATGTGGAATAGAACGGAATGGAATGGAATGGAATGCGTAATGGAGTGGAATGGAATATGGAATGCAATGGAATGGAATGGAATGTGAAACTGAATGGAGTAAAATGTGGAATGGAATGCAATCGAATGTAGAATGGAAAGGAATGGATTGTGGATTGGAATGGAATGGTATGGAATGTGGAATGGAATGGAATGGAATGTGGAATGGAATGTAGAATGGAATGATAAATTCAATGGAAAGAATGTGGAATGTAATGTGTAATGGTATGGATTTGAATGAGGACTGGAATGTGGAATGGAATGGAACGGAATGTGGAATGAATTGGAGTTTAAAGTGCAATTCAATGGAATGGAATGGAAAGTGGAATGGAATGGAAAGGAATGCAATCTGGAATGGATTAGAAAGGATTGTGGAATGCAAGGGAATGTAATAAGGAATGGAATGGAATAGAATGTGGAATAGAATGGAATGGAATGGAATGCAATGGATAGGATTGGGGAATGGAATGGAAATCAATGTGGAATTGAATGGAATAGAATGTTGAATGGAATTTGGAACCGAATGGCATGGAATGTGGATTGCAATGTGGAATGGAATTGAATGAAATGGAATGTGGAATGGAATGGAATATAATCGAATATGGAACCGAATGGAATTGAATGTGGTACGGAATGGAATGGAAGCAGAAGGTAATGGAATGGATTGGAATGAAATGTGGAATGGAATGTGGAACTGAATGTGTAATGGAACGTGGAATGCAAAGGAATGGAATGTGGAATGGAACATGGAATGGAATGGAGTGGAAAGTAGAATGGAATGTGGAATGGAGCTTGGAATGGAACGTGGAATGGAATGGAACGTGGAATGGAATGTGGAATGGAACGTGGAATGGAATGGAATGGAATGTGAAATGGAATGGGGAATGCAATTGAACGGAATATGGAATGGAATGTGGAATGAAATGGAATGGAATGTGGAATGGAATTGAATGGAATGTGAAATGTAATTTGGAATGGAATGTGAAATGTAATTTGGAAAGGAATGTGAAATGGAATGTGGAATGGAATGGAATAGAATGGAATGTGGAATGGAATTCTATGGAATGTAGAATGGCATAAGGAATGGAATGGAATGGAATGTGGAATGCAATATGGAATGGAATGTAATGGAAAGTGGAATGAATGTGGAATGCAATGTGGAATTGAATGGATTGGAATGTGGAATGGATTGTGGAATGGAATGGAATAGAATGGAACGGAATTTTTAACGGCATGTGGAAAGAAATGTGGAAAGGAATGTGGAATGGAAAAGAATAGAATGTGGAATGGAATGTGGAATTCAATGTGGAATGGAATGTGAAATGCAAAGGAATGGAATGTGGAATGAAACGTGGAATGGAATGGAAAGGAACATGGAATGGAATGGAATGGAACGATGAATGGAATGTTAAATGGAATGTGGAATGGAAAGTGGAAAGGAAAGTGGAAGGGATTGGAATGGAACGTGGAATTTAATGTGGAATGGAATGGAATGGAATGTTGAATGTAGTGGAATGGAATGTGCAATGGAATGTGGAATGGAATATGGAATGGAATGCCAAGGATTGTGACATGGAATTTGGAATGTAAAGTGGAATATAATGTGGAATAGAATGGAATGGAATATGGAATGCAATGTGAAATGGAATGTGCAATGCAATGGAACAGAATGTGGAATGGAATGAAATGGAAAGTGGAATGGAATGGAATGGAATTGAATGTGGAAAGGAATGGAAAGGAATATGGAATGGAAATGAATGGAATGTGCAACGGAATGGAATGTAATGTGGAATGGAATTGAAAGGACTGTGGGTTGAAATTGAAAGGAATGTGGAATTAAATTGAATTGAAAGTAATTGAATGTGGAATGGAATTTGGAATGGAATGGAATGGAATGTGGATTGAATTGTGGAATGGAATAGAAAGGAATGGAAAGTAATTTTTAATGAAATGGAATGGAATGGAATGTTGAATGGAATGTAATGGAATGAGGAATTTAATGGACTTGAATGTGGAATGGAATGGAATGGAACATGGAATGCAATGTGTAATGAAATGTGGAATGGAATGTGGAGTGGAATTTAATGGAATGTGAAATGGAATGGAATGGAAAGGAATGAAGAATGGAATGTGGAATGGAATGGAATGGAAAGGAATGAAGAATGGAATGTGGAATGGAATGGAATTGAAAGGAATGAAGAATGGAGTGTGGAATGGAATGGAATGTGAAATTCAACGGAATGGAATGGAATGTGGAAGTGAATGGAATGGAATTTGGAATTGAATGGAATTGAAGGTGGAATGGAATGGAATGGAACTTGGAATGGAATGTGGAATGGAATGTGGAATGGAATATGGAATGGAATGGAATGGAATGTGTAATTGAATGGAATGGAAAGGAATGTTGAAGAGAATGGAAAGTAATTGAACGCAATGGAATGTGGAATGAAATGGAATGGAAGGCAATGTGGAATGGAAAGTGGAATGGAATGGAGTGGAAGGAGAAATGGGATGAGGAATGGAATGGAATGTGGAATGGAATGGAATGGAATATGGAATGGAATGTGGAAGGTAACTTGGAATGGAATGGAATGGAAAGTGGAATGGAATGTGGAATGTAACATGGAACTGAAAGTGGAATGGAATCTAACGGAATGTGAAATGGAATGGGGAAGGGAATTGAATGGAATATGGAATGGAATGTGGAATGGAATAGAATGGAATGTGGAATGGAATTTGGAATGGAATGTGCAACGGAATGTGGAATGGATTGTAGAATGCAATGTGGAATGCAACGGAATGGAATGTAGAATGGAATGGGGAATTCTATGTGGAATTCAACGTGGAATGGAAAGGAATGGAATGTGGAATGGAAAGTAGAGTGGAACGGAATGGAATGTAGAATGGAATGTGGTATGGAACGTGGTATGGAACGTGGAATGGAATGTGGGATGGAACGTGGAATGGAAAGTGGAGTGCATTGGAATGGAACGTGGAATGGAATGTGGAATGGAATGGAATGGAATGTGGAATGGAACAGAAAGGAATGTTCAATGGAATTTGGAATCGATTGTGGAATGGAACAGAATGGATTGTGGCATGGAATTTGGAATCAAATGTGGAATATAATTTGGAATGGAATGGAATGGAATGTGGAATGGAATGTGAAATGGAATGTGGAAAGGAAAGGAACGGATAGTGGAATAGAGTTGAATGGAATGGGGAAAGGATTGGAATGGAATGGAATGTGGAATGTAATGGAATGGAAAGTGGAATGGAGTGTGGAATGGATTATGGAATTGAATGGAATGGAATGTGGAATGGAATGGAACGGAATTTGGAAAGGAATGGAATGGAATGTGGAATGGAATTCAAAGGAATGTGGAATGAATTTGAAAGGAATGGAATGGAATGTGGAATGGAATTTGGAATGGAATGTGGAATGGATTGTGCAATGGAATAGAATGTGGAATGGATTGTGGAATGGAATGGAAAGGAATGGAATGTGGAATGAAATGGAATGGTATGTGGAATGCAATGGAATGGAATGTGGAATTGACTAGAATTGAATGTGTAATGTAATGGACTGGAATGTGGAATGGCATGTGGAATGGAATGTGGAATGGAATGTGGAATGGAATGGAATCGAATGGAATGTAGAAAGGAATGGAATGGAATGGAATGAAGAATGAATTGTGGAAAGGAATGTGCAATGGAATGGAATGTAGGATTCAGGGGAATGGAATGGAATATGGAATGGAATGAAATGGAATTTGGAATTGATTGGAATTGAATGTGGAATGGAAAGGAAAGGAAAGTGGAATGGAATGGAATGGAATGTGGAATGGAATTGAAATGAATGTGGAAAGAAATTGAATGGAATGGAATGGAATGTGGAATGTAATTTGGAATGGAATGGAATTGATTGTGGAATGGATTGTGGAATGGAAAGGAAAGGAATGGAATGTGGAATGAAATGGAATGGAATGTGGAATGGAATGGAATGGAATGTGGAATGGAATGGAATGGAATGTGGAATTGACTAGAATTGAATGTGTAATGTAATGGAACGGAAGGTGGAATGGCATGTGGAATGGAATGTGGAATGGAATGTGGAATGGAATGGAATGGAATTTAGAATGGAATGGATAGGATTGGAATGAAGAATGGAATGTGGAAAGGAATGTGGAATGGAATGGAATGTAGAATTCAGTGGAATGGAATGTAATATGGAATGGAATGAAATGGAATTTGGAATTGAATGGAATTGAATGTGGAATGGAATGGAATGGAAAGTGGAATGGATTGTGGAATGGAATGTGGAAAGGAATGTGGAATGGAATACGGAATGGAATGGAATGAAATGTGGAATGGAATGGAATAGAATGGAATGTGGAAAGGATTGTGGAATGGAATTGAATGGAAGGGAATGTGGAATGGAAAGTGGAATGCAATGGAGTGGAATGAGAAATGGAATGTTGAATGAAATGGAATGTGGAATGGAATTGAATGGAAAGGAATGAGGAATGGAATGGAATGGAGTGGAATATGGAATGGAATGTGGAATGGAATGAATGGATTGTGGAATGGAATGGAATGTATCGTGGAATGGAACAGGGAATGGCACGTGGAAAGCAATGGAAAGGAATGTCTAATGGAATATGGAATGGAATTGAATGGAATGTGGTTTGGAATGATAAATTGAATGGATTGGAATGTGGAATGGAATGTGGAACTGAATGGATTGGAATGTGCAATGGAAAGTGCAATGGAATGGAATGGAATGTGGATTGGAAGGGAATTGAATGTAGAATGGAATGGAATGGAATGGAATGCGGAATGGCATGGAATGGAACATGGAACAGAATGGATTGGAGCTTGGAATGAAAAGTGGAATGGAATGAAATGGAAAGTGTATTGGAAGGGAATTGAATATGGAATGGAATGGAATGGAATGGAAAACAGAATGGCATGGAATGGAATGTGGAATGCAATGGAATGGAATCTAAATTGGAATAAAATGGAATGTAATGTGGAATGGAATGTGGAACGGAATTGCATGGAATGGAAAGAGGAATAGAATGCAATGGAATGCGGAATGGAATCGAATGGAATATGGAATGGAATGGAATGAAATGTGGAATGGAATGTGGAATGGAAACTGGAATGGAATGGAATGGGGAATGGAAAGTGGAATGGAATGGAATAGAATGTGGAAAGGAATGAAATGGATTGTGAAATGGAATGGAATGCAAAGGAATGGAATGTGGATTGGAATGGAATGGAAAGCTGAATGGAAAGGAATGGAATATGGAATGGAATGGAATGGAATGTGGAATAGAATGGAATGGAATGGAATGGAATTGAATGGAATGCAATAGAAGGTGGAATGGAATGGAAATTAATGTGGAATTGAATGGAGTGAAACGTTGAATGAAATTTGGAATGGAAGGGGATGGAATGCTTAATTCAATGTGGAATGGAATCGATCGGAATGGAATGTGGAATGGAATGGAATATAATGGAATATGGAACAGAATGGAATTGATTGTGGAATGGAAAGGAATGGAATGTTGGATGGAATGAAGAAGGCAATTGAATGGGATGTGGAATGGCAAGTTGAATCCAATGGAATGGAATGTGGAATGGAATAGAATGGAATGTGGAATGGAATGTGGAATGGAATGAAATGTGGAATGGAATGGAATGGAATGGAATGTGGAAAGGTATGAAATGAAATGTGGAATGAAATTGACTGGATTGTGGAATAAAATGGAGAGGAATGTGGAATGAAATTGAGTGGAATGGAATGGAATGTGGAATGGAATGTGGAATGAAATTGGAAAGGAATGTTGAATGGACTGTGGAATGGAATGGAATGGAATGTGGCATGCAATGTGGAATGGAAAGGAATGGAATGTGGAATGGAATGTGGAATGGAACGGAATGGAATGTAAAATGGAATATGCAATGGAATGGAATTTAATGTGGAATGGAATGTGGAAAGGAACGTGGAATGCAAAGGAATGGAATGTGGAACAGAACGTGGAATGGAAGTGAGGGGAACGTGGAATGCAACTCAGAATGGAATGGAATGGATGTTTGAGTGCAATGTGGAATGGAATGTGAAATGGAACGTGGAGTAGAACGTGGAATGGATTGGAATGGAACGTGGAAAGAAATGTGGAATGGAATGTGGTATGGAATGTGGAATGGAAAGTGGAAAGGAATGTGGAATTTAATGTGGAAGGGAATGTGGAATGGAATGCAATGGCATGTGGAATGGAAAGGAATGTAACATGGAATGGAACGTGGACTGTAACTTGGACTGGAATGGAACGGAATGTAGAATGTAATAGGGAATGCAATTGAATGGAATGGAATGGAATGTGGAATGAAATTGAATGGAATGTGGAATGGAAAATGGAATGGTAAGTGGAATGGAATGGAATGGAATGGAATGTGGAATGGAATGTTCAAGTAATGGAATGGAATGTTGAATAGATTGTTGAATGGAATGGAACGGAAAGTGGAATGGAATGTGGAGTGGAATGGTATGTAATGTGGAATGGAATTGAATGGACTGGAATGTGAAAAGGAATGTGAAGTATTGTAGTATGGAATATGGAATGGAATGGGATGCAATGTGGAATGGAATTTGAAATGGAATGAGAAATTTATTGGAATGTAATGTGGAATGGAATGTGGAATAGAATGGATTGGAATGTGGTAAGGAATGTGCAATGGAATGGAATGGAACGTGGAATGGAATGTGAAATGGAATGTGAAAAGGAATGGAATAGATAGTGTAATGGAGTGGAATGGAATGTGGAATGGAATGGAATGTGGAATGGAATGGAAAGTTGAAAGGAATGTGGAATGGAATGGATTGGAAAGTTGAAAGGAATGTGGAATGGAATGTGGAATGGAATGGAATGGGATGTGGAATGGAATGGAATGGAATGTGGAATGGAATCTGGAACAGAATGTGGAATGGAATTGAATGGAATGTGGCATGGAATGTGGAATGGAATGTGGCATGGAATGTGGAATGGAATGGAATGGAATGTGGAATGCAATGTGAAATGGAAGATGGAATGGAATGGAATGAAATGTAGAATGTAAAGGAATGGAATGTAGAATGTATATGGAATGGAATGGAATGGAATGTGAAATGGAATGTGGAATGCAATGCGGAATGGAATAGAATGGAATGTGGAATGGAACGTAGAATAGAACATGAAATGGAACGTGGAATGGAATGGGTGGTGGAATGTGGAATGAAATAAAAAGGGATGTGGAATGCAATGTGGAATGCAAAGGAATAGAAGGAGGAATGGAATGGAATGGAATGCAGAGCGGAAAGTAATGTAAAGTGAAATGGAATTCAATGCTACGGAATTTGGAAAGGAGTGGAATGGAATGGAATAGAAAGTGGAATGTAATTCAATGCAATGGAATTTGGAAAGGAGTCGAATGTAATATAATTGAATGGAATGTGGAATGGAATGGAATGGAACTTGGAATGGAATGCAATTGAATGTACACTGGAATGAAATGCAACGTGGAATGGATTGGAATGCAACGTGGAATGGAATTGAATGGAATGGAATGGAAAGAGGAATGGAATGGAATGGAATGTGGAATGCAATGGAATGCAGTGGAACGTAGAATGGAATGGATTGGAATGTGGAATACAATGGAAAGCAATGTGGAATGGAAAAAGGAATGCAATGGAATGCAATGTGGAATGGAATAGGGAATGGAATGTGGAATGGAATGGAATGGAATGTGGAACGTTATGGGGAAAGCAATGTGGAATAGAACGGAATGTAATGTGGAATGGAATGTGGAATGGAAAGTACAATGGAATGGAATGGAATGTGGAATGGAATGTGGAATGGAATGGAATGGAACGTGGAATGGAAAGTGGAATGGAAAGTGAAAAGGAAAGTGGAATGGAACGTGGAATGTAATGGAATGGAATGCAATGTGGAATGGCAGGTAAAGGAATGTGGAACGGTATGTGGAATGGAATGGAATGCTATGGAATGGGGAATGGAATTGAATGGAATATGATATTGAAAAAACGGAATGTGGAATTGAATGTTATGGTATGGAATGTGGAATGGAATGGAAAGGTCTGGAATGTGGAATGGAATGGAATGGAATGGAATGGAATGTGGGACAGAATGGAATGGAATGTGGAATTTAATCGAATGGAATGTGGAATGAAATGGACTGGAATGTGGAATGGAATGCGGAATGGAATGCAAAGGAATGTGGAATGGATTTCAATGCAATGTGGAATGCATCGGAACGCTATGTGGAATGGAAAGGAATGTGCAGTGGAATTGAATGTGGAATGGAGAGGAATGGAATGCAATGTGGAATGGAATGGAATGGAATGTGGAATGGAAGTTGGAATGTAATGGATAGTGGATTGGAATGTGGAATGGAATGTGGAATTGAATGGAAAGGAATGGAATGCGGATTGGAATGGAATGGAATATGGAATGGAATGGAATGTGGAATAGAATGGAATGGAATGTGCAATGGAATGCGGAACGGAAAGGAATGGACAGTGTAATGTGGAATGTAATGGATGTTGGAATGGAATGTGGAATAGAATGGAATCGATTATGGAATGGAATGTGAAATGGAATGGAATGGAATGTGGAATGCAACGTGGAATGCAACGAAATGGAAAGTGGAATGGAATGTGGAATAGATTTGAATGGAATGCAATGTGGAATGGAAAATAATGGAATGTGGAATGGAATGGAATGGAAAGCAATGTGGAATGGAATGGAATGGAATGAAATGTGGAATGGAATGGAATGGAATACGGAATTTAATGGAATGGAATGGAATTTGGTATGGAAAGGAAATGAATTTGGACTGGAATGAAAAGGAATGCGGGATGGAATGGAATGGAATGTGGAGTGGAATTTCGAAATGAATGGAAAGGTGTGGAATGGAATGGAATGTGCAATGGAAAGGAATATGGAATGGAATGGAATGTGTAATCGAATGGAATGTGGCATGGAATGGAATGTTGAGTGGAATGGAATGGAACGTGGAATGGAATGGGAAGGAAACGAATTGAAAGGAGAATTGAATGGAATGGAATGCAATGTGCAATTGAATGGAATGTAAAGGGGAAGGGAATGGAATGGAATGTGGAATGGAATGGAATGGAATGCAACATGGAATAGAATGGAATGGAATGCAATGTGGAATAGAAAGGAAAGGAATGTGGAATGGAATGGAATGAGGAATGGAATGGAAAGTGAAATGGAACGGAATGGAATCTGGAATTAAAAGTAATGGAATGTGGAATGGAAAGTGCAATGGAATGGTATGAAATGGAATGGAATGTGGAATGGTATGTAATGCAATGCAATGTGGAAAGGAATGCAAAGTAATGTGGAATGGAATGGAATGGAATTTGGAATGGAATGGAATGCAATGAAATATGGAATACAACTGAATGGATTGGAAGTTGCAATGCAGAGTGGAATGGAATGGAACGGAACGTGGAATGGAATGTGGCAAGGAATGGAATGGAATGGAATATGGAATGGAATGGAATGGAATGTGGAATGGAATCGAATTGAATGAGGAATGGAATGGAGTAGAATGTTGATTGGAATGTGGAATGGAATGCAAAGGAATGTGGAATGGATTGGAACGCAATGTGGAATGGAATGGAATGGAATGTGGCATGGAATGTGGAATGGATTGGAATGGAATGGAATGTGGAATGGAATGGAATTGAATGTGGAATGGAATGTGGAATGGAAAGGAATGGACTGTGGAATGGAATTTGTATTGGAATGTATGGCGGGTTGGAGTGTGGTATGGAATGTGGAATGGAATGGAATGGAATATGGAAGGGAGTGGAATGGAATGGAATGGAAAGTGGAATGGAATTTAATGGAATGTGGAATTTCATGAAATGGAATGTGGAATGGAATGTGGAATGTAATGGAATGGAATGTGTAAAGGAATGTAGAATGGAACGAAATGGAATGTCGAATGGAATGTGGAATGGAATAGAATGTGGAATGGAATTTGTAATGGATGGAATGGAAAGGAAAGTGGAATGGAATGGAATGTGGAATGGAATGGAGTGGAATGGAATGTGGAATGGAATGGAATGAAATGTATAATGGAATGAAATGAAATGTAGAATGAAATGGAATGTGGAATGGAATGGAATGGAATGTTGAAAGGAATGGAATGGAATATGGAATGGAAAGTGAAATGGAATGGAATGGAATGACATGGAAAGGGGAATGCAATGGAACGGAGTGGAAAGTAGAATGGTATGGAATGAGGAATGGAATGAAATGAAATGTAGAATGAAATGGAATGTGGAATGGAATGGAATGGAATGTTGAAAGGAATGGAATGGAATATGGAATGGAAAGTGAAATGGAATGGAATGGAATGACATGGAAAGGGGAATGCAATGGAACGGAGTGGAAAGTAGAATGGTATGGAATGTGGAATGGAATGAAATGAAATGTAGAATGAAATGGAATGTGGAATGGAATGGAATGGAATGTTGAAAGGAATGGAATGGAATATGGAATGGAAAGTGAAATGGAATGGAATGGAATGACATGGAAAGGGGAATGCAATGGAACGGAGTGGAAAGTAGAATAGTATGGAATGTGGAATGGAATGGAATGGAATTGAATGTGGAATTGAATGGAATAGAATGGAATGGAATGTAGAATGGAATGGAATGGAATGGAATGGAATGGAATGGAATGGAATGGAATGTGGAATGGAACGTGGAATGCAACATGGAATGGAACGTGGAATGGAACGTCGAACAGAACGTGAAATGGAAAGCGGAATGGAATGTGGAATGGAATGGAATTAAAAGTTTAACGGAATGAAATCGAATGGAATGTGGAATGGAATGTAGAATGGAATAAAATGGAATGTGGAATCGAATGTGGAATGGAATGGAATGCGATGTGGAATGGATTGTGGAATGGAGCACATCACGTAATGTAATGGAATGGAATGTGGAATGCAAAAGAATGGAATGTGGAATGGAATTTGGAATGGAACGGAATGGAATGTGGAATGGAACGTGGAACGGAATGTAGTGTAATGTGGAAATAAACGGAATGGAATATGGATAGGAACGGAATGAATTTCGGAACGAAATGGAATTGAATGTGGAATGGAATGGAACGAAATGTGGTATTCAATGGAAAGTATCGTGAAAGGAACGTGCAATGGAACGTGGAATGGAATGGAATGGATTGCGGAATAGAAGGGAATGTGATGTGGAATCGAATTTGGAGTAGAATGGAAAGGAATGTTTAATGGAATGCAATGTAATGTAGAACTGAATGGAATAGAACGTGGAATGGAATGGAATGGAAAGTGGAATGCAAAGTCGAATGGAATGTCAAATGGAAAGTGCAATAAAATGGAAAGGAATGTGGAATGGAACGGAATGGAATGTGGAATACAAAGGAATTGAATGGATTGTGGAATGGAATGTGGAATGGAAAGGAATGGAATGTTGAATGGAACAGAATGGAATGTGGAAGGAAATGGAATGGAATGGAATATCGAACGAAATGGAACGTGGAATGGAATGGAAGGGAATGTGGATTGGAATTCAATGCAAGGAGGAATGGAAAAGATTGGAATGAAACGGAATATGAAATGGAATGTGTAATGGAATGTCAAAAGGAATGTGGAATGGAATAAATTGGAACGTGGAATGGAAAGTAGTGGAACGTGGAGTGCAATGCAGTGGAACGAGTAATGCAACGTGGAATGGAATGCGGAATGGAACGTGGCATGGAATGAAATGGAATGTGAAATGGAATGTGGAGTGGAAAGGAATGGAAGATGGAATGGAACGTAGAATGTAATGGAATGGATTGGGGAATGCAATGGAATGGGACATGGAATGGAATGGAATGAAACGTGCAATGGAATGTGGAATGGAACGTGGAGTGCAATGTGGAAAGGAATGTGGAATGGAAAGGAATGGAACATGGAATGAAATGGAATGGAATGTGGAATGGAATATGGAATGCAACGTGGAATGGAACGTGGCGTGGAACGTGGAATGGAACATGCATTGGAAAGTGGAATGGAACGTGGAATGGAATGTGGATTGGAACATGGAATGGAATGTGGTCTGGAATGGGATTGAATGTGGAAAGGAATGTGGAATGGAATGGAATGGATTTTGGAATGGAATGTAATGGAAAATGGAGTGGAATCGAATCGAAAGTGGAATGTAATAGAATGGAATGGGATGACATGTGAAATGGAAAGTGGAATGGAATGTGAAATGGAATGTGGAGTGGGATGTGGAGTGGGATGTGGAATGGAATGTACTAGAACGTGTAATGCTAAGGAATGGAAAGTGGAAATGAATGGAATGGGATGTGGAATGGAACGTGGAATGGAACGTGGAATGGAACGTAGAATGGAACGTGGAAAGGAAAGGAATTCAGTGTGGAATGGAATAGAATGGAAAGATGAATGGAAAGTGGAATGTGATGCAATGGAATGAGGAATGGAACGTAGATTGGAATGGAATGGAAAGTGGAATGAAATGAAATGTAACGTGCAATGGAAAGGAATGGAATGTGTAATGGAAAGGAATGGAATGTGGAATGCAATGGAATAGTACGGAATGTGGAATGGAATGGAATGGAATGGAACGTGGAATGGAATGAGTTGGAATATGGAATGGAATGGGATGGAATTGGA
Source organism: Pongo abelii (assembly GCF_028885655.2). Taxonomy (NCBI): domain Eukaryota; kingdom Metazoa; phylum Chordata; class Mammalia; order Primates; family Hominidae; genus Pongo; species Pongo abelii. Next base: position 11,086,310 of record NC_085929.1, on the reverse strand, counting down.
TGGAAAGTGGAATGGAATGGAATGGAATGTGGAATGGAATGGAAAGGAATTTGGAACGGAATGAAATGGAACGTGGAATAGAAAGTGGAATGGAATGTGGAATGGAATGTGCAATGGAATGAAATGGAACGAGGAATGTAATGGAATGGAATGTGGAATAGAAAGGAATGGAATGGAAAGCGGAATGGAATGGAATGGAATATGGAATACAATGGAATGGAAAGGAATGCAGAATTGAATGGAATGGAATGTGGTATGGAAGGGAATAGTATATGGAATGGAATGGAATGGAATGTCGACGAGAATGTGGAATGGAATGTGGAATAGAATGAGGAATGTAATTGAATGGAATGTGCAATGGAATGGAATGGAATGTTCAATGGAATGGAATGGAATGTGTAAAAGAATTGAATGGAATGGAATGTGGAATATAATGAAATGGAATAGAAAGGAATGCGGAATCGAATAGAATGCAAAGTGGAATGCAATGTAATGGAATGGAATGTGAAATTGAAAGGAATGGAATGTGGAATAGAATGTGCAATGGAATGGAATGGAAAGTGGAATAGAATGTGGAAAGGAATGTGGAATGGAATCTGGAATGTAACTGAATGGAAAGTGGAACACAATGTAGTGGAATGGAATGTGGAATATAATGGAATGCAATGGAATGGAATGCGGAAAGGAACGGAATGGAATGTGCAATGGAATGTACACTGGAATGTGGAATGGAATGTGGAATGGAATCTGGAATGGAAAGGAATGTAATGTGGAATGGAATGTGGAATGGAATGCGGAATGTAGAGCGGAATGGAATGGAATGGAATGTGGAATGGAACGTGGATTGGAATGGAATGGAACGTGGAGTGTAACGTGGAATGGAACGTGGAATGGAATGAAATGTGGAATGGAATGGAATGGAATGTGGAATGGAATGTGAAATGGAATGTGGAATGGAATGTTGAATGGAATGTTGAATGGATTGGAAACGAATATGGAATGGAATGTGTAATGGAATCTGGAATGGAATGTGGAATTGAATGTGGAAGAGATGGTGGAAAGGAATGAGGAATGGAATGGAAAGGAAAGTGGAATGGAATGTGGAATAGAATTTGTAGTGGAACCTGGAATGGAAAGGAATGGAATGTGGAAAGGAATGTGGAATGGAATGGAATGGAATCTGTAATAGAATGGAATGGAATGGAATGTGCAGTGGAATTGAATGGAATTGAATGGAATGCGGAATCAAATAGAATGGAATGTGGAATGCAATGTAATCAAACGGAATGTGAAATAAATTCGAATGGAATGTGGAATGGAGTGGAATGGAATGTGGAAAGGAATGGAAAGGAAAGTGGAATTGAATGGAAGGAAATGGAATGTAGAATGGAATGTGGAATGGAATGTGAAATGTGATGGAATGTAATGTGGAATGAAAAAAATGGAATGTGGAATGGAATGGAATGGAATGTGAAAAGGAATGGAACGTGGAATGGAATGGAGGGGAATGTGGATTGGAATGGAACGGAATGTGTAATGGAATCGAAAGGAATGGAATGGAAAGTGAATTGGAATGTGGAATGAACTCTGGAATGGAATGTGGAATGGAATGTGGAATGGAAAGCAGAATGGAATGAATTGGAACGTGGAATGGAATGGAATGGATTGTGGAATGGAATGGAATGGAAAGTGAAATGGAATAGGGAATGGAATCGGGAATGGAATGTGGAATGCAATGGAATGGAAGGTGAAATGCAATGTGAAATGGAATGGAATGCAATGTGGAATGGAAGGTGGAATTGAATGTGGAATGGAACGTGGAATGGAACGTGTAATGGAATGGAACGGAATGTGGAATGGAATGTTGAATGTATTGGAATGGAATGTGGAATGGAATGTGGAGTCTAATTGAATGGAATGTGGAATGGAATGTGGACAGGAATGAAATGCAATGTGGAATGGAATGTAGAGTGGAAAGTGTAATGGAAAGTGGAATGGTATGTGGAATGAAATGTGGAAAGCAATGCAATTGAATGTGGAATGGAATGTGGAATGGAATGGAATGGAAAGTGGAAGGCAATGGAATGGAATGTGAAATGCAATGTGGAATGGACTGTTAAATGAATGTGGAATGGAATGTGTAATGGAATGGAATGGAATGGAATGGAATGAAATGTGGAATGGAATGGAAGGGAATGTGGAATACACTGTAGAATGGGAAGTGGAATAGAATGTGGAATGGAAGAGAATGGAAAGTGGAATGGAATGTGTAATAGTGTGTGGAAAGGAATGTGGAATCGAATGAAATGGAATGTGGAATGGATCGTGAAATGTAACGTGAAATGGAATGGAATGGAATGTGGAATGTCTTGTGGAATGGAATGTGGAATAGAATGTGTAATGGAATGGAATGGAATGCGGAATGGAATGTGGAATGGAGTGTGGAGTGGAATGTGTAATGGAACGGAGTGGAATGTGGAATCGAATGTAGAAGGCAAAGTGAAATAGAAAATAATGGAATGCGGAATAGAACGTGGAATGAAGTGGGATGGAACATGGAAGGGAACGTGGAATGGAACTTGTATTGGAATAGAATGGAATGTGGAATAGAATGTGGAAAGGAACGTGGAAAGGAATGAAATGGAATATGGAATGGAATGTGGAATGGAATGGAATGTGCAATGCAGTGAAATGGAATGTGAAAAGGAATGTGGAATGGAATGTGGAATGGAATGGAATGTGGAATGCAATGTGGAATGGAATGGAATGTAATGTGGAACAGAATGTGGAATGGAATGGAACGGAATGTGGAATGGAATGTGGAATGGAATTTGGAATGGAACATGGAATGGAATTGAATGAAACGTAGAATGGAATGTAGAATGGAACTTGGAATGGAAGGTGGAATGGAATGTGGAATGGAATGTAATGGAATGTGGAATAAAACGTGCAATTGAAGGGAATGGAATGTGGAATGGAACATGGAATGGAAGGAAATGGAATGCAATGGAATGTGTAAAGAAATGTGGAAAGGAATGGAATGCAATGTGGAATGGAACGTGGAATTGAATGGAATGGAACGTGGAATGGATAGTGGAATGTAATGCGGAATGGAATGGAATTTGGAATGGAATGTGGAATGGAATGGAATGTGGAATGGAATGTGGAATGTAATGGAATGGTATGTGGAATGGAATGTGGAATGGAAGGTGGAATGGAATGGATTGGAATGTGGAATGGAATGGAATGTGAAATGGAATGGAACGTAGTGGAATGTAGAATGGAATGGAATGGAATGCTATGGAATGCGAAATATAATGGAATGGAATATGGAATGGAAAGCGGAAGGAGTGTTAAATGTAATGGAATGTGGAATGCAACATGGAGTGGAATGCAATGTGGAATGTAATGGAATGGAATGTATAAATGGAATAGTATGGAATGTGGATATAAATATGGACCGGAATGGGATGCAAAGTGGAACGGAATGTGGAATGGAATGGAATGGAACGTGGAATGGAACGTGGAATGGAACGTGGAATGGAATGTGGAATGGAATGGTATGGAATCTTTAATTGAAGGGAATGGAATATGGAATACAATGTGGAATGGAATGGAATGGAAAGGAAAGGAATAGGGAAGGCAATGGAATGGAATTTGGAGTGGAAAGGAATGGAACGTGGAATGGAACGCAGAATGAAACGTGTAATTCAACGTGGAATGTAAAGTGCAACGGAATGGAATGGATTGTTGAATGGAAGGAAATGGAACATGGAATGGAAAGTGGAATGGAATGGGATGGAATGTGGAAAGGAATGGAATGGATTGTGGAAAGGAATGGAATGGAATGTGGAATGGAATGGAATATAGCGGAATGTAGAATGGAATGGAATGGAATGCTATGGAATGCGAAATATAATGGAATGGAATATGGAATGGAAAGCGGAATGGAGTGTTAAATGTAATGGAATGTGGAATGCAACATGGAGTGGAATGCAATGTGGAATGTAATGGAATGGAATGTATAAATGGAATGGTATGGAATGTGGATATGAATATGGACCGGAATGGGATGCAAAGTGGAACGGAATGTGGAATGCAATGGAATGGAACGTGGAATGGAACGTGGAATGGAACGTGGAATGGAATTTGGAATGGAATGGTATGGAATCTTTAATTGAAGGGAATGGAATATGGAATACAATGTGGAATGGAATGGAATGGAAAGGAAAGGAATAGGGAAGGCAATGGAATGGAATTTGGAGTGGAAATGAATGGAACGTGGAATGGAACGCAGAACGAAACGTGTAATTCAACGTGGAATGGAAAGTGCAATGGAATGGAATGGATTGTTGAATGGAAGGAAATGGAACTTGGAATGGAAAGTGGAATGGAATGGGATGGAATGTGGAAAGGAATGGAATGGATTGTGGAAAGGAATGGAATGGAATGTGGAATGGAATGGAATATAGCGGAATGTAGAATGGAATGGAATGGAATGCTGTGGAATCCGAAATATAATGGAATGGAATGTGGAATGGAATGTGGAATTGATTGGAAAGGAATGTAGAATGGAATGGAAATTGGAATGGAATGTGGAATGGAAAGTGGAATGTAATGGAAAGGAATGTGTAATGGAATGGCATGGAATGTGGTCAGGAATGTGCAAAGGAATGTGGAATGGAATGGAATAGAATGTTGAAAGGAAAGTGGAATGCAATGGAATGGAAAGTTGAACGGAATGTGTACTGGAATGTGAAGTGGAATGGAATGGAATGTGGAATGGATTGGAATGGAATGGTATGGAATGTGGAATGGAATGGAATGGAATGGTATGGAATGTGGAATGGAATGGAATGGAATATGGAATTGAATGTGGAATGGAATGGATTGGAATGAGGAAGAGATTCTGGAATGCAATGGAATGGAATGCAGAATGGAATGGATTGGAATGGAATGTGGAATGGAAAGGAACGGAATGTGGAATTGAATGTGCAATGGATTTTAATAGAATCTGGAACACTATGAGGAATGCAATGGAATGGAATGTGGAAAACAATGGAATGGAATGGAATGAGGAATGGAACATGGAATGAAATAGAATGGAAGGTGGAATAGAAAGTGGAATGGAAAGTGGAATGGAATGTGGAAAGGAATGGAATGGAATGTGGAATGGAATGTGGGATGGAATATGGGATGGAATGTGGAAAGGACTTTAATGGAGTGTCGAATGGAAAGTGGAATGGAATGTTGAATCGTTTGTGGAATGGAATATGGAATGGAATGGAATAGAAGGTGAAATGGACTGTGGAAGGGAGTGTGGAACGGAACTTGGAATGGAATGCAATGGAATGTCGAATGGAACGTGGAATGGAATGGAAATGAACATGGAATGGAACTTGGAAAGGAACGTAAAATGGAACATGGAATGGAATGTTGAATGGAGCGTGGAAAGGAATTTGGAATGGAATGTGGAATGAAACGTGGAATGGAATGGAATGGAAGGTGGAATGGAACGTTGAATGCAATGGAATGGAAGGTGGAACGGAATGTGGAATGTAATGTGGAATGGAACGTGGAATGGAACGTGTAAAGGAATGGAATGGAACGTGGAAAGGAATGTGAAACGGAATTTGAAATGGAACGTGTAATCTACTGTGGAATGTAATGGGGAAGGGAAAGGAATGGAATGTGGAAAGGAATGTGGAATGGAAAGTGGAATGGAATGGAATGGAATCTGGAATGGAATGGAATGTGGAATGAAATAGAATGGAAAGTGGAATGGAAAGAAAAGGAATGCGGAATGGAATGGTAAATTATGGAATGTGGAATGGAATGGAATGGAATGGAAAGAGGAATGGAAAGGAATGGAATGGAAAGTTCAATGGAATGGAAAGTAGTGGAATAGAATGGAATGTGGAATGGAATGTGAAATTTAATGGAATGGGACGTGGAAGGGAATGGAATGCAATGTGGAACGGTATGGAATGGAATGGAATGGAAGGTGGAATGGAATGTGAAATGGAATGTGGAATGGAACGTGGAATGGAGTGGAATGGAACGTGGAATGGAATGGAATGTAAAGTTGAATGCAACGTGGCATGGAAAGTGGAATGGAACGTCGACTGGAACGTATAATGGAAAGGAATGGAATGTGGAAGAGAATGGAATGGAATGAGGAATGGAATGGAATGGAATGTAAAACGGAATGGAATGGAATATGGAATGGAATGTGGAATGGAATGTGGAATGGAAAGTGTAATGGAATGTGGAATGGTATGTGGTTTGGAATGGAATGGAATTTGGAATGGAAAGCAATGGAATGAGGAATGTAATGTGGACTGGAATGCAAAGGAATGTGGAACGGAATGTGGAATGGAATGGAATGGAATGCGGAATGGAATGTCGAATGGAATGTGTAATGGAATGTGGAAAGGAATGCAATGGAATGTGGAATGCAAAGTTCAATGGAATTTGTTATGGAATGGAAAGGAATGTGGAATGGAATGTGGAGTGGAATGAAATGGAATATGGATTTGGATGCAATGGAATTTGGAATGGAATGTGGAATGGAATGCAATGGAATGCGGAATGGAGTGTGGAATGGAATTTGGAATGGAAAAGAAAGTAAAGTGGAATGGAATGTGGAATGGAAACTGCAATGGAAATTGGAATGGAATGGAAAGTATTGTTGAATGAAACATGGAATATAATGGAATTGAACATGGAATGGAATGTGGAAATTAGCTTTTAACGGAATGTGGAATGGAATGTGGAATGTAATGGAATGGAATGTGGAATGTAATGGAATGGAATGTGGAATGGAATGTGAAATGGAATGGGGAAAGGAATGGAATGGAATGTGGAATGGAATGTGGTATGTAATGCAATGGAATGTGGAATGGAATGGAATGAAATTTGGTATGGAATGTGGAATGCAAAGTGGAATGGAATGTGGAATGGAATGGCATGGAATGTAGAAGGGAATGTGGAATTGAATGTGGAATAGAACGGAATATATAGTGGAATGTAATGTGGAATGCAATGTTGAAAAAAAGTGGAATGGATTGGAATGGAATGTGGAATTTAAAGTGGAAAGTAATGCAATGAAATGTGGAGGGGAACGTGTAATGCTATGTGGAATAAAATAGAATGGAATGTTCAATGGAATGGAATGGAATGTGGAATGGAAAGTGGAACGGAATGTGGAATGAAATGTGGAAAGTAATGGAAAGGAATGTGGAAAGAAATGTGGAATAGTATCTGGAATCAAACGTGGAATGGAATGGAATGGAATGTAGAATGGTATGGAATGGAATGTGGAACTGAATGTGGAATACAATGTGGAATTGAATGTGGAACTGAATGGAATTGAATGTGGAATGGAATGGAATGAAAAGTGGAAAGGATTGTGGAATGGAATGCAATGGAATGTGGAATGGAATGGAATGGAAAGTGGAAAGGATTGTGGAATGGAATGCAATGGAATGTGGAATGGAACGGAATGGAAAGTGGAATGGAATGTGCAATGGAACGGAATGGAATGTGGAATGGAATCTAGAATGGAATGTGGAGTCGAAAGTGGAATGGAATTCAATAGATTGTGAAATAGAATGGAATGGAATGGTATCGAATGTGGAATGGAATGGTATGGAATGTGGAATGGAATTTGGGATGGAATGGAATGGACCATGGAATGGAATGTGGAATGGAATGTGGAATGGAATGGAATGGAATGTGGCATGCAATGTAGAATGGAATGTTTAATGGAATGGAATGGAATGTGGAATGGAATGTGAAATGGAATCAAACGGAATGTCAAATGGAATGTGGAATAGAATATGAATGAAATGGAATGTGGAATGGAATGTGCAGTTGAATGAGGAATGGAATGTGGAATGTACCGGGGAATGGAACGTGGAATAAAATGGAATGGAAAGTTTAATGGAATGTGGAATGAAATGGAATGAAATGTCGAATGGATTGTTTAATGCAATGTGGAATGCAATGGAGTGGAAAGTGGAATGTAATTTGGAATCGAATGGAGTGGAATACGGAATGGAATGTTGAATGGAATGTGCAACTCAATGTGGAATGGAATGGAATGGAATGTGGAATGAAATGTGGAATGGAATGTGAAATGGAAAGGAATGGAATGTGGAATGGAATGTGGAATGGAACGGAATGGAATGTGGAATAGAATGTGGAATGGAATGTGGAAAGGAAAGTAGAAAGTAATAGAATAGAATGTGGAATGAAACGAGGAATAGAATGGAACGGAAGGTCTAATGGAACGTGGATTGGAAGGTGGAATGGAACGTGTGATGGAATGTGGAATGGAATGAAATTTGGAACGGAATGTGGAATTGAATGGAATGGAATGTGGAATGAAATGAGGAATGCAACGGAATGGAATGTGGAATGGAATGTGGAATGCAATGGAATGGAATGTAGAATAGAATGGAGTGGAATGGAATGGAATGCTGAATGTAATGGAGTGGAATGTGGAATGCAATTCAATGGAATGAAATGTGGAATTGAATGGAATGGAATGTGGAATGGAATGGAATGGAATGTGGAATGGAATGTGGAATGGAATTTGGAAAGGAAAGGAATGGAATGTTGAATGGAATGGAATGGAATGTGGAATAGAATGGAATGGAATGGAATAAGGAATGGAATGTGGAATGGAATGTATTGTGGAATGGAATGTGGAATGGAATGCAATGGAAGGTGGAAAGGAATGGAATGAAAGGTGGAATGGAATAGAATATGGATTGGAATGGAAGAGAAAGTGGAATGGAATGGAAAGTGAAGTGTAACGTGGACTGGAATGTGAAATGTAATGTGGAATGAAATGTGGACTGGAATGAGGAATGGAGTGAAATGAAACATGGAAAGGAATGGAATGGAATAGTGTGTAACGTGGAATGGAACGTGGAATGGAAAGTGGAATTGCAGGCGGAATAGAATGGAATGGAATGGGGAATGGATAGTGGAATGGAATGTGGAATGGAACGTGGAATTGAACGTGGAAATCATCGTGGAATGGAATGGAATAGAATTTGGAATGGAATGTGCACTGGAATTTATTATGGAATGGAATGTGGAATAGAATGTGGAGTGGAATGAAATGGAAAATGGAATGGAATGCAATGCAATGTGGAATGTAATGTGGAAAGCAATGTGGAATGGAAAGTGGAATGCAAAGCAATGTAATGTGGAATGGAATGTGGAATGGAAAGTGCAAAGTAAAGTGGAATGGAATGCAAAGGGATGTGGAATGGAACGTGGAATGGAATGGAATGGACGTGGAATTGAGAGTGGAATGTAACGTTTAATGGAACTTGGCATGGAATGTGGAATGGAAGAGAATGGAATGTGGAATGGAGTGAAATGAAATGTGGAATGGAAAGTGAAAAGGAATGTGGAATAGAATGTGGAAAAGAATGTAATGTAATGTGCAATGGAATGTCGAATAGATTGTGGAAGGGAACATGGAATGGGAGTGAATGGAAAGTGGAAAATATTGCGGAATGTAATACAATGGAATGTGAAATGTAACGGTATGGAATGTGGAATGGAACGTGTAACGGAATGGAATGGAAAGTTGAATGGAATGTGGAATGGAATGTGAAAGGAAAGTAATGATTTGTGAAAAGGAATGGAAAGGAATGGTATGGAATGTGGAACGGAATGGAATGGAATGTGGAATTGAACGTGGTAAGGAATGTAGAATGGAACGTGGAAAGGAATGGAATGGATTGTGTAATGGAATGGAATGGAACGTGGAAGGGAAAGGAATGGAATGAGGAAAGGAATGGAATGGAAGGTGGAAGGCAATGTGGGATGGAATTGAATGGAATGTGGAATGAAAAGTGGAATGCAAGGGAATGTGGAATAGAATGTGGAATGCAATGTGGAATGGAATGGACTGGAATGTGGAATGGAATGTGGATTGGAAAAGAATTGAATAGTATGGAATGTGGAAAGGAATGGAATTGAATGTGGAATGGAATGTGGCATGGAATGGAAAGAAACGTGAAATGGAACGTGTAATGGAACGTGGAATGTAATGGAATGAAACCTGAAGTGGAACGTGTAATGGAACGTGAAATGGAACTTGGAATGGAACGAAGAATGGAATGGAAATGAATGTGGATTGGAAGGGAATGGGACGCAGAATGGAATGTGTAATGGAATGAAATGAAACGGAATGGCATGTGGAATGGAATGTAATGGAATGTGGAAAGGAAAGGAATGGAATGTGGAATGGAATGGTATGGAATGTGCAATGGAATGGAATGGAAAGTAATGTTGAATGGAATGGAGTGGAATGTGGAATGAAATGGAATGGAATGTGGTACGGAATGGAATTGAATGTGGAATGGAATGTAATGCAATGTGGAATGGAATGGATTGGAATGAGGAAAGGAATGTGGAATGGAATGCAATGGAATGTGGAATGGAACGGCATGGAAAGTGGAATGTGGAAGGTAATGCAATGGAATGGAATGGAATGTGGAATGCAATGGAAAGAAATGTGGAATGGAGTGGAATGGAAAGGAATGAAATATGGAATGGATTGGAATGGAATCTAATGGAATGTGGAATTGAATGGAATGCAGTGTGGAAAACAATGGAATGGAATGGAATTTCCAATGAAATGGAATGGAACGTGGAATGGAATGTGGAATGGAATGTGGAATGGAATGTGGAACGGAATGGAATGGAATTTGTAACAGAAGGGAAAGGAATGGAACGCGGAATGGAATGTGGAAAGGAATGTGGATTGGAATGGAATGGAATGTGGAATAGAATGGAATGGAATGTGGAACGGAAAGGAATGGAATGGAATGGAATGGAAAGTGAAATAGAATGGGGAATGGAATGTTAAATGGAATGTGGAATGGAATGTAGAACGGAATGTAATGGAACGTGGAATGGAGTGGAATGGAACGTGGAAAGGAATTGAATGGAACGTGGAGTGTAATGGATCGTGGAATGGAATGGAGAAGATCTTGGAATGGAACGTGGAATGGATCATGGAATGGAACGTGGAATGGAATGTGGAAAGGAATGTGGAATGGAATATAAAGGAATGTGGTATGAAATGTGGAATGGAATGGAATGTGAAATTGAATGTGGAATTTAATGCAATGGAATGAGAATGGAATGTGGAATGGAATGGATTGGTATGTGGAATGGAATGGATTGTGGTATGGTATGTTGAATGGAATGTCAAATGGAATGGAAAGGAATGTGGAATGGAATGGAATGGAATGTTGAAAGGAATGGAATGAAATGTAATGTAAAGTGGAATGGAATGTGGAATGGAATGTGGAATGGAAAGGATTGGAATGTGGAATGGAATGTGGAATGGAATGGAATGGATTGTGGAAGGGAATGTGGAAGGCAAAGTGGAATGGAGTGGAATGGAATTTGCAATGGAATGTGGAACTGAAAGTGGAATGGAATGGAATGGAAAGTGGAATGAAACACGGAATGGAATGGAATGGATCTAGGAATGGATAGTGGAATGGAAAGTGGAATGGAATGGAATGGAATGTGGAATGAAATGTGGAATGGAATGTTGAATGGAAGGTAGAAAGCAATTTAGTTGAAAGTGGAATGGAATGTGGAATGGAATGGAATGGAATGTGGAATGGAATGGAATGGAAAGTTTAAAAGGAATGGAATGGCAAGTGGAAAGATATGTGGACTGGAAAGGAATGCACTCTGAAATGGAATGTGGAATGAACTGGAATGGAATTTTCAATGGAATTTTCAATGGATTCTGGAAAGGAACGTGGAATGGAATGTATTGTAATGTGCAATGGAATGTGGAATGGAATGTCGAAAGGAACGTGGAATTGAACGGAATGGAATGTAGAATGGAATGTGTAGTGGAATGTGGAATGGAAAGTGGAATGGAATGGAATGGAATGTCGAATGCCAGGTGGAATGGAATGGAATGGAACGTGGAATGGAATGGAAATGAATGTGGAATGGAAAGTGGAATGGAACGTGGATTGGAATGTGGAATGGAAAGTGGAATGGAATATGGAATATAATGTGGAATTCAAAGGAATGGAATGTGGAGTAGAATGTAGATTGGCATGGAATGGAATCCAGAATGGAATGGAATGTAATAGTACGGACTGTGGAGTGTAATGAAAGGGAACATATAATGGCATGTGGAATGGACCGTGGAATGGAATGTGGAATGGAATGGAATGGAATGTGGAATGGAATGGAATGGAATGTGGAATGGAATGGAATGGAATGTGGAATGGAATGGAATGTGGAATGAAATGGAAAGGAATGAGGAATGGAAAGGAATGGAATGCGGAATGGAATGGAATTTTATGGAATGAGGAATGGAATGGAATGGAATGGAATGGAAGGGAATGTGGAATGGAATGGAATGGAATGGAATGGAATGGAATGGAATGGAATGTGGAATGGAATGGAATGGAATGGAATGTAGAATGGTATGGAATGGAATGTGGAATGGAATGGAATGGAATAGAATGGAATGAGGAATGGAATGGAATGGAATGGAATGGATTGTGGAATGCAATAGAATGGAATGTGGAATTGAAATTGGAACGCAATGGAAAGCAATGTGGAATGGAACGTGCAACGGAATGTAATGGAAATTTGAATGGAACTTAGAATAGAACATGGAATGGAACGTGGAATGGAAAGTGGAATGGAACATGGAATGGAATGGGGAATGGAGTGTGGAATGGAACGTGTAATGGAAAGGAATTGAACGTGAAATGGAACGGGGAATTGAATGGAATGGAATGTGAAAGGGAATGTGGAAAGGAATGTGGAATGGAACGTCGAATGGAACGTGGAATGGAATGGAATGAAACGTGGAATGGAAGTTTGAATGGGATGTGGAATGGAACGTGGAATGGAAAGTGGAATGGAGAGGAATGGAATGTGGAATGGAATGGAATTGAATACGGAATGGAATGCAATATAATGTGGAATGCAAAATGGAATCAAATGGAATGGTATGATTTATAGAATGTGGAATGGAATGGAAAGGATTCCAGTATGGATTGGAATGGAATGAGGAAACGAATGGAATGAATCGTGGAATGGAACGTGGAATGGAACATAAAATGGAACGCAGAATCGAATGTGTAATGCAATTTGGAATGGAATGGAATGGAATGTGCACGGGAATGGAATGGAATGTGCAATGCAATTTGGAATGCAATGGAATGGAATGTGGAATTGAATGGAATGTGGAATGGAATCTGGTATGGAATGTGCAAAGGAATGGAATGTGGAATGGAATGTGGAATTGAGTGGAATGGAATGTGGAATGGAAAGTGTAATCGAAGGTGGAATGAAACATGGAATTCAATGTAATAAAACATGGAATGGAATGTGGAATGGAATGGAATGGTATGTGCAAAAGAATGTAATCTACTGTGGAATGCAACGTGGAATGTAATGGACTGGAATGTGGAATGCAAAGTGGAATGGAATGGAATAGAATGTGGAATAAAATGTGGAATGGAATGGAATGGAATGTAGAAGGGAATGTAGGAAGGAATGTGGAATGTAAAGTAGAATGGAATGGAATGGAATGTGGAATGCAATGTGGAATGGAATGGAATGGAATGTGGAAGGGAATGTGAAATAGATGGTGGAATGGAATGTGTAATGGAGTGGAATGGAATGGAATGTGGAAGGGAATGTGGAATGGAATGTGGAATGGAATGAGGAATGGAAAGGAATGGAATGAGGCCGGGAATGTGGAATGCAAACTGGAATGAAATGTGAAATGGAATGGTATGGAATATGGAATAGAATGTGGAGAGCTATGGAATGGAATGTGGAAAGGAATGTGGTAAGCAATGCAATGGAATGTGGAATGAAATGTAGAATGCAATGGAACGGAATGTGGAATGGAATGTGGAATGGAATGGAATGCAATGAGGAATGGAATGTGGAATGGAATGTGGAATGGAATGTGGAATGGAAGATGGAATGCAATGTGGAATGGAACGTGGAATGGAAGATGGAACGGAATGTAATGGAATGAGGAATGGAAGGTGCAATGGAATGGAAAGGAATGTGGAATAGAATGAAATGTGTATTGGAATGTGGAATGGAATGGAATGTTTAAATAGAATGGAATGGAATGTGCAATGGAATATGGAATGTAATGGAATGCTATGTGGAATGGAATGTGGAATGGAATGGAATGGAATGTGGAATGGAATGTTCAATTGAATGTGGAATGGAATGTAATGGAATGTAGAATGGAATGTGGAATGGAACGTAGAATGGAACGGAATGGAATGTGGAATGGAATATGGAATGGAATGTGGAAGGGAACATTTAATGGAAAGTGGAAATGAACGTGGAATGGAATGGAATGGAAAGTGGAATGGAATGTGGAATGGAATGGAACATGGAATAGAACGTGGAAAGCAATCTTGAATGGAACCTTGATTGGAATGTGAAATGAAATGGAATGGAATGTGGAACGGAATGGAATGCAATGTGGATTGGAATGGAATGTAGTGGAATGTGGAATGGCACGGAATGGAATGGAATGGAATGCGGAATCCGATGGAATGAAATGTGGAATGCAATGGAATGGAATGAAATTTAATGTGGAACGGAATGTAATGGAATCTAAAGGAAATTGGAATTGAATGCAATGGAATGTGGAATGGAATGTGGAATGGAACAGAATGCAAAGTGGAATGGAATGTGGAATGGAATGTGCAAAGGAAATTGTTATAGAGAGGAATGGAACATGGAATGGAATGTGGAATGTAGCGGGAAATGTAATGAGGAATGGAATGTGGAATGAAATGGGCAATGGAACGGAAGGTAATGTGTAATGGAATGTGCAATGGAAGGTGGAATGGAACGTGGAATGTAATGGAATGGAACGTGGAATGGAACGTGGAATGGAATGCAATGTAACGTGGAATGGAATGTGGAATGGAATGTGGAATGGAACGAGCAATGTAACGTGGAATGGTATGTGGAAAGGAATGGGTAATCGAATGCGGAATGGAACGTGGAATGTAGTGGAATGGAAAAGGAAATGGGACGTGGAATTGAATGAAATGGAACGTGGAATGGAATCTGGAATAGAATGTGGAATGGAATCTGGAATGGAACGGAATGAAATGTGGAATGGATTTGGAATGGAATGAAATGGGATGTGGAATGAAAAGTGGAATGGGATGTGTAATGGAATGGAGTGGAATGTGGAAAAGAATGCAACGGAATGTGGAAAGGGATGTGGACTGGAATGGAATGCAATGTGGAATGGAATGTGGAATGGAATGGAATGGAAAGTGGAATGTAATGTGGAATGGAATTGTGTGGAATGTGGAAAGGAAAGTAATGGAATGTAGAAGGGAATGTGGAATGGAATGTGGAATGGAACGGAAAGGAATGTGGAATGGAATGTGGAATGGAATGTGGAATGGAAAGTGTAATGGAAAGTGTAATGGAATGGAATGTGGAATGGAAACTGTAATGGAATGGAATGGAATGTCGAATGGAACATGGAATGAAACAGAATGGAACGTTGAATGCAACATGGAATGGAATGTGGAATGAAATGTGGAATGGAGCATGGAAATGAATGTGGAAAGGAATGTGGAATAGAACGTGGAATGCAATGGAATGGAAGTTGGAATTGAACGTGGAATGGAATGGAATGGGGAATTTAACGTGGAATGGAATGGAGTGCAACGTGGAATGGAAGGTTGAATGGAAAGTTGAATGGAATATGGAATGGAATGGAATGTGTAATAGAATGGAATGGATTGTGTAATAGAATGGAATGGAATGTGGAAGAGAATATAACAGAATGGTATGTGGAATGGAATGTAATGGAAGGTGGAATGGAATGGAATGGAATGTGGATTGGAATGGAATGGAAAATGGAAAGGAATGGAAAGTGAATTGGAATGTGGACTCAAATGTGAAATGGAATGTGGAATGGAATTTGGAATGGAATTTGGAATACAAAGGAATCTAATGTGGAATGGAACGTGGAATGGAATGGAATGCAAAGTGGAATGGAAAGTGCAATGTAACATTTAATGGAACATGGAATCGAATGTGGAATGGAATGGAAAGGAATCTGGAATGGAAGTGAATGGAAAGTGGAAATTAATGTGGAATGTAACGCAATGGCATGTGGAATGGAATGGAATGGAATGTCAAATGGAATCGAACAGATTTTGGAATGGAATGGAACTGAATGGTATGGAATGTGTAATAGAATGGAGTGGAATGTGGAATGAAACGTAGAATGGAAAGTGGAATGGAATGTGGAAAGGAAAATAGAATGGAAAGTGGAAAAGAATGGAATGGAATGTGAAATGGAACGGAATACAATGTGGAATTGAAAGTGGAATGGAATGCACTGGAATGTGGAATGCAAAGTGGACTGTAATGGAATGGAATGTGGAACGGAATAGAATGGAATGTGGAAGGCAATGTGGGATGGAATGGAATGGAATGTAGAATGGAAAGTGGAATGCAATGTAATGTGGAATGGTATGTGGAATGCTATGTGGACTGGAATGTATTGGAATGTGGAATGGAATGTGGAATGGAATGGAATTGAATTGTATGGAATGTGGAATGGAATGGAGTTGAATATGGGATGAAATGTGCAATGGAACGGAATGGAACGTGAAATGGAACATGGAAAGGAACGTGGAATGGAATGTAATTGAATGTGGATTGGAATGGAATGCAACGCGGAATGTAATGTGTAAAGGAATGGAAAGGAATGCAATGCAAGTTTGAATGGAATGTAATGGAATGTGGAATGGAAGGAAATGAAATCTGGAATGGAATGGTATGGAATGCGGAATGGAATGGAATGGAAAGGAATGTTGAAAGGAATGGAGCGGAATGTGGAATGGAATGTAACGGAATGTGGAATGGAAACGAATGCAATGTGGAATGGAATGGTATGGAATATGGAATGGAATGGAATGGAAATGAATGTTGAATGGAATGGAGTGGAATGTGGAATGCAATGGAATGGAATGAGGTATGGAACGGAATGTAATGTGGAATGGAATTCAATGTAGCGGAATGTTTAACGGAATGGGACGGAACAGAATGGAATGTGGAAGGGAATGGTAGGGAATGTGGATTGGAATGGAATAGAATATAATGTGCAATGGAATGTAATGGAACGTGTAATGGAATGTGGAATGGAATGTGGAATGGAATGTGGAATGGAATGGAATGTGGAATAGAGTGGAAGGGAAAGTAGAATGTAAAGGAATGGAATGTGGAATAGAACGGAAAGGAATGGAATGTGGAATGGAATGTGGAATGAAAAGAAAAAAGGAATGGAATGTGGAATGGAATGTAGAATGGAAAGTAAAATGGAATGTAAAATGGAATGTGGAATGGAAGGAAATGGAACGTGGAATGGAATAGAAAGGAATGTGGAATGGAAAGTGGAATGGAATGTGGAAAGTAAAGGAATGTGGAATGAAATGTGTAATGGAATGGAATGGAAGGTTTAAATGGAAAGGAATATAAGGTGGAATGGTATGTGGAATAGAATGTGGAATAAAATGGAATGGAATGTGGAAGGTAATGTGGAAACGAATGTGGAATGGAATGTGGAATGGAATGGAATGGAATGGGGAAGGGAATGTGGAATGTAATGTGGAAAGGAATGGAATGGAATGTGGAATGGAATGTGGAATGGAATGCAATGGAATGTGGAATGGTATGTGGAATGGAATGCAATGGAATGTGGAATGGAATGGAATGGAATGAGGAAGGGAATGTGGACTGGAATGTGGAATGGAAAGTGTAATGGAATTGAATGGAATGTGGAATGGAAAGGGTAATGCAATGGAAAGTTGAATGGAATGTGGAATGGAATGGAATGGAATGTCTAATGGAATGTGCAATGGAATGGGATGGAATGTGGAATGCAATGTGGAATAGAATGTGGAATTGTATGGAATGCAACTTTGAATGGAATGTGGAATGGAATGGAACGCAATGTGGAATGGAATGTGTATTAGAATGTCCAATGGAATAGAATGGAATGTGGAATGGAATGGAAAGGGGAATGGAATGGAAAGGGGAATGAAATAGAAAGGAATGGAAATTGGAACGGTATGGAGTGGAATGTGGAATGGAATGGAATGGAATGGAATGGAATGTGGAATGGAATCGGATGGAACATAATGGAATGTGGAATGCAATGTAATGGAATGGAATGGAATGTGGAATTGAATGGAATGGGAAATGGAAAGGAATGGAATGGAATAGATTGGAAGGTGGAATGGAATGAGAAATGGAATGTGGAATGGAACGTGGAATGGAATGAAATGTACAGTGGAATGGAGTGGAATGGAAAGTGGAATGGAATGGAATGGAACTTTGAATAGAACGTACAATGGAACATGGAATGTAACGTGCAATACAACGTAAAATGGATTGGAATGGAATGTGGAATGGAATGGAGTGGAATGTGGAATGGGATGGAATGGAATGTGGAACGGAATGGAATGGAATATGGAAAGGAAGGAGGAATGGAATGTGGAATGGAATGTGCAATGGAATGTGTAATGGAACTTGGTTTGGAATGGAAACGAAAGTGGAATGGAACGGAAGGGAACGAGGAATGCAATGTGGACTGGAATGCAAAGGAATGTGGAATGGAATGTGGAATGGAGAGGAATGGAATGTGGAATGGAATGCGAAATGGAATGTGGACAGGAATGCAATGCAATATGGAAAGGAAAGTGCAATGGAATTTGTTATGGAATGGAATGAAATGTGGAATGGAATGTGGTGTGCAATGGAATGGCATATGGAATGAAATGCAAGGGAATGTGGAATAGAATGTGGAATGGAAAGTGAAATGGAATGGAAGGGATTGTGGAATGGAACGTGGAATGTAATGTAATGGAACGTGGAATGTAATGTAATGGAACGTGGGATGGAACGTGCAATGTAACGTTTAATGGAACGGGGAATGGAATGTGGAATTGAATGGAATGGAATGTGGAACGGAATGGAATGGAATGTGGAATGGAATGGAATGGAATGTGGAATGGAATGTGAAATGGAATGTGGAAGGAATGTGAAATGGATTGTGGAATGGAAAGTGGAATTCAATGGAATGGTATCTGGAATGGAATGTCTAATGAAATGCAATGGAATGTGGAATGGAATGAAATGAAATGTGGAATGGAAAGTTGAATGGAACGTGGAATGGAACGTGGAAGGCAATGTCATGGAATGTGAAATGGAATGTGGAAGGGAAAGTGGAATAGAACGGAATATATTGTGTAATGGAATGTGAAATGGAATATGGAAGGGAAAGTGGAATAGAACGGAATATATTGTGTAATGGAATGTGGAAAGTAATGTGGAAAGGAAAGTTTAATCGAACGGACTGGAATGTGGAATGGAACGTGGAATGGAATGCAATGGAACGTGGAATGAAACGTGGAAATAAACGTATAATGGAATGTGAAATAAAATGGAATGGAATGATGAATGGAATGGAATGGAATGAGGAATGAAGAGTAGAACGGAATGTGGAATGAAATGTGGAATGGAATGGAAAGGAATGTAGAAAGAAATGTGGAGCAGATTGTGGAATCGAAGGTGGAATGGAATGGAATAGAATGTGGAATGCTATGTAAAGGAATGTGGAATGGAATGTGGAATAGAATGTGGAAAGGAATGTGGAATTGAATGGAAAGGAATGTGGAATGGAATGGAATGGAAAGTGCAAAGGTATGTGGAATGTAATGCAATGGAATGTGGAATGGAATGGAATGGAATGTGGAAAGGAAAGTGGAAGGGAACAGAATGGCATGTAGAATGGAATATGGAATCGAAAGTGGAATGGAATGGAATGGATTGTTGAATGGTATGGAATGGATTGGTATGGATTGTGGAAAGGAATGGAATGGAATGTGGAATGGAACGTGGAATGGAACGTGGAATGGCATGTGGAATGGAATATGGAATGGAATGGAATGGATTAAGGCATGCAATGTAGAATGGAATGTGGAATGGAATGGAATGGAATGTGGAATGGAATGTGAAATGGAATGGAATGGAATGTCAAATGGAATGTGGAATGGAATGGACTGGAATATGGAAAGGAATGTAGACTGGATTGTGCAATGGAATGGTATAGAACGTGGAATGACATAGAATGGAATGAGGAATGGAGTGTGGACTGCAAAGGAATGCACTGTGGAAGGGAATGTGGAATGGAGTGGAATGTGGAAAGGAATGTGTTGGAAAGTGGAATGGAATGTGTAATGGAATGTGTAATGGAATATGGAATGGAAAGGAATGGAATATGTAATGCAATGTGGAATGCAATGTGGAATGGAAAGTGAAATTGAATGGAATGCAAAGTCGAATGGAACGTGCAATGAAATGGAATGGAATGTGGAAAGCAAATTGGAACAGAACGTGGAATGAAAGGTAGAATGGAATGTGGAATGGAGCGTGGAATGGAATGTGGAATGGAACGTGGAATGGAATGGAATGGAATGTGGAAAGGAACGTGGAATGTAATGGAACGGAAACTGGAATGGAATGTGGAAAGGAACGTGGAATGGAAAGTGGAAAGGAATCTGGAAAGGAATGGAATGGAATGTGGAATGGAACATGGAATGGGATGTGAAGTGGAACGTGGAATGAAATGTGAATGGCATGTGGAATGTACAGGAATGGAATGTGGAATGCAATGGAAAGGAATGTGGAATGGAATGAAATGGAATGTCTAATATAATGTGGAATGGAATGGAATGGTATGGTTAATAGAATGTGGAATGGAATGGAATGGAATCCTATATGGAATGGAATGGAATGGTATAGAATGAGGAATCGAATGGAATGGAACGTGGAATGGAACGTGGAATGGAACGTGGAAGGGAACTTGGAATGGAATGTTTAATGCAATTTGGAATGGAACGGAATGGAATGCGGAATGGAATGGAATGGAATGGAATGTGCAATGCAATTTGGAATGGAATGGAATGGAATATGGAATGGAATGGAATATGGAATGGAATGAAATGTTGAATGGAATGTGGACTGGAATGGAATGGAATATGGAATGGAAAGTGGAATGGAAAGTGGAATGAAACGTGGAATGGAATGGAAGAGAACGTGGAATGGAATGTGGAATGGAATGGAACGGAATGTGGAAAAGTATGCAATAGAATGTGGAATGGAATGTGGAAAGGAATGAATTGGAAAGTGGAATGGAAAGTGGAATGGAATGGAAGGCAATGTGGAAGAGAATGTGCAATGCAATGTGGAATGTAATGTAGAATGGAATTGAATGGTACGTGGAATGGAAGGTGGAAATGAATTCAATGGAATGTGTAAGGGAATACGGAAATCAATGTGGAATGGAATGTGGAATGGAATGCAATGGAATGTGGAATGGAATGCAATGAAATGTGGAATGGAATGTGAGATTGAAGGGAAAGGAATGGAATGGAACTTGGAAAGGGACGTGGAATGGAACGTCGAATGTAATGGAATGGAAGGTGAAATGGAAGGTGGAATGGAGTGTGGAAGGTAAAGTGGAATGGTATGTGAAATGGAATGGAATGGAATGTGCAATGGAATGTGGAGTGTAATGGAATGGAATGTGGAATGGAATGGAATAGAATGTGTAATGGAATGTGTATTAGAATGGAATGCAACGAGGAATGGAATGTGTAATGCAACGTGGAATGGAAGATCGAATGGAATGGAATGGAAGGTGGAATGGAATGTGGAATGGAATGGAATGCAACGTGGAATGGAATGGAATGTGGATTGGAATGTTAAAAGGAATAGAATGTTTAAATGGAATGGAATGGAATGTGGAATGGAAGGTGTACAGTAAAGGAATGCTATGTGGAATGGAATTTGGAATGGAATGGAAAGGAATGTGGAATGTAATGTTCAACTGGATGTGGAATGGAATGTGGAATGGAACGTGGAATGGAATGGAATGGAATGTGGAATGGAAGGTAATGGGATGTGGAATGGAATGTGCAATGGAATGTGAAATGGATCGCGGAACGGAATGGAATGGAATGTGGAATGTAATATGGAATGGAAAGTGGAATGGAACGTGCGATTGAACGTGGAAGGAACATGGAAGGGAATGAAATGGAACGTGGAATAGAATGTGGAATGGAATGCAATGGAAGGTGGAATGAAACTTGGAACGGGACGTGCAATGGGACATGGAATGGAATGGAATCAAACGTGTAATTGAATGTGGAATGGAACGGAATGTGATTTGGAATAGAATGGAAGGGAATGTGGAATGGAAAGGAATGGAAGGAGGAGTGGAACATGGAATAGAAAGTGGAATTCAAAGTGGAATGCAACGTGGAATGGAATGGAATGTGAAATGGAATGGAATGTGGAATAGAATGGAATGGAATATAGAATTCAATGGAATGGAATGTAATATCGAATGGAACGTGGAATGGAATGGAAAGGAACGTGGAATGGAATAGAATGGAATGTGAAATGGAAAGTGGAATGGAATGTTATGGAGCGTGAAATGGAATCGAATGGAAGTTGGAATGGATTGGAACGGAAGTTGGAAAGAAATGGAATGGAATGTGGAATGGAAAGGAGTTGAAAGTGGAATGGAATGGAATGGAATGTGGAATGGAACGTAATGCCATGGAATGTGGAATGGAATGTGGAATGAAATGGCATGGAACGTGCAATGCAATGTGGAAAGGAATGGAATGGAATGTGGAATAGAACGTGTAAGGGAAGGGAATGGAATGTGGAATGAAATGAAGTGGAATGGAATGTGGAATGTAATAGAGTGGAATGAAATGGAATGTGGAATGGAATGCAATGGAATGGAACGTGCAATGTATTGGAATGGAAAGTGGAATGGAATGCAGAATGGAAGGGAATGGAATGTGAAATGGAATGAACTGGAAAGTGTTACGGAATGTGGAATAGAATGGAAGTGAATGGAGTGGAATAGGGAATGGAATGGAATATAATGGAATGTGATATGGAAATATAATGGAATTTTTATTAGAATGGAATAGAATGTTTATAAGAATGGAAAGGAATGGAATGTTTATTAGAACGGAATGGAATGTGAAATTTAATGGCGTGGAACTTTGTATTGAATGTGGAATATAAAGGGATGGAACATGGAATGGAATGGAATGGAATGTGGAATGGAAAGGAATGGAATGGAATGTGGAATGGAATGGAATGCAATGTGGAATGGAATGGAGTGGAATTGAATGGAATGGAATGGACTGTGCAGTGGAATACAAATGAATGGAAAGTGGAATAGAATGGAATGTAATGGCATATGGAAAGTAATGCAATGGAATGGAATGTGGAATGGAATGTAGAATAAAATGGAATGGAAGGTGGAATTTAACGTGGAATGGAATGCAATGCAACTTGCAATGCAATGGAATGGAAGGTGAAATGGAACGTGGAATGGAATGGAATGGAATGTGGAATGGAATGGAATCAAACGTGAAATGGAATGGAATGGAACTTGGAATGGAATGGAACAGAACATGGAATGGAATGGAAGGGAATGAGGAACGTAAGGTAATTGAAACTGGAATGCAATCGAATGGAATGTGAAATGGAATGGAATGACATTGAATGTGCAATGGAATGATGAATGGAACGGCATGGAATGTGGAATGTAATGGAATGGAATTTAGTGATATGTGGAATGCAATGGCAAGGAATGAGGAATGGAATGTGGAATTGAATGGAATGGAATGTGGAATGGAATGCATTGTAATGTGGAATGTATTGTGGAAAGGAATGCAATGGAATGTGGAATGCAATATGGAATGGAATGGAATTGGAAGGAAAGGAATGTGTAACGGATTGTGGACTGCAATTGAAAGGAATGTGGAATGGAAAATGGAATGGAATGAAAAGGAATGTGTAATGGAATGGAATGTGGAAAGGAATGGAATGTGGAAAGTAATGAAATGGAATGTGGAATGCAATGGAATGGAAAGTGGAATGGAATGGAATGGAATGTAGAATAGACTGGAATATAATGTGGAAGGGAATGTGGAAAGAAATGAAATGGAATGTGGAATGGAATGTGGAATTGAATGGAATGGTATGTGGAATGGAATGTGGAAAGGAAGAGAATGGAATGTGAAATGCAACGTGTAATGGAATGGAATGGTATGTGGAATGGAACGTGTAATGGGATATGGAATGGAAAGTGGAATGAAATGGAATGTGGAATGGAACATTGAATGGAATGGAATGTGGCATGGATTGTTGAATGGAATGTGGAATTCAATGTTGAATGGAATGGAATGGAATGTAGAATGGAATGTGGAATGAGATGAAAAGGAATGTGGAATGGATTGAAATGGATTGGAATGGAAAGTGTAATGGAGCATGGAATAGAACACAATGAAACGTGGAATGGAGCCTAGAGTTGAATGTCGAATGGATCGTGGAATGGAATGAATGTGGAAGAATTGTGGAATGGATCATTGAATGGAATGGAATGTGGAAGGGATTGTGTAATAGAATGTGGAATGGAATGGAATGGCACATGGAATGGAATGTTGAATGTAATGGTACCAAAAGTGGAATGGAATTTTTTGTAATGTGGAATGGAATGTGGAATGGAAAGGAATGGAATCTGGAGTGGAACGAGGAATGGAATGTGCAAAGGAAATGTATGGAATGTGGAATGGTTTGAGGAATGGAATGGATTGGAATGTGGAATGGAAAGTTGAATGGAATTTGCAAAGGAAATGTATGGAATGTGGAATGGTTTGTGGAATGGAATGGATTGGAATGTGGAATGGAAACTGGAATGGAATGTGGAATGGAATGTGGATTGGAACGTGGATTCCAATATGGAAAGGAATGGAATGTAATGCAATGTTGAACGGAATGGAATGGAATGGAATGGAAAGGAGTGGAATGTGGAATGGAATGGACTGGAATGTGGAAAGGAATGGAATGTGGAAAGGAATGGAATGGAATGTGGAAAACAATGTGGAATGGAACACAAAATATAATGGAATGGAAAGTGGAATGGAATGGAATGGAATGTGGAATGGAATGGAATGGAAATTGGAATGGAATGGCCTGCAGTGTGTAATGGAATGGAATGGAAAGTGGAACGGAATGCACTGGAATGTGGAATGGATTGGAATGCAATGTGGAATGGAACGGAATGTGGAATGAAAAGTAGAATACAACTGAATGAAATTTGGAAAGGAATGGAAGGGAATGGAATGTGGAATGGAATGGAATTGAATATGGAATGCAATGGAATGGAAATGTGGATTTGATTGCAAGGGAATGGAATTTGGAATGGAATGGAATTGAATATGGAATGGAATGTAAAGGAATGTGTATTGGAATGGAATGGAATGTGGAATGGAATGCAAAAGAATGTGGAATGGGATGTGGAATGCAATGGACTGGAATGGAATTGAACGTGGAATGGAATGGAATGGAATTTGGAATGGAATGGATTGCAATGTGGAATGGACTGGAATGGAATGTGGAAGGCAATGTGTAATGGAATGGAATGGAATGTTGTATGGAATGTGGAATGGAATGGAACGTAAATTAAAAGGGAATTGAATGGAATGTGGAATGGAAAGGAATGAAATGTGTAATGGAATGGAATGGAAAGTGGTATGGAATGTGGAATTCAATGGAATGGTAAGTGGAATGGAACACAGAATGTAATGTGGAATGGAATTGAATGGAATGTGGAATGGTAAGTGGAATGCAATGGAATGGAATGTAGAAAGGAACGTGGAAAGGAATGTGGAAAGATATGTGGAAGGGAACGTGGTATGGAATGGAATGTGGAATGGAATATAGAATTGAATGGAATGCAATACAATGTGGAATGCAATGGAATGGAATGTGGAATGGAATGTGGAATGGAATGGAACACAATGTGGAATGCAAAGTAATGGAATGTGGAATGGAATGCAGAATGGAATGGAACAGAATGTGGAATGGAATGTGGAATGGAATGGAACGGAATGTGGAATGCAACATGGAATGGAATGTGTAGTGGAATTGAATGAAATGTGGAATGGCATATGGAATGGAATGGAATGAAAGGGAATGTAGAATGGAACGTGGAATGGAATGTGGAATGGAAAGCAATGGAATGAGTAATGGAACATGGAATGCAATGGGGAATGGAATTAAATGGAATATGGAATGGTATGTGGAATGGAATGGAATGGACTGTAGAATGGAAAGTGGAATGGAATGTGGAATGGAAAGTGGAAAGGAATGGAATGGGATGTGGAATGGAATGGAATGGAATGTTTAATGGAATGGAATGGAATATTGAATGGAATGGAATGCAACATAGAATGGAATGTGGAATGGAATGGAATGTTTAATGGAATGTAGAATGGAATGGAGTTCAATGTGGAATAGAATGTTAGGGAATTGAATGTTGAATTGAAAGGAATGGAATCTGGAATGAAATGTTGAATGGAATGGAAAGGAATGTGGAATGGAATGTGGAATGGAATGTGGAATGGAATGGAAAGGAATGTGGAATGGAATGTGGAAAGGAATGTGGAATTGAATGGAAAGGAATGTGGAATTGAATGGTATGCAATACGGAATGGAATGTGGAATGGAACGGAAAGGAAGATGGAAATAAATGGAATGGAATGTGGAATGGAATGCAATGGAAAGTGCAATGGAATGGAATGGAATGTGGAATGGAATGCAATGGAAAGTGCAATGGAATGGAATGGAATGTGGAACGGAATGTGGAATGGAAAGTGGAATGGAATGTGGAATGATACGTGGAATGGAATGGAATGTGGAAAGGAATGTGGAATGGAATGGAATGTGGAACGGAACGTGGAATGGAAAGTGGAATGGAATGTGGAATGATACGTGGAAATGAATGGAACGTGGAAGGGAACATGGAATGGAATGGAAAGTAATGTTCAATGGAATGTGGAATGGAATATGGAATGGAACGTGGAATGGAATGGAGTGGAATGTGGAATGGAATGGACGGGAATTTAATGGAATGTGAAATGGAGTGGAACTGTATGTGGAATGGAATGTGGAATGCAATGGAATGGAATGTGGAATGGAAAGTTTAACGGAATGGAATGCAATGGAATGGAATGTGGAAATTAATGTAATGGAATGGGATGGAACTGAATGGAATGAAATGTGAAATGGAATGGAGCGGAATGTGGAATGGAAAGTGGAATAGAAGGGCAAGGAATGTGGAATGGAACGTTGAATGGAATGAAATAGAATGTGGAATGGAACGTGGAAAGGAATGCGGAATGGAATATGGAATGGAATGTGGAATGGAACATGGAATGGAATGGAATGTGGCATGGAAAGTGAAATGAAACGTGGAATGGAATGGAATATGGCATGGATTATGGAATCGAACGTGGAATTCAAAGTGGAATGGAAAGGAATGGAATGTGCAATTGAATGTGGAATGGAATGAAAGGGAAAGTGCAATGGAATGTGGAATGGAATAGAATGGAATGTGGAATGAAAGGTGAAATGGAATGTGGACTGGAAGGTGGAATGGAAAGTAATGAAATGTGGAATGGAACATGGAACCTAATGGAAAGCAACGTGGAATGGAAAGAGGGGTAGAGAGAAAAGGAACGTGGAATGGACATGGAATGGAACGTGGAATGGAATGTGGAAGATGGAATGGAATGGAATGGAATATGTAATGGAATGGAAAGGAATGTGGAATGGAATGGAATGGAATGTAGCATGGAATGGCATGGAAAGTGGAATACAACGTGGAATGGAATGGAATGCAATGTAGAATGGAATGTAGAAAGGAAAGGAATGTGGAGTGGAATGGAAAGAAATATGGAGTGGAATGTGATGGAATGGGCAATGGAATGGAATGGAATGGAATTTGCAATTGACTGTCGATCAGAATGGAATGGAAGGTGGAATGGAATGGAAGGGAAAGTGGAATCAATCGTGGAATGGAAGGGAGTGCAAGGTGGAATGGAATGTGGAATGGAACGTCGTATGGAACATGGAATGGAATGTGGAATGGAAAGTGGAATGTAATGCAATGTAATGTGGAATGCAAAGAAATGGAATGTGGAATAGAATGGAATGGAATGTGAAACGGATTGGAATGGAATGTGGAATGGAATAGAATGGAATGTGGAAATGGAATGTCGAATGGAATGGAATGGAAAGTGGAATGAAATGGAATGCAAGGAAGAATCCAACGTGGAATGGAATGGAATGGAACGTGGAATGAAATGTGGAATGGAATGGAATGCAATGTGGAAAGCACCATGGAATGGATTATGGAAGGCAACGTCGAATGGAAAGTGGAATGGAATGTGGAATGTGGAATGGAACAGAATGCAATTTGGAGTGGAATGGATTATGGAAGGCAACGTCGAATGGAAAGTGGAATGGAATGTGGAATGTGGAATGGAACAGAATGCAATTTGGAATGGAATGGAATGGAATATGGAATGGAATGGAATGGAAGGGAATGTGGAATGGAATTGAAGGCAATGTGGAATGCAAAGTGAATTGGAAAGGAATGCCATGTGGAATAGAATGTGGAATGGAATAGAATGGAATGTGGAATGGATAGGAATGGAATGGAATGTGGAATGGAACTTGGAACAGAATGGAATGGAACGTGGAATGCAACCTGGAATGGAATATGGAATCTAATGTGGATTGGAACGTGGAATAGAATGTGGAAAGTGGATTGGAATGGAATGGAATGCGGAATGGAATGCAATGGAATGCGGAATAGAATGCAATGGGATGTGGCATTGAATGGAATGGAAAGTGGAATGGAATGTGGAATGGAATGGAATGTGGAATGAAATGGAATGCAAACTGTAATGGAATGTGGAATGGAATGGAATGTGGAATGGAATGGAATGTGGAATGGAATGGAAGGGAATGTAGAATGGAATAGAATGGAATGTGGAATGAAACGTGGAATGGAATGGAATTCAATATGGAAAGGATTGTGGATTGGAAGGGAATGGAATGGAATGGAACGTAGAATGGAATGGAAAGGAATGTGAAATGGAAAGTGAAATGGAAAGTGGAATGGAAAGTAGAATGGAATGTAATATGGAATGAAATTTGGAATGCAACGTGGTATGGAGTTGAATGTGGAATTGATTGTGGAATGGAATGGAATGGAATGGAATGGAATGTGGAATGGAATGGAATGGAATGTGGAGTGGAGTGAATGGAACGTGGAATGAAATGGAATGGAATGGAATGTCGAATGGAATTGAAAGTGGAATGGAGTAGAATGTGGAATGCAATAGAATTGAATGTGTCATGGAATGGAATGGAATGCGAAATGCCATGTAATGGAATTCAATGTGGCATGGAATGGAATGTATTACGGAATGCCATGGAATGGTATGGAATGGAATGTGGAATGGAATGGAATGGAACATAGAATGGAATCTGCAATGTGGAATGGAATGGAATGGAGTGTTTAATGCAATGGAATGCAATATGGAATGGAAAGGAATGGAATGAAATGTGGAATGTCATGTGGAAATGAATAGAATCGAATGTAGAATGGTATGGAATGGAATGTGGAATGGAACTTGGAACGGAATGGAATGGAATGTGGAATGGACTGGAATGGAATGTGGAATGGAGTGAATGGAAAGAGGAATGAAATGGAATGGAATGGAATGTCGAAGGAATTGAATGTGGAATGCAGTAAAATGTGGAATGCAATGGAACGGAATGTGTCGTGGAATGGAATGTAATACAGAATGCAATGGAATGGAATTGAATGTGGCATGGAATGGAATGTAATGCGAAATGCCATGGAATGGAATGGACTGGAACGTGGAATGGAATGTGGAATGGAATGGAATACAACGTGGAATGGAAAGTGGAATGGAATGGAATGGAATGTGGAATGCAATGTGGAATGGAATGGAATGTGGAATGTAAAACAATGGAATGTGGAATGGAATTGAGTGGAATGGAAGGTGAAATGGAATGGAATGGAATGTGGAGTGGAATGGAATGGAATGTGGAATTGAATGTGGAATGGAATGTGGAAAGCAATGTGCAATGGAAAGGAAAGGAATGTCATGGAAATTGAAATGGAATGGAATGAAACGTGGAATGGAATGGAATGGAATTTGGAATGGAAAGGAATGTGGAATGGAATGGAATGGAATGAAATGTGGAACGGAATGGAATGGAATGTGGATTGGAATGGAATGATGATTGGAATATGGAATGGAATAGAATGGAATGTGGAATGGAATGGACTGGAAAGTGGAGAGGAATGTGGAATGGAATGGAATGCAATGTGGAATGGAATGGAACGGAATGCGGAAAGGAACATGTAATGGAAAGTTGAATGGAATTTGCAATGGAAATGAAAGGAATGTTAAATGGAATGGAATGTGGAATGGAATAGACAGTGGAATGGAATGGAATGCAATATGGTATGGAATAGAAAGTGGAATGGAATGGAATGGAATGTGGAATGGAATGGAATGGAATGTTGAATGGAATCGAAGGTACTTAAATGGGGAAAGCAATGTGGAATGGAATGGAATGGAATGTGGAATGGAATGGAATGGAACGTGGAATGAAATGTGGAATGGAATGGAATGGAATGTAGAATAGAATGTTGAATGGAATGTGGAATGGAAAGGAATGGAATGTGAAATGGAATGGAATGGAATGAGAAATGGAATGAAATGTTATGTGGAATGGGATGCAATGGAATTTGGATTGGAATGGATTAGAATGTGGAATGGAATGTGGAATGGAATTTGGAATGCAATGGAATGGAATGTGGAATGGAATGGAATGGAATGGAATGTGAAATGGAAAGGAAAGGAACGGAAAGTAAAATGGAAAGAAAAGGAATGGACTGGAATGGAATGGAATGTCGAATGGAAAGGAAAGGAATGGACTGGACGGTAATGAAAGGAATGGAATAGAATGGAGAGTGGAATGCATTGGAATGGTACGTGGAATGGAATGGAATGGAATGAAATGTGGAACGGAATGGAATGGAATGGATGGAATATGGAATGCAATTTGGAAGGGAATGGAATGTGGAATGGAATATAATGGAATGGAATGGAATCTGGAATGGAATGTGGAATGAAATGGAATGTGGAATGCAAACTGAAATGGAATGGAATGTGGAAAGCAATGGAAAGGTATGTGGAATGGAGTGGAATGTGGAATGCAATGGAATTCAAAGTGGAATGTAATGGAATGTGGAATGCAGTGGAATGGAATGTGGAAAGGAATATGGAATGGAATGTGGAATGGAATGGAATGCAGTGGAATGGAATGTGGAATGGAATATGGAATGGAATGTGGAATGGAATGAAATGTAATGTGGAATGGAGTGGACTTTAATGAAATGTGAAATGGAAAGGAATTCAATGTGGAATGGAATGTGGAATATAATGGAATGCAAAGTGGAATGGAACAGAATGGAAATTGGAATGGAATGGAATATGGAAAGGAATGTGGAAGGGAATGGAATGCAATGAAATGGGATGTGGAATGGAATGGAAAGTGGAATGGAATGGAATGGAATGTGGAATGGAATGGAATGGAATGTGGAATGGAACGGAATGGAATGTGGAATGGCATGTGGAATGGCATGTAGAATGGAATGTGGAATGGCATGGAAAGGAATGGATTTTGCAATGAAATGGAATGGAATGGAATATGGAACGGAATGGAAGGGAATGGGGAATGGAATGGAGTGGATTGGTATGGAATGTGAAATGGAGTGCAAGGGAATGTTGAATGGAATGGAATGGAATGTGGAATAGAATGGAAAGTAGAATGGATTGGATTGGAATGGAAGGTGGAATGGTATGGAATGGGACGGAATGTGGAATTGAAGGGAACAGAATGTAAAGGAATGGAATGGAATGGAATGGAATGGAATGTGCAATAGAATGGAATGGAAGGTGGAATGGAATTTGGAAAGGAAAGGAATGGAACGTGGAAAAGAACAGAATGGAATGTGGAAACGAACGTAGAATGGAATGGAAAGGAACTTGGAATGCAACGTGGAATGGAATGGAATGTAACGTGGAATGCAACTTGGAATACAACGTGGAATGGAAAGTAGAATGGAATGTGGAATGTGGAATGGAAGGGAATGTCATGTGGAACGGCATGGAATGGAATGTGGATTGGAAAGGATTGAAATGTAAGGTGGAAGGGAATGGATTCGAATGTGGAATGGAATTGAATGGAATGTGAAATGGAATGTGCAATGGAATGGAATGCAATGTGCAATGGAATGTGGAATGGAATGGAATACTTTGTGGAATGGAATGGAATGGAAATTGCAATGGAATTGAATGGAAAGTGGAATGGAATGCAAAGGAAAGTGGAATGGAATGGAATGGAATGTCCAATGGAATTCGGAATGGAATGCGGAATGCAATGGAATGGAATGGAATGTGGAATGGAATGGAATATGGAATGGAAAAGAATGGAATGTGTAGGGGAATTTAACGGTATTTGGAATGGAATCTCTAATGGAATGGAATGGAATGGAATGTGGAATGGAATGGAATGGAATGTGGAGTGGAATTGAATGGAATGTTGAACGGAATTTCGAATGGAATGGAATGGAAAGTGGAATGTAACGGAATGCAACGTGGAATCTAACGTGGAATGGAATGGAAGGGAACGTGGAATGAAACGTGGAAAGGAATGGAATGGAACGTGGAAAGCACTGTGGAATGGATCATGGAAGGCAACGTGGAATGGAAAGTGGAATGGAATGTGGAATGTTGAATGGAACAGAATGCAATTAGGAATGGTATGGAATGGAATATGGAATGGAATGGAATGGAATGGAATGTGGAATTGAATTGAAGGCAATGTGGAAAGCAAAGTGAAATGGAAGGGAATGCAATGTGGAATGGAAGGTGGAATGGAATGGAATGGAATGTGGAATGGATTGGAATGGAATGGAATGTGGAATGGAACCTGGAACAGAATGGAGTGGAACGTGGAATGCAACCTGGAATGGAATGTGGAATCTAACGTGGATTGGAACGTGGAATAGAATGTGGAATGTGGATTGGAATGGAATGGAATGAAATGGAATGTGGAATGGAATAGAATGGAATGTGGAATGGAATGGAATGGAATGTGAAATGGAAAGGAAAGGAAGGGAAATTCGAATGGAAAGAAAAGGAATGGACTGGAAAGGAACGGAGTGTCGAATGGAAAGGAAAGGAATGGACTGGACTGGAATGGAATGGAATGGAATGCAATGGAGAGTGGAATGCATTGGAATGGTACGTGCAATGGAATGGAATGGAATGAAACGTGGAATGGAATGGAATGGAAAGGATGGAATATAGAATGCAACTTGGAATGGAATGGAATGTGGATAGGAATATAATGGAATTGAAAGGAATCTGGAATGGAATGTGGAATGAAACGGAATGTGGAATGCAATATGAAATGGAATGGAATGTGGAAAGCAATGGAAAGGTATGTGGAATGGAATGGAGTGTAGAATGCAATGGAATTCAAAGTGGAATATAATGGAATATGGAATGCAGTGGAATGGAATGTGGAATGGAATATGGAATGGAATGTGGAATGGAATGGAATGCAATGGAATGGAATGTGCAATGGAATATGGAATGGAATGTGGAATGGAATGGAATGCAATGTAGAATGGAGTGGAGTTTAATGCAATGTGAAATGGAAAGGAATTCAATGTGGAATGGAATGGAATGTGGAAAGTAATTGAATGCAATGTGGAATGGAATAGAATGGAATTTGGAATGGAATGGAATATGGAAAGGAATGTGGAAGGGAATGGAATGCAACGGAATGGAACGTGTAAAGGAATGGAATGGAATGGAATGGAATGTGGAATGGAATGGAATGGAATGTGGAATGGAACGGAGGGCAATGTGGAATGGAATGTGGAATGGCATGTGGAATAGAATGCGGAATGGCATGGATTGGAATGGAATTTGCAATCGAAAGGAATGGAAGGGAATGGAATGTGGAATGGAATGTGGAATGGAATGGGGAATGGAATGGAATGGAAAGGGGAAAGGAAGGGAATGGATTGGTATGGAATGCGAAATAGAGTGGAATGGAATGTGGAATGGAATGGAATGGAATGTGGAATAGAATGGAAAGTGGAATGGAATGGATTGGAATGGAACTTGGAATGGTATGGAATGGAACGGAATGTGGATTTGAATGGAACGGAATGTAAAGGAATGGAATGGAATGGAATGGAATGCAATGTGGAAAAGAATGGAATATAAGGTGTAATGGAATATTTAAAGGAAAGGAATGGAACGTTGAATGGAATGGAATGGAATGTGGAAACGAACGTAGATTGGAATGTAATGGAACTTGGAATGTAACATGGAATGGAAAAGAACGTAACGTGGAATGGAACGTGGAATACAACGTGGAATGGAAAGTAGAATGGAATGTGGAATGTGGAATGGAATGGAATGTCATGAGGAATGGCGTGGAATGGAATGTGGATTGGAATGGATTGAAATGGAAGGTGGAATGGAATGGATTGGAATGTGGAATGGAATTGAATGGAATGTGGAAAGGAATGGAATGGAATGTGGAATGGAATAAAAACGAATTTGGAATTCAATGTGGAATGTAAAGGAGTGAAAAGTGAAATGGAATGGAATGGAATGTGGAATGGAATGGAATGGAATGTGGAATGGAATGGATTGTAGTGGAATGGAATGGATTGTAATGGAATGGAATGGAAAGTGGAATGTAATGGAATGGAATGTGTAATGGAATGGAATGGAATGTTTAATAGAAAGTGGAATGGAATGGAATGCAATTTGGAATGGAATGTGGAATGTATTGGAAAGGAATGGAATGTAGAACGGAATGGAATGGAAGGCGGAATGGAATGGAACGTGGAATGGAATGGAATGGAATTTGAAATGCAACGTGGAATTAAAGGAATGGAATGTGGAATGGAATGTGGAATGGAATGGATTGGAAAGTTGTATGGAATAGAATGTGGAGTGGAATGGAATGGAATGTTGAGGGGAACGTGGAATGGAATGGAATGGAATGTGTAACTCAGTGGAATGCAATGAGGAATGGAATGGAATGGAAACTGAAATGGAATGGAATGGAATGTGGAGTTGAATGGATTGGAATGGGGAATGGAATGGAATGAAATAGAATGGAATGTGGAATGTAATGCAATGGAATGGAATGGAATGTGGAATGGAATAGAAAGGATTGAAATGGAATGTGGAAAGCAATGTAATGGAATATGGAATGGAATGTGGATTGGAAGGAAATTTGGAATGGAATGGAATGGAAAATATAATGGAATGGAATGTGGAATGGAATGTAATGCAATTTGGAATGGAATGGAATGTGGAATGGAATGTAATGCAATTTGGAATGGAATGGAATGAGGAATGGAATGGAATGCAACGTGGAATGGAATGGAATGTGGAATGGAAGGGAATTGAATGGAATATGTACTGGAATTGTATGGAATGGAATGTGGAATGGAATGCGGAATGGGATGGAATGGAATTGAATGTGGAATGGAATGGAATGGAATGTGGATTGGAATGGAATATGGAATTGAATGGAAAGTGGAGTTGAATGGAATGGAACGTGGAATGGAATGGAATGTGGAATGGAAAGGAACGTGGAGTGGAATGGAATGTGGAGTGGAATGGAACCTGGAATGAAATGGAATGGAATGCAACGTTGAATGAAATGGAATGTAGTGTAATGTGTAATGGAATGGAATGTGGAAGGGATTGGAATGCAATGGAATGGAATGGAAGGTGGAATGGGATGGAATGCAACTTGGAATTTAATGCAATAGAACATGGAATGGAATGCAATGGAAGGTGGAATGGAATGGAATGGAAAGTGGAATGGAATGTGTTTGAATGGAATGTCGAATTGAATGGAATGTGGAATGGAATGGAATGGAACATGGAATGGAATGGAATGGAACATGGAATGGAAACGAATGGAATGTGGAATGGAATGGAATGCAATGGAATGGAATGTGGATTTGAACGTGTAATGGAAAGTGGAAAGCAATGGAATGGAAAGGAATGGAATGAGGAATGGAATGTGGAATGGAATGGAATGGAACGGAATGTGAAATGGAATGGAATGTAACATGGAACGGAATGGAATGCGATGGAATGGAATGTGGAATGAAACGGAATTGAATGTGGAATGGAATGGAATTGAATGTGGAATAGAATGGAATGAAATGCAATGTGGAATGTAATGGAATACAATGTGGAATAAATGAAATGGAAGATGGAATATAATGCTATGGAATGGAATGTGGAATAGAATGGAATGAAATAAATGTGGAATGTAATGGAATACAATGTGGAATAAATGAAATGGAATGTGGAAAGTAATGGAATGGAAAGGAATGTGGAATGGAATAGAATAGAATGAGCAATGGAGTGGAATGGAATATGGAATGGAATGGAATGGAATGTGGAATGGAAATTGGACTTGAATGGAAAGGAATGGAAGGGAATGTGGCATAGAATGGAATGTGGAAGCAAATGGAATATGGAATGGAATGGAGTGGAAAGGAATGCGGAATTGAATGGATTGTAATGTGGAATGAAATGGAATGGAATGTGAAATGGAATGGAATGGAACGTGGAATGGAATGTGGATTGGAATTGAATCGTAAGTGGAATACAATGCAATGGAATGGTATGTAAGCTGAAACGGAATGGAAAGAAATATGTAATGGAATGTGGAATGGAACGTGGAATGGAATGCGAAATGGAACTTGGAATTGAGTGGAAAGCGATGTGGAATGGAAAGTGGAATGCAATGGAATAGAATGCGGAATGGAATGGAATGAAATGCAGAACGGAAAGTAATGCAATGTGGAATGGAATGCAATGCTATGGAATGTGGAAAGGAATGGAATGGAATGCAATGGAATTTGGAATGGAATGGAATGAAACTTGGAATGGAATGGAATGGAAAGTGGAATGGAATGGAATGGAACTTGGAATTGAATGGAATGGAATGTGGAATGGAATGAAATGGAATGTGGAATGGACTAGAATGGAATGTGGAAAGGAATGGAATGGAATGGAATTGAATGGAATGTGGAATGGAATGGAATGAAATATGGAATGCAATGGAATGCAATGGAACGTGGAATGGAATGGAATGGAATGTGGAATAGAATGGAATGGAATGTGGAATGGAATGAGGAATGCAATGGAATGGAAAGTAGAATGGAATGAGGAATGCAATGGAATGGAACGTGGAATGGAACTTGTAATGGATCGTGGAATGTAATGTGGAAGGAATGTGGAATGGAATGGAATGGAATGTGGAATAGAACGTGGAATGGACTGGAATGGACTGTGGAATGGGATGAGGACTGGAATGTAATGGAATGTGGATTGGAATGTGGAATGGAATATGGAATGGAATGTGGAATAGAGCGGAATGGAATTTGGAATGGAAAGTGGAATACAATGTGGAAAGGAATGGAAAGCAACGTGGAAAGAAATGTGGAATGGAATGGAATTTAATGTGGAATGGAATTTGGAATGGAATGGAAAGGAATGTGGCATCGAATGTCGAGTGGAAAGGAATGGAATCAGGAATGGAATGAAATGGAATGAGGAATGGTATGTGGAACAGAATGGAATGGAATGTGGAATGGAAATTTGAATGGAATGGGGAATGGAATGTGAAGTGCAAAGGAATGGAATTTGGAATGGAATGCTGAATGGAAAGTGGAATTGAATGTAATGGAATGTGGAATTTGAAATGGAATGGAATGGAATGGAACGTGCAGTGGAAAGTGGAATGGAATGTGGAAACGAACGTGGAATGCAACGTGGAATAGGATGGAATGGAAAGTAGAATGGAATGGAATGGAAAGTGGAATGGAATGTACAATGGAATGGAATGGCATGTGGAATGGAATGGAATGGAACGTGGAATGGAATGAAACGTGGAATGGAAAGCAGAATGGAATGGAATGGAATGTGGAATGGAATGGAACTGATTGTGGATTGGAATGCAATGGAATGTGGAATGGAATGGAATGAAAAGTGGAATGGAATGGAATGAAATGTGGAATGGAAACGAATATGGAGTGGAATGGAATGGAATGGAATGTGGAATGCAATTTAATATGAGTGGAATGGAATGGGATGTGGAATGGAAAGGATTGGAATGTGGAATGGAAAGTGGAATGGAATGGACTGGAATGTGGAATGGAATGGAATGTGGAATGGAATGAAATGTAATGTGGAATGGAATAGGATGTGGAATGTAAAATGGAATGGAATGGAATAGAATGTGGAATGGAATGGAAATGAATGCGGATTGGAATGGAATGGAATGTGGAATTGGAATGGAATGTGGAATTGGAATGGAATGCGGATTGGAATGGAATGTGGATTGGAATGGAATGTGGAATGGAATGTGGATTGGAATGGAATGTGGAAAGGAATGTGAAATGGAACGGGGAAGGGAATGTGGAAGGGAATCTGGAATTGAGTGTGGAATGGAACGTGGAATTGAATGGAATGGAATGGAATGGAATGGAATCGAATGGAATGTGGAATGGAATGGAATGGAATGTGGAATGGAAAGGAATGTGGAAAGGAATTGAATGGAATGTGGAATGGAAAGTTGAATGGAACGTGGAGTGGAATGGAATGGAATGGAATGTGGAATGGAATGAAATGGAATGTGGAATGGAATGGAATAGAAATTGGAATGGAATTGACTGCAGTGTGTAATGGAATGGAATATCAAATGTGGAATGGAATGCAATGGAATGTGGAATGGAGCGAAATGGAATGCGGAATGGAATGGAATGGTGAATGGAAAGTGGAATGGAATGGAATGGAATGTGGAATGGAATGGAAAGTTGAATGGAAGGTGGAATGGAATTGAATGGAATGTGGAGTGGAATGGAAGGGAAGGGAATGGAATGTGGAATTGAATGGAATTGAATATGGAATGGAATGGAATGGAAATGTGGAATGGAATGGAAGGGAATGGAATGTGGAATGGAATGGAATTGAATATAGAATGGAATGTAAAGGAATGTGGATTGGAATGCAATGGAATGTGGAATGGAATGGAATGGAATGTTGAATGGGATTTGGAATGCAATGGACAGGAGTGGAATTGAATGTGAAATGGAATGGAATGGAATCTGGAATGGAATGGAATGGAATGGAATGTGAAATTGACTGGAATGGAAAGTCTAAGGCAATGTGTGATGGAATGGAATGGAGTGTGATATGGAGTGTGGAATGGAATGGAAGGTAAATTACAATGGAATTGAAAGGAATGTAGAATGTAAAGTGGAATGGAATAGAATGGAATGTGGTATGGAATGGAATGGAATGTGGTATGGAATGTGGACTGAAATGGAATGGAATGTGTTATGGAATATGGAATGGAATGTGCAATGGAATTGAACGGAATGTGGAATGGTATCGGGAATGCAATGGAATGGAATGTAGGATGGAACGTGGAATGGAATGTGGAATGATATGTGGAATGGAACGTGGTAAGGAATGGAATGTGGAATGGAATATGGAAATGAATGGAATGCAATACATTGTGGAATGCAATGGAATGGAATGTGGAATGGAAGGGAATGGAACGGAATGTGGAATGGAATGTGGAATGGAATGGAATGTAATGTGGAATGGAAAGTGGAATGGAATGTAGAACGGAATGGAATGGAATGTGGAATGGAACGTGGAATGTAATGTCGAGTGGAATTGAATGGAATGTGGAATGGTATGTGGAATGAAATGGAATGGAAAGGAATGTAGAATGGAACATGGAATGGAATGTGGAATGGAATGTGGAATGGACAGTGGTATGGAAAGTAATGTGGAATGAAATGTGGAATGGAATGCAATGGAATGAGTAATGGAACACGGAAAGGAATGTGGAATGGAATTGAATGGAATGAGGAATGGTATGTGGAATGGAATGGAATGGACTGTAGAATGCAAAGTGGAATGGAATGTGGAATGGAACGTGGAATGGAATGGAATGGGATGTGGAATGGAATGGAATGTGGAATGGAAAGCAATGGAATATTGAATGGAATGGAATGCAATGTGGAATGGAATGGAATGTGGAATGGAATGTAGAATGGAATGGATTGGAATGTGGAATGGAATGGAAGGGAATGGAATGTTAAATTGAAAGGAATTGAATATGGAATGGAATGGAATGGAATGTGGAATGGAATGGAATGGAATGTGGAATGGAATGTGTAATGGAATATGGAATGGAATGTGGAAATGAATGGAAAGGAATGTGGAATTGAATGGAATGGAATGTGGAATGGAATGTGGAATTGAATGGAATGCGTTAAGAAATGGAATGTAGAGTGGAATGGAATGGAATGTGGAAATGAATGGAATGAAATGTGAAATGGAATGCAATGAAAAGCGGAATGCAATGAAATGGAATGTGGAATGGAACATGGAATGGAAAGTGGAATGGAATGTGGAATGAAACGTGGAATGGAATGGAATGTGGAAAGGAATATGGAATGTAATGGAATGTGGAATGGAACATGGAATGGAAAGTACAGTGGAATGTGGAAAGTTACGTTGAATGAAATGCAAACTAGAATGGAATGTATTGGAAAGTGGAATGGAATGGAATGGAATGTGGAATGGAACGTTTAATGTAATGCAATGGAAGGTGGAATGGAATGGAATAGAATGTGGAATGCAATGCAAACGAGTATGGAATGGAATGCAGTGTGAAATGGAATGGAATGTAATGTGGAATGGAATGGAATGGAATCTGAAATGGAACAGAATGGAATGTGGAATGGAATGGAATGTGGAATGGAAAATGGAATGGAATTTAATGGAATGAGGAATTAAATGTGGAGTGGAATGGATTGGAATGGAATGTGGAATGGAATGTGGAATGTATTTGTAATTTAATGTGGAATAGAATGGAATGAAATGTGGAATGGACTGGAAGGCAATATGCAATGCAATAGGGAATGGAATGTGGAAAGGAATATGGAATGGAAAGTGGAATGCAATGCATTGGAATATGGAAAGGAATCTGGAAGGGAATGGAATGGAATATGCAATGGAATAGGAAATGAAATGTGGAATGGATTGTGGAATGGAAAGTGGAATGCAATCCATTGGAATGTGGAATGCAAGGTGGAATGGAATGGAATGCAATGTGGAATGGAATGGAATGGAATGGAATGGAATTTGGAATGGAATGGAATGGAATTTGGAATGGAATGGAATGGAATGTGGATTGCAATGGAATGTAACATTGAATAGAATCAAATGGAAAGGAAAGTGGAATGGAATGGAATGGAATGTGGAATGGAATGGAAAGTGGAGTGGATTCTGGAATGGAATGTGGAATGGAATGTGGAAAGGCATGTGGAATGGAAAGTAATGCGATTTTGAAAGGAATGTGGAATACAATGGAATGAAATGTGGAATGGAACATGGAATGGGATGTGGAATGGAAAGTGGAAAGCAATGCAATCGAATGTGGAATGGAATGTGAAATGGAATGGAATGGAATGGAATGGAATGTGGAATGGAATGGAATGGAAAGTGGATAGGAGTGGAATGGAATGGAATATGAAATGGAATGGAATGGAATATGAAATGGAATGGAATGTGATTTGGATTGGAATGGCATGCAAATTGGAATGGAATGGAAGGGAATGGAATGTGGAATGGAATGGAATTGAATTTCAATTGGGACGGAAAGCTATGTGGAATGGAATGGAATGGAATGTATAATGGAATTGAATGGAAAGTGGAATGGAATGGAATAGAATACAGAAAGGAATTTGGAATGGTATGCGGAATGGAATGTGGAATGGAACGTGAAATGGAATGGAATGTGAAATGGAATGAAAGGTGGAAAGGAATGTAATGGAATGCGGAATGGAAAGTGGAATTTAACGTGGAATCTAATGGAATGGAATGTGGAATGGAATGGAATGGAATGTGGAATGGAATGTGAAATGGAAATTGGAATGGAATGCAGTGTGAAATGGACTGGAATGGAATGTGGAATGGAACGCAATGGAATGTGGAATGGAATGAAATGGAATGTGGAATGGAAAGGAATGTGGAATGGAAAGTGGAATGGATTTGAATGGAATGTGGAATGGAAACTGGAATGGAATCTGTAATGGAATGGAATGGAATGGGGAAAGGAATGGAATGGAATGTGTAAATTAACAGAATGGAATGTGGAATAGAATGGAATGGAATTTGGAATGGAATGTGGAATATCATGGAATGGAATGTGGAATGGAATGGAATGGAATGAGGAATGGAATGTGAAATGGAAAGGAAAGGAACGTCGAATGGAAAGTGCAATGGAATGTGGAATGGAATGGAATGGATTGTGGAATGGAATGGAATGGAAGAGTGCAATGAGGAATGGCATAGAATGGAAATT
Source organism: Pongo abelii (assembly GCF_028885655.2). Taxonomy (NCBI): domain Eukaryota; kingdom Metazoa; phylum Chordata; class Mammalia; order Primates; family Hominidae; genus Pongo; species Pongo abelii. Next base: position 11,043,722 of record NC_085929.1, on the reverse strand, counting down.
GTAATGGGATGTTTAATTGAATGTGGAATGGAATGTGGAATGGAATGGATTGGAATGTGGATTGGAATGTGGAATGGAATGGAATGGAAAGTGGAATGGAATGTGGAATGCAATGTGGAATGTAACGTGGAATGGAAAATGGAATGGAATTCAATGAAACGTGAAATGGAATGTGGAATGGAATGTGGAATGTAATGAGGAATGTAATGTGGAATATAATGTGGAATGGAAAGGAATGAGACATGGAAATTAATTGAATGGAATTGGAATGGAATGGAACGGAATGTGGAATGGAGTGTTGAATGGAATGGAATCAGGAATAGAATTTGGAATGGAATGGAATTGAATATGGAATAGAATGGATTGGTATGGTATGGAATGTGGAATGGAATGGATTGGAATCTGGAATGGAATGTGGAATTGAGTAGAATGGAACATGGAATGGAAGGTGGAAGGGAATCGAATGGAATCTGGAATGGAAGGGAAGGGATGTGGAAAGGAAAGTGGAATGGAATGGAATGGAATCGAATGTGGCATCAAATTCACTGGAATGTGGAATGGAAAGGAATGGTGTTTGGAATGGAAGGAAATTATATGAAAAGTTGAATGGAGTGGAATGGAATGGAAAGCAAAGTGGAATGTAGTGGAATGGAATGGAATGTGGAATAGAATGGAATGTGTAATGGTACAGAATGGAAAGTGGAATGGAATGGAATAGAATGTGAAATGGAATGTAGAATGGAGTGAAATGGAATGTGGAATGGAATGCTTTGGATTTCAGAATGGAATGTGAAATGGAATGTGGAATTGAAGGTGGAATGGAACGGATTGGATTGCGAAATGGAATGTGGAATGGAATGTGGAATTGAACGGAATGGAACATGGAATGGACTGTGGAATGGAATGTGGAATGGAAAGTGGAATGGAACTTGTAATGGAATGGAAAGGAACGTGGAATGGAATGTGGAAAGTAATGTGGAATGGAACGTTGTATGGAATGTGGAAGGTAATGTGGAATGATAAGGAATGGAATGTGGAATGGAATGGAATGGAACATGAAATGGAATGGAATGTAACGTGAAAGGGAAAGGAGTGGAATGGAATGGAATGTGGAATGGAACATGGAATGGAACGTGGAAAGAAATGGAACGGAAAGGAATGGAATGTGGAATGGAATGTTGAATGGAATGGAATGGAACGTAAAGGAATGTGGAATAGAATGGAATATAATATGGATTGGAAAGGAATGCAAAGGAATGGAATGTGGAATGCAATGGAATGGAAATTGGAATGGAATGGAATAGAATGTGGAATGGAAAGGAATTGAATGTGGAATAAAATGGAATGGAATGCAATGTGGAAAGTAATGGAATGCAATGTGTAATAAATGAAATGGAATGTTGAATGTAATGGAATGGAAGGGAATGTTGAATGCAACTGAGTGTGGAATGGAATGGAATGTGGAACAGAATGGAACGGATAGTGGAATGGAATGTGGAATGGAATGGAATATGGAATGGACTGTGGAATGAAACGAGGAAAGGGATGGAGTAGAATATAGAATGGAATGTGGAAATGAATGGAATGAAATATTGAATGGAATGGAATGGAATGTGAAATTAAATGTGGAATGGAATGGAACAGAACTCGCAATGGAAGGTAACGTGGAGTGGATCGTGGAATGGAACGTGGAAAGGAACATGGAATGGAGCATGGAATGAAATGGAATTGAATGAGGAATGGAATGTGGAATGGATTGTGGAATGGAAAGTGGAATTGAATGTGGAATGGACTGGAATGGAATGTGGAATGGAACGGAATATGACATGGAAAGGAACGTGGAATGGAATGGAAAGGATGGTGGAATGGAACGTGGAGTATAATGTGGAATGGAATGGAATGGAACGTATAATGGAATGGAATGGAATTGAATGTGGAATGGAATAGAATGGAAAGGAATGGAACGTGGAATGGAAGGTGGAAAGGAAAGGAATGGAACGAGGAATGGAATGTGGAATGGAATCTGGAATGGAATGGAATGGAATGTGGAATGAAAAGGAATAGAATGTGGAAAGGAATGGTATGGAATATGGAATGGAACGGAATGGAATTGGGAATGAAATGGAATGGAAAGGAATGTGGAAAGCAATGTAATGTAATGGAAAGGAATGCAATGGAATACGGAATGCAATGGAATAGAATGTAGAATGGAACATGGAATGGAAGGTGGAATGGTTTGGAATGGAACATGGAGGGGAAAGTGTATGGAACGTGGAATGGAACGTGGAACGGAATGGAATGCAATGTGGAATGGAATGGAATGGAAGGAGGAATGGAATGGAATGGAAGTTGGAATGGAATGGAATGGAATGGAAAGGAATGTGGAAAGGAATGGAATGGAAAGGAATGTGGAAAGTAATGGAATAGAATGTGGAATGGAATGGAATGGAATATGGAATGGAATGTGGAATGGAATTGAATGTAATGTAGAATGGAATGCAATGGAATGTGCAGTCGAATGTGGAATGGAAAGGAATGGAACGTGGAATGGAAAGTAGAACTTAATGTGGAATGGAATGTGGAATGGAATGTGGAATGGAATGTGTAAGGCAACGGAATGGAATGTGGAATGGAATGTAATGGAAGAGTGCAAAGTGGAATGGGATAGAATAGAATGAGGAATGGAATGTGGAATGGAATGTGAAATGGAATGAAGTGGCATGTGGAGTAGAATGTGGAATGGAATGTGGAATGGAATGGAGTGGAATGTTGACTGGAATGGAAAGGAGAGGAATTTGGAATGGAATGGAATATGAAATGGAATGTGGAATGGAATGAAATGGAATGTGGAATGAAATGTGGAATGGAATGGAATGGAATGGAAAGTGGAATGGAAAGTGGAATCGAGTGTGGAATGGAACGTGGATTGGAACGAAATGACGCGTGGTAGGGAATGGAATGGATTGTGGAATGGAATGCAGCGGAATGTGGAATGGAATGGAATGGAATGAAATGCAAATTGAAGTAGAATGGAATGGAATTTTGAATGGAATGGAATGGAAAGGAATGTGGAATGGAACAGAATGGAATGTGGAAAGGAAGGCGGAATGGAATGAGGAATGGAAAGTGGAATGAAATGTGGAAAGGAATGAAGTGGAATGTGGAATGGAATGTGGAATGAAATGGAAAGGAACGTTAAATGGAATGTGTAATGGAATATGGAATGGAATGGAATGGAAGGTGGAATAGAACACGGAATGGAACGTGGAAAGGAACATGGAATGGAAAGTAGAATGGAACGTGGAATGTAATGTGTAATGGAATGTGGAAAGGAATGAGGAATGGAATAGAATTGAATTTGGAATTCAATGTGGAATGGAATGGAATACTATGTGGAATTTAATGGAATGAAATGAGGAATGTAATGGAATGGAACGTGGAATGGAATGGAATGGAAAGTGGAATGGAAAGGAATGGAATGTAGAATGGAATGGAATGGAATGTCGAATGGAATGGAATGAGGAAAGGAATGGAATGGAATGAAATGGAATGCAAAATCGAATGGAATGAAATGGAAAGTGAAATGGAATGGTACAGAATGTGGAATGGAATGGAATGGATTGCGAAATGGAATGCAATGGAATGGAATCTGGAATGGAATGGAAAGTGGAATGAAATGGAATGGAATGTGGTAAGAAATAAAATGGATTACGCAATGTAATGTAATGGAATGGAATATGGAATGTAAAAGAATGTAACATAATTTAATGGAATGGAATGGAATGGAATGTGGAGGGGAATGCAATGGAATGTGGAATGGAATGTGGAATGGAATGCAATGGAAAGTGGAATGGAAACAGGAATGGAATGAAATGGAATGTGGAATGGAATGCAATGGATTGCAAAATGGACTGGAATGGAATGGAATGTGGAATGGAATGGAATGTAAACGAAAGGAATGTAATGTTTAACGGAATGCAATGGAATGTGAAATGGAATGGAATGGAATGGAATGTGTAATGGAATGGAATGGAAAGGAATGTGGAATGGAATGGAATGGATAGGAATGGAATGTGGAATGGAATGTGGAATGGAAAGGAATGGCAAGTGGAATGTAATGTGGAATGCATTGAGGAATTGAATGTGGAATGGAATATAATGGATTGTGGAATGCAAAGGAATGGAATGTGGAAATGAATGGAATGGAATATGGGATGGGATGGAATGGAATGGAATTGAATATGGAATTGAATGGAACAGAATGTGCAATGGAAAGTGGAATGGAAGGTGGAATGGAAAAGAATGGAACGTGGATGGGAAAGTGGAATGGAACGTGGAACGGAACGTGGAATGGAATTGAATGCAATGTGGCATCGAATGTGGAACGGAATGGAATGGAAAGGAATGTGGAATGGAATGAAATGGAATTTGGAATGGAAAGTGGAATGGAATGTAATGGAATGTGAAATGGAATGGAATGGAATGTTGAATTTAATGTGGAATGGAAAGGAATGGAACGTCGAATGGAATGTGGAATGGATTGTGGAATGGAATGTGGAATGGAATGTGGAATGGAATGTGCAATGGAATGTGGAATGGAATGGAATGGAATGTGGAATGGAAAGAAATGGAATGTGGAATGGAATGGAACGTAATTTGGAATGGAATGGAAAGTGCAGTGGAATGGAATGGAATGGAATGTGGAATGGAATGCAATGGAATGTGGAGTGCAATGAAATTGAATGTGGAATGGAACGTGGAAAGGAATGGAGTGGAATGTGGAATGGAATGAAATGTAAGTTGGAATGGAATGCAATAGAACGTGTAATGGAATGGAATGGAATGGAATGTGGAATGGAATGGAATGCGGAACGGAATGGAATGTGGAATGGAAAGGAATGTGGAATGGAATGGAATGGAATGTGGAATGGAAGGGAATGGAATGAGGAATGGAATGTGGAATGGAAAGAAATGGAATTTGGTATTGAATGGAATGGAATGTTGTGTGGAATGTGGAAAGGAATGGAATGGAATGTGGAATACAATTGAACATGGAATATAATGGAATAGAATATGGAAAACAATGGAATGGAAGGTGGAATGGAAAGTGGAATGGAATGGAATCTAATGTGGAATGGAATGCAATAGAATGTAAGGTTGAATATCATGAAATTGAATGTGCAATGGAATGGAGTGGAATGTGGAATGGAATGGAATGGAACATGGAATGGAATGGAATTGAATGGAATGTGGAATGGAATGGAATGGAATGTGGAATGGAATGTGGAATGGAATAGAATGGAAAGTGGAATGGAAAGGGGTAAAATAGAAGGTGGCATATAATGGAATGGAATGTGGAATGGAATTTAATGGAAGGTCGAAAGGAATGCGGAATGGAATGGAATGGAATGGAATGGAAAGTGAAATGGAATGGAGTGGAATGTGGAATGGAATGGAATGGAATGCAAAGTGGAATAGAATGCGGAATGGAATGTGGAATGGAAAGAAATGGAATGTGGAATGGAGTGGAATGGAAAGGAATGGAATGTGGAATGGAACTTGGAATGGAATGGAATGGAACATGGAAAGCATAGTACAATGGAATGTGCAATGGAATGTGGAATGGAATTGAATGGTATGTGGAAAGGAATGGAATGGAACTTGGAATGCAAAGGAACGTGGAATGGAATGGAATAGAAAGTGGAATGAAATGGAATGGAATGTGGAATGGAATGGAATGCCATCTGGAATGGAACGGAATGTGGAATGGAATCGAATGGAATGGAATGGGGAACGGAATTGAATGGAATGTGGAGTGGAATGGAATGGAATCTGGAATGGAATGACATGGAATGTGGTATGGAATGGAATGGAATATGGAAGAGCAAGGAATGGAATGTGGAATGGAAAGGAAATTGGAATGGAATGGAATGGAATGTGGAACGGAAAGGAATGGAATGTGGATTGGAATGGAATGAAATATGGACTGGAATGGAATGGAATGGAATGGAATGTGGAATGGAATGCGGAATGGAATGGAATGCAACTTGGAATAGAATGGAATGGAACGGAACGTGGAATTGAAAGAATGGAATGGTATGGCATGGAATGGAGTGAGGAATGGTATGGAATGTTGAATCGAATGGAAAGGAATGTTGAATGGAATGGAATGGAAAGTGGAATGGAATTAAATGGAATGTTAAATGGAATGGAATGGAATGTGGAATGGAAGGGAATGGAAAGTGGAATGGAATGGAATGTGCAATGCAATGGAATGGAATATGGAACGGAATGGAATGGAATTGAATGTGGACTTGAATGGAATGAATGGAATGGAATGTGGAATGGTATGGAATGGAATGTGGAATGGAATATGGAATGGCATTAAATGGAATATTGAATGTAACGGAATGGAATTTGAGATGCAATGGACTGTAATTTGGTATGAAACGGAAGGGAATGTGGAATGGAATGTGGAAGGGAAAGGAATGGAACGGAATGGAATGTGGAATGGACTGGAGTGGAATGTGGAACGGAATGGGATGGAATTTGTACTGGAATGAAATGGAATGTGGAATGGAATGGAATAGAATGAGGACAGGAATGGAATTGAATGGAATGTGGATTGGAATCTCATGGAATGCAATATGGGAAGGAATGGAATGTTTAATGGAATCTAATGGAATGTGGAATGGAATGTGGAACAGAATGCAATGGAAAGTGGAATGGAATGTGGAATGTAATGGAATGTAATGTGGAATTGATTGTGGAATAGAATGGAATGGAATGTGGACTGGAAAGGAAGAGAATGGAATGTAGAATAGAATGCAATACAATGTGGAATGAAATGGAATGAAAGTGTAGTGGAATGTGGAATGTAATGGAATGGAATGTGGAATGGAATGTGGAATGGAATGGAATGGAATATGGAACGATACGTGGATTGGAATGGAATGGAATGTGGAAGGGAATGTAGGGAAACGTGTAATGGAATGTAGTGAAATATGGAATGGAAAGTGGAATGTCTTCGAAAGAAATGTGGAATGGAATGTACAATGGAATGGAATGGAATGGAATGGAATGGAATGTGGATTTGAATGGAATGGAATGGAATGTGGAACGGAATGGAATGGAATGGAATGGAATAGAATGTGGAATGGAATGCAATAGAATGTGAAATGGAATGTGGAATGGAAAGTGGAATGGAATGTGGAATGGAATGTAAAGTGGAATGGAATGTGCAATGGAATGGAATGGAATGTGGAATGGAATATGCAATGGAATGGAATGGAATGTGGAAGGGAATGTGGAAAGCAATGGAAATGAATGGAATGTGGAATGGAAAGGAATGGAATGTGGAATAGAATGGAAAGAAATGGAATAGAATGGAATGGAAAGGAATGTGGAATGGAATGGAATGGAATGTGGAATGCAAAGGACAGCAATTTGGAATGCAATGGAATGGAATGTGGAATTGAATGGAATTGAATTTGGAATGCAATTGAATGGAATGGAATATGGACTGGAATGGAATGGAAAGGAAAGTTCAGTGAAATTTGGAATGGAATGGAATGGAATGGAAAGTGGAATGCAATGTGCAATGCAATGGAATGGAGTGGAATGTGGAATGGAATCTGGCACGGAATTGAATGGAATGTGGAATGGAATCGAAAGCAATGTGGACTATAATGGAATGGAATGAGGAATGGAATGAAATAGATTGTGGAATGTTATGTGGGATGGAATATGGAATGGAATTGAATGTAATGTGGAATGGAATGTGGAATTGAAAGTGGACTGGAACAGAATGGAATGTGGAATGGAATGGAATGGAATTTCGAATGGAATGCAATGGAGATTGGAAAGGAATCGAATGGAATGGAATGCGGAATGGAATGTGGAATGGAATGTGGAATGGAATGGAACATGGAATCGAATGTGGAATGCAATGCAAAATGGAATGGAATGTGTAATGGAATGGAATGTGGAATGGAATGTGGAATGGAATGGAATGGAATGTGGAATGGAATGGAATGGAATGTGGAATGGAATGGAATGGAACGTGGAATGGAAAGCAGAATGGAATGGAATGGAGAGTGGAATGGAATAGAATGGAACGTGGAATGGAATGTGGAATGGAAGGTGGCATGGAATATGGAATGTCACATGGAAGGGAATGGAATGGAACGTGGTAATGAATTGAACGGAATGTGGAATGTAATGGAAAAGAATGTGGAATGGAAAGGAATGCAATGGAATGTGGAATGGAATGGAATGGAATAGAACGTGGAATGGAAAGTAATGGAACGTGGAATGGGAAGAGGCATGGAACGGGGAGTGGCAAGTGGAAGGGAATGTAATGGAACGTGGAATAGAATAGAATGGAACGTGGAATGGAATGGAATGGAAATTGGAACGGTATGGAATGCAATGGAATGTGGAATGGAATGGAATGGAATGGAATGGAATAGAACGTGGAAAGGAATGGAATGGAACGTGGAATGGAAAGTGGCATGGAACAGGGAGTGGCACGTGGAAGGGAATGTGATGGAACGTGGAATAGAATAGAATGGAACGTGGAATGGAATGGAATGGAAATTGGAACGGTATGGAATGTGGAAAGGAACAGAATGGAATGTGGAATGGAATGGAATGGAATGCAGAATGCAATACACAGCAGTTTGTAATGCAATGGAATGGAACGAGGAATGGAATGGAATTTAACGTGGAATGGAATGGAGTGGAATGTGGAATGGAACGGAATGGAATGGAATGTGGAATGGAATGGAATTGAATGTGGAATGGGAAAAAATAGAGTGTGGAATGCAATGGGAATAGAATGGAATGCGGACTGGAATGGAATGGAGAGTGGATTGGAATGGAATGGACAGTGGCATGGAATGGAACGTAATGTGGAATGGAACATGGGATGGAATGGAATGGAATCTGGATTGGAATTGAAAGGAATGGAAAGGGGAGTGGAATGGAATTTGGAATTGAGTGAAATGGAATTTGGAATTTAATGGAATGGAATGGAATGTGGAACGGAGTGGAATGGAATGTGGAAAGGAATGTAGAATCGAATGGGATGCAATGTGGAATGGAATTTTTAATGGAATGGAATGAAATGTGGAAAGGAATGTGCAATGGAATGGGCTGGAATGTTGAATGGAATGTGTAATGGAATGTGGAAAGTAATGGAATGGAATGTGGAATGGAATGGAATGGAAGGTGGAATGGAATGGCAAGGAAAGTGGAATGAAATTGAATGGAATGGAATAGAATGTGGAATGGAATAGAATGGAATGTTGAATGGAAAGTGGAATGGAAAGTGGAATAGAACGAAATGGAATGTGGAAAGTAATGTTGAATGGAGTGCAAGGGAATGTGGAATGTAATGGAATAGAATGGGGAATGGAATGGAGTGGAATGTGGAATGGAATGTGGAATGGAAAGGAAAGGAATGGAATGGAATATGGAATGGAATGGAATGGAATATGGAATGGAATGGAATGCAATGGAATGGAATATGGAATGGAATGGAATGGAATGCAATGTGGAATGGATTGGAATGGAATTGAATGGAATGGAATGTGGAATGGAATGGAAAGTGGAATGGAATCAAATGGAATCGAATGTGAAATGATATGGAAGGGAATGTCAAATGGAATGAAGAACGGCATGTGGAATGGAAAGAAATCTGTAATGGAACGGATTGGAATTTGTAATGGAATGGAATTGAATGTGAAATGGAAAGGAATGGAATGTCGAATGGAAGGGAGTGGAATGGAATGGAATGCAATGGAATGTGGAATGGAATCTGGAATGGAATAGAATGGAATGTGGAAAGGAATGAGAAATGGAACGGAATGGAACGTGGAATTGAATGGAATGGAAGGTGGAACCGATTGGAAAGTGGAATGGAATGGAAAGGTATAGAATGTGAAATAGAATGGTATGGAATGTCGAATGGAATGTGGAAAGGAATGTGGAATGGAATGTGGATTGGAATTTGTAAAGGAACGGAATGGAAAGCGTAATTGAATGGAATTGAATGTGGAATGGAAAGGAATGGAATGTCAAAAGGCATAGAATGGAATGGAAAGGAATGGAATGGAATGTGGAATGTAATGAAAAATGGAATGGAATGGAATGTGGAATGGGATGCAATGAAAGGTGGAATGGAGTGTGGAATGGAATGGATTGGAATATGGAATGGAATGTGGAATGGAAAGGAATGGAATGTGGAATGGAATGGAATGGAATGAGGAATGCAATTGAACGGAATGGTATGAAATGTGGAATGCAATGGAATGGAAGGGAATGTGGAATGCTACGGAATGGGATATGGAATTCAATGGAATGGAATGGAATTTGGAATGGAATGGAATGGGATGTGGACTGGAATATGTAATGGAATCGAATGGAATGTGGAATGGAATGTGGAAAGGAACGTGGAATATAATGTGGAATAGAATGTGTAATGGAATGGAATGGAAGGTGGAAAAGAATGAGGAATGGAAGGTGGAATGGAACGTGGAATAAAATTTGGAATGGAACGGAATGGAATTTGGAAAGGAATGTGGAATGGAATGGCATGGAATGTGAAAAGGAATGGAATGGAATGTGGAATGGAAGGTGGAATGCAATGGAATGGAATGAGGAGTGGAATGTGGAATGGAACGTGGAATAGAATGAAACGTGGAATGGAATGGAACGAAATGGAATGTGGAATGGAATTGAATGGAATTTAATGGAATGTGGAATGGAGTGGAATGGAATGGAATGTGGAATGGTATGTGGAATGCAATGGAATGGAAAGTGGAGTGGAATGTGGAATGGAATGTGGAATAGAATGTAACGTGGAAAGGATTGGAATGTGGAATGGAATGTGGATTCAATGTAATGGAATTTGGAATGGAATGGTATTAAATGTGGAATGGAATGGAATGGAATGTGGAATGGAATGTGGAATGGAATGGAATGGAACATGGACTGGAACGTGGAATGCAACGTGCAATGGAACGTGCAATGGAACGTGGAATGGAACGTGGAAAGGAATGAGTAATGCAATGGAATGTAATGTGGAACGGAAGGGAATGGAATGCGGATTGGAATGTGGAATGGAATATGGAATGGAAAGTGGAATGGAATGGAATGGAACATGGAATGCAATGGAAAGGTGAAAGGAATGGAATGGAAAGCAGTGTGGAATGGAAGGGACTGGAATGCGGAATGGAATGTGGAATGGAATATGGAGTGGAATGTCGAACGGAATGGAATGGAATGTGCAATGGAATGAATGCAAAGTTGAATGGAATGCAATGGAATGTGGAATGGAATGGAATGGAATGGAATGTGGAATTGAATGGAATGAAAAGTGTAATTGTATGAAACGGAGTGGAATGTGGAATGGAATTGAATGGAATGTGAAATTGAATTGAATAGAATGTGGAATGGAATGGAATGGAATGCGGAACAGAATGTAATGGAATGTTGAATGGAATGTGGAATGCAATGGAATGGAGTGTGTAATGGTATGGAATGGAATGGTATGGGATTTGGAATGGAATGGAAGGGAATATGGAATGGAATGGAAAGCAAAGAAATGTGGAATGGAATGGAATGAAATTTGGATGGAAATGTGGAATGGAATGGAAAGGAATGAAAAGGAATGTGAAAGGGAATGGAATGGATAGTGGAAAAGATGTAAGTGGAAAGAGGAATGGAATCGAATGGAATGCAATGGAAAGGAATGGAATGTGGAATGGTATGGAATGGAATGGAATGGAAAAGAATGTTGAATGGAATGGAATGAAATGTGGAATGGAATGGAATATCGAATGGAATGGAATGTGGAATTGAATCTGTAATGGATGGAATGGAATGGAATGTGGAATGGAAAGCAATGTGGAATGGAACGGATTGGAACGTGGCATGGAACGTAGAATGGAACGTAGAATGAAACAAAAATGGAACATGGAATGGAACGTGGAATGTAATGAGGAATTGAAAGTAGTGGAATGTGGAATGGAAAGGAACGGAATGTGTAATGGAATGTGGAATGGAATCTGCAATGGAATGGAAGGCAGTGCGGAAGGTAATGGAATGGAACGTGGAAGGGAATGGAATGGAATTTGGAATGAAGGATAATGGAGTGGAAATTGGAATAGATTTTAATGGAATTAGGAATGGAAAGTAATGGAATGTGGAATGGTAAGTGGAAAGGAATGGAGTGAATTTTGGAATGGAATGGAAAGGAATGTGGAATGGAATGGAATGGAATGTGGAATAGAACGGAAAGGAATTGTAGGGAATGTGGAATGGAATGGAATGGAACGTAAAATGCAAAGCAGAATGGAAGGTAGAATGGAATGGAAAGGAACGTGCAATGGAATGTGGAATGGAACATGGATTGGAATGTGGAATTGAAGGGAATGAAATGCGGAATGGAATGTCAAATGGAATGTGGAATCGAATGGAATGGAACGCGGTATGTAATGGAATGGAACGTTTAATGGAATGGAATGGTACGTGGAATGGAATGGATGGAATGAGGAATGGAATTGACTTCAAGATGGAATGGAATGGAATGGAATGGATTGGAATTTCAATGGAATGGAATGGAATGGAATGTGTAGTGGAATGGAATGGAAGGGGGAATTGAATGCAATTGAACGTGGAAGGGAATGGAATGGAACTTGGAATGGCACATGGAATGGAATGTGGAATGGAATGTGAAATGCAATGTGGAATGGAATGTGGAATGGAATGGAATGTAAAGTGGAATGGAATGGAATGGAATGAAGATTGGAATGTGGAATTGAATGTGGAATGGAATGGAATTTGGAATGCTATTGTATGGAACGGAAAGTGGAATGGAATGGAATTTGGAATTGAACGAAATTGAATGTGGAATGAAATGCAATGGAACGTGGAATGGACTGTGGAATGGAATGTGGAAGGAAATGTGGAACGGAATTTGGAATACAAAGTTGAATTTCAAGGAAAGGAATGTGGAATGTGGGGGAATGGAATGGAATTGGGAATGGAATGTGGAATGGAATGTGGAAAGGAATGGAATGTGGAACGCAATGGAATGGAATGTGGATAGAATGGAATGAAATGTGGAAAAGAATGGAATGTGAAATGGAAGTTGGAATTCAATGTGAAATGGAATGTGGAATGAAATGTGTAATGGAATGAAATGGAACGTGGGATGCAATGCAATGGAATGTGGAATGGAGTGGAGTAGATAGTGGAATGGAACATGGTATGAAAGTGGAATGTGATTGAATGAAATGTGGAATGCAATGGAATGGAGTGTGGAATAGAATGGAATGGAATGTGGAATGGAATGGAATTGAATGGAATGGAATGTGAAATTGAAGGGAATGTGGAATCGCATGGAATATGGAATGGAATGGAATGGAATTGAATGTGGAATGGATTGAAATGGAATGGAATAGAACGTTGAATGGAATGTCGAATGGAATGTGGAATGCAACGTGGAATGAAAAGTGCAATGGAATGTTGAATGGAACATGGAAAGCAATGTGGAAAGGAAAGTGGAATGGAGTGGAAAGGAACGTGGAATGGGAAGAGTAATGGAATGGAATGGAATGTGAAATGGAAGGGAATGGAATGCAGAATGGGATGTGGAATGGAATGTGGAAAGGAATGTGGAATGGAACGGACTGGAATGCGAAACGAAATGTGGAATGGAATATGCAATACAATTTGGAATGGAATTGAATGGAACGTGGAATGGAATGGAATGGAATGTGGAAGGGAATGGAATTGAATGGAAAGGAATGTGGAATGGAAAGCAATGGAAAGTGGAATTGAAAGGAATGGAATGTGGAATGGGATGGAATAGAACGGAATGGAATGAAAGGTGGAATGGAATGGAACGTGAAATGGAATGGAATGGAATGTGGAATGGATTGTGGAATGGAATGTGGAATGGAATGGAATGTGTAATGGAACGGAATGGAATGTGTAATGAAAGGAAATGGAATGTGGAATCCAAAGCAATGGAATGTGGAAAGGAATGGAATAGACTGGAATGTGGAATGGAATGTGGAATGGAATGTGGAAAGGAATGGGATGGAATGTGGAATGAAAAGTGTAATGGAATGGAATGTGGAATTCAATGGAACGCAATGTGATGTGGAATGGAATGAAATGGAATGTGGAATGGAATGGCATGGAATGCAACGTGGAATGGAATGGAATGGAATGAGGAATGGAATATGGAATGAAATGGAATGCAATGTGGAATTGAAGGTGGAATAAAATGGAATGGATATTGCAATGGAATGCAGAATGGAATGGAATGTGGAATGGAATGGAATCGTATGTGAAATGGCATAGAATGCATCAGAATGGAATGAGGAATTGAATGGAATGGAATGGAATGGAATGTGGAATGGAATGGAATGGAGTGTGGAATGGAAGTTGGAATGGAAAGTGATGGAATGTGGAATGGAATGGAATTGTGTGGAATGTGGAATGGAATGGAATGGAATGTGGAATTGAAAGTCGAATGAAATGGAATGCAATGTGAAATGGAAAGAGGAATGGAATGTGGAGAGGAATAAACGGAATGTGGAATGGAAGGTGGAATGAAATTTATTGGAATGTGGAATGGAATGGTATGGAATGTGGAATGGAAAGGAATGGAAGATAGAATGGAATTGGAAAGGAATCTGGAATTGAATATGAAAAGGAATGTGGAATGGAATGGGGAATTCAATGTGGAATGGAATGGAATGGAATGTGGAATGGAATGTGGAATGGAGTGGAATGGAATGTGGAATGGAATGGAATGGTATGGAATGTGGAATGGAATGGATTGCGATGGAATGTGGAATGGAATGGAATAGAATGCAATGGAATGGAATGTGGAATTGAATGCTATGGAATGGAATGGAATGGAATGTTATGGAATGTAATGGAATAGAATGAGGAATGGAATGAAATGGAATGAGGAAAGGAAAGCGGAATGGAATGCAATGGAATGCAATGTGGATTGGAATGGAATGGAATGGCATGTAATGGAATGTGGAATAGAATGCATAGGAATGTGGAATGGAATGTGGAATGGAATGCAAAGTTGAATGGAATGGAATGTAAAGTGGAATGGAATTTGGAACGCAAAGGTATGGAACGTGGAATGGAAAGTGGAATGGAATGTGGAATGGAAAGGAATGGTACGTGGAATGGAATGGGATGGAATGTGGAATGGAATCTGGAATGGAATGTAACGGAATGGAATATGGAATGGAATGTACTGGAATGGAATGCAATGTGGAACGGAATGTAATGGAGTAAGGAAAGGAATTGAATTTGGAATGTCATGGAATGGAAAGTGGAATGGAAAGTGGAATGGAATGGAATGGAACGTAGAATCGAGTGGAACGGAATGTGGAATGGAATGGAATGGAATGTGGAATGGAAAGGATTGGAATGTGGAATGGAATTGAACGGAATGAGGAATGCAATTGAACGGAATGGAATGGAATGTTGAAAGGAATTGAATGGAATGTGGAATGCAATGTGGAACAGAATATGGAATAGAATGTAATGGAATGTGGCATATAATGTTGAATGAAATGGAATGGAAAGTGAATGGAATGGATTGGAATGTGGAATGGAAAGTAGTGGAATGTGGAATGGAATGTGGAATGCAATGAAATGGAATGTGGAATGGAATGTGGAATGCAATGTGGAATGGGTTTGAATGTGGAATGGAAGGTGTAATGTAATGGAATGGAATGTGGATTGGAATATGTAATGGAATGGAATGGAATGTGGAAAGGAACGTGGAATAGAATGTGGAATGGAATGTGAAATGGAATGGAATGGAAGGTGGACTACAACGAGGAATGGAACGTGGAATGGAATGTGGAATAAAATTTGGAATGGAATGGAATGGAATGTGGAAAGGAATGTGGAATGGAATTGCATGGAATGTGAAATGGAATGGAATGAAATGTGGAGTGGAATGTGGAATGAAATGGAATGGAATGAGGAGTGGAATGTGGAATGGAATGTGGAATAGAATGCATCGTGGAATGGAATGGAATGAAATGGAATGTGGAATGGAATTGAATGGAATTAAATGGAATGTGGAATGGAATGGAATTGAATGGAATGTGGAATGCTATGTGGAATGCAATGGAATTGAAAGTGGAGTGGAATGTGGAATGGGACGTGGAATAGAATGTAACGTGGAATGGATTGGAATGTGGAATGGAATGTGGAATTCAATAGAATGGAATTTGAAATGGAACGGAATGGAATGGTATTAAACGTGGAATGGAATGGAATGGAATGTGTAATGGAATGTGGAATGGAATGGAATGGAACGTGGACTGGAACGTGGAATGCAACGTGCAATGGATCGTGCAATGGAATGTGGAATGGAAAGTGGAAAGGAATGAGTAATGCAATGGAATGGAATGTGGAACGGAGGGGAATGGAATGTGGACTGGAATGTGGAATGGAATATGGAATGGAATGTGGAATGGAATGGAACGAAACATGGAATGGAATGGAATGGTGAATTTAATGGAATGGAAAGCAGTGTGGAATGGAAGGCACTGGAATGCGGAATGGAATGTGGAATGGAATATGGAGAGGAATGTTGAACGCAATGTAATGGAATGTGCAATGGAATGGAATGCAATGTGGAATGTAATGGAAAGGAATGTGGAATGGAATGGAATGGAATGGAATGGAATGGAATGTGGAATTGAAAGGGATGAAATGTGTAATTGTATGAAACGGAGTCGAATGTGGAATGGAATTGAATGGAAAGTGAAATTGAATTGAATAGAATGTGGAATAGAATGGAATGGAATGCGGAACGGAATGTAATGGAATGTGGAATGGAATGTGGAATGCAATGGAATGGAATGGAGTGTGTAATGGAATGTAATGGAATGGTATGGTATTTGGAATGGAATGGAAGGGAATGTGGAATGGAATATGGACTGGAATGGAATGGAATTTGGAATGGAACGTGGAATGGAACTTGGAATGGAACGTGCAATGGAACGTGTAATGGAATGAATAAGGTAATGGAATGGAATGTTGAATGGAAGGGAATGGAATGTGGAAGTAAATGTGGAATGGAATGTGGAAATGAAAGTGGAATGGAATGGAATGAACGTGAAAAGAAATGGAATGGAACGTGTAATGGAATGGAATCTAATGTGGAATGGAAGCAACTAGAATGCAGAAAGTAATGTGGAATGGAATATGGAATGGAATGTGCAATTGAAAGTGGAATGGAATGGAATATAAAGAGGAATGGAATGGAATAGAATGTGGAATAGATTGGAATGGAATGCAATGTGGAATGGAATGGAAAGGAATGCTGAATGGAATGGAATGGAATGTGGAAGTGAATTGAATGGAGTGGAATGGGGAATGGAATTGAATGGATTGTGGAATGGAATGTGGAATAGAATGTGGAAGGGAATGTGGGATGGAACGTGGAATGAAATATGGAATGGAATGGAATGGAATGTGAAATGGAATGGAATGGAAAGTGGAATGGAATGTGGAGTTCAATTGAATGTTGAATGCAATGGAATGGAATGTGGAAGGAATAGAATGGAATGGAATGTGGAATGGAATGGAAAGTGGAATGGAATGGAATTTGGAATGGAATGGTATGTGGAATCTAATGGAATGGAATGCAATGGAATGTGAAATGGAAAGTGGAATTGAATGTGAAATGGAATGAAATGGAAAGTAGAATGGAAAGGAATGGAAAGTGGAATGCAATGGAATGGTACATGGAATGGAACATGGAATGCAACGTGGAATAGAATTGAATGGAAAGTGTAATGGAATGGAATGGAATGTGGAATGGAATGGTATGGAATGTGGAAGGGAAAGGAATGGAATATAGAATGGAATGTGGAAAAGAATCTGGAATTGAATGTGCAAAGGAATGTGGAATGGAATGGGGAATTCAATGTGGAATGGAATGGAATGGAATGTGGAATGGAATGTGGAATGGAATGGAATGGAATGTGGAGTGGAATGGAATGTGAAAAGGAATGGAATGGAATGTGGAATTGAATGTGGAATTGAATGTGGAATGCAAAGCAATGGAATGTAGAATGGAATGGAATGGAATGGATCGTTGATTGCAATGTGGAATGGAATGAGGATTGGATCGTGGAATGGAAGGTCGAATGCTTTTTAATGTAAAGTACAGTGGATTGTGGAATGGAATTTTGAATTCAACGTGGACTGTCATCTGGAATGGAATGTGGAATGGAATGGAATGGAATAGAATGGAATGCAGTGTGGTTTGGAATATGCAATGGAATGCAATGCAGTGTGGTTTGGAATATGCAATGGAATGCGATGCAATGTGGAATGGAATGTGGAATGCAAAATGAAATTGTTTGGAATGGAGTGTGGAATGGAGTGGAATTGTACGTGAAATGGAATGTGGAATGGAATGTGGAATGGAATGTGGAATGGAATGTGGAATGGAACGTGAAATGGAACGTCGAATGGAATGGAATGAAACGTGTAATTTAATGTGGAATGGAATAGAATGGAATGTGGAATTGTATGTGGAACGTAATGGAATTTAATGTGCAACGGAATGATTAATGTAATGCGGAGTGGAAAGTGGAGTGTAATGGAACGTAGAATGGAATGTGGAGTGGAAAGTGGAATGGAACGGAAGTAATGTGGAATGGAATTTGGAAAAGAATGTGGACAGGAAAGTGGAACGGAATGGAATGGAATGTGGAATGGAACGTCGAATGGAATGTAATGGGACATGGAATGGAAAGTGCAGTGGAACATGGAATGCAACGTGGAATGGAATGTTTAATGGAATAGAATGGCATGTGGAATGGAATGGAATGCAGAATGGAAAGTGGAATGCAATGTGGAATGAAGTGTGGAATGGAATGGAATGGAATGTGGAATGAAATGTGGAATGGAATGTGGAATGGAATGGAATGGAATGTGAAATGGAATGTTGAATGGAATGTGGAATGGAATGTGGAATGGAATAGAATGGAAAGTTCACTGGAACATGGAATGGAATGTGCAATGGAATGAGGAATGGAAAGTCGAAAGGAATGGAATGGAAAGTGGAATGGAATGGAATGAAATGTGGAATGGAATGCGGAATGGAATGCAATGGAATGGAAAGTGGAATGGAATGTGTAATATAATGTGGAATGTAATGCGGAATGGAATGGGAAATGGAATATGGAAGGGAATGTGGAATGGAATGAAATGGAATGTGGAATGGAGTATGGAATGGAATGGAATAGAATGTGCAATGGAGTGGAATGGAATGTGAAATGGAATATTGAATGGAATGTGGAATGGAATGTGGAATGGAATGGAATGGAAAGTGGATTGGAACATGGAATGAAACGTGGAATGGAACGTGGAATGGAATGGAATGGAAAGTGGAGTGGAACGTGGAATGGAATGCTGAATGGAATGGAATGGAATGTGGAATGGAATGAAACGGAATGTGAAATGCAATGTGGAATGTAATGTGGAACGGAATGTGAAATTGACTGTGGAATGGAATGTGGAATGGCATGAAATGGAATGTGGAATGTAATGTGGAATGGAACGGAATTGAATGCGAATCGAATGTGGAATTGATTGTGGAATGGAATGTGGAATAGAATGCAATGGAATGGAATTTAATGTGGAATGGAATGTGGAATGGAATGTGGAGTGGGATATGTAATGGATCGGTATGGAAAATGGAATGGAATGTGGAATGGGACGTGGAATGGAATGGAATGGAATGTGGAATGGAACTTGGAATGGTATGGAAGAGAACACGAAATGGAACGTGGAAGGTAACGTGGAATGGAATGTGCAATGGAATGTGGAATGGAAAGTGGAATGGAATGGAAAGGAAAGTGGAATGGAACGTGTAACTGAATGGAATGCAACGAGGAATGCAATGTGGAATTGAATGCGGAATGGAATGGAATGGAATGTGGAATGGAATGGAATGAAACGTGGAAGGGAACATGGAACAGAATTGAATGCATTGTGAAATGGAAAGTGGAATTGAATGTGAAATGGAATGGAATGTGTAATGGAACGGAATAGAACATGGAATGGAACGTGGAATGGAAAGTGGAAAGGAATATGGAATGGGATGTGGAAAGGAATGTGGAATGGATTGGAAAGGAATGTGTAATGGAACAGAATAGAACGTGAAATGGAAACGAATGGAATGTGTAATGGGAACGAATTCAATGTGGAATGCAATGGAATAGTATGGAATGTGGAATAGAATGCAATGGAATGGAATGGAACGTGAAATGGAACGAGGAATGGAATGTGGAATGGAACGTGGAAGGGATTGTGGAATTAATGGAAGGGAATGTGGATTGGAAGGGAATGGAACGCGGAATGGAATGTGTTAAGGAATGGAATGGAATGGAATGTGGAATGGAATGGAATGGAATGTGGAATGGAAAGGAATTGAATATGGAATGGAATACAATGGAATGGATTACAATGTGGAATGGAATGAAATCGAATGTGGAATGAAATGGAAGGGGATATGGAATGGAATGGAACGGAATTTGGAATGGAATGTGAAATGGAATGGAAAGGAATGTGGAATGGGACGTGCAGTGTAACGGGGAATGGAACGGAATGGAATATGGAATGGAACGTGGAAAGTAAAGTGGAATGCAAAGTGGAATGGAATGGAATGGAACGTGGAACGGAAAGTGGAATTCAAAATGGAAATTATTAGAATGGAACGTGGATTAGAATGTGCAATGGAACGTGGAAGGGAAAGTGGAATGGAATGTGGAACAGAACATGGAATGGAACGAAATGGAAAGTTGAATGAAATGGAATGAAATGAGGAATGGAGCGGAATGGAATGCGGAATGGAATGGAATTGAAAGTGGAATGGAATGGAATGTGGACAGGAATGGAATAGAATGGAATGGAATGTGGATTGGAATGAAATGGAATGTGGAATAGAATGAGGAATGGCATGGAATGGAATGTGGAATGGAATGGAGTGGAATATGGAATGGAAAGGAATGGAATGTGGAATGGAAAGGAATGGAATCTGGAATGGAATACAATGGAATGGATTACAATGTGGAATGGAATGAAATCCAGTGTGGAATGGAATGGAATGGAATATGGAACGGAATGGAAAGGAATTTGGAATGGAATGTGAAATGGAATGGAATGGAATGTGGAATGGGACGTGCAGTGTAACGTGGAATGGAATGGAATGGAACTTGGAATGGAACGTGGAAAGTAAAGTGGAATGGAAAGTGGAATGGAATGGAAAGGAATGTGGAATGGAAAGGGGAATGCAAAATGGAAAGTAGTAGAATGGAACGTGGAATAGAATGTGCAATGGAACGTGGAAGGGAAAGTGGAATGGAACATGGAACAGAACATGGAATGGAATGGAATGGAACGTTGAATGGAATGGAATGAAACGTTGAATGAAACGGAATGGAATGCGGAATGGAATAGAATGGAAAGTGGAATGGAATGGAATGTGGACAGGAATGGAATAGAATGGAATGGAATGTGGATTGGAATGGAATGGATGTGGAAAAGAATGTGGAATGGCATGGAATGGAATGTGGAATGGAATGGAGTGGAATGTGGAATGGAATGTGGCATGGAATGGAATGGAATGTGGAATGGCATGGAACGGTATGTTCAATGGAATGGAATGGAATGGGAATAGAAAGTGGAATGGAATGGGAATAGAAAGTGAACTGGAATGGAATGGAATGTGGAATGCAATGGAATAGAATGTGGGACGGAATGGAATGGAATTTGTAATGAAATGGAATGGGATGCGGAATGGAATGTAGAAAGGAATGGAATGGAATGTGAAATGCAACTTGGAATGGAACTTGAAATGGAACGTGGAATGCAATTTGTAATGTGGAATTAAATGGCATGTAATATGGAATCGAATGCATTGGAAAGTGGAATGGAATTGAATGGAAAGTGGAATGGAATGTGAAATGGAACGGATTGGGGAATGGCATGTCATGGAATGGAATGGAATGAGGAAATGAATCTGGAATGGAATGCAATGGAATGTGAATGGAACGAAATGGAAGGGAAGGTTATGTGGAATGAAATGGAATGGAATGTGGAATGCAATGCAAGGGAATGCGGAATGATATCGAATGGAATGGAATGCAGAATGGAATGCGGAATGGAATGCGGAATGGAATGTGGAATGGAATGCAACGTGGAATGGAATTTGAAATGGAAACGAATGTGGAATGGAAAGTGGAATGGAATGGAATGCAATGTGAAATGGAATGGAATGGAATATGGAAAGGAATCTGGAATGGAATGTGTAATGGAATGCAAAGGAAAGTGGAATGGGACGAGTAATGGATCCTGGAATGGAACGTGGAATGGAACGTGGAATAGAATGGAATGCAAAGTGGAATGGAACGGAATGGAAGGTGGAATGGAAAGGAATGTCAAGTGGAATGGAATGGAATTGTATGGAAAACGGTATGGAATGAAATGGTATGTAGAATGGAATGTGGAATGGAATGGAAAGGAATTTGGAATGGAATGTGGTATGGAATGGAAAGGAATGTTAAATGGAATGGAATGGAATTTGGAATGCAATGTGGAGCGGAATGGAATGGAATGTGGTATGCAATTGAATGGAATGTGGAATGGAATGGAATAGAATGATGAATGGAATTGGAGGCAATGTGCAATGGAATGGATTGGAATTGAATGTAACGTGAAATGGAATGGAAAGGAATATGGAATGGAATGTGGAATGGAAAGGAATGGAATGAGTAATGGAATATTTAATGGAATGGATGGGAAAGAATGGAATGTGGAATGGAATGGAAGGGAATGGATGGGAATGTGGAAGGGAATTTGGAATGGAATGCGGAATGGAATGGAATGGAATGTGGAATGCAATATGGAATGCAATGGAATGCAATGTGCAAGGGAAAGGAATGGAAAGTGGAATGGAAAGGAATGGAATGTGGAACGCAATAAAATGGAATGGAATTTGAAATGGAATGGAATATAAAGTGGAACGGAATGGAATGTAATGTGGAATGTAATGTAGAATGAAATAGAATGGAATGTAGAATGCAATGTGGAACGGAAAGAAATTTAATGTGTAATGAAATGTGGAACGGAATGGAATGGAATGCACAATGGAATGGAATGCAATGTGGAATGGAATGGAATGAGGAATGCAATGGAATGAAATGTGAAACTGACTGGAATGGAATATGGAATGTATGTGGAATGGACTTGAATGGGATGTGAAATGCAAAGGAATGGAATGGTATGTGAAATGGAATGCAATGGAATGTGGAAAGGAACGGAGAGGAATGGAATGTGGAATGGAACGTGGAATGGAATGGAATGGAAGGTAGAATGGAATGGAATGGTATGGAATGGAATGTGGAAAGGAAAGGAATGGTATTTGGAATGGAATGAAATGGAATGTGGAACGGAATGTGGAACTGAGCAGAATGGAATGTGAAGTGGGATGGAAGGGAATGAAATACAAAGGAATGTGGAATGTAATGGAATGGATTGTGGAATGGAATGAAATGGAATGTGGAATGGAATGTGGAATGGAATGGAATGGAAAGGAATGGAATGTGGAATGGAATGTGTAATGGAATGGAATGGAATGTGGAATGGAATGTTTAATGGAATGGAATGGAAAGGAATGGAATGTGGAATGGAATGTAAAGGAATGTGGAAAGGAAGGGAATGGAATGGAATCTGGAATGGAATGGAATGGAAAGGAATGGAAAGTGGAATGGAATGGTGTGGAGTGTCGAATGGAATGGAATGTAACGTGCAATGGAGCGCGGAATGGAACATAGAATGGAACGTTTAAAGGAACGTGGAATGGAACATGAAATGGAACGTGGAATGAATGTGGAATGGAATGGAATGGAATGTCGAATGAAATGGAATGGAAGGTGGAATTGAAAGTGGAATGGAATGGAATGGAATTTGTAATGGAATGTGGAAAAAACGGAATGGAATGTTGAATGGAATGGAATGGAATATGGAATGGAATTGAATGTGAAATGGAATTGAATGGAAAGTATTGCAGTGTGGAATGGAATGGAATGGAACGTGGTATGAAAAGTGGAATGGTAGGGAATGGAAAGTGGAATGGAATTTAAAGGAATATGGAATGTAATGTAAAGAAAAATAATGGAATGTGGAATGGAATGGAATGTAATGTGAAAAGGAAAGGAATGGAATCGAATGTGGAATGGAATGGAATGAAATGGGAAATGGAATAGAATGGAAAGGAAAGTAGAATGGAATGGAATGGAGTGCAATGGAAAGTGGACTTGAATGTTGAATGGAATGGAATGTTATGGGAAATGGAATGGAATGGAATGTGGAATGGTATGGAAAGGAATGTGGAATGGACCAGAATGAAATATGGAATGGAATAGAATGAAGTGAAAGCTGGAATGGAATGGAATGGAATGTGGAATGGAATGTGTATTGGAATGTGGAATGGAATGTAGAATGGAATGGAGTGGAATGTGTAATGTAATGGAATGGAGTGGAATATGGAATGAAATGTGGAATGGAATGGAATGGCATGTGAAAAGGAATGTGGAATGGAATGGATTTGAACGTGCAATGGAATGTGGAATGGAAAGTGAAATATAGTGGAATTGAATATCGAATGGAATTTTATGGAATGGAATGGAATGGAATGGAATGTGTAATGGAGTGGAATGGAATGTGGAATGAAATGGAATGGAATGGACTGTGGGATGGAATGGAGTGGAATGAAATGGAATGTGGAATAGAATGTGGAATGGACTGTTAAATGGAATGGAATGGAATGTGAAATGGAATGGAATGGAATGAGGAATGGAACAGAATGGAATGTGGAATGGAATGGAGTGGAATGTGGAATGGAATGGAATGAAGTGGAAGGTGGAATGGAATGGAATGGAATGTGGAATGGAATGTGGAAGGGAATGTGTTATTCAATGGAATGGATTGGAATGTGTAATGAATTTTGGAATGGAAAGGAAAGTAATGTGGAATGGAATGGAATGGAAAGTGGAATAGAATGTGGAATGGAACGTGGAATGGAACGTGGAATGGAACGTGGAATGGAATGCAAAGGAATGTGGAATGGAATGTTATGGAATGGAATGGAATGGAATGTGGAGTTGAATGTGGAGAGTAATGGACTGGAATTTTAAATGGAATGTAATGGAATGTGGAATGGAATGCAATGGAATCTGGAATGGAATGCAATGGAATGTGCAACCGTATGGTATGAAGTGGCAGGTGGAATGGAATGGAATGTAATGTGTAATGGAATGTATAATGGAATGCAGGGGAATGTGGAATAGAATGGAATGGAATGGAATGTGGAATGGATTGCGGAATGGAATGTGGAATGGAATGTGCAATAGAATGGAATGGAATGTGGAATGGAATCTGGAATGGAGTACAATGGAACGTGGAAGGCAACGTGGAATGGTTCGTGGAATGAAATGGAATGAAATGTGGAAAGGAATGTTATGGAATGCAATGTGGAATGGAATGGAATGGACTGTGGAATGGAATGTGGAATGGAATGGAATGGAATGTGGTATGGAAGGTGGAATGGAATGGAATGGAATGTGCAATGGAATGGAATGGACTGTGGAATGGAATGTGGAATGGAATGGAATGGAAAGTGGAATGGAATGGGATGTGGAATTCAATGAAATGGAAAGTGGAATGGAATGTGGAATGGAATGGAGTGGAATGTGGGATGGAATGGGAAATGGAATGTGGAACGGAATGTGGAATGGAATGCATAATGGAATGCAGTGGAATGCGGAATAGAAATGAATGGAATGGAATGTGGAATGGATTGCGTAATGGAATGTGGAATGGAATGCGGAATAGAATGGAATGGAATGTGGAATGGAATCTGGAATGGAGTGCAATGGAACGTGGAAGGCAACGTGGAATGGTTCGTGGAATGAAATGGAAAGAAATGTGGAATGGAATGTGATGGAATGCAATGTGGAATGGAATGGAATGGACTGTGGAATGGAATGTGGAATGGAATGGAATGGAATGTGGTATGGAATGTGGAATAGAACGGAATGGAATGTGGAATGCAATCTGGAATGGAGTGGGATGGAATGTGGAATGGAATGGAATGGAAAGTGGAATGGAATGGGATGTGGAATGGAGTGAAATGGAAAGTGGAATGGAATGAGGAATGGAATGGAGTGGAATGTGGAATGGAATGCAACGGAATTTAATGGAATTTGGAGAGGAATGTGTAGTGGAGTGCAATAGAATATGGAATGGAATGGAAAGAAATGTGGAATGGAATTGAATGGAATGTGAAATTGAATGTGGAATGGAAAAGAATCGAATGTGGAATGAAATGGACTGGAATGTGGAAATGAATGGAATGGAACTTGGAATGGAATGTGTAATGGAACGTGGAACAGAATGTTGAATGGAAAGTGGAATGGAACGTGGAATGGAACTTGGAATGCAATGGAATTGAATGTGGAATGGAATGTTATTGAATACAATGGAATGGAAAGGAATGTGGAATGGAATGTGGAACGGAAAGAAGTAGAATTTGAAATGGCAATAAATGGAATGTGAAATGGTACAGAATGGAAAGTGGAATGGAATGGAATGGAATGTGCATTGGAATGGAATGAAGTGGAAGTTCAATGGAATGGACGGGGATGTCTAATGGAATGTGGAATGGAATAGAATGGAATGGAATTTGGAATGGAATGTGGAATGGATTGGAATGGAAAGTGAAATGAAATGGAATGAAAAGTGGATTGGAATGTGGAATGGAACGTGGAATGGAATGTGGAATTGAAAGTGGAATGCAATGGAATGGAATGTGGAATGGAATTTAATGTAACCTGGAATGCAATGTGGAATGTTACTTGGAATGGAACGTGGAATGGAATGTGGAATGGAATTGAATGAAATGGAATGAGGAATGGAATGCTATGGAATGGAATGAGGAATGGAATGTAACGGAATGTGCCATGGAACGGAATGCAATGGAATGAAATGTGGATAGAATGGAATGGAATGTGTAACAGAATGGAATGGAATGTGGAATGCAAAGGAATGCAAAGTAATGAGAAATGGAATGGAATGAAATGCAACGGAGTGGAAGGGAATGTGGAATGGAAAGGGGAATGAATGGAATACAATGTGGAATGGAATTTGGAGTGGAATATGGAATGCAACGGAATGGAATGTGGAATGGAATGGAATGGAATGTGGAATGGAATGTGGAATGCAAAGTGGAATGGAATGGAATGGAGCGTGGAATGGAATGTGGAATTGAATGGAATAGAATTTGAAATGTAATGGAATGGAATATGGAGTGGCATTGAATGGAATGCGGAACTGAATGTGGAATGGAATGGAATGGAACGTGGAATGGAATGGAATGGAAAGTGGAATGTAATGGAATGGAATTTGGAATGGTATGTGATGGAATGGAATGGAATTCAAAGGAATGTGGAATGGAATGTGGAATGGAAGGGAATGGAATATGAAATGGCATGGAATAGAATGAGGAATGGAATGGAATGGAAAGCGGAATGGAATGGAATGAAGAAGAAGTCGAAATGGAATGAAATGTAATGTGGAATGGAATGGAATGGAAAGTGGAATGGAATGGAATGGAATGTGGAATGTAATGGAACGGAATGTGGAATGGAATTTGACGGAATGGAACGGAAT
Source organism: Pongo abelii (assembly GCF_028885655.2). Taxonomy (NCBI): domain Eukaryota; kingdom Metazoa; phylum Chordata; class Mammalia; order Primates; family Hominidae; genus Pongo; species Pongo abelii. Next base: position 11,015,915 of record NC_085929.1, on the reverse strand, counting down.
TCAAAGGAATGTGGAATGGAATGTGGAATGGAAGGGAATGGAATATGAAATGGCATGGATTGGAATGAGGAATGGAATGGAATGGAAAGCAGAATGGAATGGAATGAAGAAGAAGTTGAAATGGAATGAAATGGAATGTGGAATGGAATGGAATGGAAAGTGGAATGGAATGGAATGGAAAGTGGAATGGAATGAAATGGAGTGGAATGTGGAATGGAATGGAATGGAATTGAATGTGGTATGCAACGGAATTGAAGGTGGAATGGAATGGAATATAACGGAATGTGCAATGGAATGCAATGGAATGTGGATTGGAATGTGGAATGGAATGTGGAATTCAAAGGACTGGAATGTGGAATTCAATGTGGAATGGAATGCAGAGGATGGTGGAATGGAATGGAATGGAATGTGTAATTGAATGGAATGGAATGTCAAATAGAATGTGGAATGTTATGGAAAGGAATGTGGAATGGAATGTGGAATGGAATGGAATGGAACCTGCAATGAAATGTGAAATGGAACGTGGAAAGGAAGTTGGAATGCAACGTGGAATGGAACGTGGAATGCAATGTGGAATGGAATGTGGAACGGAGTGTGGAATGGAATGGAATGGAATTTGCAACGGAAAGGAATGTTATGTGGAATGGAAAGCGGAATGGAATGGAATGGACTAAGGAACGGCATCTGGAATGGAATGGAATGGAAAGTGGAATGGAATGAGGAAAGGAAGGGAAGGGAATGGAATGTGGAATGAAATGGAATGTGGAATAGAATGGAATGGAATGGAATGGAATCGAATAGAATTTGGAATGGAATGGAATGGAATGGAATGTGGGAAGGAATGTGGAATGGAATGGAATGGGATGTGGAATGGAATTTGGAATGGAATGGAATGTGGAAAAGAATGGGGAATGGAATGGAATGGAAAGTGGAATGGAATGCAGTGTGGGATACAATGGAATGGAGTGGAATGTTGAATGGAATGGAACGGAACGTGGAATGGAAAATGGAATGGAATGTTGAAAGGAACGTGGAATGGGACGCGGAATGCAATGTGGAATGGAATGTGGAATGGAATGGAATGGAAAGTGGAATAGAATGTGTAAAGGAATGGATTGCAACGTCGAATGGAACGTGGAATGGATTATGGAATGGAATGTGGAAGGGAATGGAATGGAATGTGGAATAGAAAGTGGAATGGAATGGAATGGAACATGGAATGGAACTTTAAAGGGAACGTTGAAAGAAACATTGAATGGAATGTGGAATGGAACGTGGAACGGAATGTGGAATGGAATGTGGAATTGAATGGAATGGAATGGGGAATGGAATGTGGAATGGAATCGAATAGAATGTGGAATGGAATGGAATGGAACGTAGATTGGAATGGACTTTAACGTGGAATGGATTGTGGAATGCAATGTGGAATGGAACTGAATGGAAAGTGGAATGGAATGTGGAATCGAATGAAATGTGGAATGGAATATAGAATGGAATGGAAAGGAATGTGAAATGGAAAGGAATGTGGAATGGAATCTGGAACGGAATGGAATGTAATATGGAATGGAATGTGGAATGGAAAGGAATGGAATGTGGAATGGAATGGAATGTAGTGGAAGATGGAATGGAATGGAATACAATGTATAATGGAAAGTGGAATGCAATGCAGTGGAATGTGGAATGGAATGGAATGCAATGCAAAGATGAATTGAATGGAATATAATGTGGAATTGAATGGAATTGAGTTTGGAATGGAATGGAATGGAATGTGGAATGGAAATATAATGTGGAATGTAAAGGAATGGAATGTGGAGTGGAATGGAATGGAATATGGAAAGGAATGGAATGGAGTGGAATGTGGAATTGAATGGAATTGAATGTGGAAAGGAATGTAATGGAGTATTGAATCCAATATAATGGAATGTGGAATGTAATTTGGATATGAATGGAAAGGAATGCAATGCAATGTGGAATGTAATGGAAAGTGGAATGGAATGGAATGCAGAATGGAATAGAATGGAATGTGGAATGGAATGGAATGGAAAGGATTGAGGATTGCAATGTGGAAAGGAATGTTGAATGGAATGGAATGGAATGTGGAATGGAATGTGCAATGGAAGGTTGAATGGAAGGGAATGGAATGTTGAATGGAATGTAATGGAATGTGGAATGGAATCTGGAATGGAATAGAATAGAATGGAAAATGGCATGGAAACTGGAAGGGAATGGAATGGAACATGGAATGGAAACTGGAAATCAACGCGGAAAGGAACGTGGAATGGAACGTGCAATGGAATGGAATTGAACGTGGAATGGAATAGAAGGGAACGTGGAATGGAACGTGGAATGGTAACTGCAATGGAATGTGGAAAGGAATGTGGAATGGAATGTGGAGTCAATTGGAATGGAATGTGGAAAGGAATGGAATGGCAAAGAATTTAGAATAGAATTAAATGGAATCGAATGGATTGTGGAATGCAATGGGCTGGAATGTGGAGTGGAATGGAATGGAATGGAATGGAATTTGGAATGGATTGGAATGGAATGCAATGGAATGTGCAATGGAATGGAATGGAACGCGGAATGGAATGTGGAATTAGTCGTAGAAGGGAACGTGGAATGGAGTGTAATGGAACGTGGAATTGAATGCGGAATGGAATGGAATGGAATGTGGAATGCAAAGTGAAATGGGATAGAATTGAATGTGGAATGGAATGCTGATTGGAATAGAGTGGAATGTTGAATGGAATGGAATGGAAAGTGGAATGGAATCTGGGCAGGAATGCAATGGAATTTGGAATGAAACGTGGAAGGGAATGGAATGTGGAATGGAATGTGGAATCAAAAGTTGAATGGAATGTAATGGAACGTGAAATGTAATGTGGAATAGAATGGAATGGTATATGGAATGGAATGTGGAATGAAAAGTGGAATTGAAATTGGTAGGGAATGGAATGGAATGGAATGTGCAGTAAAATGTGGAATGGAATGTCGAATGGAATGTAATGGAAAGTGGAATGGAATGTGGAATGGAAGGTGGAATGGAATGTTCAAAGGAATGGAATATAATGTGGAATAGAATGTGGAATTGAATGTGGAATGGAATGGAATGGAATGTGGAATGGAAGGTGGAATGGAACTTGGAATGGAACGTGGAAAGAAACGTGGAATGGAATGTGGAAAGGAATGTGGAATGGAATCTGGAATGGAATCTGTAATGGAATGGAATGGAATTGAAGATGGAATGGAACGTAGAATGGAATGGAATGCAACGTGGAATGTAAACTAGAATTCAAAGCGGAATACAATGCGGAATAGAAAGTGGAAAGGAATCAAAGGAAAGTGGAATGGAATGGAATGGAACGTGGAATGGAATGGAATGGAATGTGGAATTGAATAGAATGGAATGTGGCATGGAAGGCATCGGAATGTGGAAAGGAATAGAATGGAACGTGGAATGGAATGTGGAACGGAATGTGGAAAGAAATGTGGAATGGAACGGAATGCAATGTGAAATGGAGAGTGGAGTGGAATGTGTAATGGAATTTCAAATGAAATGCACTGGAAAGTGGAATTGAACGTGGAATGGAATGTGGAATGTAATGGAAATGAATTTGCAAAGGATTATGGAATGGAATGTGGAATGGAATGTGGAATGGAACGCAATGGAATGTGGAATGGAATGTGGAATTGAACGTGGAAAGGCATGAAATGGAATGTGGAATGGAATGAAACGGAACGTGGAATGGAATGGAATGGAACGTGGAATGGAACGTAGAATGGAATGTGGAATGGAATGGAATGGAATGTGGAATGGAATTGAAAAGAATGTGGAATGGTATATGGAAAGCAATGCAGAATGCAATGTGGAATGGAATGCAAAGGAATGTGGAATGGAATGTGGAATGGAACGTGGAATGAAAAGAGGAATGGTAAGGAATGGAAAGTGGAATGGAATATGGAATGGAATGTGGAATGGATTTTGGAAAGGAAAGGAATTGAATGTTGAATGAATTGTGGAATGGAAAGGAATGAAACGTGGAATGGAATGTCAAATGGAATGTGGAATGGAAGGTGGAATGGAATGTGGAATGGAATGTGGAATGGAACGTGGAATGGAACGTGGAATGGAAAGGAATGGGATGTGGAATGGAATGCGCAATGGAATGTTACGGAATGTGGAATGGAATGTGCAATGGAATGTTGAATGGAATGGAACGTTGAATTGAAGATGTAATGGAATGGAAAGGAATGGAATGTGGAATGGAATGAGGAAAGGAATGTGGAATGGATTGTGGAATGGAATGGAATGGAATGTGGAATGGAATGGAATGGAATGGAATGGAGCGTGGAATGGAAGGTGGAATGGAATGGAATGGAATGTGGAATAGAATGTGAAATGGAATGGAATGGAAAGTGGAATGGAAATGAATGAAATGTGGAATTGAATGGAATGGAATGTGAAATGTAATCGATTGGAATGCGGAATGTGATGTGGAATGGAAAGGAATGGGATGTGGAATGGAATGGAATGCAATGTAGAATGGAATGGAGTGGTATATGGAATGGAATGGAATGGAATGGAATGTGGAATGGAATGGAAGAGAATGAAATGTGGAATTGAAGTTGAAGTGGAATGGAATGGAATGTGTAAAGGAGTGGAGTGGAATGTGGAATGGAAGTTGTAATGGTATGGAATGGAATGTGAGATGGAATGGAATGAAACGTGGAATGGAACGTGGAATAGAACGTGGAATGGAACATGGAATGGAACGTTGAACAGAAAGTGGAATGGAATAGAATGGATTGTGGAATGGAATGGAATGGAACGTGGAATGGAACGTGGAATAGAGCGAGGAATGAAATGGAATGGACTGTGGAATGGAATGTGCAATGCAATGGAATGCAATGTGGAATGGAATGTGGAATAGAATGTAGAATACAGTGGAATGGAATGTGGAATGGAAAGTGGATTGGAATGGAATGGAATGTGGAATGGAATGGATTGGAATGTGGAAAAGAAAGTGGACTGGAATAGCAACGGGATGTGCCATGGAATGTGGAATAGAATGTGGAATGGAATGTGGAAAGGAATATGAAATGGAATAGAATATAATGTGGAATGGAATGTGGAAAGTAATGGAATGGAGTGTGGAATGGAATGTGGAATGGAAAGTGGAATGGAAGGGAACGGAACGTGGAATTGAACATGCAATGAAACATGGAATGGAACGTGGAAAGGAACATGCATTGGAACGTGGAATGGAACGTGGAATGGAACACGGAATGGAATATGCAATGGAATGTGGAATGGATGGGGGAACGGAATGTGTAATGCAATATGAAATGGAAAGTGGAATAGAATGGAATGGAATGTGGAATGGAACGTGGAATGGAATGCAATGGAACGCGGAATGGAAAGTGGAATGGAACGTACAATGGAAAGTGGAATGGAATGGAATGGAACGTGGAATGGAATGTGGAATGGAATGTAGAATGGAAAGAGGAATGGAATGGAATGGAATGGAATGTGAAAGGGAATGTGGAATGGAATGTGAAATGGAATGTGGAATAGAATGTGAAATGGAACGTGGAATGGAACATGGAATGGAATTGAATGTATTCTGGAATGGAATGTGGAATAGAATGGAATGGAATTTGGAATGGAGTGGAATGGAATGTGGAATGTATTGTGGAATGGAATGGAATGGAATATGGAATAGAATGTGTAATAGAATGGAATGGAATGTGCAAAGGAATGTGGAATGGACTGCGGAAGGGAATGCAATGGTATTTCAAATGGAATGAGGAATGGATTGTGAAAATGAATGTGGAAAGAAATGTAGAGTGGAATGGAATGGAATGGAACGTGGAATGGAACATGGAGTTCAACGTGGAAAGGAAAGTGGAATGGAATGGAATGGAATATGGTATGGAATGTGGAATGAATGTGGAATGCAATGTGGAATAGAATGGAATGGAATGGAATGGAATGTGGAATGGAATGTGGAAAGGAACGTGGAATGGAACGTGGAATGGAATCGAATGGAACGTGGAATGGAACGTGGAATGGAATGAGGAATGGAATGGAAAGGGATGTGGAATGGAATGTGGAATGGAATGTGAAATGCAATGTTTAATTCAATGGAATGGAACGTGGAACAGAACGTGGAATTTAGTGGAATGGAAAGTGGAATGGAATGGGATGAAACCTGGAATGGAAAGTGAAATCGAATGTGCAATGGAATGTGGGATATAATGGAATGGAATGTGGAATGGAATGTGGAATGGAATGTGGAAAGGAATAAGGAATGGAATGTGAAATGTCATGGATTGGAATGTGGAATGGAATGTGTAAAGGAATGTGGAATGGAATGGAATGGAATGTGGATTGGAATTTAGTGGATTGTGGAATGTAATGTGGAATGGAATGTTGAATGGAATGGAATGAAATGTGGAATGGAACATGGAATGGAATGATAAGTGGAATGGAACGTGGAATGGAATGTGGAATGGAACGGAATGAAATGTGGAAAGGAATGAGGAATTGAGTGTGGAATGGAGTGTGGAATGGACGGAATGGAACGTGGAATGGAATGTGGAATGGAATGTAGCATGGAACGTGAAATGGAATGCAATTCACTGTGGAATTGAACGTGCAATGAAATGGAATGGGACGTGGAAAGGAACGTGGATTGGAAAGTGGAATGGAAAGGAATGGAACGTTTAAAGGAACGTGGAATGGAACATGAAATGGAAAGTGGAATGAATGTGGAATCGAATGGAATGGAATGTCGAATGAAATGGAATGGAATGTTCAACTGAAAGTGGAATGGAATGGAATGGAAATTGTAATGGAATGTGGAAAAAACGGAATGCAATGTTGAATGGAATGGAATGGAATATAGAATGGAATTGAATGTGAAATGGAATTGAATGGAGAGTATGGCAGTGTGGAATGGAATGGAATGGGACATGGTATGAAAAGTGGAATGGTAAGGAATGGAAAGTGGAATGGAATTAAAAGGAATATGAAATGTAATGTAAAGGAAAATAATGGAATGTGGAATGGAATGGAATGTAATGTGAAAAGGAAAGGAATGGAATCGAATGTGGAATGGAATGGAATGAAATGGGAAATGGAATAGAATGGAAAGGAAAGTAGAATGGAATGGAATGGAGTGCAATGGAAAGTGGACTTGAATGTTGAATGGAATGGAATGGAATGGGAAATGGAATGGAATGGAATGTGGAATGGTATGCAAAGAGTGTGGAATGGAACGGAATGAAATATGGAATGTAATAGAATGAAGTGAAAGCTGGAATGGAATGGAATGGAATGTGGAATGGAATGTGTATAGGAATGTGGAATGGAAAGTGGAATGGAATGGAGTGGAATGTGTAATGGAATGGAATGGAGTGGAATGTGGAATGAAATGTGGAATAGAATGGAATGGCATGTGAAATGGAATGTGGAATGGAATGGATTTGAACGTGGAATGGAATGTGGAATGGAACATGAAATGGAGTGGAATTGAATATGGAATGGAATTTTATGGAATGGAATGGAATGGAATGGAATGTGTAATGGAGTGGAATGGAATGTGGAATCGAATGGAATGGAATGTGGGATGGAATGGAGTGGAATGAAATGGAATGTGGAATAGAATGTGGAATGGACTGTTAAATGGAATGGAATGGAATGTGAAATGGAATGGAATGGAATGAGGAATGGAACAGAATGGAATGTGGAATGGAATGGAGTGGAATGTAGAATGGAATGGAAAGAAGTGGAAGGTGGAATGGAATGGACTGGAATGTGGAATGGAATGTGGAAGGGAAAGTGTTATTCAATGGAATGGATTGGAATGTGTAATGAATTGTGGAATGGAAAGGAAAGTAATGTGGAATGGAATGGATTGGAAAGTGGAATGGAATGTGGAATGGAACGAGGAATGGAACATGGAATGGAACGTGGAATGGAATGCAAAGGAATGTTGAATGGAATGTTATGGAATGGAATGGAATGGAATGGATTGTGGAGTTGAATATGGAGTGTAATGGACTGGAATTTTAAATGGAATGGAATGGAATGTGGAGTGGAATGCAATGGAATCTGGACTGGAATGCAATGGAATGTGCAACCGAATGGTATGAAGTGGCAGGTGGAATGGAATGGAATGGAATGTGTAATGGAATGTATAATGGAATGCAGGGGAATGTGGAATAGAATGGAATGGAATGGAATGTGGAATGGATTGTGGAATGGAATGTGGAATGGAATGTGCAATAGAATGGAATGGAATGTGGAATGGAATCTGGAATGGAGTGCAATGGAACGTGGAAGGCAACGTGGAATGGTTCGTGGAATGAAATGGAATGAAATGTGGAAAGGAATGTTATGGAATGCAATGTGGAATGGAATGGAATGGACTGTGGAACGGAACGTGGAATGGAATGGAATGGAATGTGGTATGGAAGGTGGAAAGGAATGGAATGGAATGTGGAATGGAATGTGGAATGGAATGTGGAATGGACTGGAATGGAAAGTGGAATGGAATGGGATGTGGAATTCAATGGAATGGAAACTGGAATGGAATGTGGAATGGAATGGAGTGGAATGTGGGATGGAATGGGAAATGGAATGTGGAATGGAAAGTGGAATGGAATGTATAATGGAATGCAGTGGAATGCGGAATAGAACTGAATGGAATGGAATGTGGAATGGATTGCGTAATGGAATGAGGAATGGAATGTGGAATAGAATGGAATGGAATGTGGAATGGAATGAGGGATGGAAAGTGGAATGGATTGAGGAATGGAACGTGGAATGGAATGTGGAATGTAATGGAAATGAATTTGAAAAGGAATATGGAAAGGAATGCGGAATGCAATGTGGAATGGAACGCAATGGAATGTGGAAAGGAATGTGGAATGCAACGTGGAAAGGCATGAAATGGAACGTGGAATGGAATGGAACGGAAAGCGAAATGGAATGGAATGGAACATGGAATGGAACACGGGATGGAATGTGGAATGGAATGTCGAATGGAATGTGGAATGGAATGGAATGGAATGTGGAACGGAATGGAAAGGAATGTGGAATGGAATTATGGAAAGGAATGCGGAATGCAATGTGGAATGGAACGCAATGGAATGTGGAATGCCATGGTATGGAATGTGGAATGCCATGGAATGGAATGTGGAATGGAGTGGAACGTGGAATGGAATGGAATGGAGTATGGAATGGAATGGAGTGGAATGTGGAATGGAAAGGAATGGAATGGAATGCGAAATGGAATGTGGAATGGAATGTGAAATGAAATGTGGAATGGAACGTGGAATGGCATGAAATGGAAAGTGGAATGGAAGGGAATGGAACGTGGAATGTAATGGAATGGGACGTGGAATGGAACGTGGAATGGAACGTGGAAAGGAATGTTGAAAGGAACGTGGAATGGAATGGAATAGAAAGGAAAGGAATGTGGAATGGAATGTGGAATGGAATGTGCAAAGGAATGTGGAATACAACGGAATAAACTGTGGAATGGAATGTGGAATGGAGTGTGGAATGGAATGTGGAATGGGACGTAATGGAGTATGGGATGTAATGTGGAATGGAACGGAATGGACTGTGGAATGGAATGTAGAATGGAAAGTGAAAAGAAACTTAATTGAATGTGGAATTGAACGTGGAATGGAATGGAATGTGACATGGAATGGAATGTGCAATGGAACATGGAATGAGATGGAATGGAAATAGAAATTAAATGTGGAATGGAATGTGGAAGTTAATGGAGTGGAATGTTGAATGGAATGTGAAATAGAATGAAAAGGAATGGGGAATGAAGTGGAATGGAATGTGAAATGTGACATGGAATGGAATGTGAAAAGGAAAGTGGAACTTAATGTGGAATGGAATGGAATGGAAAGTGGAATGGAATGGAATGGAACGTGGATTGCAACGTGGAATGGAACATGGAGAGGTACATAGAATGTAACGTGGAATAGAATGAAATGGAATGTGAAATGGAGTGGAATGGAATGTGGTATGGAATGTCTAACGGAATGGAATGGAATGTGGAATGGAATGTAATGGAATGAGGAAAGGAATGAGGAATGGAATGGAATGGTATGTGGAAAGGAATGTGGAATGGAATGGAATGGAATGTGGAATGGAATGGTATGGAATGTGGAATGGAATGGAATCGAAGGCGTAATGAAACGTGGAAAGGAATCTGGAATGGAAAGGTATGCAATGTGGAATGGAATGGAATAGAATATGGAATGGAATGTGGAAAGAAACGTGGAATGGAACGGAATGGAATGTGGAATGGAATGTGGAAAGTCACGGAATGGAATGTGGAACGGAATGTGTAATGGAAAGTGGAATGGAATGGAATGGAATGTAGGGTAGAATGCAATGGAAAGTGGAATACAATGGAATGGAACGTGGAATGGAAAGAATGGAACGTGAAATGGAACGTAGAATGGAACGTGTAATGCAATGTGATTTGGAAGTTGGAATGGAATGGAATGGAATGGAATGCAATGTGGAATGGAATTTGGAAAAAACGTGGAATGGAACGGAGTGGAATGTGGAATGGAATGTGGAAAGTAACGTAAGGGAATGTGGAACGGAATGTTGAATGGAATGTGGAATGGAATGGAATGGAATGTGGGGTGGAATACAATGGAAAGTGGAGTAGAATGTAATGGAACGTGGAATCGAAAGGAATGGAACATGGAATGGAACGTAGAATGGAACGTGAAATGCATTGTAGTATGGAAGTTCGAATGGAAAGGAATGGAATGTGGAATGCAATGTGGAATGGAATGGAATGGAATGTGGAATAGAATGTGGAATGGAATGGAATGCAATGTGGAATGGAATGTGGAAAAAACGTGGAACGGAATGGAGTGGAATGAGGAATGGAATGTGGAAAGTAACGGAATGGAATGTGGAACGGAATGTTGAATGGAATGTGGAATGGAATGGAATGGAATGTGGGGTGGAATGCAATGTAAAGTGGGGTAGAATGTAACGGAACGTGGAATGGAAAGGAATGGAACGTGGAATGGAACGTAGAAAGGAACATGAAATGCAATGTAGTATGGAAGTTCGAATGGAACGGAATGGAATTTGGAATGGAATGTGGAATGGAATGGAATGGAATGTGGAATGGAATGGAATGGAATGTGGAATGGAATGGAATGGAAAGTAATGTGGTATGGAATGTGGAATGGAATGTGGAATGTAATGGAATGGAATGTGAAATGGAATGTGGAAAGCAATGTGAAAAGCAACGTGGAATGGAATGTGGAAAGGAATGAAATGGAAAGTGGAATGGAACGTGGAATGGAATGTGGAATGGAATGAAATGGTATATGGAATGGAATGTGAAATGGAATGTGGAAAGCAATGTGAAAAGCAACGTGGAATGGAATGTGGAAAGGAATGAAATGGAAAGTGGAATGGAACGTGGAATGGAATGTGGAATGGAATGAAATGGTATATGGAATGGAATGTGGAACGGAATGGAATGGAATGTAGAATGGAATGTGGAATGGAATGGAATGGAATATGGAATGGAAAGTGGAATGGAATGTGGAAGGGAATGTAATGGTATGTGAAATGGAATGTGGAATGGAATGTAAAATGGAATGTGGAATGGAATGTGGAATGGAATGTGAAATGGAATGTGGAAAGAAATGTCGAATGGAATGGAATGGAACAAGGAATGGAATGGAATGGAACATGGCATGGAACGTGGAAAGGAAAGTGGAATGGAGTGGAATGGAATGTGGAATGGAATGGAATGGAATGTGGAATGGAATGGAATGGAAAGTGGAATGGAATGTGAAATGGAATGTGGAATGGAATGTGGATTGGAATGTACAATGGAATGGAATGGAATGTGGAATGGAATGCAAAGTGGAAGGGTTAGTGGAATGTAATGGAATGTGGAATGGAATGGAATGAGGAATTGAATGTGGAATGGATTGTGGAAAGGAAAGTGGAACGGAATGGAATGGAGTCTGGAAAGCAACGTGGAATGTGTGGGAATGGAAAGTGGAAAGGAACGTGTAATGGAATGAGGAATGGAATGTGGAATGGAATGGAAGTAATATGGAATGAAATGTGGAATGGAATGTTGAATGGAATGTGGAATGAAATGTTGAGTGGAATGTGTAATGGAATGGAAAGGAATGTACAAGTAAAAGTCGAATGGAAGGGAATAGAATGTGGAATGGTATGTGGAATGGAATGGAATGGAATGTGAAATGGAATGGAATAGAATGTGGAAAGGAATGGAATGGAATTTGCAAAGGAATGTGCAATAGAATGTGGAATGGAATGTGGAATTGAATGGAATGGATTGTGGAATTGAATGCATTGAAAGGTAGAAAGGAATGTTTAATGGAACGCAATGGAATGTGGAATGGAATGTGGAATGAAATGGAATGGGTGGTTGGAATGGAATGTGGAATGGAGTGTGTAATAGAATGTGGAATGGAACGGATTAGAAAGTGGAATGGAATGTGGAATGCATAGTGGAATGGAATGAGGAAAGGAAAGGAATGGAATGTGGAAAGGAACGGATTGGAATGTGGAACGAAATGTGGAATACAAAGTGGAATGAAATGGAATGGATTGTGGAAAGGAATGGAATGGAATGGAATATAATATGGAATGTAATGGAATGGATTGTGGAATGGAACGTGGAAAGTAAAGTGGAATCGAAAGTGCAATGGAACGTGGAATGGAAGGTGGAATGGAATGGAATGGAACGTGTAATGGAATGTGGAATGGAATGGAATGGAAAGTGAAAATGAACGTGGAAAGGAAAGTGGAATATAATGTAGAAAGGAAAGTGGAATGGAATGTGGAATGTAATTGAATGGAAAGTGAAATTTCACGTGGAATGGAATGGGATGGAACATGTAATGGAATGTGGAATAGAATTGAATGGAATGTGGAATAGAATGTGGGACGGAATTTTGAATGGAATGGAATAGAATGTGGAATGGAATGTGGAATGGAATGGAATGGAATGGAATGTGAAATGGAATGGAATGGAATGTGGAATGGAATGGAATGGAATGTGGAATGCAATATGGAAAGGAATTGTAATGAATGTGGATTGGAATGTGGAATAGAATGGAGTGGAATGCAATGTGGAATGGAATGGAACGGAATGCAGAATGGAATGGAACGGAATGTGGTATGCAATGTAATTGAATGGAATGGAATGGAATGCAATGTGGAATGGAATGGAACAGAATGCAGTGTTGAATGGAATTGAATGGAATGTAGAATGCAATTGAATGGAATGTGGAATGGAATGTAGAATGGAATGGAATGTGGAATGGAATGTGGAATGGAATGGAATGGAATGGAAAGTGGAATGGAATGTGGAATGGAATAGAATGGAAAGTGGAATGGAATGTGGAATAGAATGGAATTGAATGTGGAACATAATGGAATGGAATGTGGAACGGAATGGAATGAAATGTGGAATGGAATGGAATGCAATGTGGAATGGAATGGAATGGAATGTGGAGTGGAATGTGGAATCAAATAAGAAATGGAATGGAATGGAATGGAATGTGGAATGGAATGGACTGGAATGTGCCATGGAATGCGGAATGGAGTGGAATGGAATGTGGATTGGAATGGGGAATGGAATGGAATGGAAAGTGGAATGGAATGTGGAATGGAATGGAATGGAAACTGGAATGGAATGTGGAATGGAATGGAAATGAATGTGCGACAGAATGCAATGGAATGTGCAATGGAATGAAATGGAATGTGGAATGGAATAGAATGAAATGTGGAATGAAATGGAAAGGAAAGTGGAATGGAGAGGAATGAGGAATGGAATGTGGAATGGAATGGAATGGAATGTGGAATGGTATGGAATGGAATGAGGAATGGAATGTGGAACGGAATGGAATGGAAAGGAATGTGGAATGGAATGGAATGAAATGTGCAATGGAATGTGGAACAGAATGGAATGGAATGTAGAACAGGATGTGTATTGGAGTGTGGAATGGAATGTGGAACGGAATGGAATGGAATGTGGAACGGAAAGTGAAATGTAACGTGTAGTGGAATGGAATGGAATGATGAATGGAATGTGGAATGGAATGTGGAATGGAGTGTGGAATGGAATGTGAAAAGGAACGTGGAAAACAATGTGTAATGGAATGCAAAGGAAAGTGGAATGGAATGTGGAATGTAATGGAATGGACTGTGGAATGGAATGGAATGGAAGATGGTACGCAATGTGCAATGGAATGTGGAATGGAAGGTGGAAAGGAAAGTGGAATGTAAAGGAATGGAATGTGGAATGAAACGAGCAATGGAATGGAATGGAAGGTGGAATGAAACGTGGAATTGAACATGGAATGCAACGTGTAACGGAATGTGGAATGGAATGAAATGGAATGTGGAATGGAATGGAATGGAATTTGGAATGGAATTTGGAATGGAATGTGGAATGGAATGTCGAATGGAATGTGGAATGGAATGTGGGATGGAATGTGGAATGGAATGAAATGTAATGTGGAATGAAATGTGGAATGGAATATGGAATGGAATGTGGAATGGAATGTGGAATGGAATGTGGAATGGAATGTGGAATGGAATGTGGAATGTAATGTGGAAGGGAACTTGAAATGGAATGGAATCGAATGTGGAAAGGAAAGTGGAATGGAATGGAGTGTAACATTGAATGGAAAGTGGAATGGAACGTGGAATGGAATGGAATGGCACGTGGAATTGAATGTGGAAAGAAATGGAATCGAATATTTAATGGAATGTGGAATGGAAAGTGGAAAGTAATGTGGAATGGAATGTGGAATGCAAAGGATCGAGTAGTGGAATGGAATGGAATGTGGAATGGAACAGAATGGAATTTGGAATGGAATGTGGAATGGAACGGAATGGAATGTGGAACAGATTGTGGATTGGAATGGACTGGAAAGTGGAATGGAATGGAATGGGATGCGGAATGGAATGGAATGGAATGTGGATCGGAATGGAATTGAATGTGGAATGAAATGGAATGGAATGTGGAATTGAATGGACAGGATCGTAGAATGCAACGTGCAATGGAAAGTGGAACGGAAAGGAAATGAACGTGGAATGGACTATGGAATGGAACGGGGAGTGGAATGAAATGGAATGGAATAGAAAGGAATGAAATGGAATGGAAGGTGGAATGGAATGGAATGCAATGTGGAATTGAATAGAAGGGAATGTGGAATGGAATGGAATGGAATGTGGAATAAGAATGGAATGGAACATGGAATGGAATGTGGAATTGAATGAGGAATAGAATATGGAATGGAATGGAATGGAATGTGGAATGGAATGGAATGGAATGGAATGTGGAATGGAATGGAATTTAATGTGGAATGGAATGGAATGGAATGTGGAATGTAATGGTGTTGAAAGTTCAATTGAATGGAATGGAATGTGGAATGGAATGGAACGGAATTGAATGGAATGCTAAATAGAATGAGGAATGTAAAGTGAAATGGACCGTGGAATGGAATGAAATGGAACATGGAATGGAATGTATTGGAATGTGGATTGATATGGAATGGAACGTCATGGAATGGAGTGGAACGTCAAATGGAACGTGTAATGGAACGTGGAATGGAACGTGCAATGGAAATTGGAATGGAATGGAATGGAATTGAATATGGAATGGAATGTGGAATGGAAAGGAATGGAATGGAATTGAATGTGGATTGGAATGTAATGGAAGGTGGAATGGAAAATAATTAAAAGTGGAATGGAATGGAATGGAATGGAATGTGGAATGGAATGGAATGGAATGTGGAATGGAATGTGGAATGGAATGGAATGTGGAATGGACTGGAATGGAATGTGGAATGGAATGGAATGGAATCGAATGTGGAATGAAACGGAATGGAACGTGGAATGGTACGTGGAATGGAAAGGAATGGAATATGGAAAGGAATCAAATGGCATGCAGTGTGGAATGGGATGGAATGGACTTCAATGTGGAATGGAATGAAATGAAATGTGGAATGGAATGTGGAATGCAATGGAATGGAATGTGGAGTGGAATGAAGTGGAATGTGGAACGGAATGGAATGCAGTGTGGAATGGAATGGAATGTGCAATGGAATGAGAAATGGAATGGAATGGAATGGAATGTGAAATTGAATGGAATGGAATGTGGCATGGAATGGAATGGAATGTGGAATGGAATGGAATGGAATCGAATGTGGAATGAAATGGAATGGAACGTGGAACGGTATGTGGAATGGAAAGGAATGGAATATGGAAAGGAATCAAATGGCATGCAGTGTGGATGGGATGGAATGGACTTCAATGTGGAATGGAATGAAATGAAATGTGGAATGGAATGTGTAATGCAATGGAATGGAATATGGAGTGGAATGAAGTGGAATGTGGAAGAGAATGGAATGCAGTGTGGAATGGAATGGAATATGCAATGGAATGAGAAATGGAATGGAATGGAATGGAATGTGGAATGGAATGTGGAATGGAATGGAAAGGAATGTGGAATGGAATGGAATGGGATGGGATGTGGAATGGAACGGAATGGAAAGTTGAATCGTATGTGGAATGGAATGGAATGTGGAAAGGAATGGAATGGAATGGAATGTGGAATGGGATGGAATGGACTGCAATGTGGAATGGAATCTAATGAAATGTTGAATGGAATGAAATGGAATATGGAATGGAATGCAATTCAATTTGGAATGCAACGGAATGGAACGTGGAATGGAATGGAATGGAATGTGTAGTGGAATGGAGTGGAATGTGGAATGGAATGTGGAAAGGAATGGATCCTGGAATGCAATGTGGAATGGAATGGAATGCCTTGTGGAATTGAAAGTGGATTGGAATGGAATTCAAAGCAGAAGGGAATGTGGAATGGAAAGAAGTGGAATGTGGGATGGAATTGAATGGAATGTGGAATGGAATGGAATGGAATGCAAGGTGGAATGGAATGGAATGGAATGCAATGTGGCATGGAATGGTATGGAATGCAATGTGCAATGGAATGGAATGAAATGTGGAATGGAATGGAATGGAATGGAATGGAATGTGGAATGGAATGGGTCACAGAATGGAATTTAATGTGGAATGGAATGGAATGGAATGGAATATGGAATGGAATGGTATTGAATGTTCAATTGAATGTAATGGAATGTGGAAGGGAATGGAACAGAATGGAATGCAATGCTAAATGGAATGTGGAATGTAAAGTGAAATGGACTGTGGAAAGGAATGAAATGGATCATGGAAAGGAATGGATTGGAATGTGGAATGGAATGGAATGGAACGTCATGGAATGGAGTGGAACGTGAAATGGAAAGTGTAATGGAACGTGGAATGGAACGTGCAATGGAAATTGGAATGGAATGGAATTGAATGTGGAATGGAATGTGGAATGGAAACGAATGGAATGGAATTGAACGTGGATTGGAATGTAACGGAATTTGGAATGCAAAATAATTGAAAGTGGAATAGAATGGAATGGTTTGGAATGGAATGGAATGGAATGTGGAATTGAATAGAATGGAATGTGAAATGGAATGTGGAATTGAGTAGAATGGAATGTGGAATGGAATGGAGTGGAATGGAATGTGG
The DNA here is from genome assembly GCF_028885655.2 of Pongo abelii. NCBI lineage: Eukaryota > Metazoa > Chordata > Mammalia > Primates > Hominidae > Pongo > Pongo abelii. The sequence goes on along the minus strand of NC_085929.1, from coordinate 10,998,253 downwards.
AATCAGCAACAGAATGGAATGGAAGGTTGAACGAAATGGAATGTATTGGAATGTGGAATGGAATGGAATGGAATGTGGAATCGAATGGTACGGAATGTGGAATAGACTGGAATGGAATGAAATGTGGAATGGAATGGAAGGTAATGTGGAATGGATTGGAATGGAATATGGAATGGAATGGAATGGAATGTGGAACACAATGGAATGGAATGTGGAATGGAATGGAATGGAATATGGAATGGAATGGAATGGAATGGAATGTGGAATGAAATGGAATGGAATATGGTATGGAATGGAATGGAATGTGGAATGGAATGGAATGGAATGTGGAATGGAATGTGGAATGGAATGGAATGGAATGGAACTGGGAATGGAATGGAATGGAATGTGGAATAGAATGTGGAATGGAATGGAATTCAATCGAATGTTGAATGGAAAGGAATGGAAAATGGAATCGTATGTGGAATGGAATTGAATGGAATGTGGAATGGAATGGAATGGAATACAATGTGGAAAGGGATGGAATGGAATGCAGTGTGGAATGGAATGTAATGAAATGTGGGATGGAAAGGAATAGAATACGGAATGGAATGGAAAGCAATGGGGAAATCAAAGGAAAAGAACGTGGAATGGAATGGAATGCAATGTCGAGTGGAAAGCAATGGAAAGTGGAATGTAATGTGGAATGGATTGGATCTTGGAATGGAATGCGGAATGGAAGGGAATGCCATGTGGAATGGAAAGTAGAATGGAATGGAATGCAATGCGGATGTAAAGCTTAATGGAACGGAATGGAATTTGCAATGGAATGTGGAATATAACGTAACGGAATGGAATGTGGAATGGATTGGAATGGAAAGTGGAATGGAATGTGGAATGGAATGCAACCCATTGGAATGGAATGTAGAACGGAATGGAACGGATTGGAACGTGGAATGGAATGTGGAATGGAATTTGGAATGGAACCTTAAATGGTATGTGGAATGGAATGCGAAATGGAAAGGAATGGAATGTGGAATGGAATGGCATGGAATGGAATGGAATTTGGAATGGAATGGAATGGATTGGAATGTGGAATGGATTGGAATGGAATGGTATGGATTTTGGAATGGAATGGAATGGAATGGAACGTGGAATATAACGTGGAATGGAAAGTGCAATGGAATGTGGAAAGGAACGTGAAATTGAATGTGGAATGAAATGGAATGGATTTTGGAATGTAATGGAATGGAATGTGGAATGAAATGGAATGGACTAAGGAATGGAAAGGAATAGAATGGAATGTGGAATGGAATGGAATTTGGAATGGAATGGAATTTAATAGAATGGAATGCAGAATGGAATGGAATGGAAGGTAACGGAGTGTGTAATTGAATGGAATGGAATGTGGAATGGAATGGAATGGAATGTGGAATGGAAATGAATGGAATTTGGAATGGAGTGGAATGGTATGGAATTTGGAATGGAGTGGAATTGTGTGGAATGGAATGCAAAGCGGAATGGAACGGAATGGAATGTGGAAAGGAATGGAATGGAATGTGGAATAGAATGCAGAAAGGAATGGAACAGAACATGGAGTGGAACGTGGAATGGAATGGAACATGGAATGCAATGGAATGAAGCGTGGAATGGAATGTGGAATGGATCGTGGAGTGCAATGTGGAATGGAATGTGGTATGGAATGGAATTGAATGTGGAATGGAATGTGGAATGGAATGGAATGGAAGGTGGAATGGAATGGAATGGAATGGAATGTGGAATACAAAGAAATGGAATGGAATGTGGAAAGGAATGGAATGGAATGGAATGCAATGTGAAATGAAATGTGGAATGAAATGTGAAATGGAATGTAGAATGGATTGTGGAATTGAATGAAATGGAACGTGGAATGGAATGAAATGGGACGTGAAATGGAAGATGGAATGGAACTTTGAATGGAATGTGCAATGAAATGTGTAATGGAAAATGAAATGGAATAGAATGGAAAGTGGAACGAATCGTCGAATGGAATGGAAAGGAATGTGTAATGGAATGTGGAATTGGTGGTGGAAAGGAACGTGGAATGGAATGGAATGGAATGTGGAACTTAATGTGGAATGGAATGTGGAATGTAATGTGCAATGGAATCGAAAGTAATGTGGAATGTAACGTGGATTGGAATGGAGTGGAATGTGGATTGGAATTTAATGGAAAGGGGAATGGAATGTGGACAGGAATTCAATGCAATATGGAATGGATTGTGGAATGCAATGGAATGTGCAATGCAATGTGGAATCGAAAGTGGAATGGAATGGAATGGAACACAGAATGTAATGTGGAATGGAATGGATTGGTATGTGTAATGGAATGTGGAATGGAAAGTGGAATGGAAATTGGAATGGAATGGAATGGAATGGACTGTCGAGTGCAATGAGGAATGAAATGTGTAATGCAATGGAATGGAACGTGGAATGGAATGGAATGTGGAATGGAATGTTGAATGGAAAGGAATGGAATGCGGAATGGAATGTGGATTGGAATGTGGAATGGAATGGAATGGAATGTGGAATGGAACGTGGAATGGAATTTGGAATGGAACGTGGAAAGGAACGTGAAATGGAATCTGGAATGGAACGTGGAATGGAATGTGGAATGGAATCTGGAATGGAATGGAATGGAATGGAAGATGTAATGGAACTTGGAATGGAATGGAATGGAACGTGGAATGGAAACTGGAATACAATGCGGAATGGAACGTGGAAGTGAACATGGAATGGAATGTAATGGAACCTGGAATGGAGTGTGTAATGGAATTGGGAATGGAACATTAAATGGAATGTGGAATGGAATGTGGAAAGGAATGGAATGTAGTGGAATTTGGAATGGAATGGAATCGACTGGAATGAGGAATGGAATGGAATGGAATGGTGTGGAATGTGGAATGGAATGAAATGGAACATGGAATGGAACGTGGAAGGGAAAGTGCAATGGAATGTGGAAAGGAAGGTGGAGTGGATTGGAATGGAACGTGCAATGGAATGGAATGGAATGTGGAATGGAAAGGAATGGAATGTGGAATATAATGGATTGGTATGGAATGTCGAATAGAATTAAAAGGAATGGAATGGAATGTGGAATGAAATGGAATGGATTGTGGACTGGAATGGAATGCAATGGAAAGTTGAATGGAATGGAATGGAATGTGGAATGGAATGTGGAATGCAACGTGGAATGCAATTTGGAATGGAACATGGAAAGGAACGTGAAATGGAATTTGGAATGGAACGTGGAATGGAATGTGGAATGGAATCTGGAATGGAAACTGGAATGGAACGTGGAATGGAAACTGGAATTCAAGGCGGAATGGAACATGGAATGGAACGTGGAACGGAATGTAATGGAACGTGTAATGGAATGCAAAGGAACGTGGAATGGAGTGTGGAATGGAATTTGGAATAGAACATTAAATGGAATGTGGAATGGAATGTAGAAGGGAAAGGAATGGATTGTGGAATGGAATGGAATGGAATGGAATTTGGAATGGAATTGGAATAGAACGGAATGAGGAGTGCAATGGAATGGAATGGTGTGGAATGTGGAATGGAATGGAACATGTAATGGAACGTGGAATGGAAAGTGCAATGCAATGTGGAAAGTAAGGTGGAATTGAATGTGGAGTGGATTGGAATGGAATGTGGAACGGAATGGAATGGAATGTGGAATGGAAAGGAATGGAATGTGGAATATATTGGAATGGTATGGAATGTAGAACAGAATTATAAGGAATGGAATGGAATGTGGAATTAAATGGAATGAATTGTGTAATGAAATGGAATGGAATGGAATGTTGAATGGAAAGCAATGGACAGTGGAATGGAATCGAGTGGAATGGAATTTGGAATGGAATGGAATGGAATGGAAAGGAATGCGGAATGGAATGAAATGGAAGGGAATGGAATATAGAATTCAATGGAATGGAATGTGGAAAGAAATGGAATGGAATGTGGAAAGCAATGGAATGGAATGGAATTTTGAATGAAATGGAATGCAATGCGGAACGGAATGGAGTGTATTGTGGAATTGAATGGAATGGAAAGGAGTGTGGAATTGGATGGAATGGAAAGTGGAATGGAAAGGAATGGAATGTGGAATGAAATGGAATGGAATTTAGAATGGAATGTGGAAAGGAATTCGGAATGGAATGGAATGGATGGAAAGTGGAATTGAATAGAATGGAATGTGGAATGGAATGGAATGGAATGTGGAATGGAATAGAATGGAACGTGGTAAGGAATGTGGAATGGAATGTGGAAAGAAATGTGGAATGGAATGGAATGGAATGTGGAATGGAATGGAATGGAATGTCGAATGGAATAGAATGGAACGTGGTAAGGAATGTTGAATGGAATGTGGAAAGAAATGTGGAATGGAATGGAATGGAATGTAACGTGGAATGCAAAGGAATGGAATGTGGATTCGTAAGAAAAGAAATGTGGATGGAAACGGAATGTAATGTAATGCAATGTGAAATGGAATTTGGAATGGAATGTGAAACGGAATGTGGAATGCAAAGTGGAATGAAATGAAATGCAACGTGGAATGGAATGGAAAGGAACGAGGAATGAAATGGAATGCAACGTGTAATGGAACAAAGAATGGAATGTGGACTGGAATGTGGAGTGGAACGTGGAATGGAATGTGGAATGGAATGGAATGGAACGTGGATTTGAATGGAATGAAACGTGGGACTGGAATGTGGAATGGAACTTGGAGTGCAATGTGCAATGGAATGTGGTTTGGAATGGAATTGAATGAGGAATGGAATGTGGAATGGAATGGAATGGAATGTGGAACGGAATGGAATGGAATGTGGAAAGGAATAGAATGGAATGGAATGGAATGTGGAAAGGAATGAAATGGAATTGAATGCAATGTGAAATTGAATGTGAAATGGAATGTGAAATGGAATGTAGAATGGATTGTGGAATTGAAAGAAATGGAACGTGGTATGGTATGGAATGGAAGTGGAATCAAAGGTGGAATGGAAAGTGAAATGGAATGTGCAATGGAATGCGGAATGGAACTTCAAAGGGAATGGAATGGAACGTGGAATGGATCATGGAATGGAATGGAATGGAACCTATAAAGGAATGTGGAGTTGATATTGGAATGGAACGTGGAATGGAATGGAATGGAATGTGGAATATAATGTGCAATGGAATAGAATGGAAAGTGGAATGGAATGTGGATTGGAATGGAGTGGAATGCGGAATGGAATGGAATAGAAAGTGGAATGGAATATGAACAGAAATGCAGGGGAATGTGGAATGGAATGTGGAATGGAATGCAATGGAATGTGGAATCGAATGGAAAGGAATGTAGAATGACGTGTGGAATGGAATGGAATGGAAAGGAATGCAGTGTGGAATGTTGAATGGAATGGAACGGAATGGAATGTGGAATGGAATGTTGAATGGAATGTGGAATGGAAAGTGGAATTGAAATTAATGGAATGTGGAATGGAATGTGGAATGGAATGGCACGGAATGAGGAATGGAATGGAATGGAATGAGAAATGGAATGTGGAATGTAATGGCACGGAATGAGGAATGGCATGTAATCACATGTGGAGTGGAATGTGGAATGGAATGGAACAGAATGTGTTGTGGATTGTGGAATGAAACGGAATGGAATGGAATTGAATGTGGAATGGAATGTGGAATGGAATGGAATGGAATGTGGAATGGAATGGAATCTAATGGAATGTAGAATGGAATCGAATGGAATTTGGAATTCAATGGAACGGAAAGAAATGTGTAAGAGAAAGGAATGGAATGTAGAATGCAGCAAGGAATGGAATGCAATAGAATGGAATGAAATGGAATGTGGAATTCAACGGAACGGAATGGAATGAGGAATTGAATTGAACAGCATGTAGAATTATATAGAATGAAATGGAATGGAATGGAATTTTGAACGGAAAGGAATGAAATGTGGAATGGATTGATATGTGGAATGGAATGGAACGTGGAATGGAATGTGTAATAGATGGAATGGAAAAGAATGTCTAATGAAATGGAATGTTGAATGGAATGGAAGTGAAAGTGGAATGGAAAGGAATGAAATGTGGAATGGAATGGAATGGAATGAAATGTGGAATTCAATGGAAGGGAAAGGGAGGCATTGTGGAATGGAATGAGGAATAGAATGGAATGTAATGTGGAATGGAATGTGGAATGCAATGGAATGTGGAATGGAATGGAATGGAATGTGGAATGGAATGGAATGGAATGTGGAATGGAATGGAATGGAATGCAATGTGGAATGGAATAGAATGTAATGGAATGGAATGTGGAATGGAATGGAATGGAATGGATTGTGTAATGCAAAAGAATGGAATGTGGAATGGATTGTGTAATGAAAAGAATAGAATGTGGAATGGAATGTGGAATGGAAAGGGATGGAATGTGGAAGGGAATGGGATGGAATGGAATGAGGAATACAATGGAGTTGAATACGGAATGGAATGTGGAACGGAATGTAATGGAAAGTGGAATGGAAAGTGGAATTTAATGTGGAGTGGAGTGGAATGGAATGTGGAATGGAAGGTGGAATGTAATGGCTTAGAATGGGGAACGCAATGTGCAATGGAATGGAATGTCAAATGGAATACAAAGGAATGTGGAATGCACTGTGGAATGGAATGGTTTGGAATGTGGAATGGAATGTGGAATGGAATGGAATGAAATGTAAAAAGGAATGTGGAATGGAATGTGGAATGGAATGTGGAATGGAATGGAATGGAATGTGGAATGGAATGGAATGGAATGTAGAATGGAATGCAATGGAATGTGGAATGGAATGGAATGTAATGTGGAAAGGAATGGAAAGAAATGTGGAATGACATAGAACAGAATAGAATTGAATGTGGAATCTAATTAAATGGAATGTGTAATGGAATGTGGAATGGGAAGTTGAACGGAATGGAATTGAATGTGGAATGGAATGTGGAATGAAATGGAATGAAATGAGAAAAGGAATGGAATGAAATGTGGAAAGCAACGGAATGGAAAGCAATGGAATGTGGAATGGAATGGAATGGAATATTGAATGGAGTTGAATGGAATACGGAATGGAATGGGATGGAATGCAAGGTTGAAGGGAATATAATGGAATATGGAATCGAGTGCAATGGAATATGGAATGGAATGAAATGGAATGGAACATGGAATGGAATGGAATTGAATTGAATGGAATGGAAAGTGGAATGGAATTTAATTTGGAAAGGAATGGAAAGAAATTGAATGTGAAATGGAATGGAATGGAATTTGGAATGGAATGTGGAATGGAATGTGGAATGGAATGGAATGTGGAATGCAACGGAATGGAATGTGTAATGGAATGGAATGGAATGTGGAATGGAAAGGAATGGAATGTAGAATGGAACTGAATGGAATGGAATGTGGAATGGAATGTGGAATGGAATGTGAAAAGGAATGAGAAATGCAATGGAAGGGAATGTGAAATGGAATGTGGAATGTAATGTATAGGAATGTGGAAAGGAATATGGAATGGGATGGAGTGGAATGGAATGTGGAAAGGGATGGGATGGAATGGAATGTGGAATGTAATGGAATAGAACAGGAAATGGAAAATGGATCGGATCGTGGAATGGAACGTGGAACGTGGAATGGAAAGGAATGGAATGTGGAATGGAATGGAATGGAATTTGGAATGGAATGGATGGGAATGAAATGTGGAAGGGAATGGAATGGATTGCAATGTGGATTGGAATGGAATGTGCAATGGATTAGAATGGAATGTGCAATGCAATCCAACGGAATGGAATTTGGAATGGAATGGAATGGAATGGTAAGGAAGGTGCAGTGGAATGGAATGTGGAATGGAATATAATGCAATGGGGAATTGAATGAAATAGAATGTGGAATGGAATATGGAATGGAATGTGGAAGGGAATGGAATGTGGATTAGAATGGAATGGAATGTGGAATGAAATATGGAATGGAATGGAATGGAATGTGGAATGGAATGGAATGGTATGTGGAATGTAATGGAAATAAATGCAGAATGGAATGGAGTGGAATATGGAATGCAATGGAATGGAATGGAATTTCGAATGGAATGGAATAAAATGTGGAACGGAATGGAAAGGAATCAGGACTTCAATGGAAAGTATAGTGGAATGGAAACTGTAATGGAATGTGGAATAGAAAGTGGAATGGAATTGAATGGAACATGGAATGGAACGCGGAATGGAAAGTAGATTAGAGTGGAAGGGAATGGAATGGAATGTGGAATGGATTCGAATGGAATTCAATTTGGAATGGATTGGAACAGAATGGAATGGAATGGGATGCGGAATGGAATGGAATGGAATGCGGAATGAAATGGAATGCAATGTTGAATGGAATTGTCTGGAATGCGGAATGTAATGGAATGGAATGTGGAATGGAATGGAATGGAATGTGGAATGGAATGGAATGGAGTGGAATGCAATGTTGAATGGAATGAAATGGAATGTAGAATGAAATGTGGAATAGAATACAATGGAATCTTGAATGGAATTCGGAATGGAATAGAATGGAATTTGGAATGGAATGGAATGGAGTGTGGAATGGAATGGAATTGAACATGGATTGGAATGGAATGGAATGTGGAATGGAATGGAATGGAATGAAATGTGGAATGGAATGGAATGGAATGCAACGTGGAATGGAATGGAATGGAATGTGGAATGGAACGGAATTGAATGTGTAATGGAATGCAATGTAATTTGGAATGTAATGGATAGGAATGTTGAATGGAAAGTGGAATGGAATGGAATGGAATTGAATGGAATGTGGAATGGAATGGAATGGAATATGGAATGGAATCGAATGGAATGGATTGTGGAATGGAAAGGAATTGAATGTGGAGTGGAATGCAATGGAATATGGAATGGAATGGAATGGAATGGAATATGGAATGGAATTTGCATTTGAATGGAAAGGAATAGAATGGAATGTGGAATGGAATTGGATATCGAATGGAATGCAATATGGAATGAAATGTAATGGAATGGAATGGAATGGAATGGAATGGAATGTGTAATGGCATGGAAGGAAATTGGGAATGGAATGGAATGGTATGGAATAGAATGGAATGGAAAGCGGAATAGATTGGAATAGAACGTGGAATGGACTGTGGAATGGATTGGAATAGAATCGCATGGAATGGCGAATGGATTGTGGAATAGATTGGAATGCAATGTGGAAGGGTAAGTGAAATGGGATGGAATTTAAGGGAATGGAATGTGGAATGGAATGGAATGGAATGTGGAATGGATTGGAATGGAATTCAATGTGGAATGGATTGGAATGGAATGGAATGGAATGGGATGCGGAATGGAATGAAATGGAATGCGGAATAAATGGAATGCAATGCGGAATGGAATTGACTGGAATGTGGAATGTAATGGAATGGAATGTTGAATGGAATGGAATGGAATGTGGAATGGAATGGAATGGAATGGAGTGGAATGCAATGTGGAATGGAATGAATTGGAATGCAGAATGCAATGTGGAATAGAATACAAAGGAAAGTGGAATGGAATTTGGAATGGAATAGAATGGAATGGGGAATGGAATGGAATGGAGTGTGGAATGGAATGGAATTGAACATGGAATGGAATGGAATGGAATGTGGAATGGAATGGAATGGAATGAAATGTGGAATGGAATGGAATGGAATGCAATGTGGAATGGAATGGAATGGAATGTGGAATGGAACGCAATGGAATGTGTAATGGAATGGAATGGAATTTGGAATGTAATGGATAGTTATATTGAACGGAAAGTGGAATGGAATGGAATGGAATTGAATGGAATGTGGAATGGAATGGAATGGAATATGGAGTGGAAAGGAATGGAATAGGTGGTGGAATGGAATGGAATTGAATGTGGAATGGAATGCAATGGAATATGGAATGAAATGGAATGGAATGTAGAATGGAATTTGCATTTGAATGGAAAGGAAAAGAATGGAATGTGGAATGGAATTGAATATTGAATGGAAGGCAATGTGGAATGAAATGTAATGTAATGTAATGGAATGGAATGTGTAATGGAATGGAAGGGAATGTGGAATGGAATGAAATGGTATGGATTTGGAATGGGATGGAATGGAATGTGGAATGGAATATGGAATGTAATTGAATGGAATGTGGAATGGAAGAGAATGGAATGGAATTAAATGGAATGGAATGGAAGGCTTAATGGAATGGAAAGGAATGTGGAATGGAATGTGGAATGGAATTGAATGGTATGTGGAACGAAATGGAATGTAATTGAATGGAATGGAATGGAATGCTTAATGGAATGGAATGGAATGTGGAATGGAATTGAATGGAATGTGGAATGGATTGTGGAATGGATAGGAAAAGAATGTGGAATGGAATGTGAAATGGAATGGAATGGAATGGAATGTGTAATGGAATGGAATGGAGTAATGAATGGAATGAAACGGAATGGAATGTGCAATAGAATGGAATGCAATGCAAAGTGGAATGGAAAGGAACTGACTGCAGAATGGAGTGGAAGTGAATGCGGAATGGAATGGAATGGAATGCGGAATGGAACCGAATGGAAGGTGGAATGAAATTGAATGGAATGTGGAATGGAATGTGGAATGGATTGGAATGGAAAGTGGAATGGAATGTGGAATGGAATGAAATGGAACGTGGAATGGAATGTGGAATGGAATGGAATGGAACATGGAAAAGAATGTAATCGAATGTGGAACGGAATGTGGAATTGAATGGATTGGAATGTGGAATGGAAGGTGGAATGGAATGGAATGTGGAAGGGAATGTGGAATTCAATGTTGAATAGAATGTGAAATGGAATGAAATGGACTGTGGAATGGAATGTGGATTGGAACGTCGAGTGGAATGGAATCAAACGTGTATTGGAATGTGGAATGGAATGGAATGGAATGTGGAAGGGATTGTGGAATGGTTTGTGAAATGGAATGGAAGGGAATGTGCATTGGAATGTGGCATGGAATGGAATGCAATGTGGAAGGGAATGTGTAATGGAAAGTTGAGTGGAATGGAAGGAAATGTGGAATGCAATGTGGAATGGAATGGAATGGAATGTTCTATGAAATGTATAATGCAAAGGAATGGAATATGGAATGGAAAGTGGAAAGGAATGGAATGGAATGTGGAATGTAATGGTGTTGAAAGTTCAATTGAATGGAATGGAATGTGGAATGGAATGGAACGGAATGGAATGGAATGCTAAATAGAATGAGGAATGTAAAGTGAAATGGACCGTGGAATGGAATGAAATGGAACATGGAATGGAATGTATTGGAATGTGGATTGATATGGAATGGAACGTCATGGAATGGAGTGGAACGTCAAATGGAACGTGTAATGGAACGTGGAATGGAACGTGCAATGGAAATTGGAATGGAATGGAATGGAATTGAATATGGAATGGAATGTGGAATGGAAAGGAATGGAATGGAATTGAATGTGGATTGGAATGTAATGGAAGGTGGAATGGAAAATAATTAAAAGTGGAATGGAATGGAATGGAATGGAATGTGGAATGGAATGGAATGGAATGTGGAATGGAATGTGGAATGGAATGGAATGTGGAATGGACTGGAATGGAATGTGGAATGGAATGGAATGGAATCGAATGTGGAATGAAACGGAATGGAACGTGGAATGGTACGTGGAATGGAAAGGAATGGAATATGGAAAGGAATCAAATGGCATGCAGTGTGGAATGGGATGGAATGGACTTCAATGTGGAATGGAATGAAATGAAATGTGGAATGGAATGTGGAATGCAATGGAATGGAATGTGGAGTGGAATGAAGTGGAATGTGGAACGGAATGGAATGCAGTGTGGAATGGAATGGAATGTGCAATGGAATGAGAAATGGAATGGAATGGAATGGAATGTGAAATTGAATGGAATGGAATGTGGCATGGAATGGAATGGAATGTGGAATGGAATGGAATGGAATCGAATGTGGAATGAAATGGAATGGAACGTGGAACGGTATGTGGAATGGAAAGGAATGGAATATGGAAAGGAATCAAATGGCATGCAGTGTGGATGGGATGGAATGGACTTCAATGTGGAATGGAATGAAATGAAATGTGGAATGGAATGTGTAATGCAATGGAATGGAATATGGAGTGGAATGAAGTGGAATGTGGAAGAGAATGGAATGCAGTGTGGAATGGAATGGAATATGCAATGGAATGAGAAATGGAATGGAATGGAATGGAATGTGGAATGGAATGTGGAATGGAATGGAAAGGAATGTGGAATGGAATGGAATGGGATGGGATGTGGAATGGAACGGAATGGAAAGTTGAATCGTATGTGGAATGGAATGGAATGTGGAAAGGAATGGAATGGAATGGAATGTGGAATGAGATGGAATGGACTGCAATGTGGAATGGAATCTAATGAAATGTTGAATGGAATGAAATGGAATATGGAATGGAATGCAATTCAATTTGGAATGCAACGGAATGGAACGTGGAATGGAATGGAATGGAATGTGTAGTGGAATGGAGTGGAATGTGGAATGGAATGTGGAAAGGAATGGATCCTGGAATGCAATGTGGAATGGAATGGAATGCCTTGTGGAATTGAAAGTGGATTGGAATGGAATTCAAAGCAGAAGGGAATGTGGAATGGAAAGAAGTGGAATGTGGGATGGAATTGAATGGAATGTGGAATGGAATGGAATGGAATGCAAGGTGGAATGGAATGGAATGGAATGCAAGGTGGAATGGAATGGAATGGAATGCAATGTGGCATGGAATGGTATGGAATGCAATGTGCAATGGAATGGAATGAAATGTGGAATGGAATGGAATGGAATGGAATGGAATGTGGAATGGAATGGGTCACAGAATGGAATTTAATGTGGAATGGAATGGAATGGAATGGAATATGGAATGGAATGGTATTGAATGTTCAATTGAATATAATGGAATGTGGAAGGGAATGGAACAGAATGGAATGCAATGCTAAATGGAATGTGGAATGTAAAGTGAAATGGACTGTGGAAAGGAATGAAATGGATCATGGAAAGGAATGGATTGGAATGTGGAATGGAATGGAATGGAACGTCATGGAATGGAGTGGAACGTGAAATGGAAAGTGTAATGGAACGTGGAATGGAACGTGCAATGGAAATTGGAATGGAATGGAATTGAATGTGGAATGGAATGTGGAATGGAAACGAATGGAATGGAATTGAACGTGGATTGGAATGTAACGGAATTTGGAATGCAAAATAATTGAAAGTGGAATAGAATGGAATGGTTTGGAATGGAATGGAATGGAATGTGGAATTGAATAGAATGGAATGTGAAATGGAATGTGGAATTGAGTAGAATGGAATGTGGAATGGAATGGAGTGGAATGGAATGTGGAATCAGCAACAGAATGGAATGGAAGGTTGAACGAAATGGAATGTATTGGAATGTGGAATGGAATGGAATGGAATGTGGAATCGAATGGTACGGAATGTGGAATAGACTGGAATGGAATGAAATGTGGAATGGAATGGAAGGTAATGTGGAATGGATTGGAATGGAATATGGAATGGAATGGAATGGAATGTGGAACACAATGGAATGGAATGTGGAATGGAATGGAATGGAATATGGAATGGAATGGAATGGAATGGAATGTGGAATGAAATGGAATGGAATATGGTATGGAATGGAATGGAATGTGGAATGGAATGGAATGGAATGTGGAATGGAATGTGGAATGGAATGGAATGGAATGGAACTGGGAATGGAATGGAATGGAATGTGGAATAGAATGTGGAATGGAATGGAATTCAATCGAATGTTGAATGGAAAGGAATGGAAAATGGAATCGTATGTGGAATGGAATTGAATGGAATGTGGAATGGAATGGAATGGAATACAATGTGGAAAGGGATGGAATGGAATGCAGTGTGGAATGGAATGTAATGAAATGTGGGATGGAAAGGAATAGAATACGGAATGGAATGGAAAGCAATGGGGAAATCAAAGGAAAAGAACGTGGAATGGAATGGAATGCAATGTCGAGTGGAAAGCAATGGAAAGTGGAATGTAATGTGGAATGGATTGGATCTTGGAATGGAATGCGGAATGGAAGGGAATGCCATGTGGAATGGAAAGTAGAATGGAATGGAATGCAATGCGGATGTAAAGCTTAATGGAACGGAATGGAATTTGCAATGGAATGTGGAATATAACGTAACGGAATGGAATGTGGAATGGATTGGAATGGAAAGTGGAATGGAATGTGGAATGGAATGCAACCCATTGGAATGGAATGTAGAACGGAATGGAACGGATTGGAACGTGGAATGGAATGTGGAATGGAATTTGGAATGGAACCTTAAATGGTATGTGGAATGGAATGCGAAATGGAAAGGAATGGAATGTGGAATGGAATGGCATGGAATGGAATGGAATTTGGAATGGAATGGAATGGATTGGAATGTGGAATGGATTGGAATGGAATGGTATGGATTTTGGAATGGAATGGAATGGAATGGAACGTGGAATATAACGTGGAATGGAAAGTGCAATGGAATGTGGAAAGGAACGTGAAATTGAATGTGGAATGAAATGGAATGGATTTTGGAATGTAATGGAATGGAATGTGGAATGAAATGGAATGGACTAAGGAATGGAAAGGAATAGAATGGAATGTGGAATGGAATGGAATTTGGAATGGAATGGAATTTAATAGAATGGAATGCAGAATGGAATGGAATGGAAGGTAACGGAGTGTGTAATTGAATGGAATGGAATGTGGAATGGAATGGAATGGAATGTGGAATGGAAATGAATGGAATTTGGAATGGAGTGGAATGGTATGGAATTTGGAATGGAGTGGAATTGTGTGGAATGGAATGCAAAGCGGAATGGAACGGAATGGAATGTGGAAAGGAATGGAATGGAATGTGGAATAGAATGCAGAAAGGAATGGAACAGAACATGGAGTGGAACGTGGAATGGAATGGAACATGGAATGCAATGGAATGAAGCGTGGAATGGAATGTGGAATGGATCGTGGAGTGCAATGTGGAATGGAATGTGGTATGGAATGGAATTGAATGTGGAATGGAATGTGGAATGGAATGGAATGGAAGGTGGAATGGAATGGAATGGAATGGAATGTGGAATACAAAGAAATGGAATGGAATGTGGAATACAAAGAAATGGAATGGAATGTGGAAAGGAATGGAATGGAATGGAATGCAATGTGAAATGAAATGTGGAATGAAATGTGAAATGGAATGTAGAATGGATTGTGGAATTGAATGAAATGGAACGTGGAATGGAATGAAATGGGACGTGAAATGGAAGATGGAATGGAACTTTGAATGGAATGTGCAATGAAATGTGTAATGGAAAATGAAATGGAATAGAATGGAAAGTGGAACGAATCGTCGAATGGAATGGAAAGGAATGTGTAATGGAATGTGGAATTGGTGGTGGAAAGGAACGTGGAATGGAATGGAATGGAATGTGGAACTTAATGTGGAATGGAATGTGGAATGTAATGTGCAATGGAATCGAAAGTAATGTGGAATGTAACGTGGATTGGAATGGAGTGGAATGTGGATTGGAATTTAATGGAAAGGGGAATGGAATGTGGACAGGAATTCAATGCAATATGGAATGGATTGTGGAATGCAATGGAATGTGCAATGCAATGTGGAATCGAAAGTGGAATGGAATGGAATGGAACACAGAATGTAATGTGGAATGGAATGGATTGGTATGTGTAATGGAATGTGGAATGGAAAGTGGAATGGAAATTGGAATGGAATGGAATGGAATGGACTGTCGAGTGCAATGAGGAATGAAATGTGTAATGCAATGGAATGGAACGTGGAATGGAATGGAATGTGGAATGGAATGTTGAATGGAAAGGAATGGAATGCGGAATGGAATGTGGATTGGAATGTGGAATGGAATGGAATGGAATGTGGAATGGAACGTGGAATGGAATTTGGAATGGAACGTGGAAAGGAACGTGAAATGGAATCTGGAATGGAACGTGGAATGGAATGTGGAATGGAATCTGGAATGGAATGGAATGGAATGGAAGATGTAATGGAACTTGGAATGGAATGGAATGGAACGTGGAATGGAAACTGGAATACAATGCGGAATGGAACGTGGAAGTGAACATGGAATGGAATGTAATGGAACCTGGAATGGAGTGTGTAATGGAATTGGGAATGGAACATTAAATGGAATGTGGAATGGAATGTGGAAAGGAATGGAATGTAGTGGAATTTGGAATGGAATGGAATCGACTGGAATGAGGAATGGAATGGAATGGAATGGTGTGGAATGTGGAATGGAATGAAATGGAACATGGAATGGAACGTGGAAGGGAAAGTGCAATGGAATGTGGAAAGGAAGGTGGAGTGGATTGGAATGGAACGTGCAATGGAATGGAATGGAATGTGGAATGGAAAGGAATGGAATGTGGAATATAATGGATTGGTATGGAATGTCGAATAGAATTAAAAGGAATGGAATGGAATGTGGAATGAAATGGAATGGATTGTGGACTGGAATGGAATGCAATGGAAAGTTGAATGGAATGGAATGGAATGTGGAATGGAATGTGGAATGCAACGTGGAATGCAATTTGGAATGGAACATGGAAAGGAACGTGAAATGGAATTTGGAATGGAACGTGGAATGGAATGTGGAATGGAATCTGGAATGGAAACTGGAATGGAACGTGGAATGGAAACTGGAATTCAAGGCGGAATGGAACATGGAATGGAACGTGGAACGGAATGTAATGGAACGTGTAATGGAATGCAAAGGAACGTGGAATGGAGTGTGGAATGGAATTTGGAATAGAACATTAAATGGAATGTGGAATGGAATGTAGAAGGGAAAGGAATGGATTGTGGAATGGAATGGAATGGAATGGAATTTGGAATGGAATTGGAATAGAACGGAATGAGGAGTGCAATGGAATGGAATGGTGTGGAATGTGGAATGGAATGGAACATGTAATGGAACGTGGAATGGAAAGTGCAATGCAATGTGGAAAGTAAGGTGGAATTGAATGTGGAGTGGATTGGAATGGAATGTGGAACGGAATGGAATGGAATGTGGAATGGAAAGGAATGGAATGTGGAATATATTGGAATGGTATGGAATGTAGAACAGAATTATAAGGAATGGAATGGAATGTGGAATTAAATGGAATGAATTGTGTAATGAAATGGAATGGAATGGAATGTTGAATGGAAAGCAATGGACAGTGGAATGGAATCGAGTGGAATGGAATTTGGAATGGAATGGAATGGAATGGAAAGGAATGCGGAATGGAATGAAATGGAAGGGAATGGAATATAGAATTCAATGGAATGGAATGTGGAAAGAAATGGAATGGAATGTGGAAAGCAATGGAATGGAATGGAATTTTGAATGAAATGGAATGCAATGCGGAACGGAATGGAGTGTATTGTGGAATTGAATGGAATGGAAAGGAGTGTGGAATTGGATGGAATGGAAAGTGGAATGGAAAGGAATGGAATGTGGAATGAAATGGAATGGAATTTAGAATGGAATGTGGAAAGGAATTCGGAATGGAATGGAATGGATGGAAAGTGGAATTGAATAGAATGGAATGTGGAATGGAATGGAATGGAATGTGGAATGGAATAGAATGGAACGTGGTAAGGAATGTGGAATGGAATGTGGAAAGAAATGTGGAATGGAATGGAATGGAATGTGGAATGGAATGGAATGGAATGTCGAATGGAATAGAATGGAACGTGGTAAGGAATGTTGAATGGAATGTGGAAAGAAATGTGGAATGGAATGGAATGGAATGTAACGTGGAATGCAAAGGAATGGAATGTGGATTCGTAAGAAAAGAAATGTGGATGGAAACGGAATGTAATGTAATGCAATGTGAAATGGAATTTGGAATGGAATGTGAAACGGAATGTGGAATGCAAAGTGGAATGAAATGAAATGCAACGTGGAATGGAATGGAAAGGAACGAGGAATGAAATGGAATGCAACGTGTAATGGAACAAAGAATGGAATGTGGACTGGAATGTGGAGTGGAACGTGGAATGGAATGTGGAATGGAATGGAATGGAACGTGGATTTGAATGGAATGAAACGTGGGACTGGAATGTGGAATGGAACTTGGAGTGCAATGTGCAATGGAATGTGGTTTGGAATGGAATTGAATGAGGAATGGAATGTGGAATGGAATGGAATGGAATGTGGAACGGAATGGAATGGAATGTGGAAAGGAATAGAATGGAATGGAATGGAATGTGGAAAGGAATGAAATGGAATTGAATGCAATGTGAAATTGAATGTGAAATGGAATGTGAAATGGAATGTAGAATGGATTGTGGAATTGAAAGAAATGGAACGTGGTATGGTATGGAATGGAAGTGGAATCAAAGGTGGAATGGAAAGTGAAATGGAATGTGCAATGGAATGCGGAATGGAACTTCAAAGGGAATGGAATGGAACGTGGAATGGATCATGGAATGGAATGGAATGGAACCTATAAAGGAATGTGGAGTTGATATTGGAATGGAACGTGGAATGGAATGGAATGGAATGTGGAATATAATGTGCAATGGAATAGAATGGAAAGTGGAATGGAATGTGGATTGGAATGGAGTGGAATGCGGAATGGAATGGAATAGAAAGTGGAATGGAATATGAACAGAAATGCAGGGGAATGTGGAATGGAATGTGGAATGGAATGCAATGGAATGTGGAATCGAATGGAAAGGAATGTAGAATGACGTGTGGAATGGAATGGAATGGAAAGGAATGCAGTGTGGAATGTTGAATGGAATGGAACGGAATGGAATGTGGAATGGAATGTTGAATGGAATGTGGAATGGAAAGTGGAATTGAAATTAATGGAATGTGGAATGGAATGTGGAATGGAATGGCACGGAATGAGGAATGGAATGGAATGGAATGAGAAATGGAATGTGGAATGTAATGGCACGGAATGAGGAATGGCATGTAATCACATGTGGAGTGGAATGTGGAATGGAATGGAACAGAATGTGTTGTGGATTGTGGAATGAAACGGAATGGAATGGAATTGAATGTGGAATGGAATGTGGAATGGAATGGAATGGAATGTGGAATGGAATGGAATCTAATGGAATGTAGAATGGAATCGAATGGAATTTGGAATTCAATGGAACGGAAAGAAATGTGTAAGAGAAAGGAATGGAATGTAGAATGCAGCAAGGAATGGAATGCAATAGAATGGAATGAAATGGAATGTGGAATTCAACGGAACGGAATGGAATGAGGAATTGAATTGAACAGCATGTAGAATTATATAGAATGAAATGGAATGGAATGGAATTTTGAACGGAAAGGAATGAAATGTGGAATGGATTGATATGTGGAATGGAATGGAACGTGGAATGGAATGTGTAATAGATGGAATGGAAAAGAATGTCTAATGAAATGGAATGTTGAATGGAATGGAAGTGAAAGTGGAATGGAAAGGAATGAAATGTGGAATGGAATGGAATGGAATGAAATGTGGAATTCAATGGAAGGGAAAGGGAGGCATTGTGGAATGGAATGAGGAATAGAATGGAATGTAATGTGGAATGGAATGTGGAATGCAATGGAATGTGGAATGGAATGGAATGGAATGTGGAATGGAATGGAATGGAATGTGGAATGGAATGGAATGGAATGCAATGTGGAATGGAATAGAATGTAATGGAATGGAATGTGGAATGGAATGGAATGGAATGGATTGTGTAATGCAAAAGAATGGAATGTGGAATGGATTGTGTAATGAAAAGAATAGAATGTGGAATGGAATGTGGAATGGAAAGGGATGGAATGTGGAAGGGAATGGGATGGAATGGAATGAGGAATACAATGGAGTTGAATACGGAATGGAATGTGGAACGGAATGTAATGGAAAGTGGAATGGAAAGTGGAATTTAATGTGGAGTGGAGTGGAATGGAATGTGGAATGGAAGGTGGAATGTAATGGCTTAGAATGGGGAACGCAATGTGCAATGGAATGGAATGTCAAATGGAATACAAAGGAATGTGGAATGCACTGTGGAATGGAATGGTTTGGAATGTGGAATGGAATGTGGAATGGAATGGAATGAAATGTAAAAAGGAATGTGGAATGGAATGTGGAATGGAATGTGGAATGGAATGGAATGGAATGTGGAATGGAATGGAATGGAATGTAGAATGGAATGCAATGGAATGTGGAATGGAATGGAATGTAATGTGGAAAGGAATGGAAAGAAATGTGGAATGACATAGAACAGAATAGAATTGAATGTGGAATCTAATTAAATGGAATGTGTAATGGAATGTGGAATGGGAAGTTGAACGGAATGGAATTGAATGTGGAATGGAATGTGGAATGAAATGGAATGAAATGAGAAAAGGAATGGAATGAAATGTGGAAAGCAACGGAATGGAAAGCAATGGAATGTGGAATGGAATGGAATGGAATATTGAATGGAGTTGAATGGAATACGGAATGGAATGGGATGGAATGCAAGGTTGAAGGGAATATAATGGAATATGGAATCGAGTGCAATGGAATATGGAATGGAATGAAATGGAATGGAACATGGAATGGAATGGAATTGAATTGAATGGAATGGAAAGTGGAATGGAATTTAATTTGGAAAGGAATGGAAAGAAATTGAATGTGAAATGGAATGGAATGGAATTTGGAATGGAATGTGGAATGGAATGTGGAATGGAATGGAATGTGGAATGCAACGGAATGGAATGTGTAATGGAATGGAATGGAATGTGGAATGGAAAGGAATGGAATGTAGAATGGAACTGAATGGAATGGAATGTGGAATGGAATGTGGAATGGAATGTGAAAAGGAATGAGAAATGCAATGGAAGGGAATGTGAAATGGAATGTGGAATGTAATGTATAGGAATGTGGAAAGGAATATGGAATGGGATGGAGTGGAATGGAATGTGGAAAGGGATGGGATGGAATGGAATGTGGAATGTAATGGAATAGAACAGGAAATGGAAAATGGATCGGATCGTGGAATGGAACGTGGAACGTGGAATGGAAAGGAATGGAATGTGGAATGGAATGGAATGGAATTTGGAATGGAATGGATGGGAATGAAATGTGGAAGGGAATGGAATGGATTGCAATGTGGATTGGAATGGAATGTGCAATGGATTAGAATGGAATGTGCAATGCAATCCAACGGAATGGAATTTGGAATGGAATGGAATGGAATGGTAAGGAAGGTGCAGTGGAATGGAATGTGGAATGGAATATAATGCAATGGGGAATTGAATGAAATAGAATGTGGAATGGAATATGGAATGGAATGTGGAAGGGAATGGAATGTGGATTAGAATGGAATGGAATGTGGAATGAAATATGGAATGGAATGGAATGGAATGTGGAATGGAATGGAATGGTATGTGGAATGTAATGGAAATAAATGCAGAATGGAATGGAGTGGAATATGGAATGCAATGGAATGGAATGGAATTTCGAATGGAATGGAATAAAATGTGGAACGGAATGGAAAGGAATCAGGACTTCAATGGAAAGTATAGTGGAATGGAAACTGTAATGGAATGTGGAATAGAAAGTGGAATGGAATTGAATGGAACATGGAATGGAACGCGGAATGGAAAGTAGATTAGAGTGGAAGGGAATGGAATGGAATGTGGAATGGATTCGAATGGAATTCAATTTGGAATGGATTGGAACAGAATGGAATGGAATGGGATGCGGAATGGAATGGAATGGAATGCGGAATGAAATGGAATGCAATGTTGAATGGAATTGTCTGGAATGCGGAATGTAATGGAATGGAATGTGGAATGGAATGGAATGGAATGTGGAATGGAATGGAATGGAGTGGAATGCAATGTTGAATGGAATGAAATGGAATGTAGAATGAAATGTGGAATAGAATACAATGGAATCTTGAATGGAATTCGGAATGGAATAGAATGGAATTTGGAATGGAATGGAATGGAGTGTGGAATGGAATGGAATTGAACATGGATTGGAATGGAATGGAATGTGGAATGGAATGGAATGGAATGAAATGTGGAATGGAATGGAATGGAATGCAACGTGGAATGGAATGGAATGGAATGTGGAATGGAACGGAATTGAATGTGTAATGGAATGCAATGTAATTTGGAATGTAATGGATAGGAATGTTGAATGGAAAGTGGAATGGAATGGAATGGAATTGAATGGAATGTGGAATGGAATGGAATGGAATATGGAATGGAATCGAATGGAATGGATTGTGGAATGGAAAGGAATTGAATGTGGAGTGGAATGCAATGGAATATGGAATGGAATGGAATGGAATGGAATATGGAATGGAATTTGCATTTGAATGGAAAGGAATAGAATGGAATGTGGAATGGAATTGGATATCGAATGGAATGCAATATGGAATGAAATGTAATGGAATGGAATGGAATGGAATGGAATGGAATGTGTAATGGCATGGAAGGAAATTGGGAATGGAATGGAATGGTATGGAATAGAATGGAATGGAAAGCGGAATAGATTGGAATAGAACGTGGAATGGACTGTGGAATGGATTGGAATAGAATCGCATGGAATGGCGAATGGATTGTGGAATAGATTGGAATGCAATGTGGAAGGGTAAGTGAAATGGGATGGAATTTAAGGGAATGGAATGTGGAATGGAATGGAATGGAATGTGGAATGGATTGGAATGGAATTCAATGTGGAATGGATTGGAATGGAATGGAATGGAATGGGATGCGGAATGGAATGAAATGGAATGCGGAATAAATGGAATGCAATGCGGAATGGAATTGACTGGAATGTGGAATGTAATGGAATGGAATGTTGAATGGAATGGAATGGAATGTGGAATGGAATGGAATGGAATGGAGTGGAATGCAATGTGGAATGGAATGAATTGGAATGCAGAATGCAATGTGGAATAGAATACAAAGGAAAGTGGAATGGAATTTGGAATGGAATAGAATGGAATGGGGAATGGAATGGAATGGAGTGTGGAATGGAATGGAATTGAACATGGAATGGAATGGAATGGAATGTGGAATGGAATGGAATGGAATGAAATGTGGAATGGAATGGAATGGAATGCAATGTGGAATGGAATGGAATGGAATGTGGAATGGAACGCAATGGAATGTGTAATGGAATGGAATGGAATTTGGAATGTAATGGATAGTTATATTGAACGGAAAGTGGAATGGAATGGAATGGAATTGAATGGAATGTGGAATGGAATGGAATGGAATATGGAGTGGAAAGGAATGGAATAGGTGGTGGAATGGAATGGAATTGAATGTGGAATGGAATGCAATGGAATATGGAATGAAATGGAATGGAATGTAGAATGGAATTTGCATTTGAATGGAAAGGAAAAGAATGGAATGTGGAATGGAATTGAATATTGAATGGAAGGCAATGTGGAATGAAATGTAATGTAATGTAATGGAATGGAATGTGTAATGGAATGGAAGGGAATGTGGAATGGAATGAAATGGTATGGATTTGGAATGGGATGGAATGGAATGTGGAATGGAATATGGAATGTAATTGAATGGAATGTGGAATGGAAGAGAATGGAATGGAATTAAATGGAATGGAATGGAAGGCTTAATGGAATGGAAAGGAATGTGGAATGGAATGTGGAATGGAATTGAATGGTATGTGGAACGAAATGGAATGTAATTGAATGGAATGGAATGGAATGCTTAATGGAATGGAATGGAATGTGGAATGGAATTGAATGGAATGTGGAATGGATTGTGGAATGGATAGGAAAAGAATGTGGAATGGAATGTGAAATGGAATGGAATGGAATGGAATGTGTAATGGAATGGAATGGAGTAATGAATGGAATGAAACGGAATGGAATGTGCAATAGAATGGAATGCAATGCAAAGTGGAATGGAAAGGAACTGACTGCAGAATGGAGTGGAAGTGAATGCGGAATGGAATGGAATGGAATGCGGAATGGAACCGAATGGAAGGTGGAATGAAATTGAATGGAATGTGGAATGGAATGTGGAATGGATTGGAATGGAAAGTGGAATGGAATGTGGAATGGAATGAAATGGAACGTGGAATGGAATGTGGAATGGAATGGAATGGAACATGGAAAAGAATGTAATCGAATGTGGAACGGAATGTGGAATTGAATGGATTGGAATGTGGAATGGAAGGTGGAATGGAATGGAATGTGGAAGGGAATGTGGAATTCAATGTTGAATAGAATGTGAAATGGAATGAAATGGACTGTGGAATGGAATGTGGATTGGAACGTCGAGTGGAATGGAATCAAACGTGTATTGGAATGTGGAATGGAATGGAATGGAATGTGGAAGGGATTGTGGAATGGTTTGTGAAATGGAATGGAAGGGAATGTGCATTGGAATGTGGCATGGAATGGAATGCAATGTGGAAGGGAATGTGTAATGGAAAGTTGAGTGGAATGGAAGGAAATGTGGAATGCAATGTGGAATGGAATGGAATGGAATGTTCTATGAAATGTATAATGCAAAGGAATGGAATATGGAATGGAAAGTGGAAAGGAATGGAATGGAATGTGGAATGTAATGGTGTTGAAAGTTCAATTGAATGGAATGGAATGTGGAATGGAATGGAACGGAATGGAATGGAATGCTAAATAGAATGAGGAATGTAAAGTGAAATGGACCGTGGAATGGAATGAAATGGAACATGGAATGGAATGTATTGGAATGTGGATTGATATGGAATGGAACGTCATGGAATGGAGTGGAACGTCAAATGGAACGTGTAATGGAACGTGGAATGGAACGTGCAATGGAAATTGGAATGGAATGGAATGGAATTGAATATGGAATGGAATGTGGAATGGAAAGGAATGGAATGGAATTGAATGTGGATTGGAATGTAATGGAAGGTGGAATGGAAAATAATTAAAAGTGGAATGGAATGGAATGGAATGGAATGTGGAATGGAATGGAATGGAATGTGGAATGGAATGTGGAATGGAATGGAATGTGGAATGGACTGGAATGGAATGTGGAATGGAATGGAATGGAATCGAATGTGGAATGAAACGGAATGGAACGTGGAATGGTACGTGGAATGGAAAGGAATGGAATATGGAAAGGAATCAAATGGCATGCAGTGTGGAATGGGATGGAATGGACTTCAATGTGGAATGGAATGAAATGAAATGTGGAATGGAATGTGGAATGCAATGGAATGGAATGTGGAGTGGAATGAAGTGGAATGTGGAACGGAATGGAATGCAGTGTGGAATGGAATGGAATGTGCAATGGAATGAGAAATGGAATGGAATGGAATGGAATGTGAAATTGAATGGAATGGAATGTGGCATGGAATGGAATGGAATGTGGAATGGAATGGAATGGAATCGAATGTGGAATGAAATGGAATGGAACGTGGAACGGTATGTGGAATGGAAAGGAATGGAATATGGAAAGGAATCAAATGGCATGCAGTGTGGATGGGATGGAATGGACTTCAATGTGGAATGGAATGAAATGAAATGTGGAATGGAATGTGTAATGCAATGGAATGGAATATGGAGTGGAATGAAGTGGAATGTGGAAGAGAATGGAATGCAGTGTGGAATGGAATGGAATATGCAATGGAATGAGAAATGGAATGGAATGGAATGGAATGTGGAATGGAATGTGGAATGGAATGGAAAGGAATGTGGAATGGAATGGAATGGGATGGGATGTGGAATGGAACGGAATGGAAAGTTGAATCGTATGTGGAATGGAATGGAATGTGGAAAGGAATGGAATGGAATGGAATGTGGAATGAGATGGAATGGACTGCAATGTGGAATGGAATCTAATGAAATGTTGAATGGAATGAAATGGAATATGGAATGGAATGCAATTCAATTTGGAATGCAACGGAATGGAACGTGGAATGGAATGGAATGGAATGTGTAGTGGAATGGAGTGGAATGTGGAATGGAATGTGGAAAGGAATGGATCCTGGAATGCAATGTGGAATGGAATGGAATGCCTTGTGGAATTGAAAGTGGATTGGAATGGAATTCAAAGCAGAAGGGAATGTGGAATGGAAAGAAGTGGAATGTGGGATGGAATTGAATGGAATGTGGAATGGAATGGAATGGAATGCAAGGTGGAATGGAATGGAATGGAATGCAATGTGGCATGGAATGGTATGGAATGCAATGTGCAATGGAATGGAATGAAATGTGGAATGGAATGGAATGGAATGGAATGGAATGTGGAATGGAATGGGTCACAGAATGGAATTTAATGTGGAATGGAATGGAATGGAATGGAATATGGAATGGAATGGTATTGAATGTTCAATTGAATATAATGGAATGTGGAAGGGAATGGAACAGAATGGAATGCAATGCTAAATGGAATGTGGAATGTAAAGTGAAATGGACTGTGGAAAGGAATGAAATGGATCATGGAAAGGAATGGATTGGAATGTGGAATGGAATGGAATGGAACGTCATGGAATGGAGTGGAACGTGAAATGGAAAGTGTAATGGAACGTGGAATGGAACGTGCAATGGAAATTGGAATGGAATGGAATTGAATGTGGAATGGAATGTGGAATGGAAACGAATGGAATGGAATTGAACGTGGATTGGAATGTAACGGAATTTGGAATGCAAAATAATTGAAAGTGGAATAGAATGGAATGGTTTGGAATGGAATGGAATGGAATGTGGAATTGAATAGAATGGAATGTGAAATGGAATGTGGAATTGAGTAGAATGGAATGTGGAATGGAATGGAGTGGAATGGAATGTGGAATCAGCAACAGAATGGAATGGAAGGTTGAACGAAATGGAATGTATTGGAATGTGGAATGGAATGGAATGGAATGTGGAATCGAATGGTACGGAATGTGGAATAGACTGGAATGGAATGAAATGTGGAATGGAATGGAAGGTAATGTGGAATGGATTGGAATGGAATATGGAATGGAATGGAATGGAATGTGGAACACAATGGAATGGAATGTGGAATGGAATGGAATGGAATATGGAATGGAATGGAATGGAATGGAATGTGGAATGAAATGGAATGGAATATGGTATGGAATGGAATGGAATGTGGAATGGAATGGAATGGAATGTGGAATGGAATGTGGAATGGAATGGAATGGAATGGAACTGGGAATGGAATGGAATGGAATGTGGAATAGAATGTGGAATGGAATGGAATTCAATCGAATGTTGAATGGAAAGGAATGGAAAATGGAATCGTATGTGGAATGGAATTGAATGGAATGTGGAATGGAATGGAATGGAATACAATGTGGAAAGGGATGGAATGGAATGCAGTGTGGAATGGAATGTAATGAAATGTGGGATGGAAAGGAATAGAATACGGAATGGAATGGAAAGCAATGGGGAAATCAAAGGAAAAGAACGTGGAATGGAATGGAATGCAATGTCGAGTGGAAAGCAATGGAAAGTGGAATGTAATGTGGAATGGATTGGATCTTGGAATGGAATGCGGAATGGAAGGGAATGCCATGTGGAATGGAAAGTAGAATGGAATGGAATGCAATGCGGATGTAAAGCTTAATGGAACGGAATGGAATTTGCAATGGAATGTGGAATATAACGTAACGGAATGGAATGTGGAATGGATTGGAATGGAAAGTGGAATGGAATGTGGAATGGAATGCAACCCATTGGAATGGAATGTAGAACGGAATGGAACGGATTGGAACGTGGAATGGAATGTGGAATGGAATTTGGAATGGAACCTTAAATGGTATGTGGAATGGAATGCGAAATGGAAAGGAATGGAATGTGGAATGGAATGGCATGGAATGGAATGGAATTTGGAATGGAATGGAATGGATTGGAATGTGGAATGGATTGGAATGGAATGGTATGGATTTTGGAATGGAATGGAATGGAATGGAACGTGGAATATAACGTGGAATGGAAAGTGCAATGGAATGTGGAAAGGAACGTGAAATTGAATGTGGAATGAAATGGAATGGATTTTGGAATGTAATGGAATGGAATGTGGAATGAAATGGAATGGACTAAGGAATGGAAAGGAATAGAATGGAATGTGGAATGGAATGGAATTTGGAATGGAATGGAATTTAATAGAATGGAATGCAGAATGGAATGGAATGGAAGGTAACGGAGTGTGTAATTGAATGGAATGGAATGTGGAATGGAATGGAATGGAATGTGGAATGGAAATGAATGGAATTTGGAATGGAGTGGAATGGTATGGAATTTGGAATGGAGTGGAATTGTGTGGAATGGAATGCAAAGCGGAATGGAACGGAATGGAATGTGGAAAGGAATGGAATGGAATGTGGAATAGAATGCAGAAAGGAATGGAACAGAACATGGAGTGGAACGTGGAATGGAATGGAACATGGAATGCAATGGAATGAAGCGTGGAATGGAATGTGGAATGGATCGTGGAGTGCAATGTGGAATGGAATGTGGTATGGAATGGAATTGAATGTGGAATGGAATGTGGAATGGAATGGAATGGAAGGTGGAATGGAATGGAATGGAATGGAATGTGGAATACAAAGAAATGGAATGGAATGTGGAAAGGAATGGAATGGAATGGAATGCAATGTGAAATGAAATGTGGAATGAAATGTGAAATGGAATGTAGAATGGATTGTGGAATTGAATGAAATGGAACGTGGAATGGAATGAAATGGGACGTGAAATGGAAGATGGAATGGAACTTTGAATGGAATGTGCAATGAAATGTGTAATGGAAAATGAAATGGAATAGAATGGAAAGTGGAACGAATCGTCGAATGGAATGGAAAGGAATGTGTAATGGAATGTGGAATTGGTGGTGGAAAGGAACGTGGAATGGAATGGAATGGAATGTGGAACTTAATGTGGAATGGAATGTGGAATGTAATGTGCAATGGAATCGAAAGTAATGTGGAATGTAACGTGGATTGGAATGGAGTGGAATGTGGATTGGAATTTAATGGAAAGGGGAATGGAATGTGGACAGGAATTCAATGCAATATGGAATGGATTGTGGAATGCAATGGAATGTGCAATGCAATGTGGAATCGAAAGTGGAATGGAATGGAATGGAACACAGAATGTAATGTGGAATGGAATGGATTGGTATGTGTAATGGAATGTGGAATGGAAAGTGGAATGGAAATTGGAATGGAATGGAATGGAATGGACTGTCGAGTGCAATGAGGAATGAAATGTGTAATGCAATGGAATGGAACGTGGAATGGAATGGAATGTGGAATGGAATGTTGAATGGAAAGGAATGGAATGCGGAATGGAATGTGGATTGGAATGTGGAATGGAATGGAATGGAATGTGGAATGGAACGTGGAATGGAATTTGGAATGGAACGTGGAAAGGAACGTGAAATGGAATCTGGAATGGAACGTGGAATGGAATGTGGAATGGAATCTGGAATGGAATGGAATGGAATGGAAGATGTAATGGAACTTGGAATGGAATGGAATGGAACGTGGAATGGAAACTGGAATACAATGCGGAATGGAACGTGGAAGTGAACATGGAATGGAATGTAATGGAACCTGGAATGGAGTGTGTAATGGAATTGGGAATGGAACATTAAATGGAATGTGGAATGGAATGTGGAAAGGAATGGAATGTAGTGGAATTTGGAATGGAATGGAATCGACTGGAATGAGGAATGGAATGGAATGGAATGGTGTGGAATGTGGAATGGAATGAAATGGAACATGGAATGGAACGTGGAAGGGAAAGTGCAATGGAATGTGGAAAGGAAGGTGGAGTGGATTGGAATGGAACGTGCAATGGAATGGAATGGAATGTGGAATGGAAAGGAATGGAATGTGGAATATAATGGATTGGTATGGAATGTCGAATAGAATTAAAAGGAATGGAATGGAATGTGGAATGAAATGGAATGGATTGTGGACTGGAATGGAATGCAATGGAAAGTTGAATGGAATGGAATGGAATGTGGAATGGAATGTGGAATGCAACGTGGAATGCAATTTGGAATGGAACATGGAAAGGAACGTGAAATGGAATTTGGAATGGAACGTGGAATGGAATGTGGAATGGAATCTGGAATGGAAACTGGAATGGAACGTGGAATGGAAACTGGAATTCAAGGCGGAATGGAACATGGAATGGAACGTGGAACGGAATGTAATGGAACGTGTAATGGAATGCAAAGGAACGTGGAATGGAGTGTGGAATGGAATTTGGAATAGAACATTAAATGGAATGTGGAATGGAATGTAGAAGGGAAAGGAATGGATTGTGGAATGGAATGGAATGGAATGGAATTTGGAATGGAATTGGAATAGAACGGAATGAGGAGTGCAATGGAATGGAATGGTGTGGAATGTGGAATGGAATGGAACATGTAATGGAACGTGGAATGGAAAGTGCAATGCAATGTGGAAAGTAAGGTGGAATTGAATGTGGAGTGGATTGGAATGGAATGTGGAACGGAATGGAATGGAATGTGGAATGGAAAGGAATGGAATGTGGAATATATTGGAATGGTATGGAATGTAGAACAGAATTATAAGGAATGGAATGGAATGTGGAATTAAATGGAATGAATTGTGTAATGAAATGGAATGGAATGGAATGTTGAATGGAAAGCAATGGACAGTGGAATGGAATCGAGTGGAATGGAATTTGGAATGGAATGGAATGGAATGGAAAGGAATGCGGAATGGAATGAAATGGAAGGGAATGGAATATAGAATTCAATGGAATGGAATGTGGAAAGAAATGGAATGGAATGTGGAAAGCAATGGAATGGAATGGAATTTTGAATGAAATGGAATGCAATGCGGAACGGAATGGAGTGTATTGTGGAATTGAATGGAATGGAAAGGAGTGTGGAATTGGATGGAATGGAAAGTGGAATGGAAAGGAATGGAATGTGGAATGAAATGGAATGGAATTTAGAATGGAATGTGGAAAGGAATTCGGAATGGAATGGAATGGATGGAAAGTGGAATTGAATAGAATGGAATGTGGAATGGAATGGAATGGAATGTGGAATGGAATAGAATGGAACGTGGTAAGGAATGTGGAATGGAATGTGGAAAGAAATGTGGAATGGAATGGAATGGAATGTGGAATGGAATGGAATGGAATGTCGAATGGAATAGAATGGAACGTGGTAAGGAATGTTGAATGGAATGTGGAAAGAAATGTGGAATGGAATGGAATGGAATGTAACGTGGAATGCAAAGGAATGGAATGTGGATTCGTAAGAAAAGAAATGTGGATGGAAACGGAATGTAATGTAATGCAATGTGAAATGGAATTTGGAATGGAATGTGAAACGGAATGTGGAATGCAAAGTGGAATGAAATGAAATGCAACGTGGAATGGAATGGAAAGGAACGAGGAATGAAATGGAATGCAACGTGTAATGGAACAAAGAATGGAATGTGGACTGGAATGTGGAGTGGAACGTGGAATGGAATGTGGAATGGAATGGAATGGAACGTGGATTTGAATGGAATGAAACGTGGGACTGGAATGTGGAATGGAACTTGGAGTGCAATGTGCAATGGAATGTGGTTTGGAATGGAATTGAATGAGGAATGGAATGTGGAATGGAATGGAATGGAATGTGGAACGGAATGGAATGGAATGTGGAAAGGAATAGAATGGAATGGAATGGAATGTGGAAAGGAATGAAATGGAATTGAATGCAATGTGAAATTGAATGTGAAATGGAATGTGAAATGGAATGTAGAATGGATTGTGGAATTGAAAGAAATGGAACGTGGTATGGTATGGAATGGAAGTGGAATCAAAGGTGGAATGGAAAGTGAAATGGAATGTGCAATGGAATGCGGAATGGAACTTCAAAGGGAATGGAATGGAACGTGGAATGGATCATGGAATGGAATGGAATGGAACCTATAAAGGAATGTGGAGTTGATATTGGAATGGAACGTGGAATGGAATGGAATGGAATGTGGAATATAATGTGCAATGGAATAGAATGGAAAGTGGAATGGAATGTGGATTGGAATGGAGTGGAATGCGGAATGGAATGGAATAGAAAGTGGAATGGAATATGAACAGAAATGCAGGGGAATGTGGAATGGAATGTGGAATGGAATGCAATGGAATGTGGAATCGAATGGAAAGGAATGTAGAATGACGTGTGGAATGGAATGGAATGGAAAGGAATGCAGTGTGGAATGTTGAATGGAATGGAACGGAATGGAATGTGGAATGGAATGTTGAATGGAATGTGGAATGGAAAGTGGAATTGAAATTAATGGAATGTGGAATGGAATGTGGAATGGAATGGCACGGAATGAGGAATGGAATGGAATGGAATGAGAAATGGAATGTGGAATGTAATGGCACGGAATGAGGAATGGCATGTAATCACATGTGGAGTGGAATGTGGAATGGAATGGAACAGAATGTGTTGTGGATTGTGGAATGAAACGGAATGGAATGGAATTGAATGTGGAATGGAATGTGGAATGGAATGGAATGGAATGTGGAATGGAATGGAATCTAATGGAATGTAGAATGGAATCGAATGGAATTTGGAATTCAATGGAACGGAAAGAAATGTGTAAGAGAAAGGAATGGAATGTAGAATGCAGCAAGGAATGGAATGCAATAGAATGGAATGAAATGGAATGTGGAATTCAACGGAACGGAATGGAATGAGGAATTGAATTGAACAGCATGTAGAATTATATAGAATGAAATGGAATGGAATGGAATTTTGAACGGAAAGGAATGAAATGTGGAATGGATTGATATGTGGAATGGAATGGAACGTGGAATGGAATGTGTAATAGATGGAATGGAAAAGAATGTCTAATGAAATGGAATGTTGAATGGAATGGAAGTGAAAGTGGAATGGAAAGGAATGAAATGTGGAATGGAATGGAATGGAATGAAATGTGGAATTCAATGGAAGGGAAAGGGAGGCATTGTGGAATGGAATGAGGAATAGAATGGAATGTAATGTGGAATGGAATGTGGAATGCAATGGAATGTGGAATGGAATGGAATGGAATGTGGAATGGAATGGAATGGAATGTGGAATGGAATGGAATGGAATGCAATGTGGAATGGAATAGAATGTAATGGAATGGAATGTGGAATGGAATGGAATGGAATGGATTGTGTAATGCAAAAGAATGGAATGTGGAATGGATTGTGTAATGAAAAGAATAGAATGTGGAATGGAATGTGGAATGGAAAGGGATGGAATGTGGAAGGGAATGGGATGGAATGGAATGAGGAATACAATGGAGTTGAATACGGAATGGAATGTGGAACGGAATGTAATGGAAAGTGGAATGGAAAGTGGAATTTAATGTGGAGTGGAGTGGAATGGAATGTGGAATGGAAGGTGGAATGTAATGGCTTAGAATGGGGAACGCAATGTGCAATGGAATGGAATGTCAAATGGAATACAAAGGAATGTGGAATGCACTGTGGAATGGAATGGTTTGGAATGTGGAATGGAATGTGGAATGGAATGGAATGAAATGTAAAAAGGAATGTGGAATGGAATGTGGAATGGAATGTGGAATGGAATGGAATGGAATGTGGAATGGAATGGAATGGAATGTAGAATGGAATGCAATGGAATGTGGAATGGAATGGAATGTAATGTGGAAAGGAATGGAAAGAAATGTGGAATGACATAGAACAGAATAGAATTGAATGTGGAATCTAATTAAATGGAATGTGTAATGGAATGTGGAATGGGAAGTTGAACGGAATGGAATTGAATGTGGAATGGAATGTGGAATGAAATGGAATGAAATGAGAAAAGGAATGGAATGAAATGTGGAAAGCAACGGAATGGAAAGCAATGGAATGTGGAATGGAATGGAATGGAATATTGAATGGAGTTGAATGGAATACGGAATGGAATGGGATGGAATGCAAGGTTGAAGGGAATATAATGGAATATGGAATCGAGTGCAATGGAATATGGAATGGAATGAAATGGAATGGAACATGGAATGGAATGGAATTGAATTGAATGGAATGGAAAGTGGAATGGAATTTAATTTGGAAAGGAATGGAAAGAAATTGAATGTGAAATGGAATGGAATGGAATTTGGAATGGAATGTGGAATGGAATGTGGAATGGAATGGAATGTGGAATGCAACGGAATGGAATGTGTAATGGAATGGAATGGAATGTGGAATGGAAAGGAATGGAATGTAGAATGGAACTGAATGGAATGGAATGTGGAATGGAATGTGGAATGGAATGTGAAAAGGAATGAGAAATGCAATGGAAGGGAATGTGAAATGGAATGTGGAATGTAATGTATAGGAATGTGGAAAGGAATATGGAATGGGATGGAGTGGAATGGAATGTGGAAAGGGATGGGATGGAATGGAATGTGGAATGTAATGGAATAGAACAGGAAATGGAAAATGGATCGGATCGTGGAATGGAACGTGGAACGTGGAATGGAAAGGAATGGAATGTGGAATGGAATGGAATGGAATTTGGAATGGAATGGATGGGAATGAAATGTGGAAGGGAATGGAATGGATTGCAATGTGGATTGGAATGGAATGTGCAATGGATTAGAATGGAATGTGCAATGCAATCCAACGGAATGGAATTTGGAATGGAATGGAATGGAATGGTAAGGAAGGTGCAGTGGAATGGAATGTGGAATGGAATATAATGCAATGGGGAATTGAATGAAATAGAATGTGGAATGGAATATGGAATGGAATGTGGAAGGGAATGGAATGTGGATTAGAATGGAATGGAATGTGGAATGAAATATGGAATGGAATGGAATGGAATGTGGAATGGAATGGAATGGTATGTGGAATGTAATGGAAATAAATGCAGAATGGAATGGAGTGGAATATGGAATGCAATGGAATGGAATGGAATTTCGAATGGAATGGAATAAAATGTGGAACGGAATGGAAAGGAATCAGGACTTCAATGGAAAGTATAGTGGAATGGAAACTGTAATGGAATGTGGAATAGAAAGTGGAATGGAATTGAATGGAACATGGAATGGAACGCGGAATGGAAAGTAGATTAGAGTGGAAGGGAATGGAATGGAATGTGGAATGGATTCGAATGGAATTCAATTTGGAATGGATTGGAACAGAATGGAATGGAATGGGATGCGGAATGGAATGGAATGGAATGCGGAATGAAATGGAATGCAATGTTGAATGGAATTGTCTGGAATGCGGAATGTAATGGAATGGAATGTGGAATGGAATGGAATGGAATGTGGAATGGAATGGAATGGAGTGGAATGCAATGTTGAATGGAATGAAATGGAATGTAGAATGAAATGTGGAATAGAATACAATGGAATCTTGAATGGAATTCGGAATGGAATAGAATGGAATTTGGAATGGAATGGAATGGAGTGTGGAATGGAATGGAATTGAACATGGATTGGAATGGAATGGAATGTGGAATGGAATGGAATGGAATGAAATGTGGAATGGAATGGAATGGAATGCAACGTGGAATGGAATGGAATGGAATGTGGAATGGAACGGAATTGAATGTGTAATGGAATGCAATGTAATTTGGAATGTAATGGATAGGAATGTTGAATGGAAAGTGGAATGGAATGGAATGGAATTGAATGGAATGTGGAATGGAATGGAATGGAATATGGAATGGAATCGAATGGAATGGATTGTGGAATGGAAAGGAATTGAATGTGGAGTGGAATGCAATGGAATATGGAATGGAATGGAATGGAATGGAATATGGAATGGAATTTGCATTTGAATGGAAAGGAATAGAATGGAATGTGGAATGGAATTGGATATCGAATGGAATGCAATATGGAATGAAATGTAATGGAATGGAATGGAATGGAATGGAATGGAATGTGTAATGGCATGGAAGGAAATTGGGAATGGAATGGAATGGTATGGAATAGAATGGAATGGAAAGCGGAATAGATTGGAATAGAACGTGGAATGGACTGTGGAATGGATTGGAATAGAATCGCATGGAATGGCGAATGGATTGTGGAATAGATTGGAATGCAATGTGGAAGGGTAAGTGAAATGGGATGGAATTTAAGGGAATGGAATGTGGAATGGAATGGAATGGAATGTGGAATGGATTGGAATGGAATTCAATGTGGAATGGATTGGAATGGAATGGAATGGAATGGGATGCGGAATGGAATGAAATGGAATGCGGAATAAATGGAATGCAATGCGGAATGGAATTGACTGGAATGTGGAATGTAATGGAATGGAATGTTGAATGGAATGGAATGGAATGTGGAATGGAATGGAATGGAATGGAGTGGAATGCAATGTGGAATGGAATGAATTGGAATGCAGAATGCAATGTGGAATAGAATACAAAGGAAAGTGGAATGGAATTTGGAATGGAATAGAATGGAATGGGGAATGGAATGGAATGGAGTGTGGAATGGAATGGAATTGAACATGGAATGGAATGGAATGGAATGTGGAATGGAATGGAATGGAATGAAATGTGGAATGGAATGGAATGGAATGCAATGTGGAATGGAATGGAATGGAATGTGGAATGGAACGCAATGGAATGTGTAATGGAATGGAATGGAATTTGGAATGTAATGGATAGTTATATTGAACGGAAAGTGGAATGGAATGGAATGGAATTGAATGGAATGTGGAATGGAATGGAATGGAATATGGAGTGGAAAGGAATGGAATAGGTGGTGGAATGGAATGGAATTGAATGTGGAATGGAATGCAATGGAATATGGAATGAAATGGAATGGAATGTAGAATGGAATTTGCATTTGAATGGAAAGGAAAAGAATGGAATGTGGAATGGAATTGAATATTGAATGGAAGGCAATGTGGAATGAAATGTAATGTAATGTAATGGAATGGAATGTGTAATGGAATGGAAGGGAATGTGGAATGGAATGAAATGGTATGGATTTGGAATGGGATGGAATGGAATGTGGAATGGAATATGGAATGTAATTGAATGGAATGTGGAATGGAAGAGAATGGAATGGAATTAAATGGAATGGAATGGAAGGCTTAATGGAATGGAAAGGAATGTGGAATGGAATGTGGAATGGAATTGAATGGTATGTGGAACGAAATGGAATGTAATTGAATGGAATGGAATGGAATGCTTAATGGAATGGAATGGAATGTGGAATGGAATTGAATGGAATGTGGAATGGATTGTGGAATGGATAGGAAAAGAATGTGGAATGGAATGTGAAATGGAATGGAATGGAATGGAATGTGTAATGGAATGGAATGGAGTAATGAATGGAATGAAACGGAATGGAATGTGCAATAGAATGGAATGCAATGCAAAGTGGAATGGAAAGGAACTGACTGCAGAATGGAGTGGAAGTGAATGCGGAATGGAATGGAATGGAATGCGGAATGGAACCGAATGGAAGGTGGAATGAAATTGAATGGAATGTGGAATGGAATGTGGAATGGATTGGAATGGAAAGTGGAATGGAATGTGGAATGGAATGAAATGGAACGTGGAATGGAATGTGGAATGGAATGGAATGGAACATGGAAAAGAATGTAATCGAATGTGGAACGGAATGTGGAATTGAATGGATTGGAATGTGGAATGGAAGGTGGAATGGAATGGAATGTGGAAGGGAATGTGGAATTCAATGTTGAATAGAATGTGAAATGGAATGAAATGGACTGTGGAATGGAATGTGGATTGGAACGTCGAGTGGAATGGAATCAAACGTGTATTGGAATGTGGAATGGAATGGAATGGAATGTGGAAGGGATTGTGGAATGGTTTGTGAAATGGAATGGAAGGGAATGTGCATTGGAATGTGGCATGGAATGGAATGCAATGTGGAAGGGAATGTGTAATGGAAAGTTGAGTGGAATGGAAGGAAATGTGGAATGCAATGTGGAATGGAATGGAATGGAATGTTCTATGAAATGTATAATGCAAAGGAATGGAATATGGAATGGAAAGTGGAAAGGAATGGAATGGAATGTGGAATTGAATTGAAAGGAATGTAGAATGCAATGGAATGGAATGTGGAAAGCATTGTGGAATGGAATGGAATGCAATGTGGAATGTAATGTGGAATGCAATGGAATGGAATGTGGAATGAAATGTGGAATGCAGTGGAATGAAACGTGGAATTGAATGGAAAGGAAAGTGCAATGGAACGTAGAATAGAATGGAATGGAACATGGAATGAAACGTGGAATGGAACGGGGAATGGAATGGGCTATGGAATGTGGAATGGAACATGGAATGGAATGGAATATCAAGTGGAATGGGATGTGGAATGGAATGCAAAGGAATGGAACATAATGTGGAAGGGAATGTGGAATGGAATGTTGAATGGAATGCGGAATGGAACAGAATGCAATATGGAATGGAATGTGTAATTGAATGTGCTAAGGAAAGTGGAATGGAAAGGAATGGAATGTGTAATTGAATGTGCTAACGAAAGTGGAATGGAATGGAATGGATTGTGGAATGGAACATGCAGTTGAAGGGAATGGAACGTGGAATGGAACGTGGAATGGATCATGGAATGGAACCAAAAATGTAATGAAGAATGGAATGTGGAATGGAATGCAATAGAATGTGGAATGGAATGTGCAATGGAATGCGAAATGCAACGTGGAATGTAATGGAATAGAACGTGGAATGGAACGTGGAATGCAATGGAATGGTTCGTGGTAGGGAAAGTGGAATGGAAAGTGAAAGGGAAAGTGGAATGTAACGTGGAATGGAATGGGCAGTGGAATGCGGAATGTAATGTGAAATGCAATGGAATGGAAAGTGGAATGGAACGTGGAATGCAAAGGAACGGAATGTGGAATGGAACCCGGAATGGAATGTGGAATGGAACCTGGAATGAAAAGTGGAATGGAACGGAATGGAATATGGAATGGAATGTGGAATGGAATGTAATGAAATGGAATGGAATGTGGAATGGAAAGTGAAGGAATGGAAAGGAATGTGGAATGGAAAGAAACTGAATGTAATGGAATGTTGAATTGAAAGGAATGGAAAGTGGAATGGAATGGAATGGAATGTGGAATGGAATGGAATGGAATGGAATGGAAGGTGGAATGGAATGGAATCGAATGGAATGGAATGGAAGGTGGAATGGTATGTGAATTGGAATGTGGAATGCAACGTGGAATGGAATGAAACGGATAGTGGAATGGAGTGGAACGGAACGTGGAATGGAATGGAAGGTTGAATGGAACGTGGAATGGAACGTGGAATGGGACGTGGAATGGAAAGTTGGAGAAACGTGGAATGGAATGGAATAGAAAGTGGAATGGAATGTGGAATGGAATGGAAAGGAATGTGGAAAGGAAAGTGGAATGGGAAGTGGAATGGAATAGAAAGGAACGTGTAATTGAATGTAGAATGTAATGGAATGGGATTTGAAAGGTAATGGAATTCAATTTGGAATGGAAAGGAATGGAATGAGGAATGGAAAATGTAATAGAAAGTGGAAAACAACATGGAATGGAATGTGGAATGGAATGGAATGTCAAATGGAAGGGAATGGAATGTGGAATGGAATGGAATGGAAACTGGAATGGAATGGAATAGAGTGGAATATGTAATGGAATGGAATGGAATGGAGTGGAATGTGGAATGCAATGGAATGAAATGTGGAATGGAATGCAAAGGAATGAGAATGGAATGTGGAATGGAATGGAATGGAATATGGAATGGAATGTGGAATGGAATGGAATGGAATGTGGAATGAAATGGAATGGAATGTGAAATGGAATGTGGAATACAAAGTGGAATGGAATATGGAATTGAATGGATTGGAATGTGGAATGGAATGGAATGGAACGTGGAATGGAATGGAATCGAAAGTAATGTGGAATGCAATGTGAAATGCAACGGAAAGGAATGTTCAATTTAATGGAATGGAATGTGGAATAGAATTTGGAATGGAATGGAATGGAATGTGGAATGGACCGTGGAATGTAATGTGCAATGGATCGTAGAATGTAAAGTAAAACGTATGGTGGAATGGAACGTGGATTGGAATCTGCAATGGAATGTGGAATGGAATTTGGAATATGAAATTGAATAGAATGGAGTGTTGAATGGAACGTGGAATAGAAATAAATAGAACGTGGAATGGAATCGAATCGAATCTGGAATGGAAAGTGGAATGGAATGCAATGTGGAATGCATTGTGGAATGGAATGGAATGGAAGGTGGAATGCAATGTGGAATGGAATGGAATGGAATGTGGAATGGAATGGAATGGAATGTGGAATGGAATGGAAAGTGGAATGGAATGGAATGGAATATGGATTGGTATGGAATGGAATGTGGAATGCAATGGAATGGAATGGAATGGAATGTGAAATGGAATGCAGAATGGAAGTTGAAATGAAATGGAATGGAACGTGGAATGGAAGGAAATGGAAATTGGAATGTAACTGAATGGAACTTGGATAGGAATGCAATGGAATGTGGAATGGTAAGTGGAATGTAAGATGGAATGGATTAGAATGGAATGTGGAATGGCATGGAATGGAAAGTGGACTGGAATGGAATGGAATGGAATAAGGAATGGAAGGTGTAATGGAACGTGGAATGGAATGAAATGGAAAGTGGAATGGAACTTTGAGTGGAACGTGGAAATGAAGGTGAAATGGAACGTGGAATGGAATGGAATGCAACATGGAATGGAATGAGGAATGGAATGTGGAATGAAATGGAATGGAATGTGGAAAGGAATGTAATCGAATGTGGAAGGCAATGTGGAATGGAATGTGGAATGGAATGGAATGGAACGTGGAAGGGATGAGGAATGGAATGTGGAATGGAATGTGGAATTGAATGGGATGGAATGTGGAATGGAATGTGGAATGGAATGGGATGGAATGTGGAATGAAATGTGGAACGGAATAGAATGGAATGTGGAAAGGAATGAGGAATGGAATGTGGAATGTAATGTGGAATAGAATGGGATGGAAAGTGGAATGGAATGCGGAATGGAATGTTGAAGGGAATTTGGAATGGAATGTGGAATTGAATGTGGAATGGAATGTTGAATGGAATGGAATGGAATGGAAAAGAATGTGGAATGGAATGTTGAATGGAATGTGGAACGGAATGTACAATGGAATGGAATGGAATGTGGAATGGAATGGAAAGTGGAATGGAAAGTGGAATTGAAAGGAATGTCAAATGAAATGTGGAATGTAAAGTGGAATGGAATGTAGAATGGAATGGAATGGAAAGTGGAATGGTATGTGGAAAGGAACTGAATGGAAAGTGGTATGGAATGGAATGGAATGGAATGCAGAATGGAATGTGGGATGGAATGCAATGGAATATAGACTGGAATAGAATGAAGCGGAATGGGGAATGGATTGGTATGGAATGTGGAATGGAATGTGGAATGGGATGCGAAATGGAATGGAGTGGAATGTGGAGTGGAATGAAATGGAATGCAATGTTGAATGGAATGTGGAATGGAATGGACTGAAATTTGGAACGGAATGTGCAATGCAACCTGAAATTGAATGGAAAGGAACGTGGAATGGTACGTGGAATGGAACGTGGAATGGAATTGTATGGAATGGGGAATGGATTGTGGAATGGAATTAAATGGAATGGGGAATAGAATGTTGAATGGACTGGAATGGAACGTTGAATGGAATGTGGAATGGAATGTGGAAAGGAATTCATTGGAAGGTGGAAGGGAACGTTGAATGGAACGCGGAAAGGAAAGTGGAATGGAACGTGAATGGAACATGGAATGGAATGAGGACTGGAATGTGGAATGAAATGTGGAATTGAATGGGATGGAATGTAGAATGGAATGTGCATTGGAATGGAATGGAACGTGGAATTGAATGTGGAATGGAAAGTGGAATGGAATGCAGAAATGAACGGCATGGAATGTGGAATGGAATATGGAATGGAATGGAATGGAACGTTGAATGGAATGTGTAATGGAATGCAGAAATGAAGGTAATGGAAGGTGGAATGGAGCGTGCAATAGAACGCGGTAAAGAACATTGAATGGAACGGGGAATGGAATGTGGAACGGAAGGTGGAAAGGAATGCAATGTGGAATGGAATGTTGAATGGAATGGAATGGAATTGAATGCAATTTGAAATGTAATGGAATGGAATGTGGAATGGAATGGAATGGAATGTGGAATGGAAGGCAATGGAATGGAATGGAATGTGGAATGGAAGGCAATGGAATGGAATGGAATGTGGAATGGAATGGAATTGATTGAAGAATGGAATTGAGGGGAATGTGGAAAGGAATGCAACTGACTGACAAACTGAATGGAGTGGAATGGAATGTGCAATGTAATGGAATGGAAACCAAGGAATTGGAATGTGGAATGGAATAAAATGAAATGTGTAATGAAATGGAAAGTAATGTTGTACGGAATGGAATGGAATATGGAATGGAATGAAAAGGAAAGTAATGGAAAGTGAAATGGAATGGAAGTGAATGTGGAATGGAATGTGGAATGGAATGGAATTGAATGGAATCTGGAATGGAATAGAATGGAAAGGAATGGAAGGTGGAATGGAATTGAATGGAATGTGAAATGTAATATGGAATGGAATAGAATGGAATGCGGAAAGGAATGGAATGGAATGCGGACTGGAATGGAACGGAATTTGTACAGGAATGCAATGGAATGGAATGGAATGGAATGGGAAATGGAATGGAATGGAATCTGGAATGGAATTGAATGGAATCTGGAATGGAATTGAATGGAATGTGGAATGGAATTGAATGGAATGTGGAATGGAATGGAATGGAATATAGAATGGAATGTGGAATTTAATAGAATATAAAGTGGAATGGAATGTGGTATGGAATGGAATGGAATGGGGAACGGAATGGAATGGATTGTGGAATGGAATGGAAAGGAATGGATTGGAAAGTGGAATGGAATTAAAGAAAATATAGTGTGAAATGGAGTTGAATGGAATGGAATTTGGAATGGAATGGAATGGAATGGAATGGAAGGGAATGAGGAATGTAATGTTGAATGGAATGGAAAGGAATGTGTAATGTCATGGAATGGAATTAAATGTGGAATTGAATGGAATGGAATGTGGAAAGGAATGTGTAAAGGAATGGAATGGAATGTGAAAATGAATGGAATGGAATGTGGACTGTAATGGAACGAAATGTGAAAAGGAATGGAATGGAATGGAATGGAATGTGGAATGGAATTGAATGGAAAGAGGAATGGAATCTCTAATGAATTGGATTGGAATGTGCAATGGAATGGAATAGAATGGAATGGAATGTGGAATGGAACGGATTGGAATGGAATGGAATGTGGAATGAAATGGAGAGTAGTGTGCAATTGAATGTGGAATGGAATGGAATGGAGTGTGCAATTGAATGTGGAATGGAATGGAATGGAGTGTGCAATTGAATGTGGAATGGAATGGAATGGAGTGTGCAATTAAATGGAATTTAATGTGGAATGCAATGGAATTGAATGTGGAATGGAACGCGGAATGGAATGGAATGGAATGTGGTATGTAATGTGGAATGTAAAGGAATGGAATGTGGAATGGATGGTGGAAAGGAAATTGGAATGAAAAGTTGAAAAGAAACAGGAATGGAACGTGGAAAGGACAGTGGAATGGAAGGCGGAATGGAATGGAATGTGGAAAGAAATGGAATGGAATGTGTAATGCAATGGAATGGAATGTGGAATGGAATGTGGAATGAAATGGAAAGCAATGTGAAACGGAATGGAATGGAATGTGGAATGCAAAGTGAAATGGAATTGAATGGAATGGAATGCAATGTGGAATGGAATGAAATAGAATGTGGAATGGAATGTGGAATGGAATGGAATGCAATGGTAAATGGAATGTAAAGGAATGTGTAATGGAATGTGGAATGGAAATGAATCGAATGTAAGGGAAGGTGGAATGGAATGTAATGGAATGTGCAATGGGATGTAATGGAATGTGGAAAGGAATGTGGAATGGAAAGGAATGGAATGTGGAATGGAATGTGGAATGAAATGGAACAGAATGTGGAATCAAATGTGGAATGCAATGGAATGTAAACTGCAATGCAACGTGGAATGGAACATGGAATAGGACGTGGAATGGAATATGGAATGGAAGGTGGAATGGAATGGAATGTGGAATGGAACGTGGGATGGAATGCAATGGAATATGGACTGGAATGGAATGAAGTGGAAAGGGGAATGGATTGGAATGGAATGTTGAATGGAATGAAATGGAATGTGGAATGGAATGTGGAATTGAATGGACTGGAATGTGGAAATGGAACGGAAAGGAATGTGGAATGTACTGTGGAATGGAAAGGAAAGGAACGTGGAAAGGAATGTGGAATGGAATGTGGAATGTGATGTGGAATGGAATGTAATGGAATGTGTAATGGAATGGAATTGAATGTAGAATTCAATGGAATGGAAAGGAATGGAACGTGAAGTGTAATAGAATGGAATGTCCAATTGAATTCAATGGAATTTGGAATGGAATGCAATGGAATGTGGAATGGAATGGAAAGGAATGCGGAATGAAAATTGGAATGGAATGGAATGGAATGTGGAATGGAATGGAATGGTTTGTGCAATGGAATTGAATGGAATGGAATGTGGAATGGAATGGAATGGAAATGAATGCGTTGGAATATGGAGTGGAATGCAATGGAATGTGGAATGGAATGTGGAATGCAATGCAATGGAATGGAATGTGGAATGGAATGAAATGGTAATGAACGAAAGTTGGAAAGGAATGGATGGGAATGTGGAATTGAATGTGGAACGG
Source organism: Pongo abelii (assembly GCF_028885655.2). Taxonomy (NCBI): domain Eukaryota; kingdom Metazoa; phylum Chordata; class Mammalia; order Primates; family Hominidae; genus Pongo; species Pongo abelii. Next base: position 10,953,339 of record NC_085929.1, on the reverse strand, counting down.
AATGGAATGGAATGTGGGAAGGAATGTGGAGAGCAATGGAATGGTATGTGGAATGGAATGCAATGGAATATGGAATGGAAAGGAATGGAATGGAATGGAATGGAATGTGGAATGGAGTGCAATGAAATGATATGTGCAAAGAAATGTAATGGAATAGAAGAGAATGGAATCTAATGTTGAATGGAATGTAAATCAATGTGGAATGGAATGTGTAATATAATGTAATGGAAAGTGGAATGGAATGGAATGGCATGTGGAATGGAATGAGGAATGGAATAGAATGGAATGTAGAATGTAATATGAAATGGAATGCAATGTAATGGAATGTGGAAGGGAATGGAATGAAATATGGAATGGAATGTGGAATGGAAAGGAACTGAATTTGAAATGGCATGGAATGGAATGGAATGCAATGTGGAATGGAATGGAATCAGACGTGAAATGGAACGCAATGGAAGGTGGAATGGAATGGAATGGAGTGGAAACTGGAATGGAATGGAATGGAATGTGGAATGGAATGTAGAATGGAATGTGGAATGGAATGTGGATTGGAATAAAATGTGGAATGGAATGGAATGGAAAGGAATGGAAGGGAATCTGGAATTGAATGGAATGGAATGTGTAAAGGAATGGAATAGAATGTGGAATGGAAAGGAATGTAATGCAATGTGGAATGGAATGGAATGGAATGTGGAATGGAACGTGCAATGGAATGTGGAATGGAACGTGCAATAGAAAGTTGAATGGAACGTGGAATGGAATGGAAAGGAACGTTCACTGGAAAGTGGAATGGAACGTGGAATTGAACGTGGAATGGAATGGAATGCAATTTCGGAATTGAATGGAATGGAAGTTGGAATGGAATGCGGAATGTTATGTGAAGAATGTGGAATGAAATGTGGAATGGAGTGGAATGAAATGTGGAATGGAATGGAATGGAAAGTGGAATGGAAAGGAATGGAATGTGCAATGGAATGTGAAATGGAATGAAATGGAATGGAACGGACTATGGAATGGAATGTGGAATGGAATGGAATGTGGAATGGAATGGAATATGGAATGGAATGTGGAAAGTTTTGTAAAGAATGTGAAAAGAAATGTGGAAGTGAATGGAATGGAACTTCTGAACATGGAATGCAACGTGGAATGCAACGTGTAATGAAACGTGGAAAGGAAGATGGAATTGAAAGTAGAATGGAATGTTTAATGGAATGCAATGTAATTGAATTTAATATGGAATGGAATGGAATGGAATCTAGAACGTAATGGAATGGAATTGGAAAGGAATGGAATCGAATGCAATGTGGAATGGAATGGAATGCAATGTTGAATTCAATGGAATGGAATGTGGAATGGAAATGAATGGGAAGAAATGTGGAATGGAAAGGAATGGAATGCAATGAGGAATGGAAAAGAATGGAATGTGGAATGCAATGGAATGGAATGTGGAATGGAATGCAATGGAATGGAATGTGGAATGGAATGGAAAGGAATGTGGTATCGAATGGAATGGAATGTGGTATGGAATGCGGAAAGAAATGGAATGGAATGGAATGGAATATGGAATTGAATGGAATGGAATATGGGAAGGAATGGAATAGAATGGAATGGAATGGATTGTGGAATGGAATGGAAAGTAATGTGGAATGGAATGTGGAATGGAATATGGAATGGAATAGAATGGAATACGGAATGGAATGGAATGGAATGGAATGTGGAACGGAAAGTAATGGAATGGAATGTGGAATGGAATGGAATTGAACGTGGAATGGAATGCGGAATGGAATGGAATGGAATGTTGCATGGAATGGAATTGAACGTGGAAAGGACTGTGGAATGGAATGGAAAGGAATGTGGAATGGAATGGAATGGAATGTGGAATGGAATGGAATAAAATGTGAAATGGAATGTTGAATGTAATGGAATAGAATGGAATGGAATGTGGAATGGAATGGAATGCAATATTGAATGGAATGGAATCGAATGCAATGTTGAATGGAATGGAATTGAATGTGGAAAGGCATGGAATGGAATGTGGAATGCAATGGAACGGAATGTGGAATGCAATGGAATGGAATGTGGAATGTAATGGAATGGAATGTGGAATGGAATGAATTAAAATGTGGATTGTAATGGAACGGAAAGTGTAATGGAATTTTTAATGGAATGGAATGGAAAGGAATGTGGAATGGAATGGAATGGAACGTGGAATGGAAAGTGGAATGGAATGGAATGGAATGTGGAATGCAATGTATCCAGAATTGGAATGGAATGGAATGCGGAATGTAATAGAATGGAATTTGTGATGGAATCTGGAATGGAACGGAATGGAATGTGGAATAGATTGTGAAATGGAATGGAGTGGAGAGTGGAATGGCATGGAATGGAATATGGAATGGAATGAATGGAATGTGGAGCGGAATGTAACTATGTGGAATGGAATGGAATGGAATGTGGAATTCAATGGAAAGTATTGAGTAATGGAATGGAAGTGAACATGGAATGGACCATGTAATGGAACAGGGAATGGGAAGAAATGGAATGGAATGGAAGGTGGAATGGAATGGAATGGAAGGTGGAATTGAATAGAATGGAATGTGGAATGGTATTAAATGAAATGTGGAATAGAACGGAATTGAACGTGTAATGGAATGTGGAAAGGAATGTGGAATGTAACGGAATGGAATGAGTAATGGAAATGAATGGATTGTGTAATGGAATGCAACGTGGAACGGAAATGAAAGGAATGAAATATGGAATGGAATTTGGAATGGAATGGAATGGAATGTGGAATGGAATGGGATGGAATGGAATGCAATGCCATGTGGAAAGGAATGGAATGGAATGCAAAGTGGAATTGAATGAAATGGAATGTGGAATTGAATTGAATTGAATGGCGAATGGCATGGAAAGGAATGTGGGATGGAATGGAACAGAATGTGGAATAGAATGGAATGGAACGTATAATAGAATGTGGAAAGGAATGTGGAATGTGACAGAATGCAATCTGGAATGGAAAGGAAGGGATTGTGTAATGGAATGCAACGTGGAATGGAAACCAATGGAATGGAATATGGAATGGAATGTGGAATGGAAAGGAATGGAATCTGGAATGGAATGGGATGGAACAGAATGCCATGATATGTGGAAAGGAATGGAATGGAACGCAAAGTGGAGTTGAAAGTAATGGAATGTGGAATGGAATTGAATTGAATTGAACGTCGAATGGAATGGAATGGAATGTGGAATGGAATGCAATGGAAAGTGGAATGGAAAGTGGAAACGAATGGATTGGAATAGAAATGAATGTGGAATTTCACGGAATGGAATATGGAATGGAATGGAATGGAATGGAAAGTGGAATGAAATGAAATTGAATATGGAATGGAATGGAATGGTATATGGAAAGGAATGGAATGGAATGGAATGGAATGTGTGATGGATTGGAATTGAATGTGGAATGGAATGGAATGGAATGTGCAAAGGAATGGAAAGGAATGCAATGTGGAATGCAAAGGAATGCAATGCGGAATGGAATGGAATGGAATGTGGAAAGGAACGGAATTGAATGGAGAGTGGAAAGGAATGGAATGTGGAATGGAATGGAATGAAATATGGAATGGAATGGAATTGAATGTTGAATGAAATGGAATGGAATGGAATGAAATGTGGAATGGAATACAATGGAATATGGAATGGAATGTAGAATGGAATGGAATGAAGAATGGAATGTGGAATGGAATGGAATGAAATGTGGAAAGGAATGAGGAATGGAATGGAAATGAATGTGGAATGGAATGTGGAATGGAAAGGAATGGAATGCAATGTGGAAAGGAATGTGTTGGAATGTGGAATAAAATGTGGAATGGAGTGGAATGGAATGCAAAGTGGAATGGGATGGAATGGAATTCAATGTGGAATGGAACGGAATGGAATGTGGAATGGACTTCAATACAATGTGGAATGGAATGTAAAGGAATGTGGAATGGAACGTGGAATAGAATGGAATGGATTTGAACAGAATATGGAATGGAATTTAATCTGGAACGAGATGGAATGGATTGTGGAATGGAATGGAATGGAATGCAATGTGGAATGGAATTTAATGGAATGTGGAATGAAATGCGGAATGCAGTGAAATAGAATGGAATGGAACGTGGAAAGGAATGTGGAATGGAATGTGGAATGGAATGTGCAATGGAATGGAATTAAATTCTGAATGGAATGCAATGGAAAGTGGAATGAAATGGAATATGAAATGGAATGCAATGGAAACTGGAATGGAATGGAATGGAAGGTGGAATGGAAGGGAATGGAATGTGGAACGGAAGGGAATGGAAGGGAATGGAAGGTGGAATGGAATGGAATGGAATGTGGAATGGAACGTGGAATGGAATGGAATGGAAGCTGGAGTAGGAATGAAATGGATTTTCGAATGCAATGTGTAATGGAATAGAATGGAACGTGGAAGAGAATGTATTGAAACACGGAATGGAATGGAATGGAATGTGGAATAGAATGTTGAATGGAACGTGGAATGGAATGGAGTGGAATGTGGAATGGAACGGAATGTGGAATGGAATGTGGAGTTTAGCGTGGAATGGAATCGAAAGGAATGTGGAATTGAATCGAATGGCATGTGGAATTGAACGTGGAATGTATTGGAACTGTATGTGGAATGGAATGCAATGGAATGTGGAGTGGAATGTGATATGGAATGGAATGGAAATTGGAATGGAAAGTGGAATGAATTGGAATGAAATGTGGAGTGGAACGGTGAATTGAATGGAAAGGAATATGGAATGGAATGTGGAATGCAAGTGGAATGCAATTTAATGGAATGTGGAATGCAATGGAATGTGGAATTGAAAGTGGAATGTATTTAAATGGAAAGTGAAATGGAATGCAATGGAAACTGGAAAGGAATTGAATGGAATGTGGAATGTAAGGTGGAATGGAATGGAATGCTACGTGCAATGGAATGGAATGGAACGTGGAATGGAATGTGATTTAACGTGAAATGGAATGGAATGGAATGTGGAATGGAACGTGGAATGGAATGGAATAGAATGCGGAATGGAATGTGGAATGTAAGGAAGAATGTTATGTAATGTGGAATGGAATGGAATGGCGTTAAGAATGGAATGGAATGGAATATGGAATACAACGTGGAACAAATCATGGAATGGAACATGGAATGGAACGGAATGGAAAGTAGAATGTAACATGGAATGGAACGTGGAATGGAACGTGGAATGCCAATTGGAATGGAATGGAAAGGAACGTGGAATTGAACGTGGAATGGAATGTGGAATTGAATGGAATGGAATGTGGAATGGAAAGGAATGGAATGTGTAATGTAATGGAATGAAATGGAATGTGGACTGGAATGGAATGGAATGGACTGTGGAATGGAATGGAATGGAATGGAATAGAACGTGTAATTGAATGGAATGGAATGCAATGGAACGTGGAATGGAATGGAATGGAATGGAATGGAACATAGAACGGAATGGAACAGAATGAGGAATGGAATGTTGAAGGGAATGGAATGGAAAGGAATGGAATGTTGAATGGAATGGAATGGAATGAGCAAAGGAATGTGGAATGGAATGAAATGGAATGCGGAGTGGAATGGAATCGAATGTGGAATGCAAAGGAATGCAACGTGGAATGGAATGGAATGGAATTTGGAATGGAATGGAATGGAATGTGAATTGGAATGGAATGGAATGTGGAATGCAAGGGAATGGAATGTGGAATGGAATGTGCAAAGGAATGGAATGGAATGTGGAATGCAGTGGAATGGTATGTGGAATGGAATGTGTAATGGAACGGAATGGAATGCAATGGAATGTGGAATGGAATGGAATGTGGAATGGAATGGAATTGAATGTGGAATGGAAAGGAATGGAATGGAATACGGAATGGAATGGAATATAATGTGGAATGGAATGTGGAATGGAATGTTGAATGGTATGTGGAACGGAATGGAATGGAAGGTTTTATGGAATGTGAAATGGAATGGAATGGAAACTCGAAAAGAATGTGGAATGAAAGGGAATTTAATGTGGAATGGCAAGGAATGGAATGTGGAATGGAACCTGGAATGGAATGGAATGGAATGGAATGTGGAATGGAATAGAATGGAACGTGGATTGGCATGGAATGGAATTGAATTGATTGAAATAGAATGTGAAATGGAATGGAGTGGAATGTGTAACAGAATGTGGAATGGAATGGAATGGAATGGAATGTGGATTGGAATGGAATGGAATGTGGAATGGAATGGAATGGAATGTCAAGTGGAAAGTGGAATGATATAGAATGGAATGTAGAATGGAACGGAAAGGGGAAGGGAACGTGTAATGGAGCCTGGAATGGAACCCTGAATGAAACATGGAATGGAATGGAATGGAACATGGAATGGAACGTGGAATAAAATGTTGAATGGAATGGCATGGAATCTGCAATGGAATGGAATGGAATGGAATGTTGAGTGCAAATGCATGGAATGGAATGTGGAATGGAATAGAATGGAATGGAAAGTGGATTTCAATTGAATGGAATGGAAAGGAATGTGGAATTGAATGAAGTGGAATCTGGAATGGAATGTGGAATGGAATGAAATGGAATGTGGAATGGAATGGAATTTGAAATGGAATGTAGAATGGAACGTGGAATAGAAAGTGGAATTGAAGTTAAAACGGAAGGGAATGTAAGGTGGAATGGAACGTGGAATGGAGTGGAATGGAACTTGGGAAGGAATGGAATGGAATGGAATAGAATGGAATGGAATGGAATGGAAAGGAATGTGGAATGGAAAGGAATAGAATGTAATGGAATGGAACGTGCAATGGAACGTGGAAGGGAATGTGGAATGGAAAGGAATGGAATGTGGAATGGAATGTGGAACGGAATGTGGAACGCATTGTGAAATGGAACGTGAAATGGAGTGCGGAATGGAACATGGAATGGAATGGAATGGAACGGAATGGAATGTTGAATGTAATGGAATGGAATGTGGAATGACATGGAGTGCAAAGTGGAATGGAATGTACAGGGGAAAGAAATGGAAAGGAATGTGGTTTGGAATGGAATGTAATAGAATGGCATGTGGAATGGAATGGAAAGTGGAGTGGAATGGAATGGAAAGTGGAATGAAATGGAATGGAATGTGAAATGGAAAGGAGGATGGAAAGGAATGTGGAATGGAATGGAATCTTGAATGGAATAGAATGGAATTTGAAATGGAATCTGGAATGAAATTTAATGGAATGTGAAGAGGAATTGAATGGAATGTGGAAACCAATGGAATGGAATATATAATGGAATGTGGAATGGAATGGAATGTATAATTGCATGTTTAATGGAATGGAATGGAATGTGGAATGGAATGTGCAATGGAGTGGAATGAAAAGTCGAATGGAATGTGGAATGAAAAGGAATGGAATGTGGAATGGAACGGAATGCAAAGTGGAATGGAACGTGGAATGGAATGGAATGTGGAGTGGAATGGAATGGAATGGAACGGAATGGAATGGGGAATGGAATTGAATGTGGAATGCAGTGGAATGGAAAGTTGAATTGAATGGAATGGAACGTTGAATGGAATGTAATGGAATTGTATGGAATGTGGAATGGGATGGAATGGAATGTGGAAAGGAATTGAATGAAATGGAATGTGGACTGGAAAGGAAGGGAATGGAACGGAAAGTGGAATGGAATTTAATGAAAAGTTGAATGGCATGGAATGGAATGTGGAATGGAACGTGGAATGGAATCGAATGAAAAGTGGAATGGAATGAAATGGAATGTGGAATGGAAAGTGGAATGGAATGGAATGGAGCGTGGAATGGAAGAGAATGGAATTGAGTGTAATGGAATTTGGAATGGAATGGAATGGAAGGTGGAATGGAACTTGGAATGCAATGTGGAATGGAATGGAATGGAATGTGTAGTGGAATGTGTAGTGGAATAGAATGGAAAGTCGAATGGAATGTGGAATGAAATGGAATAGAATGTGGAATGGCATTGATTGGAATGTGGAATGGAAGGTGGAATGGAATAGAATGGAATGGAATGTGTAATGGAAAGGAATGGAATGGAATTCACAATGGAATGGAATGTGGAAAGGAATGGAATGGAATGTGGAATCGAATTTAATGGAATGTGGAATGGAATGGAATGGAATTTGAATCGAATTTAATGAAATGTGGAATGGAAAGGAATGGAATGTGGTATGGAATGGAATGTAATGGAATGAGGAATGGACTGGAATGGAATGTCGATTGGAATTGACTGTAATGGAAAGCAGACTTGAATGGAATGAAATGGAATGGAATGTGGAATTGAATGGAATGGAATGTGGAAAGGAATGTGGAATGGAATGGAATGGAATGTGGAATGGAAAGGAATGGATTTTGGAATGGAATGTGGAATGGAATGGAATGGAGTGTGGAATGGGAAGTGGAACAGAAAGTGGAATGGATAGTGTAATGGAATGGAATGGAATGTGGAATGGAAAGTGGAATGGAATGGAATGGAACATGGAAAGAATGTGGAATGGAATGGAATGGAATTGAATGGAATGTAAAGCAAAGGAATGTGGAATGGAATGGAATGGGTGGAATGTGGAATGGAATGGAATGGAATGGAATGTGGAAAGGAATTTGGAATGGAATGGAATGGAATGTGGAATGCAATGGAATGCCATGTGGCCTGGAAGGGAATGGAATCTGCAGTGCAATGTGGAATTCAATGGAATGGAATATGTAAAAGAATGTGGAAAGGAATGTGGAATGGAATGGAATGGAAAGTGTATTGGCATGGAATGGAATGGAATGGAATGTGAAATGGAATGCAGTGGAATGTCGAATGGAATGTGGAATGCAATGGAATGGAATGTGGAATGGAACGTTCAATGAAACGTGGAAAGGAACATGGAATGGAACGCGTAATGGAATGTGGTATGGAATGGAATGGAATGTGCAATGTAACAGAATGGACTGGCATGTGGAATGGATGGTGGAATGGAATAGAATCGAATGTGGAATGGAATGTGGAATGTAACGGAATGGAATGTGGAAATGAATGGAATGGAATGTGTAATGCCACATGGAATATAATGGAAAGGAATGTGGAATTTAACGTGGATTGGAATGTAGAATGGAGTGGAACGTGGAATGGAATGTGGAATGGAACATGGAATGGAATGTAATGTGGAATGTATTGTGGAATGGAATGTGGAATGGAATGTGGAAAAAGATGGAATGTAATGTGGAATGGAATGTGGAATGGAACATGGAATGGAATGTGGAATGAAACAGAATGGAATGTGGAAATGAATGGAATGGAATGTGTAATGCCACGTGGAATGTAATGGAAAGGAATTTGGAATTTAACGTGGAATGGAATGTGGAATGGAATGGAATGGAATGGAATGTGGAATGGAATGTGGAATGGAATGGTATGCTATGAAATAGAATGTGGAATGGAATGGAAGGGAATGGAATGTGGAATGGACTGTGGAATGGAATGGAATCTAATGTGGAATGGAATGTGGAATGGAATGGAATGGAACGTGGAATGTAACGTGGAAAGCAACGTGGAATGGAACGTGGAAAGGAACGTGGAATGGAAAGTCGTATGGAATGGAATGGAATGTGCAATGGAATAGAATGGAATGGTACGTGGAATGGATGGTGCAATGGGATAGAACGGAATGTGGAATGGAATGCAGAATGAAATGGAAAGGAATGTGGAAAGGAATGAAACGGAATGTGTAATGCCACGTGGAATGGAATGGAAAGGAAAGCGGAATTTAATGTGGAATGGAATGTGGAATGGAACATGGAATGGACTGGATCGCTTAAAGAAATGTGGAATGAAATGTGGAATGGAATGGAATGTGGAATGGATTGTGGAATGAAATGTGGAATGGCATGCAGAATGAGATGGAATGCAAAGTTGGAGGGAACGTGGAATGAAATGGAATGGAATGTGGAATGGAACGTGGAATGGATTGTGGACTGCAAAGAGGAATGGAATGTAGAATGCAACGTGGAATGGAATGCAATGTGGAAAGGAATGTGTAATGGATCATGGAATGGAAAGGATTGATTAATGGAATGTGGAATGGAATGATCAATGGAATGGAATGGAAGGCGGAATGGAATGTGGAATGAAATGGAATAGAATGTGGAATGGCATGGAATGGAATGTCGTATTGAACGTGGAATGGAATGGAAAGGAATGTGGAATGGAACGTGGAATGGAAAGTGGAATGGAAAGTGGAATAGTATGAAATGTGAAATGTATTGAGGAAGGTAATAGAATGTAATGTGGAAAGGAAGGTGGAATGGAATGGAATGCAATGTGGATCAGAATGGAATGGAATGTGGAATGGAATAGAATGGAATACGGAATTGAATGGAATGCAATGTTAAATGGAATGGAATTGAATGCGGAATTGAAAGGAATGGAATGTGGAATGGAATGGAATTGAATGGAATATGGAATTGAATGGAATGTAATGTGGAAAGGAATGGAATGGAATGTGGAATGGAATGGAAAGGAATGGAATGTGGAATGGAATGGAATGGAATGTGGAATGGAATGTGGAATGGAATGGAAGTTGGAAAGGGATGGAATGGAAAGTGTAATGAAATGGAAGGGAATGGAATGTGGAATGGAATGGAATGGTATGTGGAATGGAATGGAATAGAATGTAGAATGGAATGGAATGGAATGTTATGGTGAATGGAATGTGGAATGGAATGGAATGGAATGGAAGGTGGAATGGAATGAAATGGAATAGAATGTGGAATTGAATGTGGAATGGAATGGAAAGGAGAGCGGAAAGGAAGGGATTATAATGTGAAATTGAAAGTGGAATGGAATGGAATGGAATGTGGAATTGAATGTGTAATGAAAGTAAATAGAATGTGGAAAGGAAGCGAATGGACTGTGGAATGGAACGTGGAATGGAATGGAATTGAATGTGTAATGCAACGTGGAATGAAACGTGGAATGGAATGTGGAATGAAACGGAACGTGGAATGGAATGTGGAATAGAATGGAATGGAATGTGGAATGGAAGATGGAATGGAATGTGCAATGGAATGTGGACTGAAACATGGAATGGATCATGGAGCGGAACGTGCAATGCAATGGAATGGAATGTGCAATGGAAAGTGGAATGGAATGTAGAATGGAATGCAGAATGAAATGGAATGGAATGGAATGGAAAGTGGAATATATTGAAATGGAATATGGAATTCCATGGAATGGAAAGTGGAATGGAAAGTGAAATAGAATGGAATGGAATGTGTTATGGAATCGAATGGAATGGAACGGCATGTGGAATGGAGTGGAATGTGGAATGGAATGCAATGGAATGTGGAATCGAATGTGGAATGGAATGGAATGTTGAATGATATAGAATGTGGAATCGAATGGAAAGGAATGTGGAATGAAATGTGGAATGGAACGGAATGGAATGTGAAATGGAATGGAATGGAATGTGGAATGGAATGTGGAAAGGAATGGAATGGAATGTGGAATGCAGTGGAATGGTGTGTGGAATGGAATATGTAAAGGAGTGGAATGGAATGGAATGGAATGTGGAATGGAATGGAATGGAATGCAGAATGGAAAGGAATGAAATGGAAAACGGAATGGAATAGAATATAATGTGGAATGAAATGTGTAATGGAATAGAATCAGGAATGGAATGTGTAATGGAATGGAATGGAATGAGGAATGGAATGTGGAATGGATTGAGGAATGGAACGTGGAATGGAATGTGGAATAGAAATTGGAATGGAACGTGGAATGGCACGTGGAATGGCACGTGGAATGGAATGGAATGGAATGTGGAATGCAATAGAATGGACTGTGAAATGGAACACAGAATGGAATGGAATGGAATGTGGAATGGAATGCAATGGAACGTGGAATGGAATGGAATGGAAAGTGGAATGTAATGGAATGGAAGGAGGAATTGAATGGAATGGGATGAGGAATGGACTGTGGAATGGAATGGAATGGAAAGTGGAATGGAATGGAATGGAGTGTGCAAAGGAATGGAATGGAACGTGGATTGGCATGGAATGGAATGGAATGGAATGGAAAGGAATGTGAAATGGAATGGACTGGAATGTGGAATGGAATGTGGCATGGAATGGAATGGAATGTGGAATGGAATGTGGAATGGAATGGAATGGAACTTGAAATTGAACGTGGAAAGGAACGTGGAATGGAACGTGGAAAGGAATTTGGAATGGGATGTGGAATGGAATGGAATGGAACATGGAATGGAACGTGGAAAGGAACGTGGAATGGAACGTGGAATGGAACGTGGAATGGAACGTGGAATGGAACGTGGTATGGAATGGAATGGAATTTGAAATGTGACAGAATGGAAAGATATGTGGAATGGATGGCGGAATGGAATAGAATGGAATGTGGAATGGAATGTGGAATGAAACGGAATGTAATGTGGAAAGGAATGGAATGGAATGGGTAATGTCACGTGGAATGTAATGGAAAGGAATGTGGAGTTGAATGTGGAATGGAATGTGGAATGGAATGGAATGGAATGGAATGTGGAATGGAATGTGGAATGGAATGGAATTTGGAAAAGAATGGAATGTGGAATCGAATGGAGGGAATGGAATGTGGAATGGACTGTGGAATGTAATGGAATGGAATTTGGAATGGAATGTGGAATGGAATAGAATGGAACGTGGAATGGAACATGGAAAGCAAAGTGGAATGGAACGTGGAATGGAACGTGGAATTGAACGTGGTATGGAATGGAATGGAATGTGCAAAGGAACAGAATGGAATGGTATGTGGAATGGATGGAGCAATAGAATAGAATGGAACGTGGAATGCAATGCAGAATGAAATGGAATGGAATGTGGAAAGAAATGAATTGGAATGTGTAATTCCACGTGGAATTGAATGGAAAGGTATTTGGAATTTAACGTGGAATGGAATGGGGAATGGAATGTGGAGTGGAGTGGAACGTGGAATGGAATGTGGAATGGAACGTGGAATGAAATGTGGAATGTATTGTGGAATGGAAACTGGAATGGAATGTGGAATGAGATGGAATGGAATGTGGAATGGAATGGAAAGGAAGATGGAATGGAATGTGGAATGGAATGGAAAGGAATATGGAATGGAATGGAATGGAGTGGAATGTGGAACGGAATGGAATGGAATGTGGAATAGAATGGAATGCATTGAGGAAAGGAATGTAATGGAATGCGGAATGGAATGCAAGGGAATGGCAGGGAATCGAATGGAACGTGGAAAGGAATGTGGAATGGAATGGAAGGGAATGTGGAATGCAATGGAATGCAACGTGGACTGGAAGGGAATGGAATCTGCAATGGAATGGAGAATGGAATGGAATGGAATATGGAATAGAATGTTGAAAAGAATGTGGAATGGAATGGAATGGAATGTGTATTGGCATGGAATGGAATGGAATGGAATGTGAAATGGAATGCAGTGGAATGTGGAATGGAATGAGGAATGCAATGGAATGGAATGTGGAATGGGATGTGGAATGGAATGGAATGGAACGTGGAATTGAACGTGCTATGGAACTTGGAATAGAATTTCTAATGGAATGGAATGGAAAATGGAATGGAATGGAATGGAATGTGGAATGGAATGAAATGGAAAGTGGAATGGGATGTGGAATGGAATGGAATGGAATGTGGAATTTAATGTGGAATGAAATGGAATGGAACGGGGAATGCAACGTGGAAAGGAACGTGGAATGGAACGTGGAATGCAACATGGAATGGAATGGAATGGAATGTGCAATGTAACAGAATGGACTGGTATGTGGAATGGATGGTGCAATGGAAAAGAATGGAATGTGTAATGGAATCGAATTGAATGTGGAATCGAACTTGGAATGGAATGGGGAATGTAACGTGGAATGCAACGTCGAATGGAATGGGGAATGTAACGTGGAGTGCAACTTGGAATGGAAAGGACTGGAATGTGGATTGGATCGGACTGGAACGTGGAATGGAATGTAATGGAACGCGGAATGGATTGGAATGGAATATCGAATGGAATGTAATGGAATTGAATGTGGAATGGAATGGAATAGATAGTGGAATGGAATGTGGAATGGAACGAGGAATGGAACGTCGAATGGCAAGTGGTATGGAACATGGAATGGAAGGTGGAAATGAATGTGGAATGGAAGCTGGAATGGAAGGGAATGGAATGTGGAATGGAATGGAATGTAACGTTGAATGGAATTGAATGGAATGGAATGGAAAGTGGAATGGAATGGAAAGGAGTGGAACGCGGAATTGAATGGATTGGAATGTGGAATGGAACGTACAATGGAATGGAATGTGGAATGGACTGGAATGGAAAGTGGAAAGGAATGTGGAATGCAATGGAATGGAATGTGGAATGGAACATTGAATGGAACGTGGAATGGAACGTCGAATGGAAAGTGGTATGGAACATAGAATGGAACGTGGAAAATAAAGTGGAATGGAACGTGGAATGGAAGGGAATGGAATGTGGAATGGAATGGAAGGTAAAGTAGAATGGAATTGAATGGAATTGAATGAAATGTGCAATGGAAAGTAATAGAACGTGGAATGGAATAGAAAGGCATGTGGAATGGAACTTGGAATGAAATGGAATGGAACGTGGAATGGAATGGAACAGAACGTGGAATGGAATGGAACGGAACCTGGATAGGAATGGAATGGAATGTGCAATTAAATGGAATGGAATGTGGAATGGAATGGAATGTAATTTGGAAGGTAACGTGGAATGGAATGGAATGGCATGGAATGGAATGTGGAATGGAATGGAATGTAACGTGGAAGATAACATGAAATGCAATGGAATGGCATGAAATGGAATGTGGAATGGAATGGAATGGAATATGGATTGGCATGGAATGGAATGGAATGGGATGGAATGGAATGGATTGGAATATGGAATGGAATGGATTGGAATATGGAATGGAATGGAGTGAAATATGAAATGGAATGGAGTGGAATGTGGACTGAAATGAGGAATGGAGTGGAATGGAACATTAAATTGAATGTGCAATGGAACGTGGAAAGGAACATGAAATGGAACGTGGAATGGAACGCGGAATGAAATTTGGAATGGAATTGAATGGAAAGTGGAGTGGAATGCAATGGAATGTGGAAAGGAAATAAATGGAAAGTGGAATGGAATGTGGAATGAAATGGAATAGAATGTGGAATGTAATAGAATGGAATGAGGAATTGAACGTGGAATGGAATGGAAAGGAATGTGGAATGGAATGCGGAATGGAAAGTAGAGTAGAATGAAATGTGAAATGTAATGAGTAATGTAATTGAATGTCATGTGGAATGGAAGGTGCAATGCAAAGGAATGCAATGTGTATTGGAATGGAATGGAATGTGGAATGGAATAGAACTGAACATCTAATTGAATGGAATGCAGTGTTAAATGGAATGGAATTGAATTTGGAATAGAATGGAATGGAATGTGGAATGGAATGGAATGGAATGGAATATGGAATTGAATGGAATGCAATGTGGAATGGAATGGAATGGAATGGAATGTGGAATGGAATGGAAAGGAATGGAATGTGGAATGGAAGGTGGAATGGAATGGAATTTGGACAGGAATGGAATGGAATGTGGAAGGGAATGGAAGGGAATGGAATGTGGAACGGAATGGAATTGTAAGTGGAATGGAATAGAATGGAATGTGGAATGGAATGGAATGGAATGTTATGGTGAATGGAATGTGGAATGGGATGTGGAATGGAATGGAGTAGAACGTCGAATGGAATGGAATGGAATGTGCAAATGAAAGTGGAATGGAATGGAGAATGGAACACGGAATGAAATGAAATGGAATGGAATGGAATGTGGAATATTTTGGAATGGAATGTGGAATGCCATGGAATGCAATGTGGAATGTAAAGTGGACTGGAATGGAATGGAATGGAATGGAATGGAATGGAATGGAACGGGGAATGTAAAGTGGAATGGAATGGAATGGAATGGAATGGAATGTGTTATGGAATCGAATGGAATGGAATCGAATGACATGTGGAATGGAATGGAATGAGGAATGGAATGCAGTGGATTGTGGAATCGAATAGGGAATGGAATGGAATGTGGAATGGAATAGAATATGGAATCGAATGGAAAGGAATGTGGAATGGAATATGGAATGGAATGGAATGGAATGGAATGTGAAATGGAATGGAATGGACTGTGAAATGCAATGGAAAGTAATGTGGAATGGAATGTGGAAATGAATGGAATTGAATGTGGAATGGAGTGGAATGGTATGTGAAAAAGAATGTGTAATGCAATGGAATGCAATGGAATGGAATTTGGAATGGAATGGAATGTGGAATGGAATGGAATGGAATACAGAATGGAAAGGAATGGAATGGAATGCGGAATGGAATGGAATATGATGTGGAATGGAATGTGGAATGGAATGTGGAATGGAATGTGAAATGGAACGCAATGGAAGGTGTAATGGAATGTGCAGTGGAATGGAATGGAAACTCCAAAGAAATGGGGAATGAAATTGAACGGAATGTGGAATAGCATGGAATGGAATGTGGAATGGAACGTGGAATGGAATGGAATGCAATGAAATGTGGAATGGAATGGAATGGAAGGTGGATTGGCATAGAATGGAATGGAATGGAATGGAATGGAATGGAATGTTAAATGGAATGAAGAATGGAATGTTGCATGGAATGGAATGGAATGTGGAATGGAATATGGAATGGAATGGAATGGAACTTGGAATTGAACGTGAAAAGGGACGTGGAATGGAACGTGGAAATTAATTTGGAATGGGATGTGGAATGGAATGGAATGGAACGTGGAATGGTACGTGGAAAGGAACGTGGTACAGATTGTGGAATGGAACGTAGAATGGAACGTGGTATGGAATGGAATGGAATGTGAAATGTGACATAATGGAAACCTATGTGGAATGGATGGTGGAATGGAATAGAAAGGTATGTGGAATCGAATGTGGAAAGAAACGGAATTTAATGTTTAAAGGAATGGAATGGAATCTGTAATGCCACGTGGAATGTAAAGGAAAGGAATGTGGAATTTAACGTGGAATGGAATGTGGAATGGAATAGAATGGAATGGAATGTGGAATGGAATGTGGAATGGAATGTGGAATGGAATGGAAAGTGGAATGTAATGGAGGGAATGGAATGTGGAATGAACTGTGGAATGGAATGGAATGTAATGTGGAATGGAATGTGGAATGGAATAGAATGGAACATGGAATGGAACATGGAAAGCAACGTGGAATGAAACGTGGAATGGAATGTGGAATGGAATAGAATGGAATGTGGAATGGAACATGGAAAGCAACGTGGAATGAAACGGGGAATGGAACGTGGAATTGAACGGGGTATGGAATGGAATGGAAAGTGCGACTGAACAGAATGGAAAGGTATGTGAAATGGATGGTGCAATACAATAGAATTGAAGGTGGAATGCAATGCAGAATGAAATGCAGTGGAATGTGGAAAGGAATGGAATGGAATGTGTAATGACACGCGGAATGGAATGGAAAAGAATTTCGAATTCAACGTGGAATGGAATGTGGAATGGAACGTGGAATGGAGTGGAACTTGGAATGGAATGTGGAATGGAAAGTGGAATGGAATGGAATTTGGAATGGATTCTGGAATGGAATGTGGAATGGCATGTGGAATGAGATTGAATGGAATGTGGAATGGAATGTGGAATGGAACGTGGAATGAAATGGAATGGAATGTGGAATGGAACGTGGAATGTAATGTGGAATGAAAAGAGGAATGGAATGTAGAATGCAACGTGGAATGGAATGGAATATGTAAAGGAATGTGGAATGGATCGTGGAATCAAATGGATTGTGGAAAGGAATGTGGAATGGAATGTTCAATGAAATGGAATGGAAGGTGGAATAGAATGTGGAATGAAATGGAATGGAATGTGGAATGGAATGGAATGGAATGTGGAATTGAACGAGGAATGGAAGGGAAAAGAATGTAGAATGTAATGGGGAATGGAAAGTGGAATGGAAAGTGGAAAAAAATGAAATGTGAAATGGAATGAGGAATGTAGTTGAATGTAATGTGGAATGGAACAGGGAATGGAATGGTATGAAATGTGGAATGGAATGGAATGGAATGTAGAATGGAATGAAATGGAATATGGAATTGAATGGAATGCAATGTTAAATGGAAAGGAATTGAATGAGGAATGGAATGGAATAGACTGTGGAATGGAATGGAATGGAATGGAATGGAATATGGAATTGAATGGAATGCAAATTGGAATGGAATGGAATTAAATGTGGAATGCAATGGAATGGAATGGAATGTGGAATGGAATGTAGTGGAATGTGGAATGTAATGTGGAAAGGAATGGAATTTTTAATGGAATGGAATGGAATGTGGAATGGAACGGAAGAAAATGGAATGTGGAATGGAATGGAATGCTATGTGGAATGGAATGGAATGGAATGTGGAATGGAATAGAAGGGAATATTATCGTTAACGGAATGTGGAATGGAATGTGGAAAGGAATGGAATTCAAGTGGGATGGAATGGAATCTGGAATGGAATGTGGAATGGAATGGAAAGGAATGTGGGAAGGAATGGAATATAATGTGTAATGCAATGTGGAATGGAATGGAATGGAATGTGGAATGGAATGTGGAATAAAATGGAATGGAATGTGGAAAGGAAGGGAATGGAAAGTGGAATGGAACATGGAATGGAATGGAATGGAATGTGTAATGCAACGTGGAATGAAATGTGGATTGGAACGTGGAATGGAATGGAATGTGGAATGGAATCTGGAATGGAATGGAATGGAATGTGAAACGGAAGGTGGAATGGAATGTACAATGGAATGTGGACTGAAACGTGGAAAGGAACATGGAATGGAACATGGAATGGAATGGAATGGAAAGTGGAATGGAAAGTGGAATGGAATGCAGAATGCAACACGGAATGGAATGGAATGCGGAATATAATGGAATGGAATGTGGAATATAATGGAATGGAATGTGAAATGGAATGGAATGTGGAATGCAATAGAATGTAATGTGGAATGAAATGTGGAAAGGAATGGAATGGAATGTGGAATGGAGTGGAATGATATGTAGAATGTAATGTGTAATCGACTGGAATAGAATGGAATGGAATGTGGAATGGAATGGAATGGAATGTGGAATGGAAAGGAATGGAATGGAGTACGGAATGGAATGCAATGTTGAATGGAATGAAATGGAATGTGGAATGGAAAGGAATGCAATGGGGTACAGAATGGAATGGAATATAATGTGCAATGGAATGTGGAATGAAATATTTAATGGAATGTGGAATGGAATAGAATGGAAGGTGGAATGGAATGCGCAACGGAATGGAATGGAAACTCCAAAGGAATGTGTAATGAAATTGAATGTAATGTGGAATGGCATGGAATAGAATGCGGAATGGAAAGTGGAATGGAATGGAATGTGGAATGGATTGGAGTGGAATGTGTATTGATATGGAATGGAATGGAATGTGCATTGGCATGGAATGGAATGGAAAGGAATGGAATGTGAAATGGAATGGAATGGAATGTGGAATGGAATGTGGAATGGAATGTTATGTGGAATGAAATGTGGAATGGAATGGAATGGAACATTGAATTGAATGTGCAATAGAATGTGGAAAGGAACGTGAAATGGAACGTGGAATGGAACATGGAATTGAATTTGGAATGGAATGGAATGGAAAGTGGAATGTAATGCAATTGTATGTGGAATGGAATGAAATGGAAAGTGGAAAGGGATGTGGAATGGAATGGAATGGAATGTGGAATGGAATGTGGAATGGAATCGAATGGAATGAGGAATGAAATAGAATGGAAAGAAGAATGAAATGGAATGGAATGTCGAATGGAATGGAATGGAATGGAATATGGTATGGAATGAAACGGAATGGAATGTGGAATGGAACGGAATGTAATGGAATGTGGAATGGAATGGAATGAAATGTGGAATGGAATGCAACGGAATGTGGAATGGAATGGATTGGAATGTGGAATGGAATGTAATTAAATGTGGAATGGAACGTAAGGGAAAGTGGAATGGAATGGAATGGCATGTGGAATGGAATTTGGAATGAAATGGAATGGAACGTGGAATGGAATGGAACGGAACGTGTAATGGAATGGAAAGGAACATGGAATGAAATGGAACGGAACGTGGAATGAAATGGAATGAAACCTGGAATGGAATGGAATGGAATATGCAATGAAATGGAATGAAATGTGGAATAGAATGGAATAGAATGTGGAATGTAACACAGAATGGAATGGAATGGCATGGAATGGAATGTGGAATGGAATGGAATGGAATGTGGAATGGAATGAAACGGAATGGAATGTGGAATGGAATAGAAAAGAATGTGGAATGGAATGGAATGGAATGCAATGGAATGGAATGTGGACTGGACTGGAACGGAATGGAATGTGGAATGGAATGGAATGGAATGTGGAATGGAATGGATTGGAATCAGGAATGGAATGTGGAATGGAATGAGGAATGGAACATGGAATGGAACGCAGAATGGAACGCGGAATGGAACTTGGAAAGGCATGTGGAATGGAACGTGGAATGGAATGTAGTGGAATGTGGAAAGGAATGGAATGTAATGTGGAATGTAATGGAATAGAAAATGGAATGGTATGTGGAGTGGAACGTGGAATGGAGTTGTATGGAATGGAATGTGGAAAGGAATGGAATGGAATGGAATACAATGGAATGGAATGGAATGTGGAATGTAATGGAATGGAATGTGGAATGGAATGGAATGTAACGGAATGTGGAATGGAATGGAATGTAATGGAATGTGGAATGGAATTGAATGGAATGGATTATGTTAAGGAATGGAATGGAATGGAATGGAAAGTGGAATTTAATGGAATATATGGAGGAATGGAATGGAATGGAATAGAATGTAATGGAAAGGAATGTGCAATGGAATGGAATGTAATGTGGAATGGAATGGAATGGCACAGAGTGGAATGTGGAATAGAATGGAATAGAATGGAATGGAATGGAATGGGGAATGGAATGAGGAATGGAATGTGGAATGAAATGGAATGGAATGTGGAATGGAAAGGATTGAAATGAGGAATAGAATGTGGAATGGAATGTGGAATGGAATGGAATGGAAAGTGTGATGGAATGTGGAATGGAATGGAAGAGAATGGAGTGGAATAGGGAATGGAATGTAATGTAAAGGAATGTGAAATGGAAATAGAATGGAATGTTCATTAGAATGGAATGGAATGTTTATTAGAATTGAATGGAATGCAATATTTGTTAGAATGGAATGGAATGTGGAAATGAATGGAATGGAACTTTGTATTGATTGTGGAATGTAATGGAATGGAATTTGGAATGGATTGGAATGGAATGTGGATTGGAATGGAATGGAATGGAATGGAATGTGAACTGCAATGGAATGGAATGGAATGGAATGTGCAATGGAAACGAATGGAATGTGGAATGGAATGGAATGCAACGTGGAACGGAATAGAATGGAATGGAAGGTGGAATGGAATACCAAGGAAAGGAAAGTGTAATAGAATGGAATGTAATGGCATATGGAATGGAAAGGAATGTGCAGTGGAATGAGGAATGCAATGGAATGGAATGTGGAATGGAACGTGGAATGTAATGTAATGCAACGTGGAATGGAATGGAAAGGAAGGTGAAATGCAACGTGGAATAGAATGGAATAGAACGTGGAATGGAATGGAATGGAATGTGAAACGGAATGGAATGGAACTTGGAATGGAATGGAACGGAATTTGGAAAGGAATGGAATGGAATGTGGAATGTAATGGAATTAAAACTGGAATGCAATGGAATGGAATGTAGAGTGGAATGGAATGGCATGGAAGGTGCAACGGAATTTGGAATGGAATAGAATGGAATGTGAAATGGAATGGAATCGAATGTGGAATGGAATGGAATGTGGAATGGAATGTGGAATGGAATGGAATGGAATGTGGAATGGAATGGAATGTGGAATGGAATGTAGAATGGAATGTAATTGAATGTGGAATGGAATGAAATGTGGAGTGGAAGGGAATGGAATCTGGAATGGAATGAGGAATGGAAAGAATGGAATGTGGAATGGATTAGAATTGAATTGGTAATGGAATGTGGAATGGAATGGAATGGAATGTGGAAAGCAATGGAATATACTGTGGAATGGAATGGAATAGAACGTAGATTGGAACGTGGAATGGAACGTGGAATGGAACGTCAAATGGAACGTGCAATGGAATGCGGAATGGAATGGGTTGGAATCTGTAATGGAATGTGGAACGTAACGTGGAATGGAACGGAATTGAATGGAAAGGAATGCGTTATGGAATATGGAATGGAATGGAATGGAATGAAATGAATTGGAATGGAATTGAATTTGAAATGGAATGGATTGGAAGCCAGAATGGAAAGGAATGGAATGTGGAATGGAATGGAATGGAATGTGTAATGGAATTTGGAACGGAAAAGAATGGAACGTGGAAAGGAATATGAAATGGAATGTAATGGATCATGGAATGGAACGTGGAATGGAACGTGGAATGGAAGGTGGAATAGAACGTGGAAAGGAATGCAATGCAATGTGGAATGAAATTGAATTGAAAGTGGAACAGAATGGAATGGAAAGTGCAATGGAATCGAAAGGAATGCGGAATGTAATGTGGAAAGGAATGGAATGGAATTTGGAATGGAAGGTGGAATGGAATGGAATGGAATGTGGAATGGAATGGAATGGAATTTGGAATGGAATGGGGAATGAAATTGAATGGAAGTTGCAATGCAATGTGGAAAGGAATGGAATGGAATGTGGACTGGAATGTGGAAGGGAATTGAATGGAATGTGGAATGCAATTTAATGGAATGGAATGTAACGTGGAATGGAATGGAATGGAATTGAACGCAATGTGTAATGGAATGGAATGGAATGGAATGTGGAATGGAAAGGAATGGAATGTGGAATATAATGTAATGGAATGTGGAAAGCAATGGATTGGAATATGAGAAGAAATGTGGAATAGAATGGAATGGAATGTGGAATCGAATGTGGAATGAAATGGAAGGTGGAAAGGAAAGGAATGGAATGGAATGGAATGTGTAATGGTATGGAATGGAATGGAAACGTGAAGTGGAAATTCAATGGAATGTTTAATGGAATGAAAAAGAAAGTGGAATGGAATGGAATTGAATGTGAAATGGAATGGAATGGAATGTGGAATGGAATCTGGAATGGAATGGAAAGCAATGGAGTGGAATGTGGAAAGGAATGGAAGGGAATGGAATGTTAAATGGAAATAGAAAGTAATGTTTAATGGAATGGAATGGAATGTGGAATGAATGGAATGAAATGTGGAATGGAATTGAATGGAACGCGGAAAGGAATGTGGAACGGAATGGAATGGAATTTGGAAGGGAATGGAATGGAAAGTGGAAAGGGATGGAATGGAATGGAATGGAATGTGGAATGCGATGGGATGGAATGGAATGTAATGTGGAATGGAACGAGGAATGAAATGTCGTATGGAAAGGAATGGAATGGAATGTGGATTGGAAGGCAACGGAATGGAATGTGGAATAGAATGCAATGTAATAGAATATGGAATGAAATGGCATGGAATGGAAGGTGGAATGGAATGGAATGGAATGGAAAGCAATGGAGTGGAATGTGGAAAGGAATGGAAGGGAATGGAATGTTAAATGGAAATAGAAAGTAATGTTTAATGGAATGGAATGGAATGTGGAATGAATGGAATGAAATGTGGAATGGAATTGAATGGAACGCGGAAAGGAATGTGGAACGGAATGGAATGGAATTTGGAAGGGAATGGAATGGAAAGTGGAAAGGGATGGAATGGAATGGAATGGAATGTGGAATGCGATGGGATGGAATGGAATGTAATGTGGAATGGAACGAGGAATGAAATGTCGTATGGAAAGGAATGGAATGGAATGTGGATTGGAAGGCAACGGAATGGAATGTGGAATAGAATGCAATGTAATAGAATATGGAATGAAATGGCATGGAATGGAAGGTGGAATGGAATGGAATGGAATGTGGAATGGAACGTGGAAGGGAATGGAATGGAACGTGGAATGGAATGAAATGGATTGTGAAATGGAACTTGGAATGGAATGCAATGGAACGTGGAATGGAATGGAAAGGGACGTGAAAGGCAATGGAATGGAACTTGGAAAGGAATAGAACGGAGAGTGTAATGGGATTGAATTGAATGTGGAATGTGATGGAATTGAAAATGGAATGTAATGGAATGGAATGTGTAGTGGAATGGAATGGCATGGAATATGGAATGGAATGTGGAATGGAGTCGCATGCAATGCGGAATGGAATGGAATGGAATGTGAATGGAACGGAATGGAATGTGGAATCTAATGTGAAATGGAATGGAATGGAATGTGGAATGGAATGTGAAATATAATGGAATCGAATTTAGAATTGAATGTGGAATGGAATGTGTTGGAACGTGGAATGGAATCAAATGAAATTTGGAATGGAATGTTGAAGGAGTGGAATGGGATGTGGAATGGAATATGGAATGGAAAGAATGAAATTTGATATGGAATGTGGAACGGTGTGGAATGGAATGCTGAATGGAATGGAATGGAATGTGGAATGAAATATGGAATGGAATGGAATGAAATTTGAAATGGAATGTGGAATGGAATGTGGAATGGAGTGGAATGGAATGTGCAATAGAATGGAATGGAATGTGGAATGGAATGGAATGGAATGAAGAATGCAATGCGGAATGCAATGGAATGGAATGTGGAATGGAATGAAATGGAATGGAATGTGGATAGGAATATAATGGAATGGAATGTACAATGGAATGGAATGGAATGGAATGTTGAATGGAATGCGGAATGGAATGCAATGGAATGGAATGAAATGTGGAATGGAAAGGAATGGATTGGAATTTGGAATGGAATGGAATGGAATGCAATGTGGAATGGAGTGGAATGGAATGGAATGGAATGTGGAATGGAATGGAATGGAATGGAATGAGGAATGGAATGTGGAATGGAATGCAATGGAATGTGGAATGAAATGGATTGGAAAGTGGAATGGAACCTGGAATGGAACGTGCAATGGAACGTGAAGTGGAACGTGGAAAGGAACGTGGAATGGAATGTGATTTGGAACGTGCATTGGAATGCGGAATGGAATTTATTGGAATGTGGAAGGTAATGTGAAATGGCATGGATTTGAATGGAATAGAATGTGGAATGCAATATGGAATTGAAGGGAAAGGAATGTGGAATGGAAAGTAATGGAAACTGGAATGGAATTTGGAATGGCATGGAATAGAACATGGGATGGAATGTGGAAAGGAATGGAATGGAATGTGGAATGGAATAGAATGGAATGTATAATGGAATGTTGAATGGAATGGAATGGAATGTGGAATGGAATGGAATGGAATGTGCAATGGAATTGAATGTAATTTGGATTGGAATGGAAAGCGGAATGCAATGGAATGGAATGGAATGTGGAATGGAATGGAATGGACTGTAATATGGAATGGTATGGAATGCAATGGAATGTGGATTGGAAAGGAATGGAATGGAATGGAATGGAATGGAAAAGAATGGAATTCGGAATGGAATGTGGAATGTAATGTGGAATTGAATGAAATGGGTTGTGGAATGGAATGGAATGGAATGTGGAATGGAATGGAATGGAACGTGGAATGGAATGTGTAATGGAATGGAATGGAAATTGCAATGGAATGGAATGGAAAGTGGAATGGAATGGCATGGAATGTTGAATGGAATGGAATGGAGTGGAAAGTGGAATGCAAAGGAATGGCATGTGGAATGGAAAGAAGAATGGAAAGTGGAATGGAAAGGAAAGAAATGTGGAATGGAATGAAGAATGGAATGTGGTATGGAATGTGGATTGGAATGGAATGTGGATTGGAATGGTATGGAATGTGGAATGCAATGGAATGGAATGTGGACTGGAACGGAATGGAATGGAATGGAACGTGAAATGGAATGGTATGGAAATTACAATGGAATTCAAAGGAATTTGGAAAAGAATGAAAAGGAATGTGAAATGGAATGGAAAGGAAAGTTGAATGGAAATTGGTATGGAATGGAATGGAAAGGAATTTTGACTGGAATGGAATGGATTGCGGAATGGCATGGAATGTAATGGGATGTGGAGTGGAATGGAAATGAATGTGTAATGGAAATTAGTATGGAATGGAATGGAATGTGGAATTGAATGGAAAGGACTGTGAAATGGCATGGAATGGAATTTAATGTGGAAAGCAGTGGAATGGAAACGAATATAATGGAATGTGGAATGGAATGCAATGAAATGTGGAATAGAATGTGGAATGGCACGGAAAGGAAAGTGGAATGGAACGGAACGGAAAGCGTAATGGAATGTGGAATAGCCTGAAATGGAACGTCGAATGGAATGTGGAAAGGAATGGAATGGAATGTGGAATGGAATAGAATGGAACGTGTAATAGAATGTTGAATGGAATGGAATGGTATGTGGAATGGAAATGAATGTGGAATGGAATTGAATTTAATGTGGAATGGAATGGAATGAAAAGTGGAATGGAATGTGGAATGGAATGGAATGGAATGTGGAATGGAATGGAATGGAATGTGCAAGTGAATGGAATCTAATTTGGAATGGAATTGAATGTGGAATGGAATGGAATGGAATGGAATGTGGAATGGAATGGAATGGAAAGTGGAATGGAATGTGGAATGGAATGGAATGGAATGTGCCATGGAATGTGGAATGAAATGGCATGGAATGTGGAATTGAAAGAAATGGAATGTGGAATGGAATGTGGAATTGAATGCAATGCAATGGAATTTAATGTAGAATGGAACGGAATGGAATGCGAAATGGAATGGAATGGAATGTGCAATGGAATGGAATGGAATATGGAATGGAATGGAATGGAATGTGGAAGGGATGGAATTGAATGTGGAAGGGAATGGAATGGAATGTGGAATTCAATGGAAATGATCGTGGAATGGAAAGTGCAATGGATCGTGGAATGGAATGGAAAGGAACGTGGAATGGAACAAGGAATGGAACGTGGAATGGAATGGAATGGAATGGAATGTGGAATGGAATAGAAAGGAATATGGAGGGGATTTGAATGGAATGTGGAATGGAATTTGGAATGGAATGGTATGGAATGGAATGTGGAATGGAATGCAATGTGGAGTGCAATGGATTGCAATCTGGAATGGAACGGAATGGAAGGTGGAATGGAATGGAATGGAAATTGGAATGGAATGGAGTGGAACGTGAAATGGAAGGTGGACTGGATTGGAATGCAATGTGGATTGGAAAGTGGAATGGAAAGCAATGGAATGGAATATGATGTGGAAAGGGATGGAATGCAATATGGAATGGAATTGAGTGGAATATTGAACGGATTTTGGAACGGATTGGAGTGGAATGTGGAATGGAATGTGAAATGGAATGGAATGGAATGGAATGTGGAATGGAATAGAATGGAATGTGGAATGGAATGTTATGTAACGGAATGTGGAATGGAATGTAATGGAATTAGGAATGGAATGAGAAATGTAATGTGGAATGGAATGGAATCTGGAATGAAATGGAATGGAATCTAGAATGGAATGTGGATTCGAATGTGGAATGGAATGCAATGCAATCTGGAATTGAATGTGGAATGGAATGGAAATGAATGTGTTTTGGAATGTGGAATGGAATGGAGTTGAATACAATGTGGAATGGAAAGGAATGGAATCTGAAATGATATGGAACAGAAGGCGGAGCAGAAAGGAATGGAAAGGAATGGAATGGAATGCAATATGGAAAGGAATGGAATGGAATGCAAAGTGGAATTGAAAGGAATGGAACGTTAAATTGAATGGAATTGAATTTGGAATGGAAAGAAATGGAATGTGCAATGGAATGTGGAATGGAATCGGATGGAACAGAATGGATTGGAATGTGGAATGGAATGGAAAGGAATGTGCAACGGAATTTGGAATGGAATGGAATGGAATGTGGAATGGAAAGTGGAATGGTATGCAATGGAATGTGGAATGGAAAGTTAAATATAATGGATTGAGGAATGGAATGTGGAATTGAATGGAAAGAATGTGGAATGGAATGTGGAATGGAATGTGAAATGTAATGGAATGGAATCCAATGTGGAATGGAATGGAATGGAATATGGAATGCGATCAAATGGAATGTGGAATGGAATGGAATGCAATGCAATGTGGAAAGGAAAGGAATGGAATGCAATGTGGAATTGAATATAATGGAATATGGAATGGAATGGAATGCAATGTTGAATGGAAAGGAATGGAATGTGGAATGGAATGTGGAATTGAATTTGTAGTGGAATGGAAAGGAATGTGGAATGCAAAGGATTGGAAAGGGGAATGGAATGGAATGCAATATGGAATGGAATGGAATGTGGAATGGAAAGGAATGGAATGGAATGTGGAAAGGAATGGAATGGAGTGGAATGGATTGTAATGGAATGTGGAATATAATGTAATGGAATGAGGAATGAAATGGAATGGAATGTGGAATGGAAGGTGAAATGTAATGGAATGGAATGATATGTGAGATGGAATGGAATATAAAGTAATGTGGAATGGAATGGAATAGAAATTGGAATGGAACATGGAGAGGAACATGGAATGGAATGGAATGGAACGAGCAGTGGAAAGAAGAATGTAACGTGGAATGGAAAGTGGAAGGGAATGGAATGCAATGTGGATTGGAAAGAAATGGAAGGTGGAATGGAATGGAATGGAATGTGGAGTTTATTGGAATGGAATATGGAAATGAATGGAATGAAATTTGGAATGGAATGTGGAATGTAATGTAATGGAATGTGAAATGGAATGTGGAAAGGAATGTAATGGAATGTGGAATGCAATGTGGAATGAAAAGGAATGGAACCTGGAAAGGAATGTGTAAATTAAAGTGGAATGGAATGTGGAATGGAATGTCGAATGGGATGGATTGGAATGTGGACTAGAATGGAATGGAATGTGGAATGGAGAGGATTGTAGTGCAATGTGGATTGGCATGGAATGGAATGTGGAATGGAATGTGGAATGGAATGAAGAGGAATGTGGAGTGGAATGTGGACTGGAATGTGGAATGCAATAGAGTGTAATATGGAATGGAATGGAATGGATTGGACTATGGAATGGAACATAGAATGGAATGTGGAATGCAATGTGGATTGGAGTGGTATGTGGAATGGAATGTGGAGTGTAATGGAATGGAATGGAATGGAATGTGGAAAGGAAAGTGGAAAGAAATAGAATGGAATGGAATGGAATGTTGAATGGAATGTAGTGGAATGGAATGTGGAATGGAATGGAATGGAAAGGAAAGTAATGTGGAATGGAATGAAACAGAATGTGGAAAGGAACTTAATGGAATGGAATGGAAAGGAATGGAATGTGTAATGGAATGAAACAGAATGTGGAAAGGAACGGAGTGGAATGGAATGTGGAATGGAATGGAATGGAATGGAATGGAATGGAAGGCAGAATGGAAACAAATGGAATTCGGAATGGAATGCACTTGAATGTCGAATGTAATGGGATGGAATGTGGAATGTAACGTGAAAAGGAATTGAATGGGATGCGGAATGGAATATTGAATGGAATAGAAAGGAATATGAAATGGAATGTGGAATGGAATGTGGAATCGAATATGGAAAGGAATGGAACGCAATGTGGAATGCAAAGTATCATTGAGTGTGCAATGGAATGGAATGGAATGTGGAATGGAATGGAATGGAGTGTGAAATGTATTGCAAAGGAATGTGGAAAGGAATGTGGAATGGAATAGAATGTGGAATGGAATGGAATGGAATATGGAATGGAATGGAATGGAATGCGGAAATGAATGGATATGAACGGAATGGAATGTGAAATGGAATGTGGAATGGAATGCTAAATGGAATTGAATAGAATGTGGAATGGAATGGAAAGGAAAGTAGAATGGAACGTGGAATGGAATGGAATGAAATGTGGAATGCCATGCGGCATGGAACGGAATGCAATGTGGAATGGAATGGAATGGATTGTGGATTGGAAAGTACTGGAATGGAATGGAAAATGGAATGGAATGTGGAATGGAAAGGAATGCAATGGAATGGAATGTGGAATGGAATGGAATGCAATTCAAGGTGGAATTCAATGGAAAGGAAAGGAATGGAATGGAATGGAATGGAATACAAAATGCATTGTGCAATGAAATGGAAACCAATGTGGAATGGAAACGAATGGAAAGCAATGTGGAGTGGAATGTGGAATGGAATGGAAATGAATGTGAAAAGGAATGGAACTGAATGTGGAATGGAATGGAATGGAATGTGAAGAGGAATGGAATCGAATATGTAGTGGAATGCGGAATAGAATGGAATGGAATGATGAATGGAATGGAAAGGAACGTGGAATGGAACGTGGAATGGAATGTGGAATTGAATGGAAAGGAATGTGAAATGCAATAGAAAGGCATGTGAAAAGGAATGGAATTGAATGTGGAATGCAATGGAATGGAATATGAAGAGGAATGTAATGGAATGTGGAATGGAATGGAAAGGAATGTAGAATGGAATGGAATGCAACGTGGAATGCAATTTTGAATGGAACGTGGAATGAAATGGAATGGAATGTGGAATCGAATTGAATGGAATGTGGAATGGAGTGGAATGGAATTTGAAATGGAATGGATTGGAATGTGGAATGGAATGTAACGGAGTGTAATGTGGAAAGGAATGTGGAATGGAATGTGGAAAGGAACGTGCAATGTAATATGGAATGGAATGGACTGAAATGTGGAATGGAATGAAATGTAATGTGGAATGGAATGTGGAATGGAATGTGCATTGGAATGTGGAATGGAATATGCAATGGAATGTGGAATGGAATTGAGCGAAAGGTGGAATTGAACGTGGACTGGAATGGAGTGGAATGTTGAACTGAATGCTGTGGAATATGGAATGCAATGGAGTGGAATGTGGAATGGAATGTGGAAAGGAATGGAATGGAATGTGGAAAGCAATATGGAATGGAATGGAACGTGGAATGGAACGTGGAATTCAACTTAGAAAGGAACGTGGAACGGAACATGGAATGGAACGTGGAATGGAAAGTGGAATGGAAACTGGAAAGGAATGTGGAATGGAGCGTGAAATGGAACGTGGAATCGAAAGTGGAATGGAAAGTGGCATGGAACGTGGAATGAATTGTGGAAAGAAATGGAATGGAATGTGGAGTGGAAAGTGGAAAGGAAATTGGAATGGAAGGTGGAATGGAAAGGAATGGAAAGTGTAATGGAATCTAATGGAAAGTGTAATGGAATGGAATGGAATGGAAGGTATAATGGAATGGAATGCAATGTGGAATGGAACTTGGAATGGAATGGAATGGAATGTGGAATGGAATGGATTGGAAATCGCAATGGAATGGAGTGGAATGTTGATTGGAAACTGGAATGAAATGGAATGGAATGCGGAATGGAATGAAATGAAGTGGAATGTGGAATGGAATGGAAAGGAATGTGGAATGGAATGCAGAATGGAATGTGGCATCAAATTTGGAATGAAATTTGGAATGGAATGTGGAATGTAGTGGAATGCATTGTGAACTTGAATGGAATGGAATGCAAGGGAACGTGAAATGGAATAAAATGTGGAATGGAACTCAATAGAATCTTAAATGGAAAGGAGTGGAATGTGGAATGGAACGGAAAGAATGTGGAATGGAAGGTGGAATGGATTGGAATGGAATATAGAATGGAATGGAATATGGAATGTAATGGAATTGAAACGAGTGGAATGGAATGTGGAATGGAAGACAATGTAATGTGGAATGGAATGGAATGGAACGTGGAATGGAATGCAATGAAAAGTAATGGAATGTGGAATGGAAAGGAATGGAACGTGGAATGGGATGTGGAATATAATGTGGAATGGAACGCAATGGAAAGTGGAAAGAAAAGGAATGGAATAGGGATTGGAATGGAATGTAAAGTGGAATTTAATGGAATGGAATGGAATGTGCATTGGAAAGGAATAGAACAGAAGGTGGAAAGGAATTTAATGGAATGGAATGGATTGGAATGGAAAGTGGAATGTAATGGAATGGAATGTGGAATGGAATGGAATGTAATGGAATGTGGAATGGAATTTAATGGAATGGAAAGTGGAATGGAATGCAATGAAAAGTAATGGAATGTGGAATGGAAAGGAATGGAACGTGGAAAGGAATGTGGCATGGAATATGAAAAGGAACGCAATAGAAAGTGGAAAGAAAAGGAATAGAATAGGGATTGGAATGGAATGTAAAGTGGAATATAATGGAAAGGAATGGAATGTGGAGTGGAAAGGAATAGAACAGAAGGTGGAAAGGAATTTAATGGAATGGAATGGATTGGAATGGAATGTGGAATGT
Organism: Pongo abelii; assembly: GCF_028885655.2. NCBI lineage: Eukaryota > Metazoa > Chordata > Mammalia > Primates > Hominidae > Pongo > Pongo abelii. Next base: position 10,920,729 of record NC_085929.1, on the reverse strand, counting down.
AATGGAATGGAATGTGGAATGGAATTGAATGGAATGTGGAAAGGAACGTGAAATGTAATGGAATGGAATGGAATGTGAAATGGAATGGAATGGAAACGAATGTGGAATCGAATGCAATAGAAATTGGAAAGGAACATGGAGTGGAACGTGGAATGGAATGGAATGGAACGTGGAGTGGAAATTGGAATGCAATGTGGAATGGAAAGTGGAACAGAATGGAATGCAATGTGGAATTGAATGAAATGGAAAGTGTCAGGGAATGGAAGAGAATGTGCAATGTATTGAAATGGAATGTGGAAATGAATGGAAGGGGATGTGAAATGGAGTGTGGAATGGAATGGAATGGAATGTGAAATGGAATGTGGAGTTGTAAGGAATGGAATGTGGAATGGAAAGTTGCATGGAAAGCAAAGGAACCAGGAACGGAATGTGGAATGAAAAGTGGAATGGAATGTGGAGTGGAATGGAATGGAATGTGGAATGGAATGTGAAATGCAATTGAATGGAATGCAGAATGGAATGTGGAATGGAATGGAGTGCAGAATGGAATGTGGAATGGAATGGAATGGCATTTAGAAAGGAATGTGGAAAGGAATGTGGAATCGAAAGTGGAAAGGAATGGAATGCAAGGTGGAATGGAATGTAGAATTGAAAGAGCAATGGAATGCACTGCAATATGGAATGGAAGGGAATGGAGTGTGCAATGCAATGGAATGAAATGTGGAATGGAGTGCAATGGAAAGGAAAGGAAACTGGACTAGAATGGAAAGGAATGGAATGAAATGTTAAATGGAATGTAATGTAATGGAATGGAATGTTGAATGGAATGGAGTGGAATGTGGAATGGAATGCAGAATGGAATGGAGAGGAAGTTGGAAAGGAATGGAGTGCAGTGAGGAAAGAAATGGAATGCAATGTGGAAGGGAATGTGGAATTGAATGGAATGGAAAGAGGAATGGAAAGTGGAATGGAACGTGGAATGGAATGGAATGGAATGTGGAATGGATTGGAATGGAATGGAATGTGATTTGGAATGCAATGGAATGTGGAATGGAATGGAATGGAATGCAATGGATTGGAATTTGAAATGGAATGGAATGGAATGCTGAATGGAATGGAATGGAATGTGGAATGTAATGGAATGGAAAGTGGAATGGAAAGGAAAGGAATGCAAAGTAGAATGGAATGGAATGGAATGGAAAGTGGAATGGAATGGAATGGAATAGAATGGAACGTGGAATGGAACATGGAATGGAAAGGAATGGAACATGGAACGGAACGTGGAATGGAATGAAATGGAATGTGGAATAGAACGTGTAATGGAATGGAATGGAAAGTGGAATGGTACGTTGAATGGAATGTAGAATCGAACGTGGAATATAAAGAGGAATGGAATGTGGAATGTGGAATGGAACGGAATGGAATGTGGTATGGAATGGAATGGAATGTGGTATGGAATGGAATGGAATATGGAATAGAACGTGGAATGGAATGGAATGCAATCTGGAAAGGAATGTCAAATGGAATTGAATTGAATGTTGAATGAAATCCAATAGAATGTGGAATGGAATTTGGAATGGAATGTGGAATGGAATGGAATGGAATGCAATCTGTAATGAAAAGGAATGGAATGTGGAATGGAGTGGAATGGAATCTGGAATGGAATGGAATGGAATGTAGAAAGGAATGGAATGCAGAACGGAATGGAATGCTTTGTGGAAAGAAACGTGGAAGCCAGTGGAATGGAATGTGGAACGGAATGTGGAATGGAATATGGAATGGAATGGAATGGAATGGAATGTGAAATGGAATGTGGAATGAAATGTAATAAAATGTGGAAGAGAATGTAATGGAATATGGAATGGAATTGAATGGAATGAGGAATGGAATGGAATGCACTGTGGAATGGAACGAAATGGTACATAGAATGGAAAGTGGAATGGAATGGAAGGTAACATAGAATGTGGAATGGAATGGAATGCAATAGAATTTCGAATTGAATGGAATGCGGAATCGAACGGAATGGAATGGAATGGAATGCGAAATGGAATGGAATGGAATGTGGAATGGAATGGAATGTGGAATGTGGAATAGAATGGAATCTGGAAAAAAATGGAATGCAATGTAATGTGGAATGCATTGGATAGGAATGAAACGTGGAATGGAATGGAATGGAATGTGGAATGAAATGTGGAATGGATTGGAATGGAATGTGGAATGGGTTGAAATGTGGAATGTGGAATAGAATGGAATGTGGAATGGAGTGGAATGTAATATGGAATGCAATGGAAATGATTGGATTGTGGAATGCAATGGAATGGAATGGAATGTTGTGTGGAATGCAATGTGGAATGTGGAAGAGAATGGAATATGGAATGGAATGGAATGGAATGGGGAATGCAATGGAAAGGAATGGAATGTGGAATGGAATGGAATGCGGAATGGAATGGAACGGAGTGCAATGTGAAACGGAATGGAATGGAATGTGGAATGGAATGGAATGGAATTTGGAATGGAATGGAATGGAATGTAGAACACAATGTGGAATGGAATCTGGAATGGAATGGAATGGAATGGAATGGAATTTGTAATGGAATGTAATGAAATGTGGAATGGAATGGAATGGAGTGCAATGTGAAATGGAATGGAATGGAATGTGGAATGGAATGGAATGGAATTTGGAATTGAATGGAATTAAATGAAAAAGTAAATGGAAAGGAATTCAGTATGAAATGGAATGGAAGGGAACATGGATTGGAATGTTATAGAATAGAATGGAATGCAGAATGAAATGGAATGCAAAGTTGAATGGAATGTAATGGAATGGAATAGAATGTGGAATTGAATGAAGAAATGAATGTAATGGAATGTAGAATGGAATGGAATGAAATGTGGAATGGAATGGAGTGGAATGGAATGTGGAATGGAAGGGAATGGAATTTGGAATGGAATGGGATGGAATGTGGAATCAAATAGAATGCAATGGAATGTAGTATGGAAGGGAATGGAAAGTGTAAAGGTATGCAATGGAATGTGGAATGGAATGCAATGTAATGTGGAATGGAATGGAATGGCAAGTGGAATGGAACGGAATTAAATGGAATGGAATGTGGAATGGAATGGAATGGAATGGAATTTGGAATGGAATGGGATGGAAAATGGAATGGAATGGAATGCAATGGAATGTGGAATGGAAGGGAATGCAATGTGAAAAGGAATGCATTGGAACTTGGAATGGAATGCAATGTAATCCGGAATGAAATGGAATGGAAATTGGAATGGAACGGAATGGAATGGAATGGAATGTGCAATGAAATACACTGGAATGTGGAATGGAATGGAAAGGAAAGTGCAATGGAATGGAATGGAATGGAATGGAATTTGGAATTTATTGGAATGGAAAGGAATGTGTAATGAAATGTAATGTACTGTGGAATGGAACAGAATGGAATGCGAAATGGAATGTGGAAACTATTGGGATGAAATTCGGAATGGAATGTGTAATAGAATGTAATAGAATGGAATGTGAATTGGAACGTGGAATGGAATGTGGAATGGAATGGAATGGAATTGAATGGAATGTGGAATGGAATGGAATGTAATGTGGAATTGAAGGGAATGGAATGTGGAATGGAGACAGAGTGGAATCTGGAATTGAATGTGGAAAGGAATGGATTGCTCAATGGAATGGAATGGAATGTGGAAAGGAATGGAATGGAAAGGAATATGGAAGGGAAAGGAATGGAATGGATCGGAATATGGAATGGAAGGGAATGTAATGTGGAAAGGAATGGAATGGACTGTGGAATAGAATTTGGAATAGAATGGAATGGAAAGTGGAATGGAATGGAACGTGGAATGGAGTGGAATGGTAGTGAAGTGGAAAGTGGAATGGAATGGAATGGAATGTGGAATTGAATGTGGAATGGAATGGAATGGAATGTGGAATTGAATGTGGAATGGAATGGAATGGAATGTGGAAAGGAAAGGAATGGAATGTTGAATGGAATGGAAAGGAATGGAATGTGGAATGGAACAGAATAGAATGTGGGGTGGAATGGAATGGAATGTGGAATGCAATGGAAAGGAATGGAACATGGAATGGAGTGGAATGGAATGTGGAATGCAATGGAATGTGGAAGGTAGTATAGAATGGAATGTGGAAAGGAAAGGAATGGAATATGGATTGCAATGGAAAGGAAGGGAATATGGAATGCAATGGAATGGAATGGAATGTGGAATGGAATGGAATGTGGAATTTGGAATAGATTGTAATGTGGAATGGAATGGAATCGAATGTGGAATGCAATGGAAAGGAAAAGAATGTGGAATGGAATAGAATGGAATGTGGAATAGAATGTGGAATGGAACGGAATGGAATTTGGAATGTAATGTGGAATGGAATCGAATGGAATGTAATGGAATTTGGAAAGGAATGGAATGGAATGTGGAATGCAATGGAATGGAGTGCAATTTGAAATGGAATGGAATGGAATGTGGAATGGAATGGAATGGAATTTGGAATGGAATTGAATGAAATGCGGAATGAAATGGAATGGAATGAAATGGGAAATGGAATGGAAGGGAATATGGAATGGAATGGAATGTTATGTGGAATGGAATAGAATGGAATGTGGAATGAAATGCGGAATGGAATGGAATGCAATGTTGAATGGAATGGAATGGAATGAAATGTGGAATTGAACGAACAATGGAATGCAATGGAATGTAGAATGGAATGGAATTGAATGTGGAATGGAATGGAATGGAATGGAATGTGGAATGGAAGGGAATGGAATGGAATGGAACGTGGAATGGAATGGAACGTGGAATGCAATGGAACGGAATATGGAATGGAAGATAGAATGGAATGGAATGGAATGTGGAATGGAAGATGGAATGCAATGAAATGGAACGTGGAATGGAATGGAAAGTAATGTGAAAAGGAATGATGAATGGGATTGAATAGAATGGAATGGAATGTTGATTGTAATGGAATGGAAAGTGGAATGGAATGTGGAATGGAATGGAATGGAACGTAGAATGGAATGCGGAACGGAATGTAATAGAATGTGGAATGGAAGGGAATGGAACGTGGAATGGAATGTGCAATGGAATGTGAAATGTAATGGAATGGATAGTGGAATGGAATGAGGAACGGAACATGGAATGGAATGGAATGAAACATGGACTGGAACGAGGAATGAAAGGTAGAGTGGAACGTGTAATGGAAAGTGAAATGGATCATAGAATGGAATGCGGAATGGAACGTGGAGTGGAATGGAATGTAATGGAATGTGGAATGGAATGGAATGGGTTGTGGAATGGAGTGGATATGGAATGTAGAATCAAATGAATTGGAATGTGGAATGGAATGGATTGGAAGGGAACGAAATGGAATGTGGAATGGGATGGAGTGGAACGTGGAACGGAATGTGGAATGGAATGTGGAGTAGAATGGAATGGACTATGGAATGGAACGGAAAGGAATGGATAGTGAAATGGAAAGGAATAGATTGTGGAATGGAATGGTGTGGAATGTGGATTGGAATGTGGAACGGAATGGTATGGAATGTGGAAGGGAAAGGAATGGAACGTCTAATGGCATGTGGAATGCAATGGGGAAAGAAATGTAATGGAATGTGGAATGGAATGAGGAAAGGAACATGGAATGGAATGGAAAGGAACGTGGAATGGAATGTGGAATGGAGTGTGGAATATAATGGAATGGAATGGAACGGAACGTGGACTTGAATAGAGTGGAATGTAACGGAATTTGTAATGGAATGCTAAGGAATGTGGAATGGAATGGAATGGAATGGAATGAAATGGAATGTGGAATGGAATGTGGAATGGACTGGAAAAGAATGCGAAATGGAAAGGAATGGAATGAAGAATGGAATGGAATGTGGAATGTGTTGAAATGGAAAGGAATGTGGATTGCAATGGAATGGAAAGGAATGGAATGTGGAATGGAATGGAATGGATTGTGGAATTGAATGGAATGGAATGTGGAGTGGAATGGAATGGAATGTGGATTGGAATGGTATGGAAAGGAATATAAAAGGGAATGGAATGGAATGTGGAATAGAAGGGAATGGAATGGAATGGAATGTGGAATGGGAAGGAATGAAATATGGAATGGAATGAGGAATGGAAAGGAATGGAGTGTGCAATGGATCGTGGAAAGGAATGGAATGGAACGTGGAATGGAATTGAATGGAATGTGTAATGAAATGAGGAATGGAATGGTAAAGAATGGAATGGAATATGGAACGTAATGGAATGGAATGTGTAATGCTATGGAGTGGAATGTGGAATGGAATGTGGAATGTAGTGGAATCGAATGTGGAATGGAGTGTGGAATGGAATAGAAAGGAACGTGGAATGGAATTGAATGGAATCTGCAATGGAATGGAATGGAATGCAATGAGGAATGGAATGTGGATTGGAATGTTGAATGGATTCAAAGGAATGTGCAATGGAAGGGAATGGAATGTGGAATGGAATGGAATGAAATGTGGAATGGAAGGGAATGGAAGGCGGAATGCAATGGAATGTAATGTGGAATTGAATGGAATCGAATGGAATGTGGAATAGAAGGGAATGGAACGTGGAATGGAATGGAATTTGGAATGGAATGGAATGGAATGGAAAGTGAAATGGAATTGAATGGAATGTGGAATGGAAGGGAATAGAATTTGGAATGGAATGGAATGGAATAGAATGTGGAATGGAATGGAATACAATGTGGAATGGATTAGAATTTAATGTGGAATGGAATGGAATGGAATGGAGTACGGAATGGAATGAAATGGAATGTGCAATGGAATGTGGAATGGAATGCAATTTGGAATGGAATGGAATGGAATGTGGAAGGGAATGGAATCTAATGCAATGTGAAATGGATTGGAATGGAATGCGGAATGCAATGGAATGGAATGTGGAATGGAATGGAATGGAATAGAATGCGAAATGCAATGGAATGGAATGTGAAATGCAATGGAATGGAATGTGAAATGGTATGTAATGGAATGTGGAATGGAATGGAATAGAAGGTGGAAAGGAATTTGGAATTGAATGCAATGGAATGTGGAATTGAATGAAGAATGGAATGGAATGGAATGTGGAATGGATAGGAATGGAAACTGGAATGGAATGGAATGGAATTCGGAATCGAATGGAATTGAATGGAATGTGGAATGGAATGGAAGGGAATGGAATAGAATGGAATGGCATGTGGAATGGAAAGGAATGGAATACGGTATGTAAAGTGTAATGGAATTGAACGGTATGTGGAATGGAACGTAGAAAGAATGGAATGGAACTTGGAATTGAATGGAATGGAATGTGTAATGGAATGAGGAATGAAATGGAATGGAATGGAAAGGAATGTGGAATGGAATGGAAAGGAATGTAGAATTGAATGTTGAATGGAATGGAATGGAATGTTAAAAGGAATGTGGAACGGAATGGAATGGAATCTGGAGTGGAATGGAATGGAATGATAAATGGAATGTAGAAGGAAATGTGGAATGGAATGGAATGGAATGTGGAATGGAATGTGGAATGGTATGCTAAATGGAATGGAATAGAACATGGAATGGAATGAGGCATGGAACGTGGAATGGAATGGAAAGGAAAGTGAAATTGAACGTGTTATGGGACTTGGAATGGAAAGTGTAATGGAATGGAACGTGGAATGAAATGGAATTGAAAGTGGAATGTAATGGAACGGTGGGTGAAGTGGAGTGGAATGGAACGTGGAATGGAATGTGGAATGCAATGGAATGGAATGTTGAGAGGAATGGAATGGAATGTTGAAAGAAATGTGAAATAGAACGTGGAATGTAATGGAAGGGAAAGGAATGTGGAATGGAATGTGTAATGGAACCTGGAATAGAATTGAATGGAATATGGAACGGAATGTGGAATGGCATGGAATGGAAAGTGGAATGGAATGGAATATGGATTGGAATGAAAAGGAATGTGGAATGGAATGGAATGGAAAGTGGAATGGAAAGTGGAATGGAATAGAATGGAAATGAATGTTGAATGGAATGTGAAATGGAATGGAATGGAATGTGGAATGTAATGGAATGGAGTGGAAAGTTGAATGGAAAGGAATGGAATGTGGAATAGAATGGAATCGAAAGTGAAATGGGATTGAATGGAATGGCATGGAATGTGGAATGGAATGGAATGGAATATGGAATGGAATGGAATGGAACATGGAATGGAATGGAATGGAAAGAAAAGTCGAATGGAAAGGAATGGAACGTGGAATGGAAGTTAATGGAATGGAATTGAAAGTTCAATGGAAGGGAAAGGAATGGAATGGAATGTGAAATGGAATGGAATGGAATATGGAAAGGAATGTGGAAAGGAATGGAAAGGTATGTGGAAGGAAACGTGGAAGGGAATGGAACGGAACGTGGAATGGAATGGAATGGAATGTGTTATGGAATGAGGAATGGAATGGAATAGAATGGAAAGAAATTTGGAATATAATGGAATGGAATGTGGAACGGAAAGTGGAATGGAATGGAAAGGAATGTGGAAAGGAATGTGGAACAGAATGGCATGGAATGTGGAATGGAATGGAATTTAACTTGGAACGGAATGTGGAATGAAAAGTGGAATGTAATGGAATGGAATGTGTAATGGAAAGTGGAATGGAACGTGGAATGGAGTGGACTGGAAGGTGAAATGGAATGAGGAATGGAGTGGAATGCAATGTGGAAATGAATGCGGAATGGAATGGAATGGAATGTGGAATGAAATGGAATGGAACGTGGAATGGAATGAGGAATGGAACGTGGAATGGAATGAGGAATGGAACGTGGAATTGAAGATGGTATGGATCGTGGAATGGAACGTGGAATGGATTGTGGAATGGAATAGAATGAAAAGTGGAAAGGAAAGAGGAATGGAATGTGGAATGGAATGGAGTGGAACGTGGAATGGAATGAGGAAAGGAAAGCGGAATAGAATGCAATGGAACGTGGAATGCATCATGGAAAGGAAGGAGGAATGGAACGTGGAATGGAACGTGTCATTGAAAGTGGAATGGAATGGAACGTATAATGGAGTGGAATGGAACCTGGAATGGAATGTGGAATGCAATGGAAAGGAATGGAATGTTTAAAAGAATGGAATGGAATGGAAAGTGGAATGGAACGGAATAGAATGGAATGGAATGTTGAAAGGTAAGTGGAATAGAAAGCAATGTAATGTGGAATAGAAGGCAATGATGGAATGGAACGGAATGGAATGTGAAATGGAATGGAATGGAACGGAATGTTTAATGGATTGGAATGTGGAACGGAATGGAATGGAATGTGGAATGGAATGTGGAATGGAATGGAATGGAATGTGGAATGGAATGGAATGTGTAATGTGGATTACAATGGAATGAGGACTGGCAAGGAATGGAATGGAATGTGGAAAGCAAAGGAATGGAATGGAATATGGAATGGAATGGAATGGAAAGTGGGATGGAATGTGGAATGGAAAGGAATGGAATGTGAAATGGAATGTCCAATGGAAAGGAAAGGAATGGAATGGAATATGGAATGGAATTGAATGGAAAGTGGGATGGAATGTGGAATGGAAAGGAATGGAATGTGAAATGGAATGTCCAATGGAAAGGAAAGGAATGGAATGGAATTTGGTATGGAATGGAATGGAAAGTGGATTGGAATGGAATGGAATACAATGTGAAATGTAATGGAATTTAATGTGGAATTGAATGGAATTAAATATGGAATGGAATGGAAAGGAATGGAATGTGAAATGGAATGGAATGGAATGTGAAATGGAATGGAATGGAATGTGGAATGGAATGTGGAATGGAATGTGGAATGGAATGTGGAATGGAAAGTGGAATGGAATGTGGAATGGAATGGAATGGAAAGTCGAATGGAATGGAATGTGGAATGTGGAATAGAATGGAATACAAAATGGAATGGAATGGAATGTGGAATGCAATGGAAAGCAATGGAATATGGAATGTGGAATGGAATGGAATGGAATGTGGAATGGAATGTCGAAAGAAATGTGGAATGGAATGTGGAATACAATTGAATGGAATGTCGAATGGAATGTGGAATGCAATGGAATGGAATGGAATGCAATGTGAAATGGAATGGACAGGAATGTGGAATGGAATGGAATGAAATTTAATTTGGAATGGAACAGAATGGAATGTGGAATGTAGTGGAATTTAACGCAATGTGACATGGAATGGAACGAAATGTGGAATGGAATGGAATGGAATTTCCAATGGAATGAAATGGAATGTGGAATCGAATGCTGAATGTAATGGAATGCCATGTGGAATGAAATGGAATGGAATGTGGAATGGAATGAAGAATGTAACGGAATGGAATGTGGAATGGAATGGAATGCAATCTGGAATGGAATGGAATTGAATCTGGAACGGAATGGAATGGAATGGTATGTGGAATGGAAGGGAATGCAATGTGGAATGGAATGGAATGGAATTGAAAGTGTAATGGAATCAAAAGCAATGTAATGGTATGTAGAATGGAATGAGGAATGGAATGTAATGAAATGTAGAATTGGATTAAGAGTGCAATGGAATGGAATGTGGAATGGAATGGACTGGAATTAGTATAGGAACGCTATGGAATGGAAATTGGAATGGAATGGAAAGGAATGTAATATGGAATCGAATGGTATTGAATGGAAATTGTGATGGAATGGAAAGGAATGTGGAATGGAATGGAATGGAATGTGGAATGCAATGGAAAGCAATGGAATGTGAAATAGAATGGAATGGAATGTGGAATGGAATTGAATGGAATTTGGCATGGTATGGAATGGAATGGAATGGAAAGTGGAATATAATGGAATGTGGAATGGAATGGAATGGAATATGGAATCGAATTGAATGGAATTTGGAAGGGAATGAGGAAAGGATTGGAATGGAATGTGGAAGGGAATGTGGAATGGAATGGAATGGAATGGAATGGAATGTGGAATGGAATGTGGAATGGAATGGAATGTGGAATGGAATGTCGAATGGAATGTAATGCAACTTGGAATGGAATGTGGAATGAAATGTGGAATGGAACGGAATGCAACATGGAAAGGAAAGAGGAAGGGAACGTGGAAGGGAATGGAATGGAACGTGGAAACGAACATGCAATGGAAGGTGGAATGGAATGGAATGGAACGTGGAATGGAATGTGGAACAGAATGGAATGTAATGGAATAAAATGCGGAATAGAATGTGGAATGGAATTTGTAATGGAACGTGGAATAGAATGGAATGGAATGTGTAATGGAATGTGGAACGGAATGGACGGTAAGGTGGAATGGAATAGAATGGAATGTGGTGTGGAATGGAATGGAATTTGGAATGGAATGGAATTTCGAATGTTGAATGGAATGGAATGTAGAATGGAATGGAATGGAAGGTGGAAAGGAATGGAATGGAATGGAAGGTGGAAAGGAATGGAATGTAATGGAATGGAATTTGGAGTGGAATATAATGGAATATGGAAAGGAATGTTATGGAAATCAATGTCAAATTGAATAGATTGGAATGTGGAATTGAATGGAATGCAATGTGGAATGGAAAGGAATGGAATGAGGAAAAGTAAAGAATGGAGATTGGAATGCAATGTGGAATGGATTGGAAAGGAATCCAAGGTTTAATGGAAAGGAATGGAATGTGGAATGGAGTGGAATGGAATATGGAATGCAGTGAGGAAAGGAATGTAATGAAATGTGGAACTGAATGTGTGATGGAATGGAATGGAATGCAATAGAACGTGGAACGGAATTGTATGGAATATGGAATTGAATGGAATGTGGAATGCAATGGAATGGAATGGAATGCGAAATGAAATGGAATTGAGTGTGAAATTGAATGGAATGTAATGTGGAATGGAATGGAATTGAATGGGGAATGAAACGTGGAATGGAACGGAATGGAATGTGGAATGTGGAACAGATTTGAATGTGGAATGGAATGGAATGAAATATGGAATGCAATGGAAATGAATGGAATGTAGAATGGAATGGAATGGAATGAAATGAAATGTGAAATGGAATGGAATGTGGAATAAGGAATAGAATGGAATGTGGAATGGAATGGAATGGAATGTGGAATAGAATGTGGAATGGAAAGGAATGGAATGGAATGGGGAATGCAATGTGGAATAGAAAGTGGAATGGAATGGAAAGGAATGTGGAATTGAATGTCATATGCAAAGGAATGGAATGTGCAATGGAATGGAATGGAAAGTGGAATGGAAAGTGGAATGGAATGGAATGGAATGCGGAATGAAATAGAAAGGAATGGAATGGAATGGAATGTGGAATGGATATTGCAATTCTGTGGAATGGAATGTGTAATGGAATGTGGAATGGGATGGAAAAGCATGTGGAATGGAATGTGAAATGGGTTAGAAAGGAATGTGGAATGGAATGTAATGTGAAATTGAACGTGGAATGGAATCGAATGGAATGGGGAATGGAATGTGGAATGGAATATGGAATGGAAAGTGCAATGGAATGTGGAATGGAATGGAATGGAGTGGAATGTGGATTGGAATGGAATGCAATGCGGAATGGAATGTGGAATGGAAAGGAATGGAATGGAATGGAATGCAAAGTTGAATGGAATGGATAGGAATGGAATTGAATGCGGAATGGAATGGAATGGAATGTGAAATGTAATGGAATGGAATGTGGACTGGAAAACAATGGAATGTGGACTGGATAAGAATGGAATCGAATGGAAAGTGAAATGGAATGGAATAGAATTTGCAATGCAATTCAATGGAATTTGGAATGGAATGGAAAGTGGAAAGGAATGTAAATGAATGTGGACTGGAAAGTGGAATGGAAAGGAAAGGAATGTGGAATGGAGTGGATTGTATTGTGGAATGGAATGGAAGGGATTGGAATGAAGATTGGAATGCTGTGGAAACAAATGAAATGGAATGTAGAATGGAATAGAATGGAATGGGGAATGAAGTTGAATGGAATGTGGAATGGAATGGAATGTGGAATGGAATGGAATGGAATGGAATCGAATGTGGAACGGAATGGAATGCAATGTGGAATGGGATGGAAATGAATGGAATGGAATGGGAAATGGAGTGTGAAATAGAATGTGGAACGGAACTGAAAGGAATGTGGAATGGAATGTAAACGAATGTAGAAAGGAGTGTGGAATGGAATGAAATGGAATGTGGTATGGAATGGAATGGAATGTGGAATGGAATGGATTGGAATGTGGATTGGAATGGAATGGAATGGAATGGAATATGGAATGGAATGGAATGGAATGTGCAATTCAATGGAACGCTCAGAATGTGGAATTCAATGGAAAGGAAAGGAATGTGGACTGGAATGAAAAGCAATGTGGAATGGAATGGAATGGAATGTGGAATAGAATGTGGAATGGAATGGAAAGGGATGTGAAAAGGATTGCAATTGAATGTGGAATGGAATGGAACGGAATGTGGAGAGGAATGGAATGGAACGTGGAATGGAAAGTGGAATCGAATGGAATGAATTGTGGAATGGAATGTAAAGGAACGCGGAATGGAACGTGGAATGGAAAGTAACGGAATGTGAAATGGAATGGAAAGGAAAGTGAAAATGAATGGAATATAATATGGAATGGAAAGGAATGGAATGTGAAGAGGAATGGAAAGGAATGTGGAATGTAATGGAATGGAATGAGGAATGGAACATGGAATGGAATGAGGAATGGAACATGGAATGGAACGCGGAATGAAATGGAAAGGAATTTCGAATGGAATGGAAAGGAACCTGGAATGGAATGGAAAGTAATGGCATGGAATGGAATTTGAAAAGGAAGGTGGAATGGAATTTTGAAAGGAATGGGATGGAATGTGGAATGGAATGGAATGGAACGAGGAATGGAACGTGGAATGGAACGTGGAATGGAATGGAATTTCGAATGGAATGCAAAGGAACGTGGAATGGAATGGAAAGTAATGGAATGGAATGGAATTTGAAATGGAATGGAATGGAATGTGGAATAGAATGGAATTGAGTGGAATGATGAATGGAATGGAATGTTGAATAGAATGGAATTGAGTGGAATGTTGAATGGAATGGAACGGAATGTAGAATGGAATGTGGAATGGAATGTGGAATGGAATGTGCAATGGAATGTGGAATGGAATGCAATGGTGTGGAATGTGGAATGGAATGGAATGCAATGCGGAATGGAATGTGGAATGGAAAGGAATGGAACGGAATGGAATGCAAATTGGAATGGAATGGATTGGAATGGATGGAATGTGGAATGGAATGGAATGGAATGTGGAATGTAATTGAATGGAATGTGGACTGGAAAAGAATGGAATCGAATAGAAAGTGAAATGCAATGGAATAGAATTTGGAATGCAATTCAACGGAATATGGAATGGAATGGAATGGAATGTGGAATGGAATGTAAAGGAATGTGGAATGGAAAGTGGAATGGATTGGAACGGAATGTGGAATGGAGTGGAATGTATTGTGGAATGGATTGGAAGGGAATGGAATGAGGATTGGAATACTATCGAAACGAATGAAATGGAAGGTGGAATGGAATAGAATAGAATGGGGAATGAAATGGAATGGAATGCGGAATGGAATGGAATGGAATGGAATGTTGAATGGAATGGAATGGAAAGGAATTGAAGGTGGAATGGAAAGAAAGGGAATGTGGAAAGGAATGTGGAATGGAAGGGAATGGAATCAGGAATGTAATGTAATGGAATGTGGAATGGAAGGGAATGGAATCTGGAATGGAATGTGGAGAAGGAATGGAAAGGAATGTGGAATGTAATGGAAAGGAAAGTGGACTGGAATGGAATGGAATCGAATGGAAAGTGAAATGGAATGGAATGGAATTTGCAATGCAGTTCAATGGAATATGGAAGGTAATGGAATGGAATGTAGAATGGAATGGAAAGGAATGTGGAATGGAAAGTGGAAGGGAATGGAACAGAATGTGGAATGGAGTGGAACGGATTGTGGAATGGAATGGAATGGAATGAAATATGGATTGGAATTTAGTGGAAACTAATGAAATGGAATGTGGAATGGAATAGAATGGAAAGGGGAAGGAAATGGAATGGAATCTGGAATGGAATGAAGTGGAATTTAATGTGGAATGAAATGGAGTGGAAAGGAATGAAAGGTGGAGTGGAATGGAATGGGATGTGTAATGGAATGTGGAACGGAATGGAATGGAATGTGGAATGGAATGCAATGGAAAGGAATGGAAGGTGGAATGGAATGGAAGTGAATGTGGAATGGAATGTGGAATGGAATGGAATGGAATGTGGAATATACTGGAATGGAATGTGGAATGGAATGGAATGGAATGTGGAATGGGATGTGAATTGGAATGCAATGGAATGGAATGGAATATGGGATAGAATGGAATGTGGAATGGAATGAAATGGAAAGGAATGGAATGTGAAATGGAATGAAAGGGAATGTGGAATGGAATTTAATGGAATGGAATTTGGAATGGAATGAAAGGGAATGTGGAATGGAATATAATGGAATGGAATGTGGAATGGAATGGAATGCAATGGAATGGAATGTGGAATGGAATGGAATGCGGAATGAAATGCAATTGAATGTGAAATGGAATGGAATGGAATGCGGATTGCAATGTGAAATGGAAATAAATGAAACGCGAATGGAATGTGGAATGGAAAGGAATGGAATTTGGAGTGGGATGTGGAAAGGAATGTGGAATCAATTGTGGAAAAGAATGGAATGCAATATGAAATGGAATGTAGTATGGAATGTGCATTGGAATGGAATGCAATGTGAAATTGAATGGAATGGATTGTCCAATGGAATGGAATGGAAAGTGCAATGGAATGGAATCGAATGTGGAATGGAATGGAAAGCAATGTGGAATGGAAAGGAACGGAATATGGACTGGAGTGGAAAGGAATGGAATGGAATGTGGAATGGAATTGAATGTGGAATGGATATGAATGCAATATGGAATGGAATGGAATGGAATGTAGAATGGAATGTGGAATGGAATGTGGAATTGAATTGAATGGAATGTGGAATGGAATGGAATGGAATGCGGAATGGAATGGAATGCAGAGTGGAATGTGGAATGGAATGGAATAAAATGTAGAATGGAATGTGGTATGGAATGGAATGGAAAGTGGAATGGAATGCAATGGATTGTGGAATGGAATGGAATGGAATGGAATGGAATATGGAATGGAATGGAATGGAATGAAATATGGGCTGGTATGGAATGTGGAAAGGAATGGAATTGCATGGAATGTGGAATGCAATGGATTGGAACGGAATGGAATGGAATGGAAAGGAAGGGAATGCAGAATGGAATGTGGAATGAATTGGAAAGGAATGTGGAATGGAATGGAAAGGAATGCAATGTGGAATGGAATGGATTGGAATGTGGAATGGAATGGAATGTGAAAAAGAATGGAATGGAATGTGGAAAGGAATGGAATGGAATGTGGAATGGAATGGAATGGAATGTGGAATGGAATATAATGGTACGTGGAATGGACCGTGGAATGCAACGTGGAATGCAAAGTGGAAAGGAATGCGGAATGGAAAGTGGAATGGACCGTGGAATGGAAAGTGGACTGGAATGGAATCGAATCGAATGGAATGTGGAAAGGAATGGAATAGAATGTGTTATGGAATGTGGATTGGAATGTGGAATGTAATGGAATGGAAAGTGGAATGGAATGAAAAGGTATGTAGAATGGAATGTGGAATGGAAGGTAATGAAATGTGAAATCGAATGGAACGGAATGTGCAATGCAATGTGAATTGGAATGGAATGGAATGAAATGGAACGTGGAGTGGAATGGAATGATATGTGGAATGGAAGGTGGAATGGAATGGAATGGAATGTGAAACGGAATGGAATGGAATGGAATAGAATGAGGAATGGAATGGAATGGGATGTGAAATGGAATGGAATGCAAGGTTGAAAGGAATGCAATGGAGTGGAAAGTGGAATGGAATGGAATGGAATGTGGAATGGAACGTGGAATGGAATGTGGAACGGAATGGAATGATATGTGGAAAGGAAGGAGGAATGGAAAGGAATGGAATGTCAAATGGAATGGAATGGTATGTAATGTAATGTGGAATGGAATTTAATGGAATGTGGAATGGAATAAAATGGGAATTGAAATGGAATGGAATGGGGTGGGAAATGGAATGGAATCAAAGGTTGAATGGAATGGAATGGAGCAAAAAGCGGAATGGAATGGAATGGATTGTGGAATGTAATGTAGAATGGAATGGAATGGAATGTGGGATGGAATGGAATCGAATGCGGAATGCGCTGGAATGGAATGTGGACTGGAATTTAATGGAATGGAGTGGAACATGAAATGGAATTGAATGCAATTTGGAATGGAATTCAAGGGCTTTGGAATGGAATGGAATGGAATGGAATGTGGAATGAGACGTGGAAAGGAATGGAATAGAATGTGGATAGGAATCGAATGCAATGTGGAATGTAATTGAAAGGAATGGAATGTGGCCTGGAATATAATGTGGAATGGTATAGAATGAAATGGAATGGAATGTGGAATGGAACGTGGAATGTAATGTGTAATGTAATGGAATGGATTGTGTAATGGAATGGAATTGAATGCGGATCGGAATGTGGAATGGAATGGAATGGAATGTGGAATGGAATGGAATGGAATGTGGAACTGAATTTAATGGAATGTGGAAAAGAACTTGGAATGGAATGGAATTGAATGTAGAATGGAATGTGGAATGCAAAGGAATGGAATGTGGGAGGGAATGGAATTCAACAGGGATTGGAATGAGGAAAGGAATGTGGAAGAGAATGGAATCGAATTTGCAATGGAACGAGACATGGAACGTGAAATGTAATGGAATGGAACTTGGAATGGAAACTAGAATGGAACGTGGAGTGGAACGTGGAATGGAACATGGAATGGATTGGAATGGAATGGATAGTGAAACGGAATGGAACGTGGAATGGAATGGAACGTGGAATGGAATGGAATGGAAGGTGGAATAGAATGGAATGGAAAGTGGAATGGAATAGAATGGAACAGAAAATGGACTGAAAGGGAATGGAATGGAATGAAAAGTGGATTGGAGTGGAATGGAATGTGGAATGGAATGTGAAATAGAATGGAATGGAATGTGGAATGGAATGGAATGGAATGTGGATTGGAGTGGAATAGAATGTGGAATGCAATGTGAAACAGAATGGGTTCGAATGTGGAATGGAATGTTGAATGGAAAGGAATGGAATATAGAATGGAATGTGGAAAGACATGTAATGGAATGTGGAATGGAATGTAGAAAGGAATGGAATGGAATATCGAATGGAATTAAATGTAACATAGAATGAAAAGGAATGGAAAGTGGAATGGAATAGAATGGAATGTGAAATGGAGAGGAATGGAAAGGAATGTGGACTGGAATGGAATAGAATGTGGAATGGCATGGAATGGAATGTGGAATGGAATGGAATGGAATGTGGAAATTAATGGAATGAAATGTGGAATGAAATGGAATGGAGTGGAATGTGGAATGCAATGAAATGGAATGAGGCATGGAATGAAATGGAATGTGGCATGGAATGTGGAATGGAATGGAAAGGAATGTGGAAAGCAATTGAATGGAATGTGGAATGGAAACGAATTGAATTTGGAAAAGAATGGAATGGAATGTGGAAAGGAATTGAATGGAATGTGGAACAGAATGGAATGCAATGTGGAATGGAATGTGACATTGAAAGCAATGGATTGGAATGGAACATGAAATGGAATGGTATGGATTTCAGAATGGAATGGAATGGAATGGAATGTGGAATGGAATGGAATGGAATGGAATGTGGAATGTAATGTGGAGTGGAATGGAATGGAATGTGGAATGGAATGGAATGTGAAATGAAATGGAAAGGAATGGAATGGAATTGAAAGAGAATTGGAATGGAATGGAATATGGAATGGAATGTGTAATGGAATGGAATGGAATTTGGAAAGGAATGTGGAATGGAATGTAAAGGAATATGGAATGGAATGTGGAATGGATTGGAATGTAATGAGAAACGAAATGTGGAATGGAATGGAATGGAATTTGCAATGGAAAGTGGAATGGAATGGAATGGAATATGGAATGGATTTTAATGGAATAGAACATGAAATGCAATCGAATGGAATGTGACATGGAATTTAGAATGGAATGTGGAATGCAGTGGAAAGGAATGCAATGTGGAAAGGAATGGAATGGAATGTGGAAAGGAATGGAATGGAATGTGGAAGGGAATGGAATAGAACGGGGAAGGAAAAGGAATCCTATGTTGAATGCAATGTGGAATGGAATGGTATGGAATGTGGAATGGAATGGGGAATGGAATGGAATGGAACGTGAAATGCAACGTGGAATGGAATGGAATGGAATGTGGAATAGGATGTGGAAATGAATGGAATGGAATATGGAATGGAATCGAATGCAATGTTGAATGTAATTAAAAGGAATTGAATGTGGACTGCAATATAATGTGGAATGGAATAGAATGGAATGGAATGGAATGTGTAATGGAATTTGGAATGTAATGTGTAATGGAATGGAATGGATTGTGTAATGGAGTGGAATGGAATGCAGAACGGAATGTGGAATCGAATGGAATGGAATGTGGAATGGAATGGAATGGAATGTGGAATGGAATGTAATGGAATGTTAAATGGAATGTAGAATGGAATGGAAAGTGGAATGGAATGTAAAGGAAAGTTGAATGGAATGTGGAATGGAATGTAATGTGGAATGGAATGGAAAGGAACATGGAATTGAATGTGGAATGGAATGGAATGGAATGTGGAATCGAATTTAATGGAATGTGGAAATGAAGTTGGAATGGAATGGAATTGAATGTAGAATGGAATGTGGAATGCAAAGGAATGGAATGTGGGAGGGAATGGAATTCATCAGGGATTGGAATGTGGAAAGGAATGAGGAAAAGAATCGAATGGATTTTGCAATGGAATGAGACATGTAACGTGGAATGTAATGGAATGGAACTTGGAATGGAAAGTGGAATGGAACGTGGAATGGAACGTGGAATGGAATGGAATGGATAGTGAAATGGAATGCAACGTGGAATGGAATGTAACGTGGAATGGAATGGAATGGAACGTGGAATGGAATGGAATGGAACGTGGAATGGAATGGAATGGAACGTGGAATAGAATGGAATGGAATGTGGAATGGAATAGAATGGAATGGAAAATGGACTGAAAGGGAATGGAATGGAAAGAAAAGTGGATTGGAGTGGAATGGAATGTGGAATGGAATGTGAAATTGAATGGAATGGAATGTGGAATGGAATGGAATGCAATGTGGATTGGAGTGGAATAGAATGTGGAATGTAATGTAAAACGGAATGGGTTCGAATGTGGAATGGAATGTTGAATGGAATGGAATGGAACATGGAATGGAATGTGGAATGGCATGTAATGGAATGTGGAATGGAATGTAGAATGGAATGGAATGGAATATGGAAAGGAATTAAATGTAACATAGAATGGAAAGGAATGGAAAGTGGAATGGAATGGAATGGAATGTGGAAAGGAGAGGAATGGAAAGTAATGTGGACTGGAATGGAATAGAATGTGGAATGGCATGGAATGGAATGGAAAGGAATGGAATGTGGAATGGAATGAAATGGAATGTGGCATGGAATGTGGAATGGAATGGAAAGGCATGTGGAAAGCAATTGAATGGAATGTGGAATGGAAAGTAATAGAATTTGGAAAAGAATGGAATGGAATGTGGAATGGAATGGAATGGAATGTGGAACAGAATGGAATGCAATGTGGAATGGAATGTGACATTGAATGTAATGGATTGGAATGGAACATGAAATGGAATGGTATGGAATTTAGAATGGAATCGAATGGAATGGAATGTGGAATGTAACGGAATGGAATGGAATGTGGAATGTAATGTGGAGTGGAATGGAATGGAATGTGGAATGGAATGGAATGTGAAATGAAATGGAAAGGAATGGAATGGAATTGAATGAGAATTGGAATGGAATAGAATGTGGAATGGAATGTGTAATAGAATGGAATGGAATTTGGAAAGGAATGTGTAATGGAATGTAAAGGAATATGTAATGGAATGTAGAATTGAATGGAATGGATTGTGAAACGAAATGTGGAATGGAATGGAATGGAATTTGCAATGGAAAGTGGAATGGAATGGAATGGAATATGGAATGGATTTTAATGGAATGGAACATGGAATGCAATTGAATGGAATGTGGCATGGAATTTAGAATGGAATGTGGAATGCAGTGGAAAGGAATGCAATGTGGAATGGAATGGAATGGAATGTGGAAAGAATGGAATGGAATGTGGAAGGGAATGGAATAGAACGGGGAAGGTAAAGGAATCCTATGTTGAATGCAATGTGGAATGGAATGGAATGGAATGTCGAATGGAATGGGGAATGTAGTGGAATGGAATGGGGAATGGAATGGAATGGAACGTGAAATGCAACGTGGAATGGAATGGAATGGAATGTGGTAAGGAATGGATTGGAATGTGCAATGGAAAGGAATGGAATTTGGAATGGAATGGAAAGTAAAGTGCAATAGGATGTGGAATGGAATGGAAGGGAATGTGCAATGGAATGTACAACGGAATGGAATGGAATGTGGAATTTATCGCCGAACGGAAGGTGGAATGTAATTGATTGGGACGTGGAATGGAACGTGAAATGGAACGTGGAATGGAATGTAATGTAAAGTTCAATGGAAGGTGGAATGGAACGTGGAATGGAACAAGGAATGTAATGGAATGGAACGAGGAATGTAATGGAAAGGAACGTGGGATGGATCTTGGAATGCAATGAGGAAGGGAACATGGAATGGAACGAGGAAAGTAATGGAAGGGAACGTGGAATGGAAACTGGAATGGAACGTGGAATGGATCGTGGAATGGAATGGAATGGAAAGTAGAAAGGAATGGAACATAATGTGGAATGGAATGGAATGGAATGTGGAATGGAATGGAATGGAATGGAATGGAATTTTGACTGGTATGGAATGGAATGGAATGGAATGTGGAATATAATGGAATGGAATTTGGAATGGGATTCAATGGAATGGAATGTAGACTGGAATGGAATGGAAAGGAATGGAATATGGATTTTAATGGAAAGGAATGTGGAATGAAAACTGGAATGGCATGGAATGTAATGTGGAATGGAATGTGGAATGGAATGCAATGGATTGTTGAATGGAAAGTGGAATGACATGGAATGGAATGTGGAATGTAATGGAATGCAATTTGGAATGGAACGTTTAATTGATCATGGAATTTAATGGAATGGAACGTGGAATGGAAAGTGGAATGGAATGGAATGTAACATGGAATGGAACTTGGAATGGAACGTGGAATGGAATGTGGAATGTGGAATGGAATGGAATGGAATATGAAATGGAATGGAATGGAATGTGGAATGGCATGGAATGGAATGTGCAATGGAACGGAAAGGAATGGAATGGAATTTGGAGTGAAAAAGAAAGGAATGGAATGGAATCTGGATTGGAATGGAATGGAATGTGGAATGGAATGAGGAATGGCATGGAATAGAAACTGGAGTTCAATGGAATGGAACGTGGAAAGAAGGTGGAATGGAATGGAATGGAAAGGAATTGAATGTGGAGTGGAATCTGGAATGGAAAGAAATATAACGTGGAATGGAATGTGGCATGGAATGGAAAGGAAATGAATGGAATGGAATGTGGAATGGAATGGAAAGGAATGTGGAATGGAATGGAATGGAACATGGAATGCAATGGAATGGAAGGTCAAATGGAATGAAATGGAATGTGTAATCGAATTTGAAATGGAATGGGGTGTAAAGGAATGTGAAATGGAAAAGAATGGAATGGAAAGTAGAATGGAATGGAATGGAATGGAATGTGGAATGGAATGGAATAGAAAGAGGAATGCAGCGTGGAATGGAACTTGGAATGGAATGTGAAATGGAATGGAATGGAATGGAATGTGGAATGGAATGGAATAGAATGCGGAATGCAGCGTGGAATGGAACTTGGAATGAAACGGAATGGAACGTAGAGTGGAAAGTGGAATGGAATGTGGAAAGTAACGTGGCATGGAATGTAATGCAATGTGGAATGGAATGAAATGGAAGGTGGAATGGAATGCAATGCAATCTGGAATGGAATGGAAAGGAATGGAATGGAATATGGGATGTAATGGAATGCAATGTGGAATGGAATGGAATGGAATTAGGAATGGAATGTGGAATCGAATGTAATAGAATGTGGAATAGAAAGTGGAATGGAATGTAGAATGGATTGTGGAATGAAATGAATTAGAATGTGGAATGGAATGTGGTATGGAATGGAAAGGAATATGGAATGGAATGGAAAGAATGTGGACGGAAAGTGGAATCGAATGGAATGGAATGTGGAATGGAATGGAATGGATTACAGAATGGAATGGAGTGGAATGGAATGTGGAATGGAATTGAATGGAATGTGGAAGGGAATGGAATGTGGAATAGAATGGAATGGAATGTGGAATGGAATGTGGCATGGAATGAATTGGGTTCTGTAATGGATTGGAATAGAATTTGGAATGGAATGGAATGGAATGTGAAAAGGAAAGGAATGGAATGTGAAATGGAATGGAATGAAATTTGGAATGGAATGGATTGGAATTTGGAATGGAATGGAATAAAATGAGGAATGAAATGTGGAATGATAAGTGGAATGGAAAGTGGAATGGAAAATGGAATGGAACGTGGAATGCAATGAAATGGAACGTGGAGTGGAAAGTGGAATGGAAACTGAAATGGAAGGTGGAATGCAACGTGGAATGGAACGTGGAATGGAATGGAATACAATGTGGAATGCAATGGAAAGAAGGTGGAATGGAATGGAATGGAATGTTGAATGGGAAGGAATGGGATGGAATGGAATGTGGAATATAATGGAATGGAATGTTGAATGGAATGGAATGGAATGTGGAACGCAATGTGGAATGGAATGAAATGAAATGTGGAATGGAATGTGGAATGGAATGGAATAGAATGTGGAATGGGACGCGGAGTGGAATTTGGAACGGAATGTGGAACTGAAAGGAATGGAATGTGGAATGGATAGTGGAATGGAATGGAATGGAACGTTGAATAGAATCTGGAATGCAATGTGGAATGGAATGTGTAAAAGAATGTAATAGAATGTGGAATGGAAAGTGGAATGGAATGGAATGGAACGTGGAATGGAATGTGGAATGCAATGTGGAATGGAATGGAATGGAAAGTGGAATGGAACGTGAAATGGAACGTGGAAAAGAACGTGGAAAGGAACGAGGAATGGAACGTGGAATGGAATGTGCAATGGAATGTGGAATGAAATGTGGAAGGAAATGGAATGGAACGTGGAATGGAGTGGAATGGAATATGGAATGTAATGGAATTGAATGTGGGATGGATTGTGGAATGGAATGGAATGGAACGTGGAATGGAATTGAATGAAATGTGGAATAGAATGGAATGTAGAATGGAATTTGGAATGGAATGTGCAATGTAATTGAATGGAATGTGGAATGGAATGGAAAGGAAAGAAGAATGGAATGTGGAACGGAATGGAATGGAATGTGGAATGGAATTTGGTATGGAATGGAATGGAATGGAATGTGGAATGGAATGGAATGGATTGTAGAATGGAATGGAATTGAATGGAATGGAATATGGAATGGAATGGAATTTCAAGGAATGTGGAATGCAATGGAATGGAATGGAAAGGAATGGAATGGAAGGGAATAGAAGGGAATGCGGAATGGAAAGTGGAATGTAAGAAAAAGAAACGTGGAATGGAAAGGAATGTGGAATGGAATGGTATGGAATGTGAAAAGGAATGGAATGGAATGCTCAATTGAATGGAATGGAATGTGAAAAGGAATGGAGTGCAATGTGGAAGGGAAAGGAATGAAATGTGGAAAGGAATGGAATGGAACCTGGAATGGAACGTGGAATGGAATATGGAATGGAATGTGAAATGGAATGGAATGGAACGTGGAATGGAATGTGGAGTGGAATGTGGAATGAAACATGGAAAGGAACTTGGAATGGACAGTGAAATGGAATGTAGAATGCAACGTGGAATGGAAAGTCGAATGGAAAGTGGAACGGAATGTGGAATGGAAAGGAATGCAATTTGGAATTTAATGGAATGGAAGGTGGAATGGATTGTAATGGAATGTGGAATGGAATGAAATGGAATTGAATGGAATATGGAATGTAATGGGGTGTGGAATGGAATGTGGAATGGAAAGGAATGTGCAAGGGAATGGAATGTGAAATGGAATGGAATGGAATGTGGAATGGAATTTGAAAAGCAGTATGGAATGGAATGAAATGGAACTTGGAACTGAACGTGGAATGGAAAGTGGAAAGGAAAGTGTAATGGAACGTGGAATGGAACAAAGAATGGGTCGTGGAATGGAATGGAATTTAATGTGGAATGGAATGTTATGGAACTGAATGGAATGGAATGGAATGCATAATGTAACGTGCCATGGAATGGAATGGAATTTGAAATGGTATGGAATGGAATGTGGAATGGAATGGAATGGAATGTGGAATGGAATGGAATGAAGAGAAAGGAGTTGAATATGGAAAGGAATGTTGAACAGAATATAAAGGAAAATGGAATGGAATGTGGAATGGAATGTTGAGTGGAATGGAACAGAATGTAGAATGGAAGGTGGAATGGAAAGGATTAGAATGTCGAATGCAATGTGGAATGGAATGGAATGTTAAATGGAGTGGAATAGAATGCGGAATGGAATGTGGAATGGAATGGGATAGAATGTGGAATGGAATGGGGAATGAAATGTGGAATGGAATGTGGAAAGGAATGAGCAAGAATGTTGAATAGAATGTGGAATGGAATGTGGAATGGAATGGATTGGAATGTGGAATGGAATGAAATGGAAAGTGGAATGGAATGGAATGGAATGTGAAATGGAATGGAAAGGAATGTGGAATGAAATTGAACTGAATGGAATTGAATGTGGAATGGAATTCAATGGAATGTGGAATGGAATGTGGAATAGAAAGTGGAATGGAACGGAATGAAATGAGGAATGGAATGGAATGTAATGAGGAATGGAATCTGGAATAGAATGGAATGGAATGTGGAATGGAATGGAATGTAATGTGGAATGCAATAGAATGGTAAGGAATGGAACGTGGAATGGAAATGAGTGGAATATGGAATGCAGTGGAGTGGAATATGGAATGGAATGTAATGGAATGGAATACGGAATGGAGTGGAATGGAATATGAAATGCAATGGAATGGAGTGGAATGTGGAATGGAATGGAGTGGAATGCTGAAAGGAAAATAATAGAATGTTGAAAGGAAAATAATGGAATGGATTGTGGAATGGAATGTGAAATGGATTGTGGAATGGAATGAGTAATGGAATCGAATGGAATGTGGAGTGGAAAGTGTTGGAATGTGGAATGGAATGTGAAATGGAATTGAATGGAATAGAATGTGGAATGGAATGGAATGTGGAATGTAATTGACTGGAATGGAATGTGAAATGGAATGGAATATGTACTGGAATGTGGAATGGATTGTGGAATCGAATGTGGACTGAAATGGAAAGTGGAATGGAATGGAATGGAATGTGTAATGGAATTTAATGGAAAGTAGAATGGAAAGGAATGGAATGTGGAATGGATTGGAATGGAATGTGAAATGAAACGTGGAACGGATTGTGGAATCAAATGAGAAATGGAATGGAATGGAATGTGGTGTGGAATGGAATTGACTGGAATGTGGAATGGAATAGAATGTGGAATGGAAATGAATGGAATGTTAAATGGAACTTGGAACAGAAAGGGGGATGGAGTGTGGAATGGGAAAAGGAATGGAATGGAATGTGGAATGGAATGGAATGGAATGTGGAATGGAATGGAATGGAAGTTGTAATGGAATGGAATGGATTACCATGTGGAATGGAATGGAATTTCCAGTGGAGTGGAATGGAATGTGAAATGGAATGGAATGGAACGAAATTTGGAATGAAATGGAATGGAAAGGAATGTGGAATTGAATGGAAAGGAATGTGGTGTATAATGAGGAATGGAATGTGATGCAATGTTGAATGAAATGTGGAAGGGAATGGAATGGAATGTGGAATGGAATGGAAAGTGGAGTGGAATGGAATGGAATGTGGGACGTAACGGAATGGAATGGAACGTGCAATGGAAACGAACGAAATGAAATGGAATGTGGAATGGAATGGAATGGAATGGAGTGTGGAATGGAATGGAATGGAAAGTGGAATTGAATGTGGAATGAAATGGGATGAAATTTGGAATGGAATCTGGAATGTAGTGGAATGAATTGGAAAGTGGAATGGAATGGAATGGAGTGAAATGGAATGTGGAATGGAATGCAATGGAGTAGAATGAAATGTTGAACGGAATGGAATGGAATGGAATGTGGAACAGAATGTAGTGGAATGTGGTATGGAATGTGAAATGGAATGTGTTGGAATGTGGAGTGGAATGTGGAACGCGATGGAATTGAATGGAATGTGGAATGGAATGGAATGTAGTGGAATGTGGAACGGAATGTAACGGAAAATGGAACGTAATGGAATGGAATGTGAAATGGAAATTAGACGGTATTAGACTGGAAAGTGGAATGGAATGTGCAATGGAATGGAATGGAATGTGGAATGGATTTGAATGGAATGGAAATTGGAATGGAATGGAAAGGAATGGAATGTGGAATGGAATGGAATGGAATGTGGAATGGAATGCAATGTGAAATGGAATATAGAATGGAATGGGATGCAATGTGGGATGGAATGTGGAATGGAATGGAATGGAATGTGGAATGGAATGGAATCTGGAATGGAATGGAAAGGACTGTGGAATGGAATGTGAAATGGAATGGAATGGAATGTGGAATGGAATCTGGAATGGAATGAAATGGAATGGAATGTGGAATGGAGTGGAATGCAAGAATGAATTAAATGGACTGGAATTTCGAATGGAATGTAATGGAATGTGTAATTTAATGGAATTTGGAATGGAATGTTGAATGGAATGGATTGTCGAATGCAATGTAATGTAATGTGTAAAGGAATGGAATTTGGAATGGAAGGTAGAATGGAATGTGGAATGGAAAGTGTAATGGAATGGAATGGAATGGAATGTGGAATGGAATGGAATGAAATTGGATGTTCAACGGAATGAAATGGCATGAGGAATGTAATGGAATGGAATGGAATGTGGAACGGAATGCAATGGAAAGTGGAATGGAATGAAATGTGGAATGAAGGGTAGAAGGTATTGGAATGGAAAGTGGAATGGAATGGAATGTGAAATGGAGTGGAATGGAATATGGAATGTGAAATGCAATGTGGAATGGAATGTGAAATGGAATGTGAAATAGAATGTGTAAAGGAATGTGGAATGGAATGAAATGGAATGTGGAATGTAACGGAAAGGAACATGGAATGGAAAGTGGAATGTAATGGAAGGGAACATGGAATGGAAAGTGGAATGGAATGGAATGGAAACTGGAACGGAACGTGAAATATAATGGAATTGAACGTAGAATGTTCATGGAATGGAACGTGGAATGGGATGGAATGGAATGTGGAATGGAATGTGGAATGGAATCTGTAAGGGAATGGAATGTAATCTGGCATGGAATTTCGAATGAAATATGGAATAGAATGTGGAATGGAATGGAATGGAATGTGGAATGGAATTTGAAATGGAATGTGGAATGGAATGGAATGGAATGAGGAAAGGAACGGAATGGAATGTGGAAAGTAATGGAATGGAATATGGAATGGAATGGAATAGAATGGAATGCAATGTATTGGAAAGTGGAATGGAATGGAGTGCAATGTGAAATGGATTGGAATGGAATGTGAAATGGAATGTGGAATGCAATGGAATGGAATGTGTAATGGAATGGAACGGAATGGAATGTGGAATGGAATGGAATGAAATGTCTAATGGAATGGAACGGAATGGAATGTGAAATGGAATGGAATGGAAAGTGGAATGAAATGGAATGCAATGCGGAATGGAAAGTTGTAGGGAATCTCGAATGGAATGTGGAATGGAATGGAGTGGAATGGAATGTGGAATGGAATGGAGTGGAATGGAATGTGGAATGGAATGGAATTGAATGTGGAATTGAAAGGAGTGGAATGCAACGTGGAATGGAATTTGAAATGGAACTTGGAATGTAATGCAATGGAACGTGGGATGGAATGTGGAAAGCAATGGAATGGAATGTGGGTTGGAATGGAATGGATTGTGGAAAGGAATGGAATGGAATGTAGAATGGAATGTGAAATGGAATGGAATGGAATGTGGAATGGAATGGAATTGAATGGAATGGAATTGTATGGAAAGTTGAATGGAATGGAAAGGAATGTCGCATGGAATGTGGAATGGAATGGAATGGAACGTTGAATGGAACGTAGAATGGAAAGTGGAATGGATCATGCAATAGAACGTGGAAGGGAATGTGGAATGGAATCAGTTATAGTATGGAATGGGGTGTGGACGGTAAGAGATTGGAATGCAGAATGGAATGCGGAATGGAATATGGAATGGAATGTGGAACAGAATGGAAGGGAACGTGGAATGGAATGGAAAGGAACTTGGAATGGAATGGAATGGAATGGAGTGGAACGGAATGGAATGTGCAATATAATGGAATGGAATGTGGAAGGGAATGGAATGGAATGCGGAGTGGAATTTAATGGAACGGAATGTGGAATGGAATGTAATGGAATGTGGAATGCAATGTGAAATGCTGTGAAATGGAATATGGAATTGAATGCAATGGAATGTGGAATGGTATGTGGAATAGAATGAAAAGGAATGTGGAATCGAATGTGGAATGGAAAGGAATGAGATGTGGAAAGGAATGTGAAATGGAATGGAATGTGGAATGTAATGTGGAATGGAAACTGGAAAGGAATGTGGAATAGAATGGAATTGAATATGGAGTGGAATGGAATGTGGAATTGAATGGAATATAGAATGGAATAGAATGGAATGGAATGGAATAGAATGGAATGGAATGTGGAATGCAATGTTGAATGCAATCTGGAATGGAATGTGGCATGGAATGGAATGGAATTGAATAGAAATTGGAACGGAATGGAATGGAAAGTGGAATGGAATGTGGAATGGAATGGAATGTGGAATGGATTGTGGAATGGAATGGAATAGAATGTGGCATGAATTGGAATGGAATGTGGAAAGGACAGGATTGGAATGGAATGTGGAATGAAATGGAATGTAATGGAATGGAAGGTGGAATGAAACGTTGAATGGAATGGAGTGGAATGTGGAATGGAATGAGGAAGGGAACGGAATGGAATGTGGAATGGAATGCAATGGAATGTGGAAAAGAATGGAATGGAATTGAACGTGAAATGCAGTGGAATGGAACGGAATGGAATTTAATGTGGAAAGGAATGGAATAGAATGGGGAACGGAATGTGGAATGGATAGTGGAATGGAATGGAAGGTGCAATGGAATGTGGAATGGAAAGTGGAATGGAATGGAATCGAATGTGGAATGCAATGTGAAATGTATGGGAACGGCATGTGGAATACAATGCAATGGAAAGTGGAATGCAATGAAATGGAATGGAATGGAATGTGGAATGGAATGCAATGCAATGCGGAATGGAATGGAATGGAATGTGGAATGGAATGGAATTGCATGTGGAATGCAATGGAATGGAATGCAGTGTGGAAAGCAATGGAATGGAATAGAATGGAATGTGGATTGGAATGGAATGTGGAAAGGAATGTGGAATGGAACGTAGAATGGAAAAGAGTGGATTGGAATGCAATGGAATGGATTGTGGAATGGAAAGGAATGTGGAAGAGAATTTGGAATGGAAGGTGGAATGGAATGGAATGGAATGGAATGTGCAATGGAATTGAATGAAATCTGGAAAGGAGTGGTATGGAATGGAACGTGGAATGGAAACAAATGGAATGGAATGGAAAGTGGAATGGAATGGAAAGTTTAATGGAATGCATAGTGGAAAGGAATGGAAAGTGGAATAGAATGGAATGTGGAAAGGAATGGAAGGGACAGGGGAACGGAATGGAAAGGAATGGAATGGGAAATGGAATGGAATGGACTGTGGAATGGAATGGAAAGGAATGGAATTAGAAAAGGAATGGAATGGAATGTGGAAAGGAATCCTATGGAATGGAATGTGTAATGGAAACGAAAGGAATGGAATGGTTAGTGGAATGGAACGGAATGTGCAATGGAATGGAATGCAATGTGAAATGGAATGGAATGCAATGTGAAATGGAATGGAATGAAATGTGGAATGGAATGGAATGGAATGAGGAATGGAAAGGAATTGAAATCGAATGGAATGGAATGAGGAATGGAATGGAGTGGAATGTGGAGTGGAATGGAATGGAAAGGAATGTGGAATGGAATGGAATGGAATGTGGAATGGAATGTGGAATGGAAGGGAATGGAAAGGAATGTGGAATTGAATGGAATGGAATGGAATGTGGAATGGAATGGAATGGAATGGAATGGAATCTGGAATGGAATGGAAAGGTATGTGATGTGGAAACAGAATGCAATGTGAAATGCAAATAGAATGGGATATGGAATGAAATGGAATGGAATGTCGAATGGAAAGGAATGGAATGTGGAATTCAACGTGGAATGAAATGGAGTGAAATGTGGTAAGGAATGTGGAACGGAATGGAATGAAATGTGGAATTGAATGGAATGTCGAATGCAATGGAGTGGAATGCAATGTGGAATGCAGTAGAATGGAATGGAATGTAGAAAGAAATGGAAAGGAATGTGGAGTGGAATGGAATGGACTGTGGAATGAAATGTGGAATGGAACGTGGAATGGAATGGAATGGAAAAGAATGAAGTATGGAATGGAATGCGGAATGCAACGTGGAATAGAATGGAATGAAACGTGGAATGGAATGGAACAGAATGGAATGTATAATGGAACGTGGAATGTAACGGAATGGAATAGAAATTGGAACGGAATGTGGAATGGAATGGAATGGAATGTGAAATGGAATGGAATGGAATTTGCAATGAAATGGTATGCAATAGAAAGGAATGAAATGTGGAATGTAACATTCAATGAAATGGAATGGAAGTGGAATGGAATGGAAAGGAATTTGGAATGGAATGGAATGGAATGCGGAATTTAATGGAATGGAATGGAATGTGGAATGGAATGTAATGTAATGTGGAATGGAATGTGGAATGGAATTGAATGGAATGTGTAATGGAATATTAAATGGAATGGAATTGAATGTGGAATAGAATGTGGAATGGAATGCGGAATGGAATGGAATGGAATGTGGAATGGAAAGCGGAATGGAATGAGGAATTGAATGTTGAATGGAATCTCTTGGAAAGTGGAATAGAATGCGGAATGGAATGCGGAATGGAACATGGAATGGAATGTGGAATGGAATGTGGAATGGAATGGAATGGAATGGAATGTTTAATGGAATTTGGAAGGGAATCTCGAATGGAAAGTGGAAAGGAATGGAATGGAATGCAATGTGGAATGGAATGTGGAATGGAATGTGGAAAAGAATGGAATGTGGAATGGAATGGAATGGAATTTGGAATGGAATAGAATGGAATGTGGAATGGAATGGAATGGAATTGAATATGCAAGGGAATGGAGTTGAATGGAATGGAAAGTGGAATTGAATGGAATGGAATGTGTAATAGAACGGAATGGAATGGAATGGAATGTGGAATGGAATGGAATGGAATGTTAAATTGAATGGAATGGAATGTGGAATGTAATTGAATGAAATGTGGCATGGAATGGAAGGGAATATGGAATGGAATGTGTAATGGAACGGAATGGAATCTGGAATGGAATCTAATGGAATGTGGAATGGAAAGGAATGGAATTTGGAATGGAATGGAATGGAATGGAAAGGAAGGTGGAATGCAATTGAATGGAAAGGAATGGAATGTTGAATGTAATTGAATGGAATATGGAATGGAATGCAACTTGGAATCGAATGGAATGGAATGTGGAATCGATTCTCATGGAATGTGGAATGGAATGGAATTGATTGTTGAATGGAAAGTGGAATGACATGGAATGGAATGTGGAATGGAATGGAATGCAATTTGGAATGGAACGTTTAATTGAACGTGGAATTGAATGGAATGGAACGTGGAATGGAAAGTGGAATGGAATGGAATGTAACGTGGAATGGAACTTGGAATGGAACGTGGAATGGAATGTGGAATTTGGAATGGAATGGAATGGAATATGAAATGGAATGGAATGGAATGTGGAATGGCATGGAATGGAATGTGCAATGGAACGGAATGGAATGGAATGGAATTTGGAGTGAAAAAGAAAGGAAAGGAATGGAATGTGGATTGGAAAGGAATGGAATGTGGAATGCAATGGAATGCAATGTGGAATGGAATGGAATGGAATATGGAATGGAATGCAATCGAATGGAAAGAAATGTGGAATGGAATGGAATGGAAAGTCAAATGTAATGTAATGGAATGGAATGCGGAATGGAACAGAAAGGAATGTCAAATGGAATGGACTGGAATGTGGAATGGAATGGACTGGAATGTGGAATGGAATGCAATGGAATGGAATGTGGAATGGAATGGAATGGAATGCGGAATGAAATGGAATTGAATGTGGAATAGAATGGAATGGAATCGGGAATGGAATGCAATGTGGAATGGAATGTGGAATGGAATGTGGAATGGAATGGAATCGAATGGACTGGAATGTGGAATGGAATGGAATGGAAGGTGGTATGGAACGGAATTGAATTTGGAATGGAATGGAATGCAATGGAATGGAATGGAATGTGAAATGTAATGGAATGGAATATGGAATGGAATGGAATGGAAAGTGGAATGGATTGGAATGGAATGGAATGTGGAGTGCAATGGAATGGAATGTGGAATTGAATGAAATAGAATGGAATGTTGAATGCAATGGAATGGAATGGAGTGTGGAATGGAATGGAATGGAATGGGGAATGGAATGTGCAATGGAATGTGGAATGGAAAGGAATGTGCAATGCAGTGCGGAATGGAAAGTGGAATGGAATGGAATGTATTGTGGTATGCAATGTGGAATGGATGGGAATGGCATGTGGAATCGAATGGAATGGAATGTGGAATAGAAAGGAATGGAATAAATGGAATGTGGAATGGAATGGAATGCAATGTGGAATGGAATGGAATGCAATGTGGAAGAGAAAGGAATGGAAAGTGAAAATGTAATAGAATGTGTTGTGGAATAGTATGGATTGGAATGTGGAATGGAAAGGTATTGAATGTGAAATGGACCATGGAATGGAATGGAAAGGAATGTGAAATAGAATGTGGAATGGAATCGAATGTGTAAAAGAATGAAATGCAATGGGATGTGGAATGCAATGGAATGGAATGGAATGGAATGTTGAATGGAATGGAATGGAAAGTGGAATGGAATGGAAAGGAATGTTGAATGGAATGGAATGGAAAGTGGAATGGAATGGAATGGAATGTGAAATGGAATGGAATGGAATGTGGAATGTAATGCGGAATGGAACATAGAATGTGGAATATGGAATGCAAAGGAATGGAATGGAGTAAAATGAAATGTGGAATGGAATGGAATGGAATGTGAAATGGTATGGAATGGAATGGAATGTGAAATGGAATGGAATGGAATGTGGAATGGAATGGAATGAAATGGAATGTTGTATGGAATGGAATGGATTGTAGAATTGAATGGAATGGAACGTGGAATCAAATGCAATGGAATGTGGAATGCAATGGAATGTGGAATGGAATGGAATGGGATGGAATGACGATTGGAACGGAATGAAATGGAATGTGGAATGAAATGGAAAGGAATGGAGTGGAATGGAATGTGGAAGGGAATGGAATTGAATGTGGAATGGAATGGAATGGAATGTGGAATGTAACGTGGAATGGAATGGAATGGAATGTGGAATGGAGTGTGGAATGGAATGGAATGTGAAATGGAAATAGAATGGAATGAGGAATGGAAATAGAATAGATTGTGGAATTGAATGTAATGGAATATGGAATGGAATGGAATGAAATGTGAAATGGAACGATGAATGGAATGGAATGAAATGGGGAATGGAATGTTTAATGCAATTGAATGTAACGGAATGGAATGTGGAATTTAATGGAATGGAATGTGAATTGGAATGGAACTGAATGTGAAATGGAATGGAATGCAATGTTGAAAGGAACGTGAAATGGAATGGAATGGAATGTGGAATGGAATGTGGAATGGAACGAGGAATGGAATGGAATGGAAAGGAATGTGGAATGGATTGTGGAATGGAAAGTGGAATGGAAAGGAATGGAATTTTGAAAGGAACGTGGAATGGAATGGAATGGAATGTTTAATGGAATGTGGATTGGAATGTGTAATGAAATGAAATGGAATGGAATGTGGAGTGGAATGTGGAATGGAATGTGGAAAAGAATGGGATGGAATGGATTGGAAGGGAATGTGGAATGGAATGAAATGGAATGTGGAATGGAATGGAATGTGGAGTGGAATGGAATTAAATGGAATGGAATGGAAGCGATTGCGGAATGCAACGTGGAACGGAATGGAATGGAATGGAATGGAATGTGGAATGGAATTTGGAAGGGAATCTCGAAAGGAATTTGGAATGGAAAGGAATGGAATGTGGAATGCAATGTGAAATGGAATGGAATGGAATATGGAATGGAATGCAATCGAATGGAAAGAAATGTGGAATGGAATGGAATGGGAAGTCAAATGTAATGGAATGGAATGGAATGCGGAATGGAACAGAAAGGAATGTCAAATGGAATGGACTGGAATGTGGAATGGAATGCAATGGAATGTGGAATGGAATATGGAAGGGAAGGGAATGGAATGTGGAAAGGAATCTAATGGAATGTAGAATGGAATGGAATGGAATTTCGAATGGAAGGGAATGGAATGGAAAGGAAGGTGGAATGCAACGGAATGGAATGGAATGTGGAATGTAATTGAATGTAATATGGAATGGAATGCAACTTGTAATCAAATGGAATGGAATGCGGAATCGAATGGAATATAATGTGGAATGGAATTTCGCAAGGAATGGAATGGAATGTTTAATGGAATGTGGAAACGAATGTGGAATGGAATTGAATGTGGAATGGAATGGAATGGAAAGTGGAATGCAAAGGGGAATGCAGTGGAATGTGGAATGGAATGGAATGGAACGTGGAATTGAATGGAATGGAAAGTGGAATCTAATGTAAGTGAATGCTATGTGGAAAGGAATTTGGAAAGGAATGGAATGGAATGGAACATGGAAAGGAACGTGGAAAGGAACGTGTAATGGAATGTGGAATGGAATGTGGAACGGAACCTGAAATGGAGTGTGGAATGGAAAGTGGAATGGAACGTGGAATGGAATGTGGAATGGAACGTGGAATGGCATGGAACGGAAAGTAGAATGGAATGGATTGGAATGTGAAACCGAATGGAATGGAAAGTGGAATGAAAAGGAATGGAATCTGGAAAGGAAAGGAATGGAATGTGGAATGAAATGGCATGGAATGGAATGTGGAATGGAATGGAATGTGGAATGGAATGGAATGGAATGGAATGCAATGTGGAATGGAATGGTATGGAAATTAGAATGGAATAGAATGGAATGTGGAATGGACTGGAATGGAATGTTAAGTGGAATGGAATGAGGAATGGAATGGAATGGAATGGAACATAGAATGGAAAGTTGAATGGAATGTGGAATGCAATGTAGAATGGAAAGTGGAATGGATCGTGGAATGGAATATGGAATGGGAAGTTGAATGGTATAGAATGGAAAGTGGAATTGAATGGAATGGAATGGAAAGGAATGTGGATAGGAATAGAATGGAAAGAATGTGGAATGGAATGTGGAATGGAATTGAATGGAATGTGGAATGGAATATGGAATGGAATGTGGAATGGTATCTGGAATGGAATGTGGAATGGAATGGAATGGAACATGGAATGAAACGACAAATGTAACGTGGAATGGAATGCAATGGAACATGGAAAAGAACGTGGAATGGAATGGAACGTGGAATGGAATGCAACGTGGAATGGAATGCAACGTGGAAAGGAATGGAACGCAAATGGAATGGAATGTGGAGTGGAGTGGAATGGAACGTGGAATGGAATTTGTAAAGGAATGGAAAGGAATGTGGAATGGAATGAGGAATGGAACGAGGAATGAAATGGAATGGAACATGGAATAGAACGTGGAATGTAACGCGGAATGCAACATGGAATGGATCGTGGAATGGAATTGAATGGAACGTGGAATGGAATGGAAGGTGGATTGGAATGCAATGGAAAGTTGAATGGCATGGAATGGAACATGGAAAGGAATGGTATGGAAATTGGAATGGAGTGGAATGGAACGTGGAATGGAATGTGGAATGGAATGGAACGGAATGGAATGCAAAGTGGAAAGGAATGGAACATGGAATGGAATGGAATGGAATGTGGACTGTAATGTTCTATGTAAAGTATCAGAACGTGAAATGCAATGTGGAATGGAATGGAAAGTGGAATTCAAGGTGGAATGGAATGGAATGCAATGTGGAATGGAATGGAATGGAACGTGGAATGAAAAGTGGAATGGAAATGAATGGAATGGAATGGAATTGAAAGCGGAATGGAATGTGGAGTGGAACGTGGAATGGAATGGAATGGAATGAAATGGAATGTGGAATGGAATATAGAATGGAATGTGGAATGGAAGGCAATGGAATGCGGAATGGAATGTGAAATGGATTGGAATTCAATGTGGAATGGAATGGAATTGAATGTGCAATGGAATGGAAAGGAATGGAATGTGGAATGGAATGAAATTGAATGGAATCTGGAAAGGAATGTGGCATGGAAAGGAATGGAACTTTGAATGGAATGGTATGGAAAGTGGAATGGAGTGGATTGGAACGTGGAATGGAATGTGGAATGGAATGGATAGGAATGAAATGCAAAGTGGAATGGAATGGAAGGTGGAATGGAATGGAATGGAATGTGGAATGGAATGCAGAATGGAATGGAACGGAAAGTGGAATGTAAAGTGGAATGGAACGTGGAATGGAATGGAATGGAATGTGGAGTGGAATTTGGAATTGACTGGAATGGAATGTGGAATGGAATGGAATGGAATGTGGAATGGAATGGAACAAGATGGAATGTGGAATGGAATGCGGAGGAATGGAATGGAATTGAATGTGGAATGGAAAGTGGAACGGAATAGAATGGAATGGAATGTTGAATGAAATGGAATGGAATGGAAGGTGGAATGGAATGGAATGGAAGGGAATGTGGAATGGAATGGAATGGTATGGAATATGGAATGGAATGAAATGGAAAGGAATGGAATGGAGTGGAATGTGGAATCTAATGGAATGTTGCAATGGAACGAAATGCAACTTGGAATGGAATGCAATGGAATGTGGAATGGAATGTGGAATGGAATGGAATGGACTGTGGAATGGAATTGAATGTGCAATGGTATGGAACGGAATGAGAAGTGGAAGTAGTTTGGAATGTGAAATGTAAATAGAATGGAATGTGGAATGGAATGGAATGGAATGTGGAATTGAATGGAATGGAATCTGGAAAGGAAAGTGGAAGGGAATGGAATGGAACAGAATGTGGAATGTAATGGACCGTGGAATGGAATGGAACGTGGAATGGAATGGAATGGAAACTGGAATGGAGTGGAAAGGAAAGTGGAATGGAATGGAATTTAACGGAGAGGAATTTGGAATGGAATATGGAATGGAACGTGGAATGAAATGCAATGGAGCAGAATGGAATGTGGAATGGAATGTGGAATGGAAAATGGAATGGAATGGAAAGCAATGGGATGAAATGTGGAATGGAATTAGGAATGGAATGTGGAATGGAATGGAAAGGAATGTAGAATGGAATGTGATATGGATTAGAAAGGTATGTGGAATCGAGTGGAATGGAATGTGGAATGGAACGTGGAATGGGCTGGAATGGAAAGTGGAATGGAATGTGGAATGGAATGGAATGGAATGTGCAATGGAATGGAAGGAAATGTGGAATGGAATGGAATGGAATGGAATGTGGAACGCAATGGAATGTAAAGAATGTTATAGAATGCAACGTGGAATGGAAAATGGAATGGAATGTAATGGAAAGGAATGGAATGTTGAGTGGAAAGTGGAATGGAAAGTGGAATGGAATGGAATGGAATGGAATGTGGAATGGAATGGAATGCAAGGTGGAATGGAATGTCATGGAATGGAATGTAGTTAGTGTTAGAGTGGAATGTGGAATGGAAGGGAATGCAATGTGGAATGGAATGGAAAGTAAGTTGTAATGTATTGTGAAATGGAATCGAATAGGATTGTGGAAAGGAATGCGGAATGGGATGGAAAATGGAATGGAACGGGAAGGAATGTTTTATGCAGTGGAATGGAATGAGGACTGGAATGGACTCGAATGTGGAAAGGAATGAGGAATGGAATGTGGAATGCAAGGTGGAATGGAATGGAATGGAATGTGTAATGGAATGTGAAATGGAACGTGTAATGGAATTTGGAGTGGAATGTGGAGTACAATGGAATGGAAAGTGGAATGCAATCTGGAATGTAATATAATGGAATGTGGAATGAAATGCGGAACTGAATCAAATGGAATGTGGAATGGAATGGATGTGTAATGGAATGCAATGGAATGTGTAATGGAATGGAAAGGAATGTGAAATGGAAATAGAATTGAAGGTGGAATGGAATGGAATGGAATGTGGAATGGAATGGAATGTGGAATGGAACCTGGAATAGAATGGAATAGAATATCGAATGGATTGGAGTGGACTGGAAAGTAGAATGGAATGGAAAGGAATGTGGAATTGAATGTAGTATGGAATAGAATGGAATGTGCAATGGAATGGAATGGAATGTGGAATGGAAAGTAATGTGCAATGGTATGGAATGGAATGTGGAATGGAACGTAGAACAGAAGGGAATGAAATGTGGAATTGAATGTGGAATGGAATGGAATGGAAACTGGAATGGTATGGAATGGATTGGAATGTGGAATGCAATGGAAAGGAATGGAATGGAATGGAATGTGGAATGGAAATTGGAATTCATTTGAGGGGAACGTAGAATGGAATGTGGAATGGAATGGAAAGGAATGTGGAATGAAATGTGAAAAGCGTTGGAAAGGAATGTGAAATGGAATTGAATGGAACGTGGAATGGAATGGAATAGAATGTGGAATCGAATATGGAATAGAATGTGGAATGGAATATGGAATTGAATGGAATGGAATGTGGAATGGAATGGAATGTGGAAGGAAATGGAATGGAACGTGGAATGCAATGGAATGGAAAGAAGAATGGAATGGAATGTTCAATGGAGTGGAATGGAACTTGGAATGGAATGTGGAATGCAATGGAATGGAATGGAATGTGGAATAGAATGGAATGGAAAGGAATGTGGAATGGAATGGAATGGAATGTGAAATGGTATGTGGAACAGAATGGATTGCAAGGTGGAATGGAATGTAATGATGGAATGGAATGGAATAGAAAGTGAAATGTAAAGGAATGGAATGAAATGGGAAATGCAATGGAATGTGCAATGGAATGCAATGGAATGTGGAATGGAATTTGGAATGGAATGGAATGGAATGGAATGGAATGGAATGTGGAATGGAATGGAATGTGGAATATGGTATAGAATGGAATGTGGAATGGAATGGAATGGAATGGAATGGAATGTGGAATGGAATGGAATGTGGAATATGGTATAGAATGGAATGTGGAATGGAATGGAATGGAATGGAATGGAATGTGGTTTGCAATGGAATTGAATGGAATATGGAATGGAATGGAATGGAAAGTGGAATGGAATGGAATGGAATGTGGTACGGAATGAGGAATGGAATGGAAAGCAATGGAATGGAATTTGAAATGGAATGGAATGGAATGTGGAATGGAATGGAATGGAATGCAATGTGAAATGGAATGGAATTGAAAGTGGAACGGAATGAAATGAAATGTGGAATAGAATGGAAAGGAATGGAATGTGAAATTTAAGGGAATGGAATGTGAAATGGAGTGGAATGGAATGTGGAATGGATTGAAATCGAATTTGGAATGGATTGGAAAGGAATGTGGAATGTAGTGGAATTTAATGCAATGTGAAATGAAATGGAATGAAACGAGGAATGCAATGGAATGGAATGTGCAATGGAATGAAATGGAATGTGGAAGGAAGTGCGGATTGGAATGCGGTATGGAATGGAATTGAATGGGTAATGGAATGGAATGGAATGTGTAATTGGATTAAGAATGGAATGGAATGCAATGTGAAATTGAATGGAATGGATCTGGAATGGAATGGAATGTGGAATGGAAGGAAATGCAATGTGGAATGGAATGGAATGGAATTGAATGTGAAATGGAATGGAATGCAACAGAATGTTATGTGGAATGGAATTAGAAATGGATTGTAATGAAATGTGGAATTAAAGAAGAATGGAATGGAATGGAATGTGGAATGGAATGGAATGGAATGTGGAAAGGAAAGGTATGGAGTGAGACGTGGAATGGAATGGAATGGAATGTGGAATAGAATGGTATGGAATGGAGAGTGGAATGGAAGGGAATGGATTGGAATGTGGAATGGAAGGGAATGGAATATGGAATGGATTGGGATGGAATGTAGAATGGAATGGAATGCAATGGAATGTGGACTGGGAGGGAATGGTATGTCAAATTGAATGCAATGGAATGTAGAATGGATCGGAATGCAAAGTGGAATAGAACGGAATGGAACGGAATGGAATGTAGAAGGGAATGTAATGGAATGTGTAATGGAAGAGAATGGAATGGAATATGGAATATAATGGAAGGGAATTGAATGGAATACGGAATGGAAGGGAATGGAATGTGGAATGGAATGGAATGGAATGCAGAATGGAATGTGGAATAGAATGGAATGGAAAGTGGAATGGAATAGAACGTGGAATGCAGTGGAATGGAAGGTGAAAAGGAAATTGGAATGGAATGGAAAGGAATGTGCAATGGAATGGAGTGGAATGTAGAATGGAAAGTGGATGATATGTGGAATGGTATATGGATTGGAATGGAATGGAATGTGGAATTGAATTTGGAATGGAATAGAACGGAATGGGGAATGGAATGGAATGGACTGGAATGTGGAATGGAATGGTATGGAAAGTTGAAAGCAATGGAATAGAATGGAACGTGTAATGAAATGGAATAGAATGTGGAATGCAATGGAATGGAATTGAAAGGAATGTTCAATGGAATGGAATGGAATGTGTAATGGAATGGAATAGAAAGGAATATGGACTGGAATGGAATGGAATTTGGAATAAAATGTGTTGGAATGTGGAATGGAATGTGGAATGGAATGGAATGAAATGTGGAATGGAATGTGGAATGGAATGGAATGTGGAATGGAATGGAACGTGGACTGGAATGTGTAATGTAGTGAAATCGAATGTGTAATGGAAGGGAAAGGAATGGAATGTGAACTGGAAAGGAATGGAATTGAATAGAGTGAAATTGACCATGGAATGGAATGGAATGTCAAATAGAATGTGGAATGCAATGGAATGGAATGTGGAATTGAATAGAATGGAATGTGGAATGGAAAGGAATGGAATGGAATGGAATGTGGAATGGAATGGAATGGAATTTGGAATGGAGTGGAATGGAAAGGAATGTAATATCGAACGGAATGGAAGGTAACGTGGAATGGAAAGTGGAATGGAATCTAATGTAATGTGGACTGAGTCGGAATTGTTTTGAATGGAATGGAAAAGAATGTGGATTTGAATGGAAGGGAATGTGGAATGGAATGTGGAATGGAATGGAAAGGAATGTGGAATGGAATGGAATGGAATGTGGAATACAATTCAATGGAATATGGATTGGAATAGAACGGAATGTTGAATGGAATATGGAATGGAATGGAATGGAATGTGAATGGAATGGAATGTGAATAGAATGGAATGGAATGGAAAGTGGAATGGATTGTGGAATGAAATTAAATGGATTATGAAGTTGAATGGAATGAAATGTGTAATGGAATGGAATGGAATGTGGAACGGAATGTGAAGTAGAATGGAATGGAATGTGGAATTGAATGGAATGGAATGTGGAATGGAATGTGAAATGGAAAGGAATGGAATGGAATGGATTCTGGATTTCAATGGAAAGGAAAGGAATGTGGAATGGAATGGAATGGAATGAAATGTGGAATGTGAAATATAATGGAATGTTGAATGGAATGTGGAATGGAATGGAAAGGAATGTGGAATGGAATGGAATGGAATGGAATGGAATGGAATGTGGAATGGAATGAAATGTGGAATGGGAAATATAACGGAATGCGGAAAAAAATGGAATGGAATGCAACGAGAAATGGAATAGAAGGTAAAGTGGAATGGAATGGAATGGAATGCACAATGGAATGTATTGGAATGTGGATGCAATGGAAAGGAATTGAAAGTGGAATGTAAGGGAATGGGAACGGGAAGGGAATGGAGTGGAATATGGAATGGAATGCAATGTAAAGAAATGTGAGATGGACGCGAATGGAATGTGGAATGCAATAGAATGGAATATGCTATGGAATGCACTGGAAGGTGGAATGGAATGCAATGGAAAGTGGAATGGAATGGAATTGAATGGAATGGAATGGAATATGGAATGGAATGGAATGGAATGTGGAATGGAATGGATTGGAATGTGGAATCAAATGGAATGGAATGCGGAGTGGATTGTGGAATGTGGAATGGAATGTGGAATGGAATGG
This sequence comes from Pongo abelii, assembly GCF_028885655.2. NCBI lineage: Eukaryota > Metazoa > Chordata > Mammalia > Primates > Hominidae > Pongo > Pongo abelii. The sequence continues at coordinate 10,876,713 of NC_085929.1, read as the reverse complement.
AATGGAACAGAATGTGGAATGTAATGGAATGGAATGGAATCAGAAATAGAATGGAATGTAATGTGCAATATAATGTGGAATGGAATGGAATGGAATGGAATGGAATGTGGAACAGAATGGAATGTAATCGAATGTGAAATGAAATTGAATGAGTAATGGAATGGAAAGGAATGTGGAATGGAACTGAGTGGAATGTGGAATTGAATACGGAATGGAATGGAATGTGGAATGGAATGGAATTCAATGTGGAATGGAACGGAATGGAACGTGGAATGGAATGGAATGGAATACGGAATGGAATGGTATGGAATGTGGAATGGAATGGGATGGAATGAGCAACGGAATGTGGAATGGAAGGGAACGGAATGTGGAATGGAATGGAATGGAATGTGGAGTGGAATGGAATGGAATGGAATGAAATGTGGAATGCAAGTGAATGGTATGTGGAATGGAATGGAATGGAATGTGTAATGGAATGTGTAATGGAATGTGGAATGAAATGTGGAATGGAAAACAATGGAATGTGGAATGGAATGAGGAATAGAATGTGGAATGGAATGGAATGGAATGTGGAATGGATCGTGGAATGGAACGTAGAATGGAACTTGGAATGGATAGTGGAATGGAATTTAATGGAACGTGGAATGAATCGTGGACAAGAACGTGGAATTGAAACTGGAATGTAAAGGAATGGAACATGGAGTGGAACGTGGAACGGAACGTGGAATGTAATGGAATGGAATTTGGAATGGAATGGACAGTGGATTTGAATGTAATGGAAGGTGGAATGGAACGGAATCGAAAGTGGAATGGAATGGAACTTAGAATGGAGTGGAATGGAACATGGAATGGAAAGTGGAATGGAATGGAAGGAACGTGGAATGGAAAGGAATTTGGAAGGCGATGGAATGGAATGGAATGGAATAGAATGGAATGGAATGGAAATTGGAATAGAATGTAGAATGGGACCTAGAATGGAATGTGGAAAGGAATGGAAAGGAATGGAATGGAATGTAGAATGGAACGTGGAATGGGATGGAAAGTGGAGGGGAATGGAATTCAGAATGCAATTTGGAATGGAATGGAATGGAATGGAATGTGGAATGGGATGGAATGGAAGGGAGTGGAATGTGGAATGGAATGGAATGGAATGAAAAAGAATCTGGAACGGAATGGAATGTGCAATGGAATGGAAAGAATGTGAAATGGAATGGAATGGAATGTGGAATGGAATGCGGAATCGAATGGAACCGAGTGTGTAATAGAATGGAATGGCATATAGAATTCAATGGAATGGAAAGCAATGGAACGTGAAATGGAATGGAATTGAAAGTGGAAAGGAAAATGGAAATGAACGGAATGGAATGTGAAGTAGAATGAGGAATGGAATGGAATAAAATGTGGAATGGAATTTAATGGAATGTGGAATGGAATGGAATGAGGAAGAGAATGGAATGTGGAAGGGAATGGAATGGAATGGAATGTGGAATGGAATGGAGTGGAAGGTTAAATAGAATGGAATGGAATGAAATTTGGAATGGAATGGAATGGAATGGAAAGTGGAATGGAATGGAATGGAGTGTGGAATAGAATTGAATGTAATGTGGAATGCAATGTCGAATAGAATGGAATGGAAAGTGGAATGGAAGGTGGAATGGAATGGAATGGAATTTAGAATGGAATGTAGAATGCAATGGAATGGGATGTGGAATGGAATGGAATGGTATGAGGATTGCAATGTGCAATGGAATGTGGAATCTAACAGAATGGAATGTGGAATGGAATGGAATGGAATGTGGAATGGGATGGAATGGAAGGGAGTGGAATGTGGAATGGAATGGAATGGAATGAAAAGGAATCTGGAACGGAATGGAATGTGCAATGGAATGGAAAGAATGTGAAATGGAATGGAATGGAATGTGGAATGGAATGTGGATTCGAATGGAATCGAGTGTGTAATGGAATGGAATGGCATATGGACTTCAATGGAATGGAAAGCAATGGAATGTGAAATGGAATGGAATTGAAAGTGGAAAGGAAAGTGGAATTGAATGGAATGGAATGTGAAGTAGAATGAGGAATGGAATGGAATAAAATGTAGAATGGAATTTAATGGAATGTGGAATGGAATGGAATGAGGAAGGGAATGGAATGTGGAAGGGAATGGAATGGAATGGAATGTGGAATGGAATGGAATAAAATGTGGAATGGAATTTAATGGAATGTGGAATGGAATGGAATGAGGAAGGGAATGGAATGTGGAAGGGAATGGAATGGAATGGAATGTGGAATGGAATGGAGTGGAAGTTTAAATGGAATGGAATTGAATGGAATTTGGAATGGAATGGAATTGAATGGAAAGTGGAATGGAATGGAATGGAGTGTGGAATAGAATTGAATGTAATGTGGAATGCAATGTCGAATGGAATGGAATGGAAAGTGGAATGGAAGGTGGAATGGAATGGAATGGAATTTAGAATGGAATGTGGAATGCAATGGAATGGGATGTGGAATGGAATGGAATGGTATGAGGATTGCAATGTGCAATGGAATGTGGAATCTAACAGAATGGAATGTGGAATGGAATGGAATGGAATGCGAAATGGAATGGAATGGAATGTGGAATGGGATCGAATGGAATGGGATCTGGAATGGAAGGTGGTAAGGAACGTGGAATGGAATCGAACGGAATGTTGAATGGAATGGAATGGAATGCAAAATGGAATGGAATGGAATGTGGAATGGAATCGAATGGAATGGATTCTGGAATGGAATGTGGAAAGGAATGAGGAATGGAATGGAATGGAATGTGGAATGGAAAGGAATGGAATGTGGAATGGAATGGAATGGAATGTGGAATGGAATGGAATGGAACGTGATGTGGAATGGAATGGAAGGGAATCTGGAATGGAATGTGTAATCAAATGGAATGGAATGGAATGTGGAATGGAATGGAATGGAACGTGATGTGGAATGGAATGGAAGGGAATCTGGAATGGAATGTGTAATCAAATGGAATGGAATGGAAAGTGGAATGGAATGGAACGGAATGTTAAATGGAATGGAATGGAATGAGGAATGGAATGGAATGGAACATGGAATGGAAGTGAATGGAATGGAATGTGGAATGGAATGGAATGGAATGGAGTGTGGACAGGAAAGGAATGGAATGTGGAATGCAAAGTCGAATGGAATTGAATGGAAAGTGGAATGGAATGTCGATTGGAATGGAATGGAATTCCGAATGGAATGTGGAATGAAAAGGAATGGGATGTGGAATGGAATGGAATGTGGAATGGAACGTGCTATGAAATGTGGAATGGAAGAGAATTGAGTGTGGAATGGAATGGAATGGAATGGAATGCTGAATGGAGTGGAATGGAATGTGGAATGGAATTGAATGGAATGGAATATGTAATGGAATCTGGAAAAGAATGTGGAATGAAATGGAATGGAATGTGGAATGGAATGGAATGGAATGTGGAATGGAATGGCATGGAATGTGGAATGGAATGGGTTGGAACGTGGAATGGAATAGAATGGAATGGAACGTGGAATGGAATGGAACGTGAAATGAAATGAAATGGAAAGTGGAATGGATCTTGGAAAGGAATTTGGAACGGAAAGTGGAAAGGAATGTTGAAGGTCGAATAGAATGGAATGGAATATGGAAGGGAAAGGAATGGAATATGGAATGGAATGGAATGGAATGTGTAATGGAATGGAATGGAATGGAATGTGTAATGGAATGGAATGGAATATGAAATGGAATGCAATGGAATGTGCGATGGAATGTGGAACGGAATGGAATACAAGGTGAAATGGAATGGAATGGAAAGTGGAATGGAAAATAGAATGGTAGGGAATGGAATGGGGAATGGATCATTGAAAGGAATTGAATGGAACGTGGCATGGAATGTGGAATGGAAGGTAAAATGGAACGTGGAATGCAAAGTGGAATGGAAAGTGGAATGTGGAATGGAAAGGAATGAATATTGGAATGGAATGTGCAATGGAATGGAATGGAATGTGGAATGGAATGTGCAGTGGAATTGAATGTGAAACGGAATGTGCAGTGGAATGGAATGTGGAATGGAATGCAATACAATGTGGAATGGAATGGAATGGAATGGATTGTGGAATGGAATGGAATGGAATGTGGAATGGAACGTTAAATGGAATGGAATGGAATGAGGAATGGAATGGAATGGAACGTGGAATGGAATGGAATGGAATTGAATGTGAAATGGAATGGAATGGCATGTGAAATGGAAACAGAGTGAAATGTGAAATTCAAATAGAATGGGATATGGAATGGAATGGAATGGAATGTGGAATGGAATGTAATGGAATGTTGAATGGAATATGATATGAAATGGAGTGGAATGTGGAATGGAATGTGAAATGGAATTTAATGGAATGTGGAATGGAATGGAATGGAATGTCGAAAGGAATGGAGTGGAATGGAATGTGGAATGCAATGGAATGGAATTGAATGGAATGGAATGTGGGACGGAATGGAATGCAATGTGGAATTGAATGTGGAATGGAATGGAATGGAATGTGGAATTGAAAGTGGATTGGAATGGAATGGAATGTTGAATGGAATGTGGAATGAAAACGGGTATGGAATGGAATGGAACAGAATGGAATGAGGAATGGAATGTGGAATGTAAGATGGAATGGAACGGAACGGAATGGAATGGGATGTGGATTGGAATGGAAAGGAATAGAATGTGAAATGGAATTTGGAATGGAACGTGGAACGGAATTGAATGGAATGGAATGTGGAATGGAATGGAAATCAATCTGGAAAGAAATGGAATGGAATTGAATGGAATGTGAAATGGAATGGAGTGGAACGGAACGGAAAACAGAATGGAATGCAGTGGAATGTGTAATAGAATGGAATGGAATGGAATGGAATGTGAAATGGAATGGAATGGAATGTGGAATGGAACGGAATGCAATGTGGAATGGAATGTGAGAAGGAATGGAAAGGAATGCGTAACGCAATGGAATAGAATGTGGAATGGAATGGAATGGAATGTGGAATGGAATCTAAAGGAATGTGGAATGGAATGGAATTGAATTTCGAATGGAATGCAATGGAAAGGAAAGGAAGGTGGAATGCAATGGAATGGAATTTGGAATGTAATTGAATGGAATATGGAATGGAATGTAACGTGGAATAGAATGGAATGGAATGTGGCAACGAATAGAATGTAATGTGAAATGGAATTTCAAAAGGAATGGAATGGATCGTGGAATGGAATATTGAATGGAATTGAATGTGGAATTGAATGGAATGTGGAATACAATGTAGAATGCAATGGAATGGGGAATGGAATGGAATGGAACATGGAATGGAATGGAATGGAACGTGGAATGGAAAGTGGAAAGGAACGTGTAATGGAATGTGGAATGGAATGTGGAAAGGAAACTGGAATGGAATGAGGAATGGAATGTGGAATGGAACGTGGAATGGAATGTATAATGGAATGCTGAATGGAATGGAATGGAATGTGGAATGGAATGCAACATGAAATGGAAAGGAACGTGGAATGGAAAGGAAAGGCAAGTGGAATCGAATGCAATGGAATGTGGAATGCAATAGTATGGAAAGTGGAATGGAGTGGAATGCAACGTGGAATGGAATGTGGAATGGAATGGAGCGAACTAGAATGCAAACTGGAATGGAATGAAACGTGAAATGGAAAGGAAATGAATGTGGAATGGAATGTGAAATGGAATGGAATGTGAAATGGAAATAGAATGGAATGGGAAATGGAAATAAAATTGACTGTGGAAGAGAATGGAATGGAATGTGGAACGGAATGGAATGGAATGGAATGGGACATGGAATGGAATTGAATGGAATGTGGAAAGGAATGTGTAATGGAATGGAATGGAATGTTGAATGGAATGGAATGGAATGTTGAATGCAATGGACTGGAATGGAATGTGGAATGGAATCAAATGGAATCGAATGAAATGGAATGTGGAATGGAATGAAATTGTGTTAGGAATAGAATGGAATGCAATGTGGAATGGAAAGTGGGGTGAAACGGAATGGAATGTGGAATGGATAGTGGAATGCAATAGAATGTAACGGAATGGAATGTCGAATGGCATGTGGAATGGAACGTGTAATGGAATAGAATGTAACAGACTGGAATCTGGAATGGAATGCGGTATGGAAAGTGGGTTGGAATGGATTGGAATGGAAAGGAATGTGGAATGGATTGTGCAATGAAACTTAGAATGGAATGGAAAGGAATGTAGAATGTAATGTGGAATAGAATGGAATGGAATGCAAAGAATGTAATGTGGAATGGAATGGTAAGGATTGTGGTATGGAATGGAATGTGGAATGGAAGGGAAATGAATGGAATCGAATGGAATGGAATGCAGAATGGAATGCAGAATGGAATGGAATGGAATGGAATGGAATGCGGAATGAAATGTGGAATGAAATCTGGAATGGTATGAAATGGAATTGAATGTGGAATGGAATGTGGATTGGAATGTGGAATGGAATGGAACGTGGAATGGAACTTTGAATGGAATGTATAATGGAACGTGGAAACGAATGGAATGCAAAGGAATGGAAAGTGGAATGGAAAGAAATGCAATGGAATTTAATGTAGAATGGAATGGAATGGAATGGAATGTAGATTGTAATGTGGAATGGATTGGAATGGAATATGGAATGGAATGTGGAATGGAACGGAAGGTGAATTGCAATGGAATGTAAACGAATGGAAAGTAATGGAATGTGGAATGGAATGGAATATGGAATGGAATGGAATATGAAATGGAATGGAATTGAATGTGGATTGGAATGGAATGTGGAATGGAATGGAATGGAATGTGGAATGGAGTGGAATGGAATGGAATGGAAAGGAATATGGAATGCAATGGAATGGAATAGAACGGAAAGTGGAATGGAAAGAAATGGAATGTGGAGTGGAAAGGAATGGAATGGAATATGGAATGCAATGGAATGGAATGGAATGGAAAGTTGAATGGAGAGGAAGGGAATGTGGAAAGTAATGGAATGTTGAATGGAATGGAATGTGGAATGGAATGGAATGTGGAATGGAATGGAATGGAATGTGGAATGGAACGGAATGGTATGTGGAATGGAACGGAATGGAATGGAATGGAATGTGGAATGGAATCGAATGGGATATGGAATGCAAGGGAATGGAAAGCAATGGAATGAGCAATGGGATGGAATGGAATGTGGAATGGAAGGGAATGGAATTGAATGGAACGTAGATTGCAGTGGAACGGAATATGGAATGGAAGATAGGATGGAATGGAATGGAATGTGGAATGGAACATTGAATGCAATGAAATGGAACGTGGAATGGAATGGAAAGTAATGTGAAAAGAAATGATGAATGGAATTGAATAGAATGGAATGGAATGTTGATTGTAATGGAATGGAAAGTGGAATGGAATGTGGAAAGGAATGGAATGGAACGTAGAATGGAATGCGGAACGGAATGGAATGGAATGTGGAATGGAATGGAATGCAACGTGGAATGGAATGTGAAACGGAATGGAATGGATAGTGAAACGGAATGAGGAATGGAACATGGAATGGAATGGAATGAAACATGGAATGGAACGTGGAATGAAACGTAGAGTGGAACGTGTAATGGAAAGTGAAATGGATCATAGAATGGAATGCGGAATGGAACGTGGAGTGGAATGGAATGGAATGGAATGTGGAATGGAATGGAATGCATTGTGGAATGGAGTGGACATGGAATGTAGAATAAAATGAATTTTAATGTGGAAAGGAATAGATTGGAAGGGAACGAATTGGAATGTGGAATGGAAGGGAGTGGAACGTGGAATGGAAAGTGGAATGGAATGTGGAGTAGAATGGATTGGACTGTGGCATGGAATGGAAAGGAATGGAAAGTGAAATGGAAAGGAATGGACTGTGGAATGGAATTGTGTCGAATGTGGATTGGAATGTGGAACGGAATGGTATGGAATGTGGAAGGGAAAGGAATGGAACGTCTAACGGCATGTGGAATGCAATGGGGAAAGGAATGTAATGGAATGTGGAATGGAATGAGGAAAGGAACATGGAATGGAATGGAAAGGAACGTGGAATGGAATGTGGAATGGAGTGTGGAATATAATGGAATGGAATGGAACGGAATGTGGACTTGAATAGAGAGGAATGTAACGGAATTTGGAATGGAATGCTAAGAAGTGTGGAATGGAATGTGGAATGGAATGGAATGGAATGAAATGGAATGTGGAATGGAATGTGGAATGGACTGGAAAAGAATGTGAAATGGAAAGGAATGGAAGGTGGAATGGAATGGAATGTGGAATGCGTTGAAATGGAAAGGAATGTGGATTGCAATTGAATGGAAAGGAATGTGGATTGCAATGGAATGGAAAGGAATGGAATGTGGATTGGAATGGAATGGAATGTAATATAAAAGGGAATGGAATGGAATGTGGAATAGAAGGGAATGGAATGGAAAGGAATGTGGAATGGAAAGGAATGAAATATGGAATGGAATGAGGAATGGAAAGGAAAGGAATGTGGAATGGAACGTGGAAAGGAATGGAATGGAACGTGGGATGGAATTGAATGGAATGTGTAATGAAAAGAGGAATGGAATGGTAAAGAATGGAATGGAATATGGAACGTAATGGAATGGCATGTGGAATGCTATGGAGTGGAATGTGGAATGGAATGTGGAATGTAGTGGAATCGAATGTGGAATGGAGTTTGGAATGGAATAGAAAGGAACGTGGAATGGAATGGAATGGAATCTACAATGGAATGGAATGAGGAATGGAATGTGTATTGGAATGTTGAATGGATTTCAATGGAATGTGGAATGGAAGGGAATGCAATGTGGAATGGAACGGAATGAAATGTGGAATGGAAGGGAATGGAAGGCGGAATGTAATGGAATGGAATGTGGAATTGAATGGAATCGAATGGAATGTGGAATGGAAGGGAATGGAATGTGGAATGGAATGGAATTTGGAATGGAATGGAATGGAATGGAAAGTGAAATGCTATTGAATCGAATGTGGAATGGAATGGAATAGAACGTGGAATGGAATGGAATGGAACAGAATGTGGAATGGAATGGAATAGAATGTGGAATGGATTAGAATGTAATGTGGAATGGAATGGAATGGAATGGAATATGGAATGGAATGGAATGGAATGTGCAAAGGAATGTGGAATGGAATGCAATTTGGAATGGAGTGGAATGGAATGGAATGTGGAATGGAATGGAATGGAATAGAATGTGAAATGCAATGGAATTGAATGTGAAATGCAATGGAATGGAATGTGAAATGGTAAGGAATGGATTGTGGAATGGAATGGAATAGAAGGTAGAAAGGAATTTGAAATTGAAGACAATGGAATGTGGAATTGAATGAAGAATGGAATTGAATGTGGAATGGATAGGAATGGAAACTGCAATGGAATGGAATGGAATTCGGAATCGAATGGAATTGAATGGAACGTGGAATGGAATGGAAGGTAATGGAATAGAATGGAATGGTATGTGGAATGGAAAGGAATGGAATATGGTATGTAAAGTGTAAAGGAATTGAACGGTATGTGGAATGGAACGTAGAAAGAATGGAATGAAACCTGGAATGGAATGGAATGGAATGTGTAATGGAATGAGGAATGAAATGGAACAGAATGGAATGGAATGTGGAATGGAATGGAATGGAATGTAGAATTGAATGTTGAGTGGAATTGAATGGAATGTTAAAAGGAATGTGGAATGGAATGGAATGGAATCAGGAGTGGAATGGAATGGAACGATTAATGGAATGTAGAATGAATTGTGGAATGGAAATGAATGGAATGTGGAATGGAATGTGGAATGGTATGTGGAATGGAATGCAATAGAACGTGGAATGGAATGAGGCGTGGAAAGTGGAATGGAATGGAATGGAAAGTGGAATGGAACGTGGAATGGGACTTGGAATGGAAAGTGTAATGGAATGGAACGTGCAATGAAATGGAATTGAAAGTGGAATGTAATGGAACAGAGGGTGAAGTGGAGTGGAATGGAACGTGGAATGGAATGTGGAATGCAATGGAATGGAATGTTGAGAGGAATGGAATGGAATGTTGAAAGAAATGTTAAATAGATTGTGAAATGGAATGGAATGGAATGGAATGTGGAATGGAATGTGGAATGGAACCTGGAATAGAGTGGAATGGAATATGGAATGGAATGTGGAATGCCATGGAATGGAAAGTGGAATGGAATGGAATATGGAATGGAATGAAATGGAATGTGGAATGGAATGGAATGGAAAGTGGAATGGAATTTGGATTGGAATAGAATGGAAATGAATGTTGAATGGAATGTGAAATGGAATGGAATGGAAAGTGGAATGGAATGGATTGGAATGGAAAGTTGAATGGAAAGGAATGGAATGTGGAATAGAATGGAATCGAAAGTGAAATGGGATTGAATGGAATGGAATGGAATGTGGAATGGAATGGAATGGAATATGGAATGGAATGGAATGGAACGTGGAATGGAATGGAATAGAATGAAAATTCGAATAGAAAGGAATGGAATGTGGAATGGAAGTTAATGGAATGGAAAGTCGAATGGAATGGAATTGAAAGTTCAATGGAAGGGAATGGAATGGAATGGAATGTGAAATGGAATGGAATGGAATATGGAAAGGAATGTGGAAAGGAATGGAATGGTATGTGGAATGAAACGTGGAAGGGAATGGAACGGAACGTGGAATGGAATGGAATGGAATGTGTTATGGAATGAGGAATGGAATGGAATAGAATGGAAAGGAATTTGGAATATAATGGAATAGAATGTGGAATGGAAAGTGGAATGGAATGGAAAGGAATGTGGAAAGGAATGTGGAACAGAATGGCATAGAATGTGGAATGGAATGGAATTTAACGTGGAACCGAATGTGGAATGAAAAGTGGAATGTAATGGAATGAAATGTGAAATGGAATGGGGAATGGAACGTGGAATGGAGTGGAATGGAAGGTGAAATGGAATGAGGAATGGAGTGGAATGCAATGTGGAATCGAATGCGGAATGGAATGGAATGAAATGGGGAATGGAATGTGGAATAAAATGCAATGGAACGTGGAATGGAATGAGGAATGGAATGTGGAATGGAATGAGGAATGGAACATGGAATAGAAGATGGAATGGATCGTGGAATGGAACGTGGAATAGAATGAGGAATGGAACATGGAATAGAAGATGGAATGGATCGTGGAATGGAACGTGGAATGGAATGTGGAATGGAATGGAATGAAAAGTGGAATGGAACGTGGAATGGAATATGGAATGGAATGGAGTGGAACGTGGAATGGAATGAGGAAAGGAAAGTGGAATAGAATGCAATGGAACGTGGAATGCATCATGGAAAGGAATGAGGAATGGAACGCGGAATGGAAGGTGGAATTGAAAGTGGAATGGAATGGAATGTATAATGGAGTGGAATGGAACCTGGAATGGAATGTGGAATGCAATGGAAAGGAATGGAATGTTTAAAAGAATGGAATGGAATGGAAAGTGGAATGGAACGGAATAGAATGGAATGGAATGTTGAATGGTACTTGGAATAGAAAGCAATGTAATGTGGAACAGAAGGCAATGATGGAATGGAATGGAATGGAATGTGAAATGTAATGGAATGGAATGGAAAGTTTAATGGAATGAAATGTGGAACGGAATGGAATGGAATGTGGAATGGAATGGAATGGAATGGAATGTGGAAAGGAATGGAATATGTAATGTGGAATAGAATGGAATGAGGACTGGCATGGAATAGAATGGAATGTGGAATGCAAAGGAATGGAATGGAATATGGAATGGAATGGAATGGAATGTGGGATGGAATGTGGAATGGAAAGGAATGGAATGTGAAATGGAATGTGGAATTGAATGGAAAGGAATGGAATGGAATTTGGTATGGAATGGAATGGAAAGTGGAATGGAATGGAATGCAATACAATGTGAAATGGAATGGAATTGAATGTGGAATTGAATGGAATTAAATATGGAATGGAATGGAAAGGAATGGAATGTGAAATGGAATGTAATGGAATGTGAAATGGAATGGAAAGGAATGTGGAATGGAATGGAATGGAATGTGGAATAGAATGTGGAATGGAATGTGGAATGGAATGGAATGGAAAGTCGAATGGAATGGAATGTGGAATATGGAATAGAATGGAATACAGAATGGAATGGAATGGAATGTGGAATGCAATGGAAAGCAACGGAATATGGAATGTGGAACGGAATGGAATGGAATGCGGAATGGAATGTGGAATGAAATGTGGAATGGAATGTGGAATAGAATGGAATGGAATGTGGAATGGAATGTGGAATGGAATGGAATGGAATGGAATGCAAGTGAAATGGAATGGAAAGGAATGTGGAATGGAATGAAATGTAATTTGGAATGGAACGGAATGGAATGTGGAATGGAGTGGAATTTAACGCAATGTGATATGGAATGGAACGAAATGTGGAATGGAATGGAATGGAATTTCCAATGGAATGAAATGGAATGGGGAATGGAATGCTGAATGGAATGGAATGGCATGTGGAATGAAATGGAATGGAATGTGGAATGGAAAGAAGAATGGAACGGAATGGAATGTGGAATGGAATGGAATGGAATGTGGAATGGAATGGAATGGAATCTGGAATGGAATGGAATGGAATGGAATGTGGAATGGAAGGGAATGCAATATGGAATGGAAAGGAATGGAATTGAATGTGGAATGGAATCTTAAGCAATGTAATGGTATGTGGAATGCAATGAGGAATGGAATGTAATGACATGTAGAATTGGATTAAGAGTGCAATGGAATGGAATGTGGAATGGAATGGACTGGAATTTAGAAAGGAACGCTATGGAATGGAATGTGGAGTGGAAAGGAATGGAATGTAATATGGAATCGAATGGTATTGAATGGAAATTGTGATGGAAGGGAAAGGAATGTGGAATGGAATGGAATGGAATTTGGCATGGTATGGAATGGAACGGAATTGAAAGTGGAATATAATGGAATGTGGAATGGAAGGGAATGGAATATGGAATCAAATTGAATCTAATTTCGAAGGGAATGAGGAAAGGATTGGAATGGAATGTGGAATGGAATGTGGAGTGGAATGGAATGGAATGGAATGGAATGTGGAATGGAATGGAATGTGGAATGGAATGGAATGTGGAATGGAATGGAATGTGGAATGAAACGTGGAATGGAACGGAATGCAACGTGGAATGGAAAGAGGAAGGGAACATGGAAGGGAATGGAATGGAACGTGGAAACGAACGTGTAATGGAAGGTGGAATGGAATGGAATGGAACGTGGAATGGAATATGTAATAGAATGGAATCTAATGGAATGAAATGCAGAATGGAAGGTGGAATGAAATTTGTAATGGAACGTGGAATAGAATGGAATGGAAAATGGAATGGAATGTGGAATGGAATGGAAGGTAACGTGGAATAGAATAGAATGGAATGTGGTGTGGAATGGAATGGAATTTGGAATGGAATGGAATTTCGAATGTTGAATGGAATGGAACGTAGAATGGAATGGAATGGAAGGTGGAAAGGAATGGAATGGAATGGAATGGAATTTGGAGTGGAATATAATGGAAAATGGAAATGAATGTTATGGAAATCAATGTCAAATTGAATAGAATGGAATGTGGAATGGAATGGATTGGAATGTGGAATGGAAAGGAATGGAATGGGGAAAAGTAAACAATGGAGTGTGGAATGCAATGTGGAATGGATTGGAAACGAATCCAAAGTGGAATGGAAAGGAATGGAATGTGGAATGGAGTGGAATGGAATATGGAATGCGACGAGGAAAGTAATGTAATGAAATGTGGAATTGAATGTGTGATGGAATGGAATGGAATGCAATAGAACGTGGAATGGAATTGTATGGCATATGGAATTGAATGGAATGGAAAGCTATGTCAAATGGAATGGAATGGAATGTGGAATGCAATGGAATGGAATGGAATGCGAAATGAAATGGAATTGCGTGTGAAATTGAATGGAATGTAATGAGGAATGGAATTTAATGCAATGTGGAATGAAACGTGGAATGGAATGGAATGGAATGAGGAATGGAATGTGGAATGGATTGGAATGGAATGTGGAATGGAATGGAATGTGGAATGTGGAACAGAATTGAATGTGGAATTGAATGAAATGTAATATAGAATGCAATGGAAATGAATGGAATGTAGAATGGAATGGAATGGAATGAAATGAAATGTGAAATGGAATGGAATGTGGAACGTGGAATGGAAAGGAATGGAATGTGGAATAAAATGTGGAATGGAAAGGAATGGAATGGAAGGTGGAATGGAATGTGGAATGGAAAGTGGAATGAAATGGAAAGGAAAGTGGAATTGAATGTCGTATGCAATGGAATGGAATGTGCAATGGAATGGAATGAAATGTGGAATGGAAAGTGGAATGGAATGGAATGGAATGTGGAATGAAATAGAAAGGAATGGAATGGAATGGAATGTGGAATGGATATTGCAATTCAATGGAATGGAATGTGGAATGGAATGTGGAATGGAATGGAAAAGCATGTGGAATGGAATGTGAAATGGGTTAGAAAGGAATGTGGAATGAAATGTAATGTGAAATTGAACGTGGAATGGAATGGAATGGAAGGTGGAATGGAATTTGGAATGGAATGGAATGGAATGTGCAATGGAATGGAATGGAATGTGGAATGGAATTGAATGGAATGGAACGGAATGGAATGCAAAGTGGAATGGAATGGAAAGTGGAATGGAATGTGGAGTGGAATGCAATGGAATGTGGAATGGAATGTGGATTGTAAACGAACGGAAAGTGGAATGGAATGTGGAATGGAATGGAATGTGGAATGGAATGGAATGGAACGTGGAATGTGACGGAATGGATTTGGAATGGAACGTGGAATGGAATGGAATAGAATTCAGTGGAATGGAATGTGGAATGGAAGGTGGAATGGAAAGGAATGGATCATGGAATGGAAAGGAATGGATGGTGGAATGGAATGGAACATGGAATGGAATGGAATGGAATGGAATGTGGAATGGAAACGAATGGAATGGAATGTGGAAAGGAATGGAAGGTAATGGAATGGATTGTGAAATTTAATGGAATGGAATGGAATGTGAAATGGAATGGCATGGAATGCAATGGAATTTGGATTGGAATGGAATGTGGAATGGAATGGAATGCAATGTGGAAGGGAATGGAATGGAATTTGGAATGGAATTTGGAATGGAATGGAGTGTGGAATGGAATATGGAAAGTAATGGCATGTGGAAAGGCATGGAATGCATTATGGAATGGAATGGAAAGGAACTTGGAGTGGAATGGAATGGAAAGGGATGTGGAATGGAATGTGGAGTGGAAAGGATTGGAAACTGGAATGGAATTTAATGAAATGTGAAATGGAAAGTGGAATGCAATGGAACGAAAAGTAGAATGGAAAGTGGAATGGAATGGAATGGAATGTGGAATGGAATGGAATGGAATGTCGAATGGAATGGAGTGGAATGGAATGTGAAATGCAATGGAATGGAATGGAGTGGAATGGATTTGAATGAAATGTGCAATGGAATGGAATGAATTGTGGAATGGAATAGAATGGAATGTGGATTGGAAGGTGGAATGAAATGGAATGGAATGTGGAATGGAACATGCAGTGGAATGGAATGGAACAGAATGGAATGGGGAATCAAATGTGGAATGGAACGTGGAATGGAATGGAATGCAATGTGGGATGGAGTGTGGAATGGAACGTGTAATGGAACGGAAAGGAATGTGGAATGGAATGTGGTATGGATTGGAATGGAATGTGGAATGGAATGTAATGGAATGTGGATTGGAAAGTGGAATGGAATGGATTGGATTGTGGAATGGAATGCGGAATGCAATATAATGGAATGTGCAATGGAAAGGAATTGAATGTGCAATGTAATGGAATGTGGAATGCAATGGAATGGAATTGAATGGAATGGAATTTGGAATGGAAAGTGGAATGTAATGGAATGGAATGGGGAATGGAATGTGAAATTGAATGTGGAATGGAACGTGGAATGCATCGGAATGGAACGGAATGGAATGTGGAAAGGAATGTGGAATGGAACGTGGAATGGAAGGGAATGGAATGTGCAATGGAATGGAATGGAATGTGGAATGGAATTGAATGGAATGGAACGGAATGGAATGCAAAGTGGAATGGAATGGAAAGTGGAATGGAATGTGGAGTGGAATGCAATGGAATGTGGAATGGAATGTGGATTGTAAACGAACGGAAAGTGGAATGGAATGTGGAATGGAATGGAATGTGGAATGGAATGGAATGGAACGTGGAATGTGACGGAATGGATTTGGAATGGAACGTGGAATGGAATGGAATACAATTCAGTGGAATGGAATGTGGAATGGAAGGTGGAATGGAAAGGAATGGATCATGGAATGGAAAGGAATGGATGGTGGAATGGAATGGAACATGGAATGGAATGGAATGGAATGGAATGTGGAATGGAAACGAATGGAATGGAATGTGGAAAGGAATGGAAGGTAATGGAATGGATTGTGAAATTTAATGGAATGGAATGGAATGTGAAATGGAATGGCATGGAATGCAATGGAATTTGGATTGGAATGGAATGTGGAATGGAATGGAATGCAATGTGGAAGGGAATGGAATGGAATTTGGAATGGAATTTGGAATGGAATGGAGTGTGGAATGGAATATGGAAAGTAATGGCATGTGGAAAGGCATGGAATGCATTATGGAATGGAATGGAAAGGAACTTGGAGTGGAATGGAATGGAAAGGGATGTGGAATGGAATGTGGAGTGGAAAGGAGTGGAAACTGGAATGGAATTTAATGAAATGTGAAATGGAAAGTGGAATGCAATGGAACGAAAAGTAGAATGGAAAGTGGAATGGAATGGAATGGAATGTGGAATGGAATGGAATGGAATGTCGAATGGAATGGAGTGGAATGGAATGTGAAATGCAATGGAATGGAATGGAGTGGAATGGATTTGAATGAAATGTGCAATGGAATGGAATGAATTGTGGAATGGAATAGAATGGAATGTGGATTGGAAGGTGGAATGAAATGGAATGGAATGTGGAATGGAACATGCAGTGGAATGGAATGGAACAGAATGGAATGGGGAATCAAATGTGGAATGGAACGTGGAATGGAATGGAATGCAATGTGGGATGGAGTGTGGAATGGAACGTGTAATGGAACGGAAAGGAATGTGGAATGGAATGTGGTATGGATTGGAATGGAATGTGGAATGGAATGTAATGGAATGTGGATTGGAAAGTGGAATGGAATGGATTGGATTGTGGAATGGAATGCGGAATGCAATATAATGGAATGTGCAATGGAAAGGAATTGAATGTGCAATGTAATGGAATGTGGAATGCAATGGAATGGAATTGAATGGAATGGAATTTGGAATGGAAAGTGGAATGTAATGGAATGGAATGGGGAATGGAATGTGAAATTGAATGTGGAATGGAACGTGGAATGCATCGGAATGGAACGGAATGGAATGTGGAAAGGAATGTGGAATGGAACGTGGAATGGAAGGGAATGGAGTGGAATGGAATGGAATTTTGAATGGAAAGTGGAATTGAACGTGGAACGGAATGGAAAGGAATGTGGAATGGAATGTGGTATGGATTGGAATGGAATGTGGAAAGGAATGGAGTGGAATGTGGAATGGAACGTGGAATGGATTGGAATGGAATTTGGAATGGAAGGTGGAATGGAATGGTATGGTATAGGCAATGGAATGGAATGAAATGTGGAAAGGAATGGAAAGGAATGGAATGTGGACTACAAAGTAATGGAATGGAAAGGAATGGAATGGAATGTGGATTGGAAAGAGGAATGGAATGGAAAGGAATGTGGAATTTAATGTGGTACGGAATGCAAAGGAATGTGGAATGAAATGGAATGGAATGTGGAAAGGAATGGAATGGAATGGGATGTGGAATGCAATGAAAAGGAATGGAATGGAATGGAATGTGGAATGGAATGGAATGGAATGGGGAATAGAATGTGGAATAGAACGTTGAATGGAATGGAATGGAATATTATGGAAAGTTCAACGGAATGTGGAGCAGAAAGTGTAATGGAATGTAAAGGAAGGTGGAATGCAAAGTGGAATGGATGGGAATGGCATGTGGAATGGAATGGAATGGAATGTGCAATGGAATGGAATGGAAAGTGGAATGGAATGGACTGCAAAGTGGAAAGGAATGGAATGGAATGTGGAACGGAATGCAGAGGAATGGGTAGTGGAATGTGGAATAGACTGGAATTAAATGGAAAGGAATGTGGAATGGAATGGAATGGAATGGAATGGAGAATGGAATGGAATGGAATTTGAAATGGAAATACAATGGAATGTGGAATGGTATGGAATGAAGTGTGGAATGGAATGGAATGGAATGTGGAATATAATGAGGAATGGATTGCGGAATGGAATGGAATGGAACTTGGAATGAAACGTCGAATGGAACGTGGAGTGGAACGTGGAATGGAAAGTGGAATGGAATGTGAAATTGAATGTGGAATGGAACGTGGAGTGGAAAGTGGAGTGGAAAGTGGAATGGAATGGAGTAGAACACAGAATGGAAAGGAAGGTTGAATGGAATGGAATGGAAAGTGGAAAGGAATGGAATGGAACGTTGAATGCAATGGAAAGGAAAGAGAAATGGAATGGAACGTGTAATGGAATATGGAATGGAATGGAATGGCAGGTAGAATGGAATGTGGAATTGGAAGGAATGCAATGTGGAATGGGATGGAATGCAATGTGGAATGGAATGTGGAACGCAATGGAATGGAACGTAGAATAGAATGAGGAATGGAACTTTGAATGGAAAGGAATGGAATGTGGAATGCAATGGAATGGAATGTCGAATCGAATGGACTGGAATTGAATATGGAATGCAATGGAATTGAAAGAAATGGAATGTGGAATGGAATGGAATGGAATGTGGAATGGAACGTGGAATGGAATGGAATGGAACATGGAATAGACTGTAGAACGGAATGGAATGGAACATGGAATGGAAAGTGGGATGGAATGTTGAATGGAAATTGGAATGGAATGTGGAATAGAAAGGCATGGAATGTGGAATGTAATGTGGAATGGAATGGAATGGAACATGGAATAGACTGTAGAACGGGATGGAATGGATCGTGGAATGGAAAGTGGAATGGAATGTGGAATGGAAATAGGAATGGAATGAGAAATGGAATGGGATGTGGAATGGAATGGAATGGAATGTGGAAAGTCATGAGGAATGGATTGCGGAATGGCATGAGGAATGGAACGCGGAGTGGAATGTATTGGAACGTGGAATGGAACGTCAAATGGAACGTAGACTGGAACGTGGAATGGAAGTGGAATGGAAACTGAAATGGAAGGTGGAATGGAACATGGAGTGGAACGTGGAATGGAAAGTGGAATGGAATGGAATGGAACACGGAATGGAATGGAAGGTGGAATGGAATGGAATGGAATGTGGAAAGGAATGGAATGGAATGTGGAATGGAATGGAAAGGAAAGAGAAATGGAATTGAACGTGGAATGGAATGGAATGGAATGTGGAAATGAATGAGGAATACAAAGGAATGGAACGTGAAACGGAATGGAACGTGGAATGGAGTGGAATGGAATGTGAAATGGAACTTGGAATGGAATGGAATGGAATGTGGAATGGAATGGAGTTGAAAGTGGAATGGAAAGTGGATGGTATGTGTAATTGTACGTGGATTGGAATGGAATGAAATTTGTAAATGAATGTGGAATGTAATGGAATGGAATGTGGAATGGAATGGAATGCAATGTGCAATGGAAAGGAATGGAATGTTGAATGGAATGGAAAGGAATGGAATGGAATGGAATAGAATGTGGAATGGAAAAGAATAGAATGTGGAATGAAACGGAATGGAATGTGGAATGGAATTGAACGGAATTTTCAATGGAATGGAATGGAAAGAAACGCGTAATGGAATGGAATGGACTGTGTAATGGAATGGAATAGATTGGAATGTGGAATGGAATGGAATGTGGAATGAAATGTGGAATGGAATGGAATGGAATGTGGAGTGGAATGTGGAATGGAACGCGGAATGGAATGGAATGGAATGTGGAATGGAATGTGTAATGTAATTAAATCAAATATGTTATGGAAGGAAATGGAACGGAATGTTAACAGGAATGGAATGGAATGGAATGTGCAATGGAATGAAATTGAATGTGGAATGTAATATGGAATGGAATGGAATGTGAAATAGAATGTGGAATGGAATAGAATGGAATGTGGAATGGAATGGAATGTGGAATGGAATGGAATTGAACGGAATGTGGAAAGGAATGGAATGGAATACAATGTGGAATGGAAATTAATTAAATGGGACGGAATTTGGAATGGAAAGGAATGGAATGGAATGTGGAATGGAATGGAATGGAAAGGTATGGAATAACGAACGGAATGGAAGGGAAGGTGGAATGGAAAGTGGAATGGAATCTAATGGAATGTGGAATGGAATGGAATGTTTTGGAATGGAATGAAAAGGAATGTGGAATTTAAAGGAATTGAATGTGGAATGGCATGCGGAATGGAATGGAAAGGAATGTGGAATTGAATGGAATGGAATGTGGAATGGAATGGAATGGAATGTGGTATGGAATCGAATGGAATGTAGAATGGAATGGAATGTGGAATGGAATGTGGAATAGAATGGAATGGAATGTGGAATGGAATGGAATGGAATTTGAAATGGAAATAGAATGGAAAGGAATGTGGAATGGAATGAAATGTAATTTGGAATGGAATGGAATGGAGTGTGGAATGGAAGGGAATGCAATGTGGAATGGAAAGGAATGGAATTGAATGTGGAATGGAATTGAATGCAATGTAATGGTATGTGGAATGGAATGAGGAATGGAATGTAATGGAATGTAGAATTGTATTAAGAGTGCAATGGAATGGAAAGTGGAATGGAATGGACTGGAATATGGAAAGGAACGCTATGGAATGGAATGTGGAATGGAATGGAATGGAATGTAAAATGGAATGGAATGTTATTGAACGGAAATTGGGATGGAAGGGAAAGGAATGTGGAATGGAATGGAATGGAATGTGGAATGCAAGGGAAAGGAATGGAATGTGAAATGGAACGGAATGGAATGTGGAATGGAATTGAATGGAATTTGGCATGGTATGGAATTTAATGGAATGAAAAGTGGAATATAATGGAATGTGGAATGGAATGGAATGGAATATGGAATCAAATTGAATGGAATTTGGAAGGGAATGAGGAAAGGATTGGAATGGAATGTGGAATGGAATGTGGAATGAAATCTGGAATGGAATGGAATGGAATGGAATGGAATGGAATGGAATGGAATGTTTAATGGAATGAAATGGAATGTGGAATAGAATGTGGAATGGAATGGAATGTGGAATGGAATGTTGAATGGAATGGAATGCAACGTGGAATGGAATGTGGAATGAAATGTGGAATGGAACGGAATGCAAAGTGAAATGGAAAGAGGAAGGGAACGTGGAAGGGAATGGAATGGAACGTGGAAACGAACGTGCAGTGGAAGGTGGAATGGAATTGAATGGAACGTGGAATGTAATGTGGAATAGAGTGGAATCGAATGGAATGAAATGCGGAATGGAATGTGGAATGGAATTGAACGTGGAATGGAATGTGGAATAGAATGGAATCGAATGGAATGAAATGCGGAATGGAATGTGGAATGGAATTTGTAGTGGAACGTGGAATGGAATGGAATGGAATGTGGAATGGAATGGAATGGAAAGTTGAATGGTATGTGGAATGGACTGGAATTGAATGTGGAATTGAATGAGGAATGGATAGGAATGGAATGGAATGGAATGTGGAATGGAACATGGAAAGAAATGGAAAGGCTAATGGAATACATCGGATTGTGATGTGTAATGGAAGGAGGAATGGAATGGAATAGAGTGGAAAGGAATGTGGAATGTGGAATGGAATGAAATGTGGAATGGAATGAGGAATGGAATTGAAAGCAATGTGGAATGGAAGGGAGTGGAATGTGGAACGGAATGTGGAATGTAGTGGAATGCAATGTGGAATGGAGTGTGGAATGTAATGTACAGGAATGTGGAATTGAATGGAATGGAATCTGGAACGGAATGGAAAAAAATGGAATGGAATGTGAACTAGAATAGAACGAAATGGAATGGAATGTGGAATGGAAAGGAAAGGAATGTGAAATGGAATGTGGAATGGAATAGAATGGAATGTGGATTGGAAGGGAATGGAATGGAATGGAATGTGGAATTGAATGGAATGGAATGTGCAATGGAACGTGGAAAGTAATGGAATGGACAGTGGAATGGAATGAAATGTAATGTGTAATGGAATGAGGAGTGGAATGGAATAGAATGGAATGGAATGTGGAATGTGGAATGAAATGGAATGTGCAATGGAATGTGGAATGTGGAATAGAATGGAATGTGCAATGGAATGTGGAATGGAATTGAATGGAATGTGGAATGGTAGAGAGTCGAATGCGGAACGGAATGTGGAATGTAGTGGAATGGAATGTGGAATGGAGTGTGTAATGTAATGGACAGGAATGTGGAATTGAATGGAATGGAATCTGGAATGGAATGGAATGGAACGGAATGTCGGCTGGAGTGGAATAGAATGGAATGGAATGTGGAATGGAATGGAGTGGAAAGTGGAATGGAATCTGTTAAGGAACGTGTAATGGAATGGAATGGAATGGATTGGAACAGAAAGGAATGGGGAATGTATTGGAAAGGAATTTGGAAGGGAATGGAATTTAATGGAATAGAATGGAATGTGGAACGGAATGTAGAATGGAATGAAATGGGATGTGGAACGGAATGTGGAATGGAATGGAATGTGAAATGGAATTTGGTATGGAATCTGGAATTTAAGTGCAATGGAATGGAAAGGAATGGATTGGAATCAGGAATGTAATGGAAAGTAATGTGGAATGTAGGGGAATGGAATGTGGAATGGAGAGTGGAAAGGAATGGAAAGGAATGTCGAATGCAATGGAATGGTATCTGGAATGGAATTGAATCGAATGGAAAGGGGACTGGAATGGAATGTAATTGAATGTGGAATGGAATGGAATGGAATGTGGAATGGAATGAAATGGAATCTGGAATGGAAAGTGGAATGGAATGTGGAAAGGAATAGAATGGAATGGGAAAGAAATGTGCAATGGAATGGAATGTGATGTGAAATGGAATGTGGAATGGAATGGAATGGTATGGAACGTGGAATGGAAAGGAATGTGGAATGGAATGGAATGGAATGGAATGGAATGGAATGGAATGGAATGGAATGGAAGAGGATGGAATGGAATGGAATTTGAAGGAATTGAATGTGGAATTGAATGTGAAATGGAATCCGGAATTGACTGTGGAATGGAATGTGGAAAGGAATGGAATGTGGAATGGAATGTGGAATTTAATGGAATGGAATGGAATGGAATGTGGAATGGAATGGAATGGAATGGAATGGATTGTGAAATGGAATGGAATGGAATGGAATGGCATGTGGAATGGAATAAAACGGAATGGAATGTAATTGAATGTGGAATGGAATGGAATGTGAATTTGAATGGAATGGAATGAGGAATGGAATGGAATGGAATATGGAACGGAATGTGGAGTGGAAAGGAATGTAATGTGGAATGGAATGGAATGGAATGGAATGTGGAACGGAATGTTATAGAATGTGGAATGCAATGGAGTGGAATGAAATGTGGAATGCAAAGCAATGAGGAATGGAACGTTTAATGGGATGGAATGGAAGATGGAATACAACATGGAATGGAACATAGATCGGAACGTGGAATGTATCGTGGAATGGAGTGGAATGGAAAGTGGAATGGACTGGAACGTGGACTGGAATGGAAAGGAATGTGGAATGGAATGGTTTGGAACGTGAAATGGAATAGTATGGAAATTGGAATGGATTGGAATGGAACGTGGATAGAATGTGGAATGGAATGGAACAGAATGGAATGCAAAGTGGAATGGAATAGATTGTAAAATGGAATGGAAGTGAACGTTGAATGGAATATGGAACGTAATGGATTGGAATGTGGAATGGAATGGTATGTGAAATGGAAGTAGAATGGAATATGAAATTGAAATAAAATGGAATGGAATGGAATGCAGAGTATAATGCAATGGAAAGTGGAAAGGAACGTGGAATGGAACGGAATGGAATTTTGAATGGAAGGAATGGAATGTCAAATGGAATGTCGAATGGAATGGACTGAAATGGAATGAGGAATGCAATGGAATGGAATGGAGTGGAATGAAATATGGAATGGAATGGAATAGAATGTGGAATGGAATGAGGAATGGAATGGAATGGAATGCAAAATGGAATGGAATGGAGTGGAATGGAATGGAATGGAATGTGGAATAGAACGGAATGGAATGTGGAATGAAATGAGGAATGGAATGCAATGGAATGTGGAAAGGAATGGAATGGAATGGAATGGAATGTGGAATGGAATGGAATGGAATGTGGAATGGAATCTGGAATGGAATGGAATGGAATGTAGAAAGGAATCTAGAATGGAATGGATTGGAATGTGGAATGAAATGGAATGGAATGAGGAATCGAATGTGCAATGGAATGGAATGTGAAATGGAAATAGAATGGAATGTGAAATAGAAATAGAATGGAATGTGGAATGGAATGGAATTGAATGGGGAAAGGGATGCAATGGAATGTGGAATGCAACATGGGATGGAATGGAATAGAAAGTGGAAAGGAATGTGTAATGGATTTGAATGGAATGTGGAATGGAATGGAATGGAATGTCGAATGGAATTGACTGGAATGGAATGTGGAATGCAATGGAATGGATTGGAATGGAATTTAAAGTGGAATGGAATGGAATGGAATGTGGAATGGAACGTGGAATGGAATGGAATGTAATGGAATGTGGAATGTTATTTTGAATGGAACGTGGAATGGAATCTAATGGAACGGAAAGGAATGTTGAATAGAATGTTGAATGGAACATGGAGAAGAATGGAATGGAATGGAATGGAAAGAGGAGTGGATTGTGGAATGGAAGGTGGAATGGAATGGAATGGAATGGAATGTGGAATGGAATGGAATTGAACGGAAGTAGGAATGGAATATAATGGAATGGATAGTGGAAGTCAAAGGAATGGAAAGTGCAATGGAATGGAATGGAACGTGGAATATAATGGAAATGAATGTGGAATGGAATGGAAAGAAATGGAATGTGGACTGGAATAGCACGTGGAATGTAATGGAATTGAAGGTGCATTGGAATATGGAATAGAATGGAACGCCAGGTGGAATGGAATGTGGATTGGAATGTGGAATTGAATGGAACAGAATGTGGAATGGATCATGGAAAAGAACATGGAATGGAATCTAATGGAATAGAATGGAATGTGGAATGAAATGGAATGGAAAGAGAACTGGAATGGAATGGAATGGACACATGGAATAGAATGGAATGGAATGTGGAATGGAATGGAATGGAATATGCAGTGGTATGGAGTGCAATCTGGAATGGAATGTGGAATGTAGTGGAATGGAATGAGGAATGGAATGTTGAATGGACTGGAAAGGAATGTGGAATGTAATGAAATGGAATCTGGAATGGAATGGAATGGAATGGAATGTCGAAAGGAATGGAATGGAAGGTGGAATGGAATGTGGAGTGGAATGTGGAATAGAATGGAATGGAAAGTGGAATGGAATGTGGAATGGAATAGAATGGAATGGGATGGAATGTGGGACGGAATGTGGAATGGAAACTGTAATGGATTGTGGAATAGAATGGAATTTAATGGAATGTGGACTGGAATGGAATGGAATGAGAAATGAAATAGAATGTGGAAAGGAATTGAATTGAAAGTAATGGTATCTGGAACGGAATGTGGAATTGAATGGTATGGAACGAATTGAGTGGAAGGGAATGTGCAATGGAATGTGGAATGTAACATGGAATGGAATGTGGAATGGAATGGAATGCAATGTGGAATGGAATGGAATGGAATGTGGAATGGAATGGAATGAAATGGAATGTGGAATGGAATGGAATGGAATGTGGAATGGAATGGAAAGGAATGTGGAAAGGAATGGAATGTGGAATGGAATGGAATGGAATGGATTGTGCAATGGAATGGAATGGAATGGATTGTCGAATGGAATGGAATGCAATGGAATGGAATGTGCAATGGAATCTGCAATGGAATGTGGAATGGAATGGAATGTGGAATGGCATGGAATGTAATGGGATGGAATTTGGAATGGAATGTGGAATGGAATGTGGTATGGAATGGAATGGAATGGAATTGAGTGGAATGGAATGTGGAATGGAAAGGAATGGAATGTGGAATGGAATGTAACGGCATGTGGAATGGGATGCGGAGTGGAACGGAAAGGAATATGGAATGGAAAGTGGAATGGAATGGAATGTGGATTGCAATGGAATGGAATCGAGTGGAATGTGGAAAGGAATGGAATGGAATGTGGAATGAAATGGAATGGAATGGAATGTAGAATGGAATGTGATGGAATGTAGAATGGAATGCGGATTGGAATGGAATGTGGAATGGAATGGAATGGAACGTGGGATGGAATGGAGTGGAATGTGGAATGGAATGTGGAATGGAGTGGAATGGAATGTTGGAATGGAATAAAAAATTGAAAGTGGAATGGAATGCAATGGAACGTGGAATGGAAAGTGGAATGCAAGACGGAATGGAACTTGGAATGGATGGTGGAACGGAATGGAATGGAACGTGGGATGGAATGGAACGTGGAATGGAATGGAATGGAACGTGGAATGGAACGGAACCTGGAATGGAATGGAATGGGACGTAGAATGGAATAGAATGTGAAATGGAGTGGTATGTAACGTTGAATGGATTTTGTAATGGAATGGAATGGAAGGTGGAATGGAATGAGGAACGGAATATGGAATACAATGGAATGGAACGTGGAATATAACGTGGAATGGAACACGGAATGGAACGTGGAATGTATCGTCGAATAGGATGGAATGGAACGTGGAATCGAATGGAACGTGGAATGGAATGCAATGGAATGTGGCATGGAATGTGGAATGGATTGGAATGGAATGTGGAATGGAATGGATTGGAATGGAATGTGGAATGGAATGCAATGGAATGGAATGTGCAATGGAAAGGAATGGAATGCAATGTGGAATGGAATGGAATGGAATGGATTGTGGAATGGAATGTTGCATGGAAAGGAATGGAACGTTGAATGGAATATTATGGAAAGTGGAATGTAGTGGAATGGAACTTGGAATGGAATGTGGAATGGAATGCAACGGAATGGAAAGCAAAGTGGAATGCAATCGAAAGTGTAATGGAATGGAATTTAATGTGGAATGGAATGTGGAATGTAATGGAATGGAAAGTGGAATGGCATGTGGAATGGAACCTGGAATGGTATGTAATGGAATGTGGAATGGAATTTGGAATGGATTGGAATGGAAAGTGGAATGGAATGGAATGGAATGGAATGGAGTGGAATGTGGAATGGAATGCAATGGAATGGAATGGAATGGAATGTGGAATGGAATTTGGAATGAAATGGAATGGAATGGAATGTGGAATGGAATGGAATGGAAAGCTATGGAATGTGGAATGGAGAGGAATGGAATGGAATGGAATGGAATGTGTAATGAAATGAAATGTGGAATGGAAAGGAATTCAATGTATAATGGAATTCCATTCCATTCCATTCCAGTCCGAATTCCATTCCATTCCATTCCATTCCACATTCCGTTCCACATTCCCTTCCATTCCGTTTCACATTCCATTCCATTCCATTCCACATTCGGTTCCACATTCCATTCCATTCCGTTTCACATTCCATTCCATTCCATTCCACATTCCATTCCACTCTCCATTCCATTCCACATTCCATTCCACTTTCCATTCCTTTCCATTCCATATTCCATTCCACTTTCCATTCCAATCCATTCCACATTCCATTCCACATTCCATTCAATTTCATTTCACTTTCAATTCCGTTCCATTCCACATTCCATTCCACATTTAATTCCATTCCATTCCGTATTCCATTCCATTCCATTCTGCAGTCCATTCCTTTCCATTCCACTTTGCATTGCATTCCATTCAATTCCACATTCCATTCAAATCCATTCCACATTCCATTCCACCTTCCATGCCATTACATTCCGATTTCCTTTCCACATTCCATTCCTTTCCATTCCACAATTGATTCCTCATTTCATTCCATTCCATTCCTCATTCCATTCCACTTCCCATTCCATTCCATTCCACATTGCATTCTTTTCCATTCCAGATTCCATTCAATTGCATTCCACGTTCCATTCCACATCCCATTCAATTCCATTCCACTTAGCGTTCCACATTTCATTCCACATTTCCTTCCACATTCTATTCCACATTCCATTCCAGTCCATTCCACCTTCCATTCCACATTGCATTCTATTCAATTCCACATTCCGTTCCACATTCCATTCCACATTCCATTCCATTCCATTCTATTCCACATTCCTTTCCATTCCATTACACATTCCATTCCATTCCACATTCCACTCCATTTCATTCCACTTTCCATTCCATTTCACTCCACATTCCATTCCAGTCCATTCCACATTCCATTCCTCATTCCATTCCATATTCCATTCCACATACCATTCCAAGGCATTCCACATTCCATTCCATTCCATTCCACATGCTATTCCACGTTCCATTCCACGTTCCATTCCACGTTCCATTCCACCTTCCATTCCATTGCATTGCTCGCTTCATTCCACATTCCATTCTATTACATTCCACTTTCCTTTCCACATTCCATTCCACATTCCATTCCACATTCCGTGCCACATTCCATTCCATTCCAATCCACAGTCCATTTCTTTACATTCCACATTGCATACCACATTCCATTCCACTTTCCATTCCATTCCATTCCATGTACCCTTCGACGTTACATTGGACGTGCCATTC
This sequence comes from Pongo abelii, assembly GCF_028885655.2. Lineage (NCBI taxonomy): Eukaryota > Metazoa > Chordata > Mammalia > Primates > Hominidae > Pongo > Pongo abelii. Next base: position 10,847,529 of record NC_085929.1, on the reverse strand, counting down.
CACGTTCCATTCCATTGCATTCCACGTTCCGCTCCATGTTCCATTCCATTCCATTCCATTCAACATTGCATTCCATTACATTCCACATTCCATTCCCTTCCTTTCCACGTTCCATTCCATTATGTTCCACGTTCCTCTCCACTTTGCATTCCACGTTCCATTCCACGTTCCATTCCATTCCATTCCTCGTTCCATTCCATTCCATTCCACGTTCGGTTTCATTCCATTTCACGTTGCGTTTCACCTTCAATTTCACATTCCATTCCACCTTCCATTCCATTCAATTCCCTTCCATTCCACATTAGATTCCATTCCATTCCACTTTCCATTCCACGTTGCATTCCACGTTTTATTCTGCGTTCCATTCCACGTTCCATTCCTTTCCACTCCACCTTCCATTCCATTGCCTTTCACATTCCATTCCTTTCCATTCCATTCCATTCCACATTCCATTGCACAATCCATTCCCTTCGATTACAGATTCCATTCCATTTCATTCCACATTCCTTTCCACGTTCCATTCCACGTTCCATTCCACGTTCCATTCCACATTCCATTCCACATTGCTTTCCATTCCAGTCCATATTCCATTCCACATTCCATACAATTCCATTTAAACCTTCCATTCCAATCCATTACACATTCCATTCCACTTTCCATTCCATTCCATTCCACATTCCATTCCTCATTACAGTTCTTTCCATTCCATATTCCATTCCAAATTGCGTTCCACATTCCATTCCGCATTCCATTCCATATTTCAATCCATTACATTCCGCAATCCATTCAACATTCCATTCCATTGCATTCCACATTCCATTCCAGATTCCATTCCACGTTCTGTTCCACATTGCATTCCATTCCATTCCACGATCCATTCCACGTTCCATTCCACAATCATTTCCATGTTCCCTTCCACTTTCCATTCCATTCCATTCCACATTCCATTGCGCATTCCATTCCACGTTCCATTCCGCATTCAATTCCATTCCATTCCACATTCCATTCCATTGTATTGCACATTCCATGCCACATTCCAATGCATTCCATTCCATTCCACGTTCCATTCCACATTCCGTTCCATTCCATTGCACATTACATTCCACATTCCATTCCATTCCAATCCTCATTCAATTCCACATTCCTTTCCAAGTTCCAGTCCACATTCTATTACACGTTCCATTCCGTTCCATTCCACGTTCCATTCCACATTCCATTATTCATTCCATTCCACATTCCATTACCTTCCATTCCAGATTCCTTTGAACTTTCCATTCCATGCTACATTACATTCCACATTCCATTCCACATTTGTTTTCGCATTCTTTTACATTGCATTCCACATTTCGTTCCATTCCATTCCACCTTCCATTCCATATTCCGTTCCATTCCTTTCCACATTCCTTTCCACATTCCATTCCAAGTTTCATTCCATTGCAATCCACAATCCATTCTACGTTCCCTTCCATGAACCATCCCATTTCATTACACGATCCATTACAAATTCCATTCCATTCCATTACACTTTGCATTCCGCATTCCATTCCACATACCATTCTGTTCCATTGCACATTCCTTTCCACACTCCATTCCACATTCCATTCCTCTTTCCATTCCATTCCATTCCACATTCAATTCCGCATTCCATTCCACATTCCATTCCGTTCCATTTCACTTTAATTTTCACTTTCCATTCCACATTACATTCCATTCCTTTCCACATTCCATTCCACACTGCATTACACTTTCCATTTCACATTCCATTCCACATTCCATTCCAATCCGTTCTACATTCCATTCCATTCCGTTCCACATTCAATTCCATTCTTGCCACATTTCATTCCACTTTCCATTCCATTCCATATCAAATTCCATTACCACTTTCCTCCATTCCATTCCATTCCACATTCCAATCCACATTCTATTCCATTCTATTCCATTCCATTCTGCATTTCTTTGCACATTCCATTCCATTCCATTCCACATCCCATTCCACATTACAATCCACATTCTGTTCCATTCCATTCGATTCCATTCCGCATTCCATTGCACATTCCTTTCCATTCTATTTCACGTTACTTTTCACATTCCATTCCACATTCCATTCTATTCCATTCCACATTTCATTCCACATTCCATTCCACTTTCCATTCTACTTTCCATTCCATTCCATTCCATTCCATTCCACATTCCATTTCACATTCCATTCCATTCCATTCCATTCCGCATTGCATTGCACATTCTTTTCCATTCCATTCCACATTCCATTCCATTCAATTCAATTCCACATTCCATTCCACATTCCATTCCATGCCATTCCACATTCCATTCCATTCCATTCCACATTCCATTCCATTCCACATTCCATTCCATTCCATTCCACTTTTCATTCCACATTCCATTCCACTTTCCATTCCACTTTCCACTCCATTCCATATTCCATTCCACATTCCATTCCATTCCATTCCACATTCCATTCCATTGAATTCCACATTGCATTCCATTCCATTCCTTTCCATTCCATTCCACATTCTGTTCCACATTCCATTCCATTGCGTTCCACATTGCATACCATTCCGTTCCACATTAAATTCCATTCCACTCCACATTTCATTCCACTTTCCATTCCATTCCATTCCACATTCCATTCCACTTTTGATTTCATTCCATTCTATTCCACATTCCAATCCACATTCTCTTCCATTCTATTATATTCCATTCCGCATTCCATTGCACATTCCATTCCGTTCCATTCCACATTCCGTTTCATTCCATTCCATTCCACATTCCATTCCACATTCCATTCCATTCCACATTCCATTCCATTCCATTCCACATTTCATTCCATTCCATTCCACCATCCATTCAACATTCCATTCCATTGCATTGCACATTCCATTCTAGATTCCCTTCCTCGTTACATTCCACATTCCATTCCATTCCATTCCACGATCCATTCCACTTTCCATTCTACAATCAATTCCACGTTCCATTCCACTTTCCATTCCATTCCATTCCACATTCCATTCCACATTCCAACCCATATTCTATTCCATTCCATTCCATTCCATTCTGTATTTCATTGCACATTGCATTCCATTCTTTTCCACATTAAATTCCATTCAATTCTATTCCACATTCCATTCCTTTCCATTCCGCATTCTACTGCACATTCCTTTCCATTCCATTTCACGTTACTTTTCACATTCCATTCCACATTCCATTCCATTCCATTCCACATTTCATTCCACATTCCATTCCACTTTCCATTCTACTTTCCATTCCATTCCATTCTATTCCACATTCCATTTCACATTCCATTCCATTCCATTCCGAATTGCATTACACATTCCTTTCCATTCCATTTCACATTCCATTCCATTCCATTCCACATTCCATTCCATTCCATTCCACATTTCATTCCACATTCCATTCCACTTTCCATTCCCCTTTCCATTCCATTCCATATTCCATTCCACATTCCATTCCACATTCCATTCCACATTCCATTCCACATTCCATTCCATTCCATTCCACATTCCATTCCACATTCCATTCCATTCCATTCTACATTCCATTCCATTCAATTCCACATTGCATTCCATTCCATTCCTTTCCGTTCCATTCCACATTCCGTTCCACATTCCATTCCACTGCATTCCACATTCCATTCCATTCCATTCCACATTCAATTCTATTCCACTCCACATTTCATTCCACTTTCCATTCCATTCCATTCCACATTCCATTCCACTTTCGATTCCATTCCATTCCACATTCCATTCCACTTTCTGTTCCATTCAGTTCCATTCCACATTCCAATCCACATTCTATTCCATTCTATTACATTCCATTCCGCATTCCATTGCACATTCCATTCCGTCCATTCCACATTCCATTCCATTCCATTCCACATTTCATTCCACATTCCATTCCACTTTCCATTCCACTTTCCATTCCATTCCATATTCCATTCCACATTCCATTCCATTCCATTCCACATTCCATTCCATTCAATTCCATATTGCATTCCATTCCATTCCTTTCCATTCCATTCCACATTCCGTTCCACATTCCATTCCATTGCGTTCCACATTGCATACCATTGCGTTCCACTTTCAATTCCCTTCCACTCCACATTTCATTCCACTTTCCTTTCCATTCCATTCCACATTCCATTCCACTTTTGATTCCATTCCATGCTATTCCACATTCCAATCCACATTCTCTTCCATTCTATTACATTCCATTCCGCATTCCATTGCACATTCCATTCCGTTCCATTCCACATTCCATTTCATTCCATTCCATTCCACATTCCATTCCACATTCCATTCCATTCCACATTCCATTCCATTCCATTCAACATTTCATTCCATTCCATTCCACAATCCATTCAACATTCCATTCCATTGCATTCCACATTCCATTCTAGATTCCATTCCTCGTTCCATTCCACATTCCATTCCATTTCATTCCACGATCCATTCCACGTTCCATTCTACAGTCAATTCCACGTTCCATTCCACTTTCCATTCCATTCCATTCCACATTCCATTCCACATTCCAATCCATATTCTATTCCATTCCATTCCATTCCATTCCGTATTTCATTGCACTTTCCATTCCATTCTTTTCCACATTAAATTCCATTCAATTCTATTCCACATTCCATTCCATTCCATTCCGCATTCTACTGCACATTCCTTTCCATTCCATTTCACGTAACTTTTCACATTCCATTCCACATTCCATTCCATTCCATTCCACATTTCATTCCACATTCCATTCCACTTTCAATTCTACTTTCCATTCCATTCCATCCTATTCCACATTCCATTTCACATTCCATTCCATTCCATTCCGCATTGCATTGCACATTCCTTTCCATTCCATTCCACATTCCATTCCCTTCCATTCCACATTCCATTCCATTTAATTCCACATTTCATTCCATTCCATTCCTTTCTGTTCCATTCCACATTCCGGTCCACATTCCATTCCATTGCATTCCACATTCCATTCCATTCCATTCCACATTCAATTCTATTCCACTCCACATTTCATTCCACTTTCCATTCCATTCCATTCCACATTCCATTCCACTTTTGATTCCATTACATTCCACATTCCATTCCACTTTCTGTTATATTCAATTCCATTCCACATTCCAATCCACATTCTATTCCATTCTATTATATTCCATTCCGCATTCCATTGCACATTCCATTCCGTTCCATTCCACATTCCATTCCGTTCCATTCCATTCCACATTCCATTCCATTCCACGTTCCATTCCATTCCACATTTCATTCCATTCCATTCCACAATCCATTCAACATTCCATTCCATTGCATTCCACATTGTATTCTAGATTCCATTCCACGTTCTATTCCACATTCCATTACGTTCCATTCCAAGATCCATTCCACGTTCCGTTCTACAATCAATTCCACGTTCCATTCCACTTTCCATTCCATTGCATTCCACTTTCCATTCCATATTACATTCCATTCCTTTCCACTTTTCATTCCACATTCCATCGCACATTCCATACCACGTTCCATTCCTCATTCAATTCCATTCCATTCCACATTCCATTCCATTGCATTCCACATTCCATTTCACATTCCATTCCATTCCATTCCATTCCCCATTCCATTCCACATTCCATTCCATTCCATTGCACATTCCATTCCACTTTCCATTCCATTCCATTCCTCATTCAATTCCACATTCCTTTCCAAGTTCCAGTCCATATTCTATTACACGTTCCATTCCATTCCATGTTGCATTCCACATTCCATTCCACATTCCATTCCACATTCCACTCCATTCCATTCCAGATTCCATTGCACTTTCCATTCCTTGCTATATTACATTCCACATTCCATTCCACATTTCATTTCACATTCTATTCCATTGCATTCCGCATTCCATTCCATTCCATTCCACATTCCATTCCATATTCCGTTCCATTCCTTTCCACATTCCTTTCCACATTCCATTCCACGTGCCATTACATTCCAAACCACGATCCATTCCACGTTCCCTTCCATGATCCATCCATTTCATTCCACGATCCATTCCACATTCCATTCCATTCCATTTCACTTTGCATTTCACATTCTATTCCACATACCTTTCTGTTCCATTGTGCATTCCATTCCAAACTCCATTCCACATTGCATTCCTCTTTCCATTCCATTCCATTACACATTCCATTCCACATTCTATTCCACATTCCATTCCGTTCTATTTCACGTTAGTTTTCACATTCCATTCCACATTCCATTCTATTCCATTCCACATTTCTTTCCATATTCCATTCCACTTTCCATTCCACTTTCCATTCCATTCCATTCCATTCAACATTCCATTCCATTCCATTCCACGTTGAATTCCATTCCATTCCTTCCAATTCCATTCCACATTCCATTCCATTCCATTCTATTCCACATTCCTTTCCATTCCATTCCACATTCCATTCCATTCCACATTCCTTTCAACATTCCATTCCACATTCCATTCAATTCCGTTCTATTCCACTTTGCCTTGCATTCCACGTTTTATACCATTTCATTCCACATCCCATTTCGTTCCATTCCACATTCCATGCCATTCAATTGCTTATTTCATTCCATTCCTTTGCATTCCACATTCCATTCCATTACATTTCCTTGCCATTCCATTCCATTGTATTCCACTTTCCATTTCACATTCCATTCCACATTCCATTTCATATTCCAGTGTGCATTCTATTCCACGTTCCATTCCATTTCATTCCACTATCCATTCCATTCCATTCCACATGCCATTTCATTCCATTCCTCATTCCATTCCACATTCCATTCCACATTACATTCCATTCCATCCCACATTCCTTTCCATTCTATTCCACATTCCATTCCTTTCCATTCCACATTGCATTCCACATCCCATTCCATTCCATTCCACATTCCACTCCACATTTGATTCCTTTCAATTCCACTTTCCATTCCACATTCCATTCCACTTTCCATTCCACATTCCTTTCCATTCCATTCCACATTCCATTCCATTCCATTTCACATTCCATTCGACATTCCATTCCTTCCCTTTCCATTCCACATTGCATTCCATTCTATTCCACATTCCATGCCATTCCATTCCACATTCCATTCCATACCATTCCACTTTCCAATCCACATTCCTTTCCACATTCCATTCCATTCCATTACTTTCCATTGCACGTTCCATTCGATGTTCCATTCCGCATTCTCTTCCATTCCGTTACACATTCAATTCCACATTCCTTTCGATTCCATTACACTTTCCATTCCACATTCCATTCCACATGACATTGGGTTCCATTCCACATTCCATACCACATTCCATTACACATTCCTTTCCATTTCATTCCACATTCCAATTCACATTCCATTCCATTGCATTCCACATTCCAATCCATATTCCATTCCATTCCATTCCACATTACCTTAAATTCCATTTCACTTTCCATTCCATTCCATTGCATTCCTCATTACATTCCATTCCATTCCACATTCCCTTCCATTCCATTCCACTCCATTCCATATTCCATTCCATTCCCTTCCTTTACACATTACATTTTGTTCCATTCCACATTCCATTCCGTTACTTTCCAATTTCCATTCCATTCCACTCCACATTCCATTTCATTCCATTTCATTCCATTCCACGTTCCATAGGATTCCTTTCCTTTCCACATTCCATTACTTTCCGTTCCGCATTCCTTTCCACTTCATTCCACATTTCATTCCACATCACTTTCCATTCCAGTCCACATTCAATTCCACGCTCCATTCCACGTTAGTTTCCAGGTTCCATTGTATATTCCATTCCACATTCCATTCCTTTCCACATTCCATACCGTTCCATTGAATTCCATTCCACATTCCATTCCATTACATTCCACATTCCGTTCCATATTCCATTCCACTCCAGTCCACATTCCATTCCACATTCCATTGCATTTCATTCCACATTCCATTCCACATTCCATTCCATTCCATTCCACATTCCTTTCCACATTCCATTCTATTCTTATACACATTCCATTGTATTCCATCCGACCTTCCATTCCATTCCACATTCCATTCCACATTCCATTCCACATTCGATTACATTCATTTCCACATTCCATTCCATTTCATTCCACATTCCATTCCATTTCATTCCACATTCCATTCCATTTCATTCCACATTCCATTGCACATTCCATTCCATGTTCCATTCCATTCCATTCAACTTTGCATTCTACCTTCAAATCCACGTTCCATTCAACGTTACATTCCACGTTCCATTCCATTCCATTCCACCTTCCATTCCACATTCCTTTCCATTCCACTCCACATCCCATTTCACATTCCAGTCCAGCACATTCCACATTGCATTCCTCATTCCATTGCATTCCTTTCCACTTTCCATTCCATTCCCCTCCACATTCCATTCCACATTTCATTCCATTGCATTCCATTACATTCCACGTTCTATTGCACGTTCCATTATATTCCATTCCACTTTCCATTCCACTTTCCATTCCATTCAATTCCACATTCCTTTCCACATTCCATTCCACATTCCATTCCACTCCACATTCCACTCAATTCCATTCCACTCAACATTACACTACATTCTACAACTTTTCTCATTGCATACCTTTCCATTCCACATTTCATTCCACGTTCCGTTCCACTTTCCATTCCACATTCCATTCTACACTCCATTCCATTCGTTTCCACATTCCACTCCACATTTCATTCCACAATCCATTGCAGGTTGCATTCCACATTTTGACCGCATTCCATTCCACTATATTTCTCCTTCCATTCCACATTCCTTTCCATTCCATGCCACATTGCATTCCACATTCTATTCCATTCCATTCCACATTCAATTCCACGTTCAATTCTACATTCCACTCCACGTTCCATTCCACATTCCTTACCACGTTCCAGCCCATTGCTTTCCACATTCCACTGCACATTCCAATACATTCCATTCCACATTCCATTCCACATTCCATTCCACATTCCATCTCACATTCCATTCATTCCATGCCACATTCCATTCCAAATTTAATTTCACATTAAATTCTATGTTCCTCTCCAAGTTCCATTCCAAGATTCATTCCACGTTCCATTCCATGTTCCATCCCATTGCATTCCACATTCCACTGCACATTCCAATACATTCCATTCCACATTCGATTCCACATTCGATCTCACATTCCATTCCACATTCCAATAAATTGCATTCCTCATTCCATTCTACGTTCCATTCCACGATCCTCTCCACGTACCATTCCATTCCATTCCACTTTTCATTTCATTCCATTCCACATTCCATTCCACATCCCATTTCACATTCCATTCCACATTCCATTTCACTTTCCATTGCAATTCATTATATTCAATTACATATTGCATTCCATTACAGTCCACATTCCTTTCCGTTCCATATTCCATTCCTTTTCATTCCACATTCCATTCCACATTTCATTCCATTCCATTCTTTTCCACATTCCATTCGATTCCACTCCACATTCGATTCCATTCCATTCCACGTTCCATTCCACATTCCATTCCACGTTCCATTCCACATTCCATTCCATTCCATTCCACATTCCATTCCATTCCATTCCACATTCCATTCCATTCCATTCCACATTCCATTGCATTCAATTTCACATTCCATTCCATTACATTGCATTCCACATTCCATTCCATTCCATTCTACATTCCATTCCTTTCCATTCCATTCTATTCCACATTCCGTTCCATTCCATTCTTTTCAACATTCCATTCCATTCCATTCCACTTTCCTTTCAATTACATTCCACATTCCATTCCGCATTCCATTCTACATTCTCTTCCACATTCCATCCGACACTGGATTCCACATTCCATTCCTTTCCATGCCACATTCCATTACATTTTCCATTCCATTCCTTTCCACATTCCATTCCAGAATCCATTCCATTACTTTCCACCTTCCATTCCGTGTTCCATTGCACTGTCCATTCCACGTTACTTTCCACGTTCCATTCCAATTTCCATTACATTCCATTCCATATTCCATACCATTCCATTCCATTCCTCATTCCATTCCACATTCCCTTCAACATTCCCTTCCACATTCGATTCTATACCATTCCACATTCCAATCCACATTCCATTGCATTCCATTACACATTCCATTCCATTCCCCTCCACATTCCATTCCACATACCATTCCATTCCTCTCCACATTCCATTCCAGATTCCATTCCATTCCTTTCAACATTCCATTCCACATTCCATTCCATTCCATTCCACCTTCCATTCCACGTTTCATTCTATATTCCATTCCACATTCCATTCCACATTCCATTGTGTTCCATTCCACATTCCATTCCTCATAACTTTCCACAATCCATTCCACATTCCATTCTATTGCATTCCACATTCCTTTCCATTCCACTCCACATTGCATTTCACATTCCAGTCCAGCACATTCCACATTGCATTCCACATTCCATTGCATTCCTTCCCACTTTCCATTCCATTCCACTACACATTCCATACCACATTCCATTCCATTCCATTCCATTCCATTCCATTCCACGTTCTATTGCACGTTCCATTAAATTCCGTTCCATATTCCTTTCCACATTCCTTTCCATTCAATTCCACATTCCATTCCACATTCTATTCCACATTCCATGCCATTCCACTCCTCATTCCACTCAACTCCTTTCCATTTCACATTACATTGCATTCTACACCATTTCACATTCCATTCCATTCCATTCCTTTCCATTCCACATTCCATTCCACATTACACTCCACTTTCCATTCCACATTCCATTCTACACTCGATTCCATTCGTTTCCACATTCCATTCCACATTTCATTCCACAATCCACTGCACGTTCCATTCCACATTCCAACCTCATTCCATTCCACTATATTCCTCCTTCCATTCTACATTCCTTTCCACTCCATGCCACTTTCCATTCCACATTCCATTCCATTCCATTCCACATTTAATTCCATGTTCAATTCCATGTTCCACTCCATGTTCCATTCCACGATCCATTCCACTTTCCATTCCACGTTCCATCGCATTGCATTCCACATTCCACCGCACATTCCAATACATTCCATTCCACATTCCATTCCACCTTCCATCTCACATTCCATTCCACATTCCAATCAGTTCCATTCCGCATTCCATTCTAAGTTGCATTCCATGATTCATTCCGCGTTCCTTTCCACGTTCCATTCCGTTCCATTCCACTTTCCATTACACATTCCATTCCACATTCCATTTCACATTCCATTCCATATTCCGTTTCACTTTCCATTCCATTCCATTCCATTCCAATACACATTGCATTCGATTACAATCCACATTCCTTTCTGTTCCATTCCACATTCCATTCCGTTCCACTTTCCATTCCTTTCCTTTCCATATTGCAATCCATTTCATTCCACATTCCATTACACATTTCATTCCATTCCATTCTATTCCACATTCCATTCGATTCCATTCCACATTCCATTCCATTCCATTCCACGTTCCATTCCACATTCCATTCCATGTTCCATTCCACAATCCATTCCATTCCAATCCACATTCGATTCCATTCCATTCCACTTTCCATTCCATTCCATTCAACATTCCATTCCATTGAATTTCACATTCCATTACATTACATTGCATACCACATTCCATTCCATTCCATTCTGCACTCCATTTCTTTCCATTCCATTCTAATCCACATTCCATTCCATTCCATTCTATTCCACATTCCATTCCATTCCCTTCCACTTTCCATTCAATTACATATCACATTCTATTCCACATTCCTTCTACATTCTATTCCACGTTCCATCCCACATTGAATTCCACATTCCATTCTTTTCCATCCCACATTCCATTACATGCTCCTTTCCATTCCATTCCACTTTCCATTACATTACATTCCACCTTCCATTCCATGTTCCATTGCATTTTCCATTCCACGTTACTTTCCACGTTCCATTCCACATTCCATTCCATATTCCATACCGTTCCATTCCTTTCGTTTCCACAATCCATTCCTTTCCATTCCTCTTTCCATTCCACCTTCCGTTCCATTCCACGTACCATTCCATTCTCCATTCTGCATTCCATTCCACATTCCACTCCGTTACATTCCACATTCTATTCCACACTGCATTCCACATTCCATTCCACATTCCATTCCTTTTCATTCCACATTCCATTCCACATTCCATTCCGTTCCATTCCAAATTCATTTCTACATTCCAATCCATTCTCTTATATATTCCATTCCATTCCATTCCATATTTCATTCGACATTCTATTCCACATTCCATTCCACATTCCATTCCATTCCGTTCCACATTCTATTCCACATTCCATTCCACATTCCATTCCGTTCAATGCCGTGTTCCCTTCCACATTCCATTCCACATTCCATTCCACATTCCTTTCCACATTCCATTCCACATTCCATTCTACGTTCCATTCCATTCCATTCCAAATTCCATTCCATTCCATTCCACTTTCCATTCCATTCCATTCCACATTCTATTCCATTCCATTCCATTGTCTTCCATATTCAATTCCATTTCATTCCACATTCCATTCTGTTACATTCCGCATTGCATTCCACATTCCATTCCACATTCTATTCCACGTACCATTCCACTCCATTCCACATTCTATTCAATTCCATTCCACATTCCATTCCATTCCATTCCACATTCCATTCCATTCCATTCCACATTCCATTCCATTCCATTCCACATTCCATTCCACGTGTCATCTCATTCCAATCCACATTCCATTTCACATTTCATTCCACATTGCATTCCACATTGCATTTCATATTCCATTCCACATTGCATTCCATTCAATTACACATTCCATTCCACATTCCATTTCATTCCATTCCACATTCCATTCCATTCCAATCGACATTTCATTGAACGTTCCATTCCGCGATGCATTCGATGTTCCAATCCGCTTTCCATTCCATTCCATTCCACATTTCATTCCATATTCCATTCCATTCCATTCTACATTCCGTTGCAAATTCCATTCCATTCCATTCCAGATTCCATTCCATTAATTTCCACATTCCAATCATTTCCAAATTCCATTCCAAGTTTCATTGCACAATCCATTCCACTTTCAATTCCGTTCCATTCCACAATCCATTCCACATAGCACTCCACATTGCATTCCACATTCCCTTCCACATTCCCTTCCGCATTCCATTCCATTCCATTCCACATTCCATTCCATTCAATTCCACATTCCATTTAACTTTCCATTCCGTTCCATTCCACATTGCTTTCGAGATTCCATTCCACATTACATTCCACATTCCGTTCCACATTCCTTTCCATTCCATTCCTTATTCCATTCCATTCCATTCCACATTCCATTCCTTTCAATTCCACATTCCATTTCATATTACATTCCATTCCATTCCACATTTCATTCCAGATTCCATTCCTCTTTCCATTCCACATTCCGTTCCACATTCCACTCCATTGCATTCCGCATTCCATTCCATTCCATTTCATATTCAATTTCACTTTCCATTCCGCTTTTCATTTCACATTCCATTCCATTCCATTTCCCATTAAATTGCATTCCATTCCACATTCCATTCCACTTTTCATTCCATTCCATTCCACATTCCATTCCTCTCTACATTCCATTCCACATTCCATTCCATGTTCCATTCTGCATTTCATTACACATTCCATTCTACTTTCTATTGCGCTCCATTCCACATTTGATTCCACACTCCACTCGACATTGCATTCCACATTCCATTCCACATTCCGTTCCACATTCCATTCCATTCCATTGCACATTCCATTCTACTTTCCATTCCATTTCATTTCACATTCCATTCCCTTCTATCCCACATTCCATTAAATATTCCATTCCATGTCCCATTCCACGTTCCATTCCACGTTCCATTCCATTCAATTCCTCATTCCATTCAACATTGATTTCCATTCCATTCCACTTTCCTTTCCAAATTCCATTCCACATTCCATTCCACATTACATTCCGTTCCATTCAACATTCCATTCCACATACCATTATATTCCATTCCACATACCATTCCACGTTCCATTCAACATTCCATTCCACTTTCCAGTCCATTTCATTCCACATTCAATTCCACATTCCATTCTGTTTGAATCCACATTGCATTAAAGATGGAATTCCACATTCCATTCCATTCCATTCCTCGTTTCATTACAGGATCCACTCCATTCTATTCCACTTTCCATTGCACTATCCATTCCACATTCTATTCCACATTCCATTCCGCATTCCATTTCACAATCCATTCCACATTCCGTTTCACATTCCATTCTATTCCATTTAACATTCCATTCCACATTCCATTCCATTCCACATTCCATTCTACATTGCATGCTACATTCCATTCCATTCCATTCCACATTCCATTCCAATTTCCATTCCACATTCCATTCCATTCCATCTCACATTCCATTCCACATTCCATTCCATTCCATTCCAGGTTGCATTCCACATTGCGTACCACATTCCATTACATGTTCCTTTCCACATTGCATTCAATTCCGTTCCACATTCCATACCATTCCATTCCATTTCATTTCACAATCCATTCCATTCCATTCCACATTCCATTCCATATTCCATTCCACATTCCTTTCTGTTGCATTACACACTGCATTCCGCACTCCATTCCACATTCCATTCCACATACCATTCTTTTCCACTCCACATTCAATTCCACATTGCATTTCACTTTCCGTTGCATTCCATTCCACATTACTTTGCATTCCATTCCACATTCCTTTCCATTACATTCCACATTCCGTTCCACATTTTATTCCATCTTTCTTTCCACATACCATTCCGTTCCATTCCACATTCCATTCCACTTTCCATTCCACTTTCCATTCCATTCTATTACACATTTCATTCCATTCCATTCCACATTCAATTACACGCTCCAGTCCACGTTACATTCCATTTTCCTTTCCACTTTCCATGGCATTCCATTTCACGTTCCATTCCACTTTGCATTACATTACATTCCACTTTCATTTCCACATTCAATTCTACATTTCTTTCCACTATATATTCCGTTCTATTCCACATTCCATTCCACATTCCATTCCACATTTCATGTCATTCCATTCAACATTGCATTCCACATTCCATTCAACAGTCCATTCCACATTTCATTCCATTCCATTCCACATTCCTTTCCACATATGATTCCATTCCATTCCACATTCCATTCCACATTCCGTTCCACATTCCATTCCACATTCCATTCCATTCCTATTCCATTCCTATTCCATTCCATTCCATTCCATTCTATTGCACGTTCCATTCCATTGCATTCCACTTTCCATTCCATTCCATTCCACATTCCACTCCACATTACAGTCCTTTTCATTCCACAATTCATTCCACATTCCATTCCATTCCAGTACGCATTACATTCCACATTCCATTCAACATTCCATTCCACATTCCATTCCATTCCATTCCACATTCCGTTCCACATTTCATCGCATTCCATTCCACATTCCTTTCCATTCAACTCCACCTTCCATTCCACAATCCTTTCCACTCCATTCCACATTCCATTGTACATTCCATTCCACATTATATTGCATTCCACATTCCATTCCACATTCCATTCCATTCCATTTCACATTCCATTTCATTCCATTCCACATTCCATTCCAAATTCAATTTCTCTTTCCATGCCATTCCATTCAAATCCACATTCCATTCCATTCAATTCCACATTCCATAACATTCCATTCAATTCCGTTCCACATTCCATTCCATTCCATTCCACATTCCATTACACATTCCGTTGAAATTTCCATTCCATTCCATTCTATTCCACATTGCATTCCATTCCATTCCACATTCCATTCCATTCCATTAAACATTCCATTCCACATTTCATTCCACGTTCCATTCCACATTCCATTCCTTTCAAATTCACGTTCCATTCCTTTCCACTGCATTCCACATTGCATTCCACATTCCATTCCATTCCATTCCACATTCCATTCCACATTCCATTGCATTCCATTTCACATTCTTTTCCATTCAACTCCATCTTCCATTCCACTTTCCGTTCCATTCCATTCCAGATGCCATTGCACATTACATTCCACATTCCATTCAATTCCATTCCACATTTCATTCCACGTTCCATTCCATTCCTTCCCAAGTTCCATTGCACTTTTATTTCCACTTTCTATTCCACATTCCATTCCGTTCCATTCCACATTCCCTTCTGTTCCATTCCACATTCCATTCTACATTCCGTTCCTTATTCCATTCCACATTCCACTCCACATTCCATTCCACATTCCATTCCATGATCCACTCCATTCCCCTTTCCATTCCACATTCCATTCCACATTCCATTCCATTCCATTCCACATTTCATCCCATTCCATTCCAATCCACATTGCTTTCCATTCCTTTCCAAGTTCAATTCTGTTCCACATTCCATTCCATTCCATTCCACATTCCATTCCACATTCCATCGCACATTCCATTATATTCCATTCTATTCCTACTTCCATTCCATTCCATTCCACATTCCATTCCATTCCCTTCCACATTCCATTCCACATTCCATTCCTTTCCATTCCACATTCCATTTCACATTCCATTCCACATACCATTCTCCGTCCATTCCATTTCATTCCACATTCCATACCATTCCATTCCAATCCAAATTCCATTCCTTTCCATTCTACATTCCATTCCATTCTTTTCCACATTCCATTCTTTCAAATGTGCATTCCATTCCATTATATTGCATTCCAATTTCCATTCCATTCTATTCCGCATTCCATTCCATTGCATTCCATTCCATACCACATTACATTCCACATTCCCTTCCAAATTCCATTCCACGTTCCGTTCCATTCTATTCCACATTCCATTCCATTCCATTCCCATTCCATTCCACATTCCATTACATTGCATTCCACGTTCCATTGCATTCCATTCCATTCCACGTCCTATTCCATTCCATTTCACACTCCATTCCATTCCATTCCTCATTCGATTCCATTCTATTCCACTTCACATTCCATTCAATTCCACATTGCATTCCATTCAATTCCATTTCATTCCATTCTACATTCCATTGCATTCCATTCTACATTCCATTGCATTCCATTCCACATTCCGTAAAATTCCATTCCACATTCCATAAAATTCCATTCCACTGCGAATTCCATTCCTTTTCATCCACTTTCCATTCCCTTCCATTGCATATTCCATTCCACGTTCCATTTCACAATCCTTAACTTTCGATTCCAATTTCATCAATTTATATTCCATTCCACTCCAGATTCCATTCCTTTCCCTTCCAAATTCTATTCCACATTACATTCCTTTCCATTCCACATTACATTCCACATTCCATTGCACTTTCCATTCCTCTTTCAATTCCACATTCCATTCCACTCTCCATTCCATTCCATTACACTTTCCTTTGCACGTTCCATTCTACATTACCTTCCACATTCCATTGCACGTTTAATTGCATTCCATTCCATGTTCCATTCCACGTTCCATTCCAAGTTCAATTTCACGTTCCATTCCATTCCATTCCTCGTTCCTTTTGACATTCCATTCCTTTCCGTTCCACTTTCCATTCCAAATTCCGTAGTACATTCCATTCTAGTTTCCATTTTGCTCCATTCCACATTCCATTCCACATTCCATTCCAAATTCCATTACATTCCTTTCCACATTCCATTCCATTCCATTCCACTTTCCATTCCATATTGCATTCCATTCCAGTCCACATTTCATTCCACATTCCATTCCATACCATTCCACATTTCATTCCATTCAATTCCACTTTACATTACATTCCATTAAAAATTCCATTTCCACATTCCATTACTTTCCATTCCACATTCCATTCCACATTCCATTCCAGATTACATTCCACGTTCCATTCCATTCCATTCCATGTCCCTTTCCACTTTCCATTCCTTTCTATTCCACGTTCCATTGTACTTTAAATTGCCCATTGCATTCCACGTTCCATTTTATGTTCCATTAAACTTTCCTTTCCATTCCACTCCACATTCCATTCCGTGTTCCATTCCATTCAATTCCACTTTCCTTTGCACATTGCATTCCACGTTCTATTCCACATTGCATTCTGTTCCATTCCACATTCCATTCCAAATTCCCATCCACATTCCATTACACATTCCTTTGCATTCCTTTCCACATTCCATTACACATTCCATTCCACACTCCATACCACATTCCATTCCATTCCCTTCCGCATTCCATTCCACATTCCATTTCATCCATTCCACATTGCATTCCACATTCCTTGCCACATACCAGTCCGTTCCATTGCACATTCCATTCCACATTCCATTCCATTCATTCCACGTTGCATTCCACGTTCCATTCCTCATTCCATTCCGTATTCCTTTCCACGTTCCATTCCATTACATTCCATGTTCCATTCAACGTTGCATATAATTCTATTTCACGTTGCATTCCATATTCCATTCCTCTTTCCTTTCCACATAACATTCCACGGTCGATCCCACTTTCCATTCCACGATGCATTCCACGTTCCATTCCACGTTCCATTACATTCCATTCCACATTCCTTTCCACATTCCATGGCACCTTCCATTCCCTTCTATTCTATTCCACGTTCCCTTCCTTTCCATTCCACATTCCATTGCATTCTATTCCACGTTCCATTCCACTTTCCATTCCACATTCCATTCCACGTTCTACTACACGTCCCATTCCTTACCATTCCATGTTCCATTCCACGTTCCATTCCATTCCATTCCACTTTCCATTTCACATTCCATTGCAATTTCCATTCCATTCCATTCCACATTTCCTTCCACATTCCCTTCCACATTCCATTCCATTCCATTCCACATTCCATTCCATTCCATTCCACCTTCCATTCCATTACATTCCACGTTACATTCCGCTTTAAATTCCACGTTTCGTTCCATTCCAATCCACGTTCCATTCCATTCCATTTCACGTTCCATTTCATTGAATACCACGTTCCATTTCATTCCATTTCACATTCCATTCCACATTCCATTTCACATTCCTTTCCATTCCATTCCATTGTATTCCACATTCCATTCTATTGCCATCCATATTCCATTCCATTCCAATCCACGGTCCATTCCATTACACTTTCCATTCCATTGCTTTCCACGTTCCCTTCCATTCCATTACACTCTCCATTTCCCATTTCATTCCACCTTCCATTCCATTCCATTCTATTCCACATTCCATTCCATTCGATTACATTCGACATTCCATTCCACATTTCTTCCCACGTTCCTTTCCATTCCATTCCACGTTCCATTCCAAGTTCCAGTAGGCAGTCTATTCCACGTTCCATTCCATTCCTTTCGATGTTCCTTTACATATTCCATTCCATTCTATTCCACATTCCATTTCACTCCATTCCATGATCAGTTTCATTACATTCCACGTTCCATTCCACATTCCATTTCACATTCCATTTCACATTCCTTTCCACCTTCAATTTCATTCCATTCCATTCCATTCCACATTTCATTTCATTCCATTCCACTTCACATTCCATTCAATTCCACATTCCATTCCATTCCGTTACATTCCATTCCACATTCCGTTCCATTCCAATACATTACATTACACATTCCATTACTTTCCGTTACATTCCATTCCACACTCCATTTCATACGATTCCGCGTTCCTTTCCACTCCATTCCATTCCACATTCCATTTCATTCCATTCCATCTTCCATTCCATTGAAATCCACTCCATTCCACATTCCATAATATTCCTTTCCATTCCGCATTCCATTCTCTCTAAATCCACATTCCATTCCGTTTCCTTCCACATTCCATTCCAGTCCTTTCCGTTCCATTCCATTCCACATTCCATTCCACAGTCCATTGTCTTCCATTGCACATTCCATTCCATTCCATTCCACATTCCATTCCACGTTCCATTCCAAGTTCCATTCAAACTTCCATTCCACGTTCCATTCCATTTCATTTCATGTTCCACTCGACATTCCATTCAATTCCATTCCACTTTCCATTCTACATTCCAACGCACATACCATTCAATTCCATTCCACATTCTATTACACATTCCATTCCATTCCATTCCACTTTCCATTCCATTCCATTCCATTCCAGATTCGATTCCATTGCATTCCACATTCCATTCCACATTCCATTACTCCTTACATTCCACGTTCCATTCTGTTGCATTCCACCTTCCATTCCAGATTCCATTCCTCATTAGTTTCCATTCTATTCCATTCCACATTACAATCCATTCCACTCAACATTCCATTCCATTTCTTTCCACCTTCCTTTCCATTCCATTCCGCATTCCGTTACGTTCCATTTCACATTCCATTCCACTTTCCATTCCATTCCATTCCACATTCCATTCCACTCCATTCCACATTGCATTCCATTCCATTCCATTACATTCCACATTCCATGCCATTCCATTCCACATTCGATGACATCCCATTCCATATTCCATTCCATTCCATTCCATTCCACATTCAATTCCATTGCACATTCCATTCCCTTCCAATCCACGTTCCATTCCATTCCATTGCATTCCGTTCCTCATTCGATTCCATTCCATTCCACATTCCATTGCATTCCACATTCCATTCCATTCCATTCCACATTCCATTGCATTAGATTCCACATTCAATCCACATTTCGTTCCACATTTCTTTCCGTTCCATTCCACATTCCATTCCTTTCACTTCCATTTCATTTCACATTCCATTCCCCTTGCCCTTCCACATTCCATTACATTCCATTCCACATTCCACTACATTCCATTCCATCTTCCTTTCCGTTTAACTTTCCATTCCACATTCTCTTCAATTTCATTCCACATTCCATTCCATTCCACATTCCGTTTCATTCCATTCCAGTACACATTCCATTCCATTCCATTACACATTACACTTCATTCTACATTCCAATCCATTACGTTCCACATTCAGTCCACATTTCATTCAACATTGCATTCTATTCCATTCCTCATTCCTTTCCTCTTTCCATTCCATTGCATTCCATTCCTTTCCACATTCCATTCCATTCCATTGCATTCCATTCCACATTCCCTTCTACATTCCATTCCACTTTCCATTCCATTCCATTCAATATTCCATTGTATTCCATTTCACATTCCTTTCCATTCCACATTGCATTCGTTTCCATTCAGCATTCCCTTCCGCTTTCCATTTCGAATTCCATTGCACATTGCATTTCACATTCCATTTCACATTCCATTCCTTCCTGTTCCACTCCACATTCCATTCCATTCATTCCTTTCCACATTCCATTCTGTTTCATTCCACATTCCATTTCACATTCCATTACGTTTCAATCCACATTCCTTTCCACATTGCATTCCACTTTCTCTTCCACATACATTCCTTTCCATTGCACATTCCATTCCATTTCATTCCACATTCCATTCCACTTTCCATTCCACATTCCCTTCCACGTTCCATTACATTTCATTCCACATTCCATTCCACATTCCATTCCATTCCTTTCCACATTCCATTCCACATTCCATTCCATTCCTTTCCACATTCCATACCACTTTCCATTCCATCCTATTCCACATTCCATTCCATGACATTCCACTTTCCATTCTATTCCACATTCCATTCCATGACATTCCACATTCCATTCCAAATTCCATTCCATTGCATTCCAAGTTCCTTTCCACGTTCCATTAGACGTTCCGTTCAACATTCCATTCCACGTTCCATTCCATTGCATTCCACATTCCATCCCATTTCATTCTAATTTCCTATCCATTCCATTCCGCATACCATTCCATCCCATTTCACATTCCATTCCACATTCCATTCCACATTCCATTCCACATTACATTCTTCTCCACTCCACATTCCATTCCATTCCATTCCATTCTGCATTCCATTGCATTCCATTCCACATTCCATTCAATTCCATTCCATATTCCACTCCATTCCATTCCATTCCACATTCTGTTCCATTGCACATTCCATTCCTTTCCAAGCCACATTCAATTCCATTCAATTCCTTTACATTCCCCATTCCATTCCATTCCATTCCACATTCGATTCTGTTTCATTCCATTCCAGTTTCTATTCCATTCCACATTGCATTCCATTCAATTCCACATTCCATTCCGATCCATTCCATTCCAGTTCACATTGCTTTCCATTCCGTTCTCTTCCACATTTTATTCCATTCCGCATTCCATTCCATTTCATTCCACATTCAAATCCATTTCATTCCCTTCCATTGCACATTCCAGTCCTTTCCACATTCCTGTCCATTCCATTCCATTCCAAAATCTATTCCATTCCACGTTCCATTCCACATTCCATTCCACATTCCATGAGACGTTCCATTCCACGTTCCATTCTCCATTCCTTTCCATGTTGCATTCCACGTTGCATTCCACATTCCATTCCTCTTTCCATTCTATGTTCCATTCCAGTTTCCATTCCCTTCCATTCCACATTCCATTCCATTCCAGTCCATATTCCATTCCACATTCCATTCCATTCCATTACACATTCCTTTCCAATTTCCTTTACATTCCATTCCACATTCCAACCCATTCCATTCCACTTTCCATTTCACTTTCCAGTCCATTCCATTCCACATTCCATTCAACATTCCATTGCATATTCTATTCCATTGCATTCCATTCCACAGTGCATTCGGCATTCCATTCCACTTTCCATTTCACATTCTGGTCCATTCCATTCCACATTCCTTTCCACATTCCATTGCATATTCTATTCCATTCCATTCCATTCCACATTGCATTCGGCATTCCATCCCATTCCACATTCCTTTCCACATTCCATTCGATTCCACATTACATACACCATTCCACTGCATTCTATTCCACATTCCATTCCATTGCATTCCACTTTCCATTCTAATCCATTCCACCTTCCATTCCACGTTCCATTTCACATTCTATTCCACATTCTATTAACCATACCATTCCATTCCATTCCACGTTGCATTACACATTCCATTGCAATCCATTCCACATTGCAGTCTACCTTCCATTCCCAATTCCAGTCCACATTCGAATACAATCCTTTCCACGTTCCTTTTCACATTGCATTCCATTCCACTCCACTTTCCATTCCACACTCAATTCGACATTCCATTACACATTCCATTCCATTCCATTCCACTTTCCATTCCATGTTCCATTCCACATGTCATTCCATTCCTTTCCACATTCCATACCATATTTCATTCCATTCTATTCTACATTCCATTCCATGACATTACACTTTCCTTTCTATTCCACATTCCATTCCATGATATTCCACATTCCATTCCATATTCCATTCCAGATTCCATTCCATTCCATTCCAAGTTCCTTTCCACATTCCATTATACGTTCCATTCAACGTTCCATTCCACGTTCCATTCCATTCCATTCCACATTCCATCCCATTTCATTCCAATTTCCTATCCATTCCATTCCACATTCCATTCCACTCCATTCCACATTCCTTTTCAAATTCTATTCCATTGCATTCCACATTACATTCCTCTCCATTCCACATTCAATTCCATTCCACTCCATTCTGCATTCCATTGCTTTCCATTCCACATTCCATTCCATTCCATTCCATATTCCATTGCATTGCATTCCATTCCACATTCTGTTCCATTCCACATTCCATTCCTTTCCAATCCACATTCAATTCCCTTCAATTCCATTACATTCCTCATTCCATTCCATTCCATTCCACATTCAATTCCATTTCATTCCATTGCAAATTCTGTTCCATTCCACATTGCATTCCATTCAAATCCACATTCCCTTCCAATCCATTCCATTCCAGTTCACATTGCTTTCCATTCCATTCTATTCCACATTTTATTCCATTCTGCATTCCATTCCATTTCATTCCAGATTCCAATCCATTTCATTCCTTTCCATTGTTCATTCCACTCCATTACATTCCACATTCTGTTCCATTCCATTCCATTCCACAATCTATTCCATTCCACATTCCATTCCACATTCCATTCCACATTCCTTTACACGTGCCTTTCCACGTTCCATTCTGCATTCCTTTCCACGTTGCATTCCACGTTGCATTCCACATTCCTTTCCTCTTTCCATTCCGTGTTCCATTCCAGTTTCCATTCCATTACATTCCACCTTCCATTCCATTCCACTCCATATTCCATTCCACATTCCATTCCATTCCATTCCACATTCGATTCCAATTTCCATTACATTCCATTCCACATTCCATTCCATTCCAATCGACTTTCCATTTCACATTCCAGTCCATTCCATTCCACATTCCATTCCACATTCCAATGAACATTCTGTTCCATTCCACTCCATTCCGCATTGCATTCGGCATTCCATTCCCTTCCACATTCCTTTCCACATTCCATTCCATTCCGCGTTACATACAACATACCATTCCGTTCCATTCCACATTCCATTCCATTGCATTCCACTTTCCATTCTAATCCATTCCACCTTCCATTCCACGTTCCATTCCACGTTCCTTTCCACGTTCTATTAACCATACCATACCATTCCTTTCCACTTTCCATTACACATTCCACTGCAATCCATTACACATTGCATTCCACTTTCCATTCCAAATTCCAGTCCACATTTCGTTCCATTCCATTCCACATTCCATTTCACATTGCATTCCATTCCATTCCACGTTCCATTCCACACTCTATTCGACATTCCTTTCCACATTCCATTCCATTCCATTCCACTTTCCATTCCTCCTTCCATTCCACATTACATTCCCTTCCATTCCACATTTCATTCCGCATTCCATTCCATTGCATTCCACATTCCATTCCATTCCACTCCACATTCAATTCCACATTTCCTTCCATTCCATTGCACATTCTATTGAAAGTTAAATTCCATTCAATTCCTCGATCCATTCCACTTTTCATTACACATTCCATTCCACATTACATTGCATTCCATTCCACATACCATTCCATTCCATTCCACATACCATTCCATTCCATTCCACATTTCATTCCACATTCCTTTCCACATTCCATTTCGCATTCCATTCCGTATTCCATACCATTCCATTCCACATTCCATTCCAACCTGCATTCCATTCCATTCCACATTCCATTCCACATTCCACTCTGCATTGCATTCCATTCCATTCCACATTGCATTCTGCATTCCATTCCATTCCATTCCATTCCTGTCCATTCCGCATTCCATTCCACATTCCATTCCTTTCCATTAAGCATTCCTTTCCATGTTCCATTCCACGTTCCTTTCCATTCCATTCCACATTGCATTCTGTTCCATTCCACATTCCATACAATTCCATTCCATTCCATTCCGCATTCCACTCCATTCCATTTCATGTTCTCTTCCAGACTGCATTCCATGCCATTCCATATTCAAATACACAGTCCATTCCATTCCATTCCACATTTCATTCAATTCCATTCCATTCGGCATTCCATTCCATAGCATTCCACATTCTATTTCTCATTCCATTCCATTCCATTCCACATTTAATTCCAGATTCCATTCCATTCCATTCCACATTCCCTTCCATTCCATTGCACATTCCATTCATTTCCATTCCACATTCAATTCCACATTCCATTCCACGTTCCATTCAACTTTCCATTCCACGTTCCATTCCACTTTCCATTTCACGTTCCATTCCACGTTCCATGCCATTCCATTCCATATTCCTTACCAATGCATTCTGTTGCATTCCGCATTCCATTCCATTCAATTCCACATTGTCCTCCACTATCAATATCATTCCCTTCCACATTCCACTTCATTCCATTCCACATTCCAGTCCATTCCATTCCACTTTCCATACTTTTCAATTATAGATTCCATTTCACATTCCATTCAACTTTCTATTCCACATTCCATTCCACATTCCAATCCAAGTTCCATTAAATTCCATTCCACTTTCCATTCCACGATAGATTCCACAGTCCACTCCACAACTCATTCCATTCCATTCCATGTTCCATTCCACGTTCCATTGCACTTTCCATTCCATTCCATTCCACGTTCCATTCCACATTCCATTCCACATTCCACTCCACGTTCCATTCCACTTTCCATTCCACATTCCATTCTACGTTTCAATCCAAGCTCCATTCCACGTTTCATTCCATTCCATTCCACGTTCCATTCCTCAATCCATTCCATTCCATTACACTTTCCATTCCACATTCCAATCCACATCCCATTCCACATTCCAATACGTTCCATTCGACATTCCATTTCACATTCCATATCACATTCTATTACATTCTGTTCCACATTACTTTTCACATTACATTCCACATTCCGTGCCATTATATTCCACATTCCATTCCACATTGCTGGCCACATTCCATTCCACGTTCAATTCCACATTCCTTTCCACATTCCATTCCATTCTATTCCACGTTCCATTCCACCTGCCCTTACACATTCCATTCCACATTCCATTCCACTTTCCATTCCACTTTTCATTCCATTCCATGCCACCTTCCATTCCGCATTCCATTGTACATTCCACTTCAAGTTCCTCTCCACATTGCATTCCAAGTTCCTTTCCATGTTCTATTGAACATTCCATTCCATGGAATGGAATGGAATGTGGAATGGAACTGGAATGGAATGGAAAGTGGAATGTAATGGAATGGAATGTGGAATGGAATGTGGAATGGAATGGAATGGAAATGAATTTGGAATGGAATGTGGAATGCAATGGAATGTGGAATGCAATGTGGAATGGAAGGGAATGGAAATGAATGTGGAATGGAATGTGGAATGCAATGGAATTGAATGTGGAATGGAATGTAATGGAAAGTGGAATGGAATGGAATGGAATGTGCAATGCAATGTGGACTGGAATAGGATGGAATGTGGACTGGAATAGAATGGAAGGTGAAAGGGAATGGAATGGAACGTGAAAAGGAGCATGGAATAGAACGTCAAATGGAATGTGGAATGGAACATGGAATGCAATGTGGATAGGAATGGGGAATGGAACGTGGAATGGAACGTCTGATGGAATGTGAAATGGAATGTGGAATGGAATGTGGAATTAAATAGATTGTGGAATGGAATGGAATGGAATGTGGAATGGAATGTAATGGAATGGAATGGAATGGATTGGATTGTGGAAAGTAATTGAATCAATTGGAATGTTGAATTGAATGGAAAGGAATGTTGACTGGAATAGAATGTGGAATAGATTGGAATGGAAGGCAAGTGAAATGGTATGGAATGGAATGGAATGGAATATGGAATTGAATTGTATGGAATGTGTAACGGAATAGATTGTGGAATGGTATGAAATGGAATCGAATGTGGAATAGGATGGAATGGAATGAGGAATGCATTGTAATGGAATGGAATGGAACGTGGTTTCGAATTGAGTGGAATGTGGAATGGAACAGAATATGGAATGGAATGGAATGGAATGTGGAATGGAATCAAATGGAATGTGGAATGGAATGCAATTGAATGCGGAATGGAATGGAATGTAATGGAATAGTGAATGGAGTGGAATGGAATGTGGAATGGAATATGGAATGGAATGGAATGGAATGTGGATTGGAATGGATAGGAAATTGGAATGAAATGGGAAGGAATGTGGAATGGAATGGATTCTAATATGGAATGAAAAGGAATGGCAAGTGGAATGGAATGTGGAATGTAATGGAATGGATTGGAATGTGGAAGGGAACATGGAATGGAATGGAATGAAACGTGGAATGGAATGAACAATGAAATGTGGAATGTCATGAAATGGAATGTGGAATAGAATGGAAAGGAATGTGATATGGATTGTGGAATGGAATGGAATGGAATGTGGAATGGAATGTGGAATGAAATGGAATGGAATGTGGAATTGAATGTGTAATGGAATGGAATGGAATGTGAAAGGGAATGTGGAATGGAATGTGGAAAGGAATGTGGAATGAAATGTAATGGAATGTGGAATTAAATTGTGGAATGTAATGGAAGGGAATGTGGAAAGGAAAGGAATGGAGTGTGGAATGGATCGGGATGGAATGGAACTTGAAATGGAATGTGAAATGCAATGTGGAATGGAATTTGAAATGGAAAGTGGAATGGAATGTGCAATGGAATGTAATGCAATGTGGAATGGAATGGAATGTGAAATGGAATGCAAAGAATTATGGAATGGAATGGAATTAAAGGTGGAATGAAATGCAGAAGGGAATGTGGAATGGAATGGAATGCAATGTGGAACTGTATGGAATGCAATGGAATGGAATGTGGAATGGAATGGATTGGAAAGTGTAATGGAATGGAATGTGGAATGGAATGTAATGGAATGTGAAATGGAATGGAATGCAATGGAATGTCGAATGGAAAGCGGAATGGAATGTGGAATTGATGGAAAGGGATGTGAAATGGAATGGAATGGAATGTGAAATGCAATGTGGAATGGAACAGAATGGAAAGTAATGTGGAATGGAAAGTCGAATGGAATGGAATGTGGAATGGAAGGTGGAATGAAACGGAATGGAATGTGGAATGGAAGGAGGAATGGAATGTGGAATGGAATGTGGAGTTGAATTTAATGGAATGTGGAATGCAATGTGGAATGGAATGGAATCAAATGTGGAATGGAATGTGGAATGGAATGGAATCGAATGGAATATGTAATGGAATGGAATGGAAGGGAAAGTTGAATGGAATGGAATAGAATGTGGAATGGAAAATGGAATGTAGTGGAATGGAATGTGGAATGGAATGTGGAATGGATTGGAATGGAAAGTGGAATGGAATGGAATGTAATGCGGAATTGAACGTGGAATTTAATGAATTGGAAGGTGGAATGGAATGTGGAATGGAACGTGGAAAGAAATGTTGAATGGAACGTGGAATGAAACATTGAATGGAACGTGGAACAGAATGGAATGTAAAGGAAAGTGGAAAGAAATGGAATGCAAAGGAATGTGGAATGGAATGGAATAGAATGTGGAGTGGATTGGAATGGAATGTCGAATGGAACGTGGAATGCAACGTGCAATGGAAATTGGAGCGGAATGTGGAATGCAATGTGTAATGGAACAGAATGCAATGGAATGTGTAATGGAAAGGAATGTCGAATGGAATGGAATGGAATGTGGAATGGAATGGAATTAAATGGAATGTGGAATGGAATGGAATGGAATGTGGAATGGAAAGGAATGTGGAATGGAATAGAATGGAAAGGGAAAGAAATGGAATGGAATAGAATGTGGAATGGAGTGGAATATGGAATGGAGTGGAATGGAATGGAATGGAAAGGGTATGGAATGGAATGGAATGGAAGGGAAAGTGGAATGGAATGGAAGGTGGAATGGAATGGAATGGAATGTGGAATGGAATGTGAAATTGAAAGAAATGGAATGGTATGGAATGTGGACTGTAATGGAATGGAATGTGGAATGGAATGGAATGTCATGTGGAATGGAATGGAATGGAATGTGAAGTAGAATGGAATGGAATGCAATATGGAATGGAATAGAAAGGAATGTGAAATAGAACATGGAATGGAATGGAATGGAACGTGGAATGGATCGTGGTAAGGAACGTCTATAAGAAGGTGGAATGGGCCTTGGAATGGAATGGAATGGAAAGTGGAATGGCATGTAGAAAGGAATGTGGAATGAAATGGAATGGAATGTGGGATAGAATGGAAGGGAATGTGGTATGGAATGTGGAATGTAATGGAATGGAATGTGTAGTGGAATGCGGAATGTAATTTTTTGGAATGTGGAAAGTTTTATGGAATGGTATGTGTAATTAAATGGAATGGAATGTGGAATGGAATGGAAAGGAATGTCAAATGGAAAGAAATGGATTGTGGAATGGAATATAGAAGGGAGTGGAATGGAACGGAATGTGGAATGGAATGGAATGGAATGCAGTATGGAATGTGGAATAGAATGGAAATGAATGTCAAATGGAAAGAAATGGACGGCGGAATGGAATATGGAAGGGAATGGAATGGAATGGAATATTGATCGGAATGTGGAATGAAATGGAATGGAATGTGGAATAGAATGGAATGGAATGGAATGAGGAATAGAATGTGCAATGGAATGTGTAATGTAATGCAGTGGAATGTGGAATGGAATGGAATGGAATGTGGAATGGAATGTGGAATGGAATGGAATGGAATGGAGGGTGAAATGGAATGTGCAATGGAATGTGAAATGGAATGTGGCATGGAATGTTTAACGGAATGAAATGGAACGTGGAATGGAATGGAATGGAAGATGGAATGGAATGGAATGGAACGTGCAATGGAACCTGGAATGGGACATGGAATGGAAGTTGGAATGGAATGTGGAATGGAATGTAGAAAGCAATGGAATGGAATGTGGAAAGAAATGTGGAATGAAATGGAATTGAATGCGGAATGGAATGTGGAACAGAATGCAATATATTGCGGAATGGAATGTGGAAAGAAATGGAATGGAAGGTGGAATGAAATAGCAAGTGGAATATAACGGAATGGAAAGTGGAATGGAACATGAAATGGAACGTCTAATGGAACGTGGAATGGAAAGTGGAATGGAATGTGGAATGGAATGTGGAATGGAGTGGAATCCAATGTGTAATTGAATGTGAAATGGAGTGGAATGCAATGTGTAATAGAATGGAATGGAATGTGGAATGAAATTTGGAATGCAATGGAATGGAATGGGGAATAGAATGTGGAGTGGAATAGAATGGAATGTGGAATGGAATGTTGAGTGGCATGTGGAATGGAAAGTGGAATGGAATGGAAGGGAACGTGGAATGGATTTTGGAATGGAATGTGAAATTGAGCAGATTGTAATGTGGAATGGAAATTGGAATGGAATGTGGAAAAGAAAGTGGAATGGAATGGATTTGAATGGAATGTGGAATGGAATGTGGAATGCAATGTGAAATGGAATGTGAAATGGAATGTGGAACTGAATGTGGAATGGAATGTGGAATGCAATATGGAATGGAATTTAATGGAATGTGGAATGGAATGGTATGGAATGTGGAATGGAATAGAATGTGGAATGGAATGAAATGGAATGGAATGTAGAATGGAATGGAATGGAATGGAATGTTGAGTGGAATGGAATGGAATGGAATGGAATGTGGAATGGAATGGAATGGAATGGGATGGAATGTGGCATGCACTCATCCCAAAGAAGTTTTAATGTGAAGATATTTTCTAGACAGAAGCATTCTCAGAAACTTCTTTGTCATTTGGGTTTTGAACTCACAGTTTTGAAACATCCTTTTCATAGAGTAGTTCTGCAACACTCTTGTTGTGGAAACTGCAAGTGGATATTTAGTTCGATTACTGCATCTAGTGGAAAAGCAAATACATTCAGATGAAAACTAGATAGAACCGTTCTCTAGAAACTTCTTTGTGATGTGTGCATTCTACTCACAGAGTTGAACCTTCCTTTTGATAGAACAGTTTTGAAACACTCTTTTTGTGGAGTCTACAAGTGGATATTTGGAGCGCTTTGAAACCTATGGTGGAAAAGGAAATATCTTCATATAAAAACTAGATAGAAGCATTCTCAGAAACTTCTTTGTGATGTGCGCATTCAACTCACAGATTTGAAGCTTCCTTTTGATATAGCTGTTTTGAAACACTCTTTCAGTAGAATCTGCAAGTGGATATTTGGAGTGCTAAGAGGCCAACACTGGAAAAGGAAATATCTTCACATAAAAACTAGACGGAAGCATTCTCAGAAACTTCCCTGTGCATTATGCATTCAAGTGACAGAGAGGAATCTTCCTTTTGAAAGCACAGTTTTAAAACACTCTTTTTGTAGAATTTGCTAATGTATGTTTGGAGCGATTTGAGGCCTATGCTGGAAAACGAAATATCTTCTCATAAAAACTAGACAGATGCATTCTCAGAAACTTCTTTGTGATGAGTGCATTCAACTCACACACTTGAACCTTCATTTTGAAAGAGCAGTTTTGAAAAACTCTTTTTGTAGAATCTGCAAGTGGATATTTTGAGCGTTTTCAGGCCTTTGCTGGGAAATGAAATATCTTCACCTGAAAACTACACAGAGGCATTCTCAGAAACTACTTTGTGATGTGAGCATTCAACTCACCGAGTTGAACCTGCCTTTTGATAGAGCAGTTTGGAAACAATCTTTTTGTAAAATCTGAAAGTAGATATTTGGAGCCATTTGAGGCCTATGCTGGAAAAGGAAATATCTTCACAGAAACCCTAGACAGAAGAAGTCTCAGGAACATCTGTGTGATGAGTGCATTCAACTCTAGGAAGTGAACCTTCCTTTTGATAGAACAGTTTTGAAACACTCCTTTTGTAGAATCTGCAAGTGTTTATTTGGAGTGCTTTGAGGTCTATGATGGAAAAGTAAATATCTTCACATAAAAACGAGACAGAAGCATTCTCAGAAGGTTCTGTGTGATGAGTGCATTCAGCTCACACACTTGAACTTTCCCTTTGATAGAGCAGTTTTGAAACACTCTTTTAGTAGCATCTATAAGTGGATATTTGGAGGGCTTTTATGCCAATGTTGGAAAACGAAATATCATCACATAAAAACTAGGCAGAAGCATTCTCAGAAACTTCTTCGTGATGAGTGCATTCAACTCACAGAGTTGAACGTTACTTTTGATAGAACATTTTGAAACACTCCTTCTGTAGGATCTGCAACTGTTTATTTGGAACGCTTTGAGGCCTATGTTGGAAAAGGAAATATCTTCACATAAAAGCTAGACAGAAGTATTCTCAGAGACTTCCCTGTGCTATGTGCATTCAACCCACATAGTTGAACCTTCCTTTTGATAGAACAGTTTTGAAAATCTCTTTTTGTAGAATCTGCAAGTCAAAATTGGGAACGCGTTGAGGCCTATGCTGGAAAAGGGAATATCTTCACATAACAACTACATAGAAGCATTCTCAGAAATTTATTTGTGACATGCACATTCAACTCACGGAGTTGAAGCTCCCTTTTGATATAGCTGTTTTGAAACACTCTTTTACTAGAATCTTCAAGTGCATATTTGGAGTGTTAAGAGGCCAACACCGGAAAAGGAAATATCTTCACATAAAAACTAGACAGAAGCATTCTCAGAGACTACCCTGTGCTTTCTGCATTACACCCACATATGTGAACCTTCCTTTTGATAGAACAGTTTTGAAAATCTCTTTTTGTAGAATCTGCAAGTCTACAGTTGGAACGCTTTGAGGCCTATGCTGGAAAAGGAAATAGCTTCACATAAAAACTAGATGGAAGCATTCTCAGAAACTCCTTTGTGAGGTGCACATTCAACTCACAGTGTTGAAGCTTCCTTTTGATATAGCTGTTTTCAAACACTCTTTTAGTAGAATCTTCATGTGGATATTTTGAGTGTCAAGAGGCCAACAATGGAAAAGGAAATATCTTCACATGAAAACAAGACGGAAGCATTCTCAGAAACTTCCCTGTGCTTTATGCATTCAAGTCACAGAGAGGAACCTTCCTTTTGAAAGCGCAGTTTTGAAACACTCTTTTTGTACAATTTGATAGGGGACTTTTGGAGCGATTTGAGGCCTATGCTGGAAAATGAAATATCTTCCCATGAAAACTAGACAGAAGGATTCTCTGAAACTTCTTTGTGCTGTGTGCATTCAACTCACAGAGTTGAACCTGCCTTTTGAGAGAGTAGTTTGGAAACAGCCTTTTTGTAAAATCTGCAAGTGGATATTTGGAGCGATTTGACACCTATGCTGCAAAAAGAAATGCCTTCACATGAAACCTAGACAGAAGGATTCTCAGAAACTTCTTGGTCATTTGGGGATTGAACTCACAGAGTTGAACCTTCCTTTTCATAGAGCAGTTCTGCAACACTCTTTTTGCGGAAACTGCATGTGGATATTTGGTGCAATTTTGGCATCTAGTGGAAAAGGAAATACATTCAGATGAAAACTAGATAGAACCGTTCTCAGAAACTTCTTTGTGATGTGTGCATTCTACTCACAGGGTTGAATCTTCCTTTTGATAGAACAGTTTTGAAACACAATTTTTGTGGAGTCTGCAAGTGGATATTTGGGGCGTTTTGAAGCCGATGCTGGAAGCGGAAACATCTTCACCTAAAAACTAGATAGAAGCATTTTCAGAAACTTCTTTGTGATGTGCACATTCAACTCACAGAGTTGAAGTTTCCTTTTGATATAGCTGTTTTGAAACTCTCTTTCAGTAGAATCTGCAAGTGGATATTTGGAGTGCTAGGAGGCCAACACTGGAAAAGGAAATATCTTCACATAAAAACTAGATGGAAGCATTCTCAGAAACTTCCCTGTGCTTTATTCATTCAAGTCACAGAGAGGAACCTTCCTTTTGAAAGCACAGTTTTGAAAAACTATTTTTGTAGAATTTGCTAGTGGATGTTTGGAGCGATTTGAGGCCTATGCTGGAAAACGAAATATCTTCCAATAGAAACTAGACAGAAGCATTCTCAGAAACTTCTTTATGATGAATGCATTCAACTCACAGAGTTGAACCTTCATTTTGAAAGAGCAGTTTTGAAACACTCGTTTTGTAGAATCTGGAAGTGGATATTCTGAGCGTTTTGAGGCCTTTGCTGGGAAATGAAATATCTTTACCTGAAAACTACACAGAAGCATTCTCAGAAACTTCTTTGTGATGTGTGCATTCAACTCACAGAGTTGAACCTGCCTTTTGATAGAGCAGTTTGGAAACAGCCTTTTTGTAAAATCTGCAAGTGGATATTTCGAGCAATTTGAGGCCTATGCCGCAAAAGGAAATATCTTCACAGAAACCCTAGACAGAAGCATTCTCAGGAACTTCTGTGTGACGAGTACATTCAACACATGGACTTGAACCTTCCTTTTGATAGAACAGTTTTGAATCACTCCTTTTGTTGAATCTGCAGGTGTTTATTTGGAGCGCTTTGAGGCCTATGATGGAAAAGGAAATATCTTCACATAAAAACGAGACAGAAGCATTCTCAGAAACTTCTGTGTGATGAGTGCATTCAATTCACACATTTGAACTTTCCCTTTGATAGAGCAGGTTTGAAACACGCTTTTAGTCCCATCTGTAATTGGATATTTGGAGGGCTTTTATGCCAATGCTGGAAAACGAAATATCATCACAGAAAAAGTAGGCAGAAGCATTCTCAGAAACTTCTTCATGATGAGTGCATTCAACTCACAGAGTTGAACGTTCCTTTTGATAGATCAGTTTTGAAACACTCCTTTAGTAGGGTCTCCAACTGCTTATTTGGAGTGCTTTGAGGCCTACGTTGGGAAAGGAAATATCTTCACATAAAAACTAGACAGAAGCATTCTCAGAAACTTCCCTGTGCTTTCTGCATTCAACCCATATAGTTGAACCTTCCTTTTGATAGAACAGTTTTGAAAATCTCTTTTCGTAGAATCTGCAAGTCGACATTTGGAACGCTTTGAGGCCTATGCTGGAAAAGGAAATATCTTCACATAAAAACTAGATAGCAGCATTCTCAGAAACTTCTTTGTGATGTGCGCATTCAACTCACAGAGCTGAAGCTTCCTTTTGATATAGCTGTTTTGAAACACTCTTTTAGTTGAATCTTCAAGTGGATATTTTGAGTGTTAAGAGGCTAAAACTGTAAAAGGAAATATCTTCACATAAAAACTAGACGGAATCATTCTCAGGAACTTCCCTGTGCTTTGGGCATTCAAGTCACCGAGAGGAACCTTCCTTTTGAAAGCACAGTTTTGAAACACTCTTTTTGTAGAATTTGCTAGTGGTTGTTTGGAGCGATTTGAGGCCTATGCTGGAAAACGAAATATCTTCCCATAAAAACTAGACAGAAGCATTCTCAGAAACTTCTTTGTGCTGTGTGCATTCAACTCACAAAATTGAACCTGCCTTTTGATAGAGTAGGTTAGAGACAGCCTTTTTGAAAAATCTACAAGTGGATATTTGGAGCGATTTGAGACCAATGCTGCAAAAAGAAATATTTCCACATAAACCCTAGACAGAAGCATTCTCAGAAACTTCTTTGTCATTTGGGGATTGAACTCACCGAGGTGAACCTTCCTTTTCATAGAGCAGTTCTGCAACACTCTTGTTGTGGAAACTGCAAGTGGATATTTGGTGCGATTGTGGAATCTAGTGGAAAAGGAAATACATTCAGATGAAAACTAGATAGAACCATTCTCAGAAACTTCTTTGTGATGTGTGCATTCTACTCACAGAGTTGAACCTTCCTTTTGATAGAACAGTTTTGAAACACTCTTTTCGTGGATTCTGCAAGTGGACATTTGGAGCGCTTTGGGGCCTTTGCTGCGAAATGAAACATCTTCACCTGAAAACTAGACAGAAGCATTCTCAGAAACTTCTTTGTGATGTGTGCATTGAACTCACAGAATTGAAGCTTCCTTTTGATATAGTTGTTTTGAAACACTCTTTCAGTAGAATTTGCAAGTGGATATTGGGATTGTTAAGAGGCCAACACGGGAAAAGTAAATATCTTCACATAAAAACTAGACGGGAGCATTCTCAGAAACTTCCCTGTGCTTTATGCATTCAAGTCACAGAGGGGAACCTTCCTTTTGATAGCACAGTTTTGAAACACTCTTTTTGTAGAATTTGCTAGTGGATGTATGGAGCGATTTGAGGCCTATGCTGGAAAACGAAATATCTTCCCATAAAAACTAGACAGAAGTATTCTCAGAAACTCCTTTGTGGCGAGTGCATTCAACTAACAGACTTGAAACTTCCTTTTGAAAGAGCAGTTTTGAAACACTCGTTTTGTATAATCTGCAAGTGGATATTTTGAGCGTTTTGAGGCTGGGAAATGAAATATCTTCACCTGAAAACTACATGGAAGCATTCTCAGAAACTTCTTTGTGATGTGTGCATTCAACTCACAGATTTGAACCTGCCTTTTGATAGAGCTATTTGGAAACAGCCTTTTTGTAAAGTCTGCAAGTGGATGTTGAAGCAATTTGAGGTCTATGCTGTGAAAGGAAATATCTTCACAGAAACCCTAGACAGAAGCATTCTCAGGAACCTCTGTGTGATGAGTGCATTCAACTCATGGACTTGAGCCTTCCTTTTGATAAAACAGTTTTGAAACACTCCTTTTATAGAATCTGCAATTGTTTATTTGGAGTGCTTTGAGGCCTATAATGGAAAAGGAAATATCTTCACATTGAATACGAGACAGAAGCATTCTCAGAAACTTCTTTGTGCTGTGTGCATTCAACTCACGGAGTTGAACCTGCGTTTTGATACAGTGGTTTGGAAACAGCCTTTTTGTAAAACCTGCAAGTGGATATTTTGAGCGATTTGAGACCTATGCTGCAAAAAGAAATATCTCCACATAAACCCTAGACAGAAGCATTCTCAGAAACTTCTTTGTTATTTGGGGATTGAACTCACAGAGTTGAACCTTCCTTTTCATAGAGCAGTTCTGCAACACTCTTGTTGTGGAAACTGCCAGTGGATATTTGGTGCGATTGCGGAATCTAGTGGAAAAGGCAATTCATTCAGATGAAAACTAGATAGAACCATTCTCAGAAACTTCTTTGTGATGTGTGAATTCTACTCACAGAGATGAACCTTCCTTTTGATAGAACAGTTTTGAAACACTCTTTTCGTGGTGTCTGCAAGTGGACATTTGGAGCGTTTTGAGGCCCTTGCTGGGAAATGAAATATCTTCACTTGAAAACTAGACAGAAGCATTCTCAGAAACTTCTATGTGATGTGCACATTCAACTCATAGAGTTGAAGTTTCCTTTTGATATAGCTGTTTTGAAACACTCTTTCAGTAGAATCTGCAAGTGGATATTTGGTGTGTTAAGAGGCCAACAATGGAAAAGGAAATATATTCACATAAAAACTAGATGGAAGCCTTCTCAGAAACTTCCCTGTGCTTTATGCATTCAAGTCCCAGAGAGGAACCTTCCTTTTGAAAGCGCAGTTTTGAAACACTCTGTTGTAGAATTTGCTAGTGGATGTTTTGAGCGATTTGAGGCCTCTGCTGGAAAACGAAATATCTTCCCATAAAAACTAGACAGAAGCATTCTCAGAAACTTCTTTGTGATGACTGCATTCAACTAACAGACTTGAAACTTCGTTTTGAAAGAGCAGTTTTGAAACACTGTTTTTGTAGAATCTGCAAGTGGATATTTGGAGCGTTTTGAGGCCTTTGCTGGGAAATGAAATATTTTCACCTGAAAACTACACAGAAGCATTCTGAGAAACTACTTTGGGATGTGTGCATTCAATTCAGAGAGTTGAACCTGCCTTTTGATAGAGCAGTTTGGAAACAGCCTTTTTGTGAAATCTGCAAGTGGATATTTTGAGGGTTTTGAGGCCTATGCTGCAAAAGGAAATATCTTCACAGAAACCCTAGATAGAAGCATTCTCAGAAACTTCTGGGTGAATAGTGCATTCAACTCACGGACTTGAACCTTCCTTTTGATAGAACAGTTTTGAAACACTCCTTTTGTAGAATCTGCAAGTGTTTATTTGGAGCGCTTTGAGGCCTATGATGGAAAGGGAAATATCTTCAAATAAAAACGAGACAGAAGCATTCTCAGAAACTTCTGTGTGATAAGTTCATTCAACTCACACACTTGAACTTTCCTTTTGATAGAGCAGTTTTGGGACACTCTTTTAGTAGCATTTGTAAGTGCATATTTGAAGGGACTTTATGCCAATGCTGGAAAACGAAATATCATAATTAAACTAGGCAGAAGCATCCTCAGAAACTACTTCATGATGAGTGCATTCAACTTACAGAGTTGAAAGTTCCTTTTGATAGAACAGTTTTGAAACACTCCTTTTGTAGGATCTGCAACTGTTTAATTGGAGGGCTTTGAGGCCTATGGTGGAAAAGGAAATATCTTCACATAAAAACTATACAGAAGCATTCTCAGAGAATTCCCTGTGCTTTCTGCATTCAGCTCACATAGTTGAATCTTCCTTTTGATAGAACAGTTTTGAAAAACTCTTTTCGTAGAATCTGCAAGTCGACATTTGGAAAGCTTTGAGGCCTAGGCTGGAAAAAGAAATATCTTCACATAAAAACTAGATATAAGCATTCCCAGAAACTTGCTTGTGATGTGCACATTCACCTCACAGAGTTTAAGCTTCCTTTTGATATAGCTGTTTTGAAACACTCTTTTAGTAGAATCTTCAAGTGGATATTTGGAGTGTTAAGAGGTCAACACTGGAAAAGAAAATATCTTCACATAAAAACTAGATGGAAGCATTCTCAGAAACTTCCCTGTGCTTTATGCATTCAAGTCACAGAGAGGAACCTTCCTTTTGAAAGTGCAGTTTTGAAACACTCTTTTTGTAGAATTTGCTAGTGGATGTTTGGAGCGCTTTGAGGCCTATGCTGGAAATTGAAATATCTTCCCATAAAAACTACAAAGAAATATTCTCAGAAACTACTTTGTGATGAGTGCATTCAACTCACAGACTTGAACCTTCATTTTGAAAGAGCAGTTTTGAAACATTCTTTTTGTAGAATCTGCAAGTGGATATTTGGAGCGTTTTGAGGCCTTTGCTGGGAAATGAAATATCTTCACCTACAAATTATACAGAAGCATTCTCAGAAACTAATTTGCAATGTGTGCATTCAACTCACAGAGTTGAACCTGCTTTTTGATAGAGCAGTTTAGAAACAGCCTTTTTGTAAAGTCTGCAAGTGGATATTTGGAGCGATTTGAGGCCTATGCTGCAAAAGGAAATATCTTCACAGAAACCCTAGACAGAAGCCTTCTCAGGAATTTCTGTGTGATGAGTGCATTCAACTCACGGACTTGAACCCTGCTTTTGATAGAACAGTTTTGAAACCCTCCTTTTGTAGAATATGCAGGTGTTTATTTGGAGCGTTTTGAGGCCTGTGATGGAAAACGAAATATCTTCACATAAAAATGAGACAGAAGCATTCTCAGAACCTTCTGTGTGATGACTGCATTCACCTCACACACTTGAACTTTCCTTTTGATAGAGCAGGTTTGAAACACCCTTTTAGTAGCATCTGTAAGTGGATATTTGAAGGGTTTTTATGGCAATGCTGGAAAAGGAATTATCATCACATAAAAACTAGGCAGAAGCATTCTCAGAAACTTCTGCATGATGAGTGCATTCAACTCACAGAGTTGAACGTGCCTTTTGATAGAACAGTTTTGAAACACTCTTTCAGTAGAATATGCAAGTGGATATTTGGAGTGCTAAGAGGCCAACACTGGAAAAGGACATATCTTCACATAAAAACTAGACAGAAGCATTCTCAGAAACATCCCTGTGCTTTCTGCATTCAATCTACATAGTTGAACCTTCCTTTTGATAGAAAAGTTTTGAAAATCTCTTTTCGTAGAATCTGCAATTCGACATTTGGAACGCTTTGAGTCCTATGCTGGAAAAGGAAATATCTTCACATAAAAAATAGATAGAAGCATTCTCAGAAACTTCCCTGTGCTTTATGCATTCAAGTCACAGAGAGGAACCTTAATTTTGAAAGCACAGTTTTGAAACACCCTTTTTG
Organism: Pongo abelii; assembly: GCF_028885655.2. Lineage (NCBI taxonomy): Eukaryota > Metazoa > Chordata > Mammalia > Primates > Hominidae > Pongo > Pongo abelii. The sequence continues at coordinate 10,806,830 of NC_085929.1, read as the reverse complement.
TAGTATTTGCTAGTAGATGTTTGGAGCGATTTGAGGCCTATGCTGGAAAACGAAATATCTTCCCATAAAAACTAGACAGAAGCGTTCTCAGAAACTTCTTTGTGATGAGTGCATTCAACTCACAGACTTGAACTTTCGTTTTGAAAGAGGAGTTTTGAAAACACTCTTTTTGTAGAATCTGCAAGTGGATATTTTGAGCGTTTTGACACCTTTGCTGGGAAATGAAATATCTTCACCTGAAAACTACAGAGAAGCATTCTCAGAAACTTCTTTGTGATGTGCACATTCAACTGACAGAGTTGAAGCTTCCTTTTGATATAGCTGTTTTGAAACACTGTTTCAGTAGGATCTGCAAGTGGATATATGGAGTGTTAAGAGGCCAACACTGGAAAAGGAAATATCTTCACATAAAAACTAGATGGAAGCATTCTCAGAAACTTCCCTGTGCTTTATGCATTCAAGTCATAGAGAGGAACCTTCCTTTTGAAAGTGCAGTTTTGAAACACTCCTTTTCCAACATAGGCCTCAAAGAGCTCTAAACACTTGCAGATTCTAAGAAAACAGTGTAGAGTGGATTGGAGATTCCAATCCATTCCATTCCATTGCATTCTACTCACAGAGTTGAACCTTCCTTTTGATAGAACAGTTTTGAAACACTCTTTTTGAACAATCTGCAAGTGTTTATTTGAAGCGCTTTGAGGCCTAAGTTGGAAAAGGAAATATCTTCCCATAAAAACTAGACCGAAGCATTCTCCGAAACTTCTTTGTGATGAGTGCATTATTCTCACAGAGTTGAACCTTCCTTTGATAGAATAGTTTTGATACACACTTTTTGTAGATTCTGCACGTGGATATTTGTGCGCTTTGAAGCCTATGTTGGAAAAGGAAATTTCTTCCCATAAAAACTATATCGAAGCATTCTCAGAAACTTCTTTGTGATGAGTGCATTCTACTCACAGAGTTGAACCTTCCTTTTGAGAGAACAGTTTTGAAACACTCTTTTTGGAGATTCTGCAAGTGTTTATTTGGAGCTCTTTGAGGCCTATGCTGGTAAAGAAATTATCTTCACATAAAAACTAGACAGAAGCATTCTCAGAAACTTTTTCTGATGTGCGCATTCAACACACCAAGTTGAACCTACCTTTTGGTATAGCAGTTTTGAAACACTCTTTTTCTAGAATGTGCAAGTGGATATTTGGATTGTTAGGGGGCCAACACTGGAAAAGGAAATATCTTCCCATAAAAACTAGACAGAAGCATTCTCAGAAACTTCTTTGTGATGAGTGCATTCAACTCACAGACTTTAACTTTTATTTTGAAAGAGCAGTTTTGAAACACTCTTTTTGTAGAATCTGCAGGTGGATATTTTGTGTGCTTTGAGGCCTAAGGAGCAAAAGGAAATATCTTCACATAAAAACTAGACAGAAACATTCTCCAAAACCTCTTTGTGATGTGTGCATTCAAATAACAGAGTAGAACCATCCTTTTGATAGTGCAGTTTTGAAACACCCTTTTTGTAGAATCTGCAAGTGGATATTTGGAGAGATTTGAGGCCTATACTGAAAAAGGGATATCTTCACATAAAAACTAGAGAGAAGCATTCTCAGAAACTTCTCTGTGCTTTATGCATTCAACTTACAGACTTTAAACTTCCTTCTGAAAGAGCAGATTTGAAACACTGTTTTTGTAGAAACTGCAGGTGGATATTTGGAGCGCTTTGAAGCCTATGTTGGAAAGGAAATTTCTTCCCATAAAAACTATATCGAAGCATTCTCAGAAACTTCTTTGTGATGAGTGCATTCTACTCACAGAGTTGAACCTTCCTTTTGAGAGAACAGTTTTGAAACACTCTTTTTGGAGATTCTGCAAGTGTTTATTTGGAGCTCTTTGAGGCCTATGCTGGTAAAGAAATTATCTTCACATAAAAACTAGACAGAAGCATTCTCAGAAACTTTTTCTGATGTGCGCATTCAACACACCAAGTTGAACCTACCTTTTGGTATAGCAGTTTTGAAACACTCTTTTTCTAGAATGTGCAAGTGGATATTTGGATTGTTAGGGGGCCGACACTGGAAAAGGAAATATCTTCCCATAAAAACTAGACAGAAGCATTCTCAGAAACTTCTTTGTGATGAGTGCATTCAACTCACAGACTTTAACTTTTATTTTGAAAGAGCAGTTTTGAAACACTCTTTTTGTAGAATATGCAGGTGGATATTTTGTGTGATTTGAGGACTAAGGAGCAAAAGGAAATATCTTCACATAAAAACTAGACAGAAACATTCTCCAAAACCTCTTTGTGATGTGTGCATTCAAATAACAGAGTAGAACCATCCTTTTGATAGTGCAGTTTTGAAACACCCTTTTTGTAGAATCTGCAAGTGGATATTTGGAGAGATTTGAGGCCTATACTGAAAAAGGGATATCTTCACATAAAAACTAGAGAGAAGCATTCTCAGAAACTTCTCTGTGCTTTATGCATTCAACTTACAGACTTTAAACTTCCTTCTGAAAGAGCAGATTTGAAACACTGTTTTTGTAGAAACTGCAGGTGGATATTTGGAGCTCTTTGTGGCCTATGCTGGAAAAGGAAATATCCTCACATAAAAACTAGACAAAAGCATTCTCTGAAACTTGTTATGATGAATGAATTCAGCTCACAGAGTTGAACCTTCCTTTTGATGGAACAGTTTTGAAACCCTCTTTTTGTGGAATCTGCAAGTGGGTATTTGGAGCGCTTTGTGGCCTATGTTGGAAAAGGAAATATCTTCACATAAAAACTAGACGGAAGCATTGTCAGACACTTCTCTGTGATGAGTGCATTCAACTCACAGAGTTCAACCTTCCTTTTTGGAGAACAGTTATGGAACACTCTCTTTGTAGAATCTACAAGGGATCATTTGGAGTACATTGAGGCCTATGCCGGAAAAGGAAGTATCTTCCCATAAAAAAATAAGCAGAATCATTCTGAGATACTTTTTTGTGATGAGTGCATTCGACTCACAGACTTGAACCTTCCTTTTGATAGAGCAGTTTTGAAACACTCTCTTTGTAGAATCTGCAGGTGGATATTTGGAGCACTTTGAGGCCTGTGCTGGAAAAGAAAGTATCTTCCCATAAAAACTAAGCAGAATCATTCTCAGAAACATTTTTGTGATGAGTGCATTCAACTCACAGACTTGAACATTCCTTTTGATAGAGCAGTTTTTAAACACTCTTTTTGTAGATTCTGCAAGTGGGTATTTCAAGCGCTTTGAGGTCAAAGATGGAAAAGGAAATATCTTCATATAAAAACTAGACAGAAGCATTCTCAGAAATTACTTTGGGATGAATGCATTCAACTCAAAGAGTTGAACCTTCCTTTTGATAGAACAGTTTTGAAACACTTTTTTTTGTAGAATCTGGAAGTGGATATTTGGGGCAACTTGAGGCCTATGCTGGAAAAGGAAATATCTTCACATAAAAACTAGATGGAAGCATTCTCAGAAATTTCTTGGTGATGAGTGCATTTAACTCACAGGTTTGAACTTGCCTTTTGATAGAAGAGTTTTGAAACACTCTGTAGAATTTGCAAGTGGATATTTGGAGAGATTTGTGGCCTGTGCTGCATAAAGGGAATATCTTAATTTAAGAACTAGACAGAAGCATTCTCAGAGACTTCCCTGTACTTTATGCATTCAAATCACAGGCTTGAACCTTCGTTTTGATAGAGCAGTATTGAACCACTCTTTTTGTATAATGTGCAAGTGGATATTTTGAGCGATTTGAGGCCTATGATGAAAAAGGAAATGTCTTCACCTAAAAGCTAGACAGATACATTCTCAGAAACTTCTGTGGGATGAGTACATTCAACCAACAGAGTTGAACCTTCCTTTTGATAGACTAGTTTTGAAACACGCTTTTTGTAGAATCTGCAAGTGGATGTTTGGAGGGCTTTGAGGCCTATGCTGGAAAAGAAAATATCTTCACCTAAAAACTAGACTGAAGCATTCTCAGAAATTTCTTTGTGATTAGTGCATTCAACTCACAGGGTTGAAAGTTCCTTTTGATAGAGCAATTCTGACACAATCTTCTTGTAGAATCTGCAAGTGGATATTTGGATCGCTTGAGGCCTATGCTGGAGTAAGAAATAATTTCACATAAAAACTATATTGAAGCATTCTCAAAAACATCTTTGTGATGTGTGCCTTCAACTCAAGAATTGAAACTTCCTTTTGATAAAGCAGTTTTGAAACACCATATTGTAGAATCTGCAAGTGGATAGTTTTAGCACTTTGAGGCCTAGCCTGTAAAAGGGTATATCTTCACATAAAAACCAGAAAGAAGCATTCTCAGAAACTTCCCTGTGATTTATGAATTCAACCCACACACTTGAACCTTCCTTTTGATAGAACAGTTTGGAAACACACTTTTTGTAGAATCTGGAAGTGGATATTTGGAGCGCTTTGAGGCCTATGCAGGAAAAGGAAATACCATCACATAAAAACTAGACAGAAGTATTCTCAGAAACTTCTTTGTGATGTGTGCATTCAACTCACAGAGTTGAAACCTGCTTTCGAAAGAGCAGTTATGAAACACCCTTTTTGTAGGATCTGCAGGTGGATATTTTTGGTGCTTTGAGGCCAATGCTGGAAATGGAAATATGTATTCATAAAAACGAGACAGAAGCATTCTCAGAAACTTCTCTATGTTTTAGGATTTCAACTCAGAGTGTTGAACCTTCCTTTTGATAGCGCAGTTTTGAAACACTCTTTTTGTAGAATCTGCAAGTGGATTTTTGGAGTGCTTTGAAGACTCTGCTGCAAAAGGAAACATCTTCATATAAAAATTGGACAGAGGCCTTCTCAGAAACTACTTTGTGATGAACGCATTCAGCTCACAGGGTTGAACCTTCCTTTTGATAGAACAGTTGTGAAGCACTCTTTTAGTAGAATCTTCAAGTGGATATTTCGAGCTCTTTGAGGCTTATGATGGAAAAGGAAATATCTTCACATAAAACCTAGACGGAAGTATTCTCAGAAACATCATTATGATGAGTGAGTTCAACTCACAGAGTTCAACCAACCTTTTGATTGAACAGTTTTGAAACACTCGTTTTGTAGAATCTGCAAGTGGATATTTGGAATGCTTTGAGGCCTATGCTCAAAAAGGAAATTTCTTCATATAAATACTAGACAGAAGCATGCTCAGAAACTTCTTTGTGATGAGTGCTTTGTACTTACAGACTTTAAATTTCCTTTTGATAGAGCAGTTTTGAAACAGTCTTTTTGTAGAATATGCGAGTTTGTATTTGGTGCGATTTGAGGGCTAAGCTGGAAAAGGAAATATCTTCACATAAAAACTGGACAGAAGTATTCTCCCATCTTCTTTGTGATGTGTGCATTAAACTAACAGAGTAGAACCTTCCTTTTGATAGAGCAGTTTTGAAACACCCTTTTTGTAGAATCTGCAAGTGGATATTTGGAGCGATTTGAGGCCTATGGTGAAAAAGGGGATATCCTCGCATAAAAACTAGATAGAAGCATTCTCAGAAACTTCCCTGTGCCTTATGCATTCAACTCACAGATTTAAAACTACCTTTTGAAAGAGCAGATTTGAAACACTTTTTTTGTAGAAACTGCAGGTGGATATTTGGAGCGCTTTGAGGCCTACGCAGGAAAAGGAAATATCCCCACATAAAAAGTAGACAAAAGCATTCTCCGAAACTTCTTTGTGATGAATGCATTCACCTCACAGAGTTGAACCTTCCCTTTGATGGAACAGTTTTGAAACACTCTTTTTGTAGAATCTGCAAGTGGATATTTGGAGGGCTTTGAGGCCTATGCTGGAAAAGGAAATATCTTCACATAATAACTAGACGGAAGCATTCACAGAAACTTCTCTGTGATGAGTGCATTCAACTCACAGAGTTCAACCTTCCTTTTGGTAGAACAGTTATGAAACACTCTCTTTGTAGAATCTACAAGAGATTATTTGGTACTCATTGAGGCCTATGCTGGAAAAGAAAGTATCTTCCCATAAAAACTAAACAGAATCATCCTCAGAAATATTTGTGTGATGAGGGCATTCAACTCACAGACTTGAACCTTCCTTTTGATAGAGTAGTTTTGGAACACTCGTTTTGTAGAATCTGCAAGTGGATATTTGGAGCACTTTGAGGTCTATGCTGGAAAAGGAAATATCTTCACATCAAAACTAGACAGAAGCATTCTCAGAAATTTCTGTGTGATGAGTGCATTCAACTCACAGACTTGAACATTCCTTTTGATGGAACAGTTTTGAAACATTCTTTTTGTAGAATCTGCAAGTGGGTATTTGGAGTGATTTGAGGCCTATACTGCAAAAAGTGAAATCTTCACATAAAAACTAGACAGAAGCATTCCCAGAAACTTCCCCATGCTTCATGCGTTCAACTCACAGACTTGAACCTTCCTTTTGATAGAGCAGTTTTGAAACACTCTTTTTGTAGAATCTGCAATTGTATATTTGGGGTGATTTGAGGCCTATGATGAAAAAGGGAATATCTTCACCTAAAAACTAGACAGAAGCATTCTCAGAAACTTGTTTGTGATGAGTTCATTCAACCCACAGAGTTGAAACTTCCTTTTTTTAGAACAGTTTTGTAACACTCTCTTTGTAGAATCTGAATGTGGATACTTGGTGCACTTTGAGGCCTATGCTGGAAATGGAAATATGTTCTCATAAAAACTAAGCAGAAGCATACTCACAAAGTTCTTCGTGATGAGTGCATTCAACTCAGAGACTTAAACCTTTCTTTCGATATAGGAGTTTTGAGACACTGTTTTTGCAGAATCTGCATGTGGATATTTGGAGAGCTATGAGGCCTACGCTGTAAAAGGAAATATCTTCACCTAAAAACAATACAGAAGCATTCTCAGAAACATCTCTATGATGAGTGCATTGTACTCACAGACTTGAACTTTCTTTTTGATAGAGCAGTTTTGAAACACTCCTTTTGTAGAATTTGCAAGTGGATATTTGGTGTGCTCTGAGGCCTAATCTGGAAAAGGAAATATCTTCACATAAAAACTAGACAGAAGCATTCTCTGAGACTTCTTTGTGATGCGTGCATTCATCTAACAGACTAGAAACTTCCTTTTGATAGAGCAGCTTTGAAACACCCTTTTTGTAGAATCTGCAAGTGGATATTTGGAACGATTTGAGGCTTGTGGTGTAAAAGAGAATATCTTCACATAAAAACTAGATGGAAGCATTCTCAGAAACTTCAGTGTGCTTTATGCATTCAACTCACAGACTTGAACCTTCCTTTTGAAAGAGCAGATTTGAAAAACTCTTTTTGTAGAAATTGCAAGTGGATATTTGGAGCGCTTTGAGGCCTATGCTGGGAAAGGATATATCCTCACATAAAAACTAGACAAAAGCATTCTCCGAAACTTCTTTGTGATGAATGCATTCAGCTTACAGAGTTGAACCTTCCTTTTGATAGAACAGTTTTGAAACGCTCTTTTTGTAGAATCTGCAAGTGGATATTTGGAGTGCTTTGAGACCTATGCTGGAAAAGGAAATATCTTCACATAAAAATTAGACAGAAGCATTCTCAGACACTTCTCTGTGATGAGTGCATTCAACTCACAGAAATCAACCTTCCTTTTGGTAGAACAGTTTTGAATCACTCTCTTTGTAGAATCTACAATAGATTATTTGGAGCGCTTTGAGACCTATGATGGAAAAGGGAATATCTTCCCATAAAAACTAAGCAGAATCATTCTCAGTAACATTTTTGTGATGGGTGCATTCAACTCGGAGACTTGAACATTCCTTTTGATAGAGCAGTTTTGAAACACTCTTTTTATAGAATCTACAAGTGGATATTTGGAGCAATTTGAGGCCTATGCTGGAAAAGGGAATATCTTCACATAAAAACTAGACAGAAGCATTCTCAGAAATTTCTTTGTGACGAGTGCATTCAACTCACAGGGTTGAACTTTCCTTTTGATAGAACAGTTTTGAAACACTCTGTTTGTAGAATTTGCAAGTGGATATTTGGAGCAATTTGAGCCCTATGCTTCAAAAAGGGAATATCTGAACATAAGAACTAGACAGAAGCATTCTCAGAGACTTCCTTGTGCCTTATGCATTCAACTCACAGGCTTGAACCTTCCTTTTGATAGGGCAGTTTTGAAACACCCTTTTTGTAGACTCTGCAAGTGGATATTTAGAGCGATTTGAGACCTATGGTGAAAAAGGGGATATCTTCACATAAAAACTAGATAGAAGCATTCTCAGAAACTTCCCTGTGTTTTATGCAGTCAACTCACAGACTCGAAACTTCCTTTTGAAAGAGCAGATTTTAAATACTCTTTTTGTAGAATCTGCAAGTGGATATTTGGAGCGCTTTGAGGCCTGTGCTGGAAAAGGAAATATCTTCACATAAAAACTAGTCGGAAGCATTCTCATACACTTCTCTGTGATGATTGCATTCAACTCACAGAGTTCAACATTCCTTTAGATAGAACAGTTTTGAAACACTCTAGTGGTAGAATCTGCAAGAGATTATCTGGAGCGCTTTGAGACGTGCGCTGGAAAAGGAATTATCTTCCCATAAAACATGAGCAGAAGCATTCTCAGAAACATTTTTGTGATGAGTGCATTCAACTCGCAGACTTGAACCTTCTCTCTGATAGAGCAGTTTTGAAACACTCTTTTGGTAGAATCTGAAAGTGGATATTTGGAGCACTATGAGGCCTTTGTTGGAAAAGGAAATATGTTCACATAAAAACTGGACAGAATCATTCTCAGAAACTTCTTTGTGATGTGTGCATTCAACTCACAGTGTTGAACCTTTCTTTTGAAACAGCAGTCTGAAACACACATTTAGTAGAATCTGCAAGTGGATATTGGGAGCGCTTTGAGGCCTTTTATGGAAAAGGAAATATCTTCACATAAAAACTAAACAGATGCATTCTCAGGAACTTCTTTGTGACGTGTGCACTCAACTCACAGAGTTGAACATGACTTTTGATAGAGCAGTTTTGGAACATCCTTTTTGTAGAATCTGCAAGTGGATATTTTTAGCGCTTTGAGGCCTCTGCTGGAAAAGGAAATATCTTCACATTAAAACTACAGAGAAGTATTCTGAGAAACTTCTTTGTGATGAGTACATTCAGCTAATGCAGTTGAACCTTCCTTTTCATAGAACTGTTTTGAAACACTCTTTTTGTAGAATCTGCAAGTGGATATTTGGAGAGCTTTGAGGCCTATGATGGAAAAGAAAATATCTTCACATAAAAACTAGACAGAACCATGCTCAGAAACTTCTCTGTGATGAGTGCATTGAAGTCAAAGAGTTGAACCTTCCTTTTGATAGAGCAGTTTTGAAGCACCCTTTTTGTAGAATCTGAAATTGAATATTTGGAGCTCATTGAGGCCTATGCTAGAAAAGGGAATACGTTCACATAAAAACTAAAGAAAATGATTCTCAGAAAATTCTTTGTGATGTGTGCATTCAATTCACAGAGTTGAACAGTATTTTTGATGGAGCAGTTTTGAAACACCCTTTTTTCAGAATCAGCAAGTGGATATTTTGAGCGCTTTGAGGCCTATGCTGGAAAATAAAATATCTTCACATAAAAACTAGACTGAAGCATTCTCAGAAACTTCTTAGTGATGAGTGCATTCAACTCACGGATTTGAACCTTCCTTTTGATAAATCGGTTGTGAAGCACACTTTTTGTAAAATCTGCAGGTGGATATTTGGAGTGCTTTGAGGCCTACACTGGAAAAAGGAATATCTTCACATAAGAACTTGACAGAAGCATTCTGAGAAACTTCCCCGTGTTTTATGCATTCAAATCAAAGAGTTGAACCTTCCCTTTGATAGCGCAGGTTTGAAACACTCTTTTTGTAGAATCTACAGTTGGATATTTTGAGTGCTTTGAGGTCTATCCTGGAAAAGGAAATAACTTCACATAAAAACTAGATTGAAGCATTCTCAGAAACTTCTTTGTAATGTGAGCATTCAACTCACAGAATCGACCAGTCCTTTTGACAGAGCAGTTTTGAAACACCCTTTTTGTAGAAACTGCAAGTGGATATTTGTAGCCGTTTGAGGCTTATGCTGGAAAAGGAAATATCTTCACATAAAAACTAGACAGAAGCATTCTCAGAACCTTCTTTGTGATGATTGCATTGAACTCACTGAGTTGAAACTTTCTTTTCATAGGACAGTTTTGAAACACTCTTTTTGTAGAATCTGCAAGTGGATTTTTGGAGCGCTTTGAGGCCTACCCTAGAAAAGGAAATATCTTCACATAAAAACTAGACAGAAGAATTCTCAAAAACATCTAGGTGATGAGTGCATTCAATTCACGGAATTGAACTTTCTTTTCAATAGAGCAGTTTGAAATACTCTTTTAGTGGAATCTGAAAGTGGATATTTGGAGTGCTATGAGGCATTTGCTGTCAAAGGAAATATCTTCACATAAAAACTAGACAGAAGCTTTCTCAGAAACTTGTTTATGATGCCCGCATTCAACTCACAGAGTTGAAACTTCCTTTTGAAACAGCAGTTTTGAAACACACTTTTAGTAGAATCTGCAAGTGGATATTTGGAATGCTTTGAGGTCTATGCTGGAAAAGGAAATGTCTTCACAGAAAAACTAAACAGAAGCATTCTCAGAAACTTCTTTATGATGTGGGCCTTAAACTATCCGATTTGGACCTTCCTATTGATAGAACAGTTTTGCACCACTGTTTTTACAGAATCTGCAAGTGTATATTTGGAGCGCTTCGAGGCTTATGAGGTAAACGGAAATAACTTCACATAAAAATGAAACAGAAGCATCCTCACCAACTTCTTCATGATATGTGCATTCAACTCACAGAGTTGAACCGTACTTTTGATACAGCATTTTTGAAACACCCTTTTTGTAGGCTCTGCAAGTGGATATTTTCAGTGCTTTGAGTCCTATACTGGAAAAGCAAATATCTTCACATAAAAACTAGATGGAGGCATTCTCAGAAACTTCTTTGTGATGAGTGAGTTGAACTGACAGAGTTTAACTTTGCTTTTTAAGAGCAGTCTTGAAACACCTCTTTTATAAAATCTGCAAGTGGATATTTGGAGTGCTTTGATGCCAATGATGGAAAAGGAAATATCTTCACATAAAAATTAGACAGAAGCATTCTGATAAACTTCTATGTGATGAGTGCATTCAAATCTCAGAGTTGAACCTTCGTTTTGAAAGAACAGTTTTGAAACACTCTTTTTGTAGAATCTGCAGTTGGATATTTGGAGCAATTTGAGGCCTATCCTGGAAAGGGTTATATCTTTATATAAAAACTAGACAGTAGCATTCTCAGAAACTTCTTTGTGATGAGCACATTCATCTCACAGACGTGAGACTTCCTTTAAATAGAGAAGTTGTGAAACACTCTTTTTGTAGAATCTACAAGTGTATATTTGGAGTGCTTTGAGGCCTATGCTGGTTAAGGAAATATCTTCACACAAAAATTAGACAGAATCATTCTCAGAAACTTCTTTGTGATGAGCTCATTCACCTCGCAGAGTTAAGCCTTCCGTTTGATAGAGAAGTTTGAAACACTCTTTTTGTCGGATCTGCAAGTGGATATTTGGGGTGCTATGAGGCTTACGCTGGAAAAGGAAATATCTTCACATAAAAACAAGACAGAAGCATTCACGAAAATTTCTTTTTTATGAGTGCATTCAACTCACAGAGTTGAACCTTCCTTTTCATAGAACAGTTTTGAAACACTCTTTTTGTAGAATCTGCAAGTGGATATTTGGAGCATTTTGAGGCCTATGATGGAAAAGGAAATATCTTCACATAGTAACTAGACAGAAGTATTCTCAGAAACTTCTCTGTGATGAGTGCACTGAACACCCTGAGATGAAACTTTCTTTTTATAGAACAGTTTTGAAACTCTCTTTTTGTAGAATCTACAAGTGGATATTTGGAGCCCTTTGAGGCCTATGCTGGAAAAGGAAATATCTTCACATAAAAACTAGACAGAAGAATTCTCAGAAATATCTTTGTGTTGAGTGCATTCAACTCACAGACTTGAACTTTCCTTTTGATAGAGCAGTTTTGAAAAATTCTTTTGGTAGAATCTGAAAGTGGATATTTGGAGTGCTATGAGGCTTATGCTAGAAAATTGAATATCTTCACATAAAAACTAGACAGAGGCATTCTCAGAAAATTCTTTGGGATGTGTGCATTCAACTCACAGAGTTGAACCTTACTTTTGAAACAGCAGTTTTGAAACACACTTTTAGTAGAATCTGCAAGTGGATATTTGGAATGCTTTGAGGCCTATGCTCGAAAAGTAAATATCTTCTCATAAAAAATAGGCAGATGCATTCTCAGAAAGTTCTCTGTGATGAGTGCTTTCAACCCACAGAGTTGAGCTTTCCTTTTGATAGAACAGTTTTCAAACACACTTTTTGTAGAATCTGCAGGAGGATATTTGGAGTGGTTTGAGACCTATGATGGAAAAGGAAATATTTTCTCATGAAAACAAAACAGAAGCATTTCAGAAACTTCTTTGTTATATGTGCATTCAACTCACAGAGGTGAACCATACTTTTGATAGAGCAGTTTTGAAACACCCTTTTTGTAGTATCTGCTAGTGGATATTTGGAGTGCTTGGAGGCCTATACTGGAAAATTAAATATCTTCAAATAAAAACTAGACAGAAGCATTATGAGTAACTTCTTTGTGATGAGTGCATTCAACTCACAGAGTTTAAAATTCCTTTTCATAGAGCAGCTTTGAAACACCCTTTCTGTAAAATCTGCAAGTGGATATTTGGAGCTCTTTGAGGCCTATGCTGGAAATGGAAGCATCTTCACATAAAAACTAAACAGAAGGATTCTGGGAAACTTCTATGTGATGAGTCCATTCAACTCTCAGATTTGAACCTCCTTTTGATAGGACAGTGCTGAAACACTATGTTTCGATAATCTGCAAGTGGATATTTGGAGCACTTTGGGGCCTATGCTGGAAAAGGAAATATCTTCACATTAAAACTAGACAGTAGCATTCTCAGAAACTTCTTTGTGATGAGCACATTCAACTCACCAATTTGAGCCTTCCTTTTGATAGAGCAGTTTTGAAACCCTCTTTTTGTAGAATCTGCAAGTGGATATTTGGAGGATTTTGAGGCCTCTGCTGGAAAAGGAAATATCTTCACATAAAAACTAGACAGAAGAATCCTCAGAAACTTCTTTGTGATGAGCACATTCAATTCACAGAGGTGAGCGTTCCTTTTGATAGAGCAGTTTTGAAACACTCTTTTTGTAGAATCTGCAAGTGGATATTTGGAGCGCTTTGAGGCCTATTCTGGAAAAGGAAATATCTTCACATAAAAACTAGACAGCAGTATTCTCAGAAACTTCTCTGTGATGAGTGCATTGAACTCCCTTAGTTGAACCTTTCTTTTGATAGAACAGTTTTGAAGCTCTCTTTTTGTAGGATCTGCAAGTGGATATTTTGTGCGATTTGAGATCTAAGCTGGAAAAGGAAATATGTTCACAAGAAACTGGACGGAAGAATTCACAGAAACATCTTTATGATGAATGCACTTAACTCACAGACTTGAAATTTCTTTTAATAGAGCAGTTTTGAAACACTCTTTTGGCAGAATCTGAAAGTGGATATTTGGAGTGCTATGAGGCCTGTGCAAGAAAAGGAAATATCTTCACATAAAAAGTAGATGGAAGCATTCTCAGAAACTTCTTTGTGATGTGTGCATTCAACTCACAGAGTTGAAACTTCGTGTTGAAACAGCAGTTTTGAAACACACTTTTTGTAGAATCTGCAAGTGGATATTTGGAATGTTTTGAGGCCTATGCTGGAAAAGGAAATATCTTCACATAAAAACTAAACAGAAGCATTCTAAGAAACTTCTTTGTGATGTGTGCATTCAACTCACAGGTTTGAACCTTACTTTTGATAGAGCAGTTTCGAAACACCCTTTTTGTAGTATCTGCAAGTGGATATTTGGAGCGCTTTGAGGCCTATGCTGGAAAAGGAAATATCATGACATAAAAACTAGACGGAAGCATTCTCAGAAACTTCAATGTGATGAGTGCATTCAACTAATGGAGTTGAACTTTCCATTTGATATAGCAGTTTTGAAACACCATTTTTGTGGAATCTGCAACTGGATATTTGGAGTACTTTGAGGCCTATGCTGGAAAAGGAAATATCTTCACATAAAAACTAGAGAGAAGCATTCTCAGAAACTTCCCTCTGCTTTATGCATTCATCTCACAGACTTGAACTTTCCTTTTGATGCAGCAGTTTTGAAACACTCTGTTTGTAGAATCTACACGTGGATATTTGGAGCGCTTTGAGGCCTATGATACAAAAGAAAATATCTTCACATAAAAACTCAATGGAAGCATTCTAAGAAACTTCTTTGTGATTACTGAATTCAACAGACAGACTTGAACCATCCTTTTGATAGAGGAAATTTGAAACACTCTTTTTTTAGAATCTCCAAGTGGATATTTGGAGCAATTTGAGGCTTATGATTGAAAAGGAAATATCTTCACATAAAAACTAGACAGAAGCATTTTCAGAATCTTCTCTGTGATGAGTGCATTCAACTTACACAGTTGTACTTTTCTTTTCATGTAACAGTTTTGAAACACTCTTTTTATAGAATATGCACGTGGATATTTGCAGCTTTTTGAGGCCTATGCTGCAAAAGGAAATATCTTCACACGAAGACTAGGCAGAAGCATTCTGAGAAATTTCTTTGTGATATGCACATTCAACTCACAGAGTTGAACCTTCCTTTTGATAGAACACTTTTGAAACATTCTTTTTGTAGAATCTCCAAGTTATTATTTGGAGTGCTTTGAGGCCTTTGCTGGAAAAGGAAACAACTTCACATAAAAACTTGATTGAAGCATTCTCAGACACTTCTTTGAGATGTGTGCATTCATCTTACAGGCTTGAACCTGCCTTTTGATAGAGCAGATTTGAAACACTCTTTTTGTAGAATCTGCAAGTCGATATTTGGAGCACTTTCAAGCCTATGCTGGAATAGGAAATATCTTCACATAAAAACAAGACAGAAGCTCTATCGGAAACTTCTTTTAGATGAGTGCATTCAACTCACAGAGTTGAACCTTCCTTTTGATAGAACGGTTTTGAACCACTCTTTTTGTAGAATCTGCAAGTGGATATTTGGAGGGCTTTGAGACCTATAATGGAAAAGGAAATATCTTCACATAAAAACTAGACAGAAGAATTCTCATAAACTTCTCTGTGATGAGTGCATTGAAATCCCTCAGTTGAAATTTTCTTTTGATAGAAAAGTTTTGAAATACTCTTTTTGTAGAATCTGCAAGTGGATATTTGGAGTGCTATGAGGCCTATGCTGGAAAACGAAATGTCTTCACATAAAAGTTATACAGAAGAATTCTCAGAAACAACTTTGTGATGAGTGCATTCAACTCACAGATTTGAACTTTCCTTTTGATAGAGCAGTTTTGAAAAACTCTTTTGGTAGAATCTGAAGGTGGATATTTGGAGCGCTATGAGGCCTATGCTATAAAAGAAAATATTTTCACATAAAAACTTGACAGAAGCATTTTCAGAAACCTCTTTGTGATGTGCACATTCAACCCACAGAGTTGAATCTTGCTTTTGAATCAGCAGTTTTGAAACACACTTTTAGTAGATTCTGCAAGTGGATAGATTGAATGCTTTGAGGAATAAGCTGGAAAAGGAAATATCTTCACATAAAAACTAAAGAGAAGCATTCTCAGAAACTTCATTGTGATGTGTGCATTCATCCACAGAGTTGAAGCTTACTTTTGATAGAGCAGTTTTTAACCACCCTTTTTGTAGAATCTGCAAGTGGATATTTGGAGCACTTTGAGGTCAATGCTGGAAAAGGAAATATCTTCACATAAAAAATAGACAGAAGCGTTATCAGAAACTTCTTTGTGATGTGTGCATTCAACTCACAGAATTGAAACTTCCTTTTGATAGAGCAGTTTTGAAACACCCTTTTCGTACAATCTGCAAGTGTATATTTGGAGCACTTTGAGGTCTATGCGGGAAAAGGAAATATCTTCACATAAAAACTAGACAGAAGCATTCTCAGAAAGAGTGCATTAAACTGACAGAGTTGAAACTTCCTTTTGATAGAATACTTTGGAAACACTCTCTTTGTAGAATCTACAAGTGGATACTTAGAGTGCTTTGGGGCCTATGCTGGAAAAGGAAATCTTCCCACAAAAACTAGACAGAAACATTCTCAGAAACTGCTTTGTGATGAGTGCATTCAACTCGCAGAGTTGAACCTTCTTTTTGATAGGACAGTTTTGAAACAGTCTTTTTGTTCAATCTGCAAGTTTATATTTGGAACGCTTTGAGACCTATAATGGAAAAAGAAATATCGTCACATAAAAACTAGACAGATGCATTCTCAGAAAGTTCTCTGTGATGAATGCGTTCAACTCACAGAGTTGAACTTTCCTATTGATAGAAGAGGTTTGAAACACACTTTTTGTAGGATCAGCAATTTATATTTGGAGGGCTTTGTGGCCTATGCTAGAAAAGAAAATATCTTCACACAAAAACTAGACAGAAGTATTCTCAGAGACTTCTTAGTGATGAGTGCATTCAACTCACACAGTTGAACCTTCCTTTTCATAGAAGTGTTTAGAAACACTCTTTTTGTATAATCTGCATGTGGATATTTGGAGCGCTTTAAGGCCTATGATGGAAAAGGAAATATCTTCACATAAAAACTAGAAAGAAGCTTTCCAAGGAACTTCTCTGTAATGATTGTATTCAACTCACAGATTGAACCTTCCTTTTGATTGAGCAGCTTTGGAACACCATTTTTGTAGAATCTGCAAGTGGATATTTGCAGCAATTTGAGGCCTGTGCTGGAAAAGGAAATATATTCACATAAAAACTAAACAGAAGCATTCTCAGAAACTTCTTTGTGATGTGTGCATTCAACTCACAGAGTTGAACCATACTTTTGATAGTGCAGTTTGGGAACACCCTTTTGTAGAATCTGCAAGTGGATATTTGGAGCGCTTTGAGGCCTATACTGGAAAAGTAAATATCTTCACATAAAAACTAGACAGAAGCATTCTCAGAAACATCTTTGTGATGAGTGCATTCAACTAACGTAGTTGAACCTTCCGTTTGATATAGCAGTTTCGAAACACCATTTTTGTGGAATCTGCAACTGAATATTTGGAGCAATTTGAGGCCTATGCTGGAAAAGGAAATATCTTCACATAAAAACTACAGAGAATCATTCTCAGAAACTTCACTGTGCTTTACGCATTCAACTTACAGACTTCAACTTTCCTTTTAATAGAGCAGTTTTGAAACACTCTTTTTGTAGGATCTGCAAGTGGACATTTGGAGCACTTTGAGGCCTATTCTGGAAACGGAAATATCTTCACACAAAAAATTAATGGAAGCATTCTAAGAAACTTCTTTGTGATGAGTGAATTCAATCACAGGCTTAAACCATCCTTTTGATAGAGCAATTTTCAAACACTCTTTTAGTAGAATCTGCAAGTGGATATTTGGAGGGCTTTGAGGCCTATGCTGGAAAAGGAAATATCTTCACATAAAAAATAGACAAAAGGATTTTCAGAAACTTCTTTGTGATGAGTGCATTCAACTCAGATAGTTGCACCTTCCTTTTGATAGAACAGTTTTGAAACACTCTTTTTGTAGAATCTGTAAGAAAATATTTGCAGTGCTGTGAGGCCTATCTTGCAAAAGGAAATATCTTCACATAAACACTAGACAGAAGAATTCTCAGAAACTTTTTGTGATGTGTGCATTCAACTCACAGAATTCAACCTTCCTTTGATAGAACAGTTTTGAAACACTCTTTTTGTACAATCTGCAAGTTGATATTGGAGAACTTTGAGGCCTGTGCTGGAAAAGGAAATAACTTCACATAAAAACTAGATGGAAGCATTCTCAGAAACTACTTTGGGATGTGTTCATTCAACTCACAGGTTTGAACCTTTCTTTTATTAGAGGAATTTTGAAACACTCTTTTTGTAGAATCTGCAAGTGGATATTTGGAAAACTATGGGGCTTATGATGGAAAAAGAAATACCTTCTCATAAAAACTAGACAGAAGAATTCTCAGAAACTTCTCTGTGATGACTGCATTCAACTCATAGAGTTGAACCTTCCTTTTGACAGAACGGTTTTGAAACACTCTTTTGAACAATCTGCAAGTGGATATTTGGAGTGCTTTGAGGCCTATGCTGGAAAGGGAAATATCTTCACATAAAAACTAAGCAGAAGCATTCTCAGAAACTTCTTTATGATGAGTGCATTCAACTAACAGATTTGAACCTTCCTTTTCATAGAGCAGTTTTGAAACACTCTTTTTGTAGCATCTGCAAGTGAATATTTGGAGCGCTTTGAGGCCTAGGCTGGAAAAGTAAGTATCTTCACATAAAAACTAGATAGAAGCATTCTCAGAAACTTCTTTGTGATGTGTACATTCAACTCACGGAGTTGAACCTTGCCTTTGATAGAACAGTTTTGAAACACTATTTTTGCAGAATCTGCAAATGAATATTTGGAGTGCATTGAGACCTACGATGGAAATGGTAATATCTTCACATTAAAACCAGACAGAAGCATTCTCAGAAACTTCTCTGTGATGAGTGCATTCAACTCACAGAGTTGAACCTTCCTTTTGATAGAACAGATTTGAAACACTCTCTTTGTAGAATCTGCAAGTGGATACTTGGAGCTCTTTCAGGTGTACACTTTAAAAGGATATATCTTCACATAAAAAATAGACAGAAGCATTCTCCGAAACTCCTTTGTGATGAGTGCATTCAACTCACAGATTTGAACCTTCCTTTTGATAGAGCAGTTTTGAAACACTCTTTTTGTAGAATCTGCAAGTGGATATTTGGAGCGCTTTGAGGCCTATGCTGGAAATGGAAACATCTTCACATTAACAATAGTCAGAAGAATTCTCAGAAACTACCTTGTGATAAGTGCATTTCACTCACAAATTTGAACCTTCCTTTTGATAGAACAGTTTTGAAGCACTCTTTTTCTAGAATCTCCAAGTGGATATTTTGAGCACTTTGAGGCCTATGCTGGAAAAGGAAATATCTTCACATAAAGACTAGTCTGAAGCATTCTCACAAAATTCTTTGTGATGAGTGCATTCAACTCACAGAGTTGAAACTTCCTTTTGATAGAAAAGTTTTGAAACACTCTTTTTGTAGAATCTGGAAGTGGATATTTGGAGCACTTTGGGGCCTATGATGGAAAAGGAAATATCTTCACATAAAAACTAGACAGAAGCATTCTCAGAAACTTCTCTGTGACAAGTGCATTCATCTCACAGAGCTGAACCTTCCTTTTGAAAGAACAGTTTTGAAACACTGTTTTTGTACAATCTGCAAGTGGATACTTGGAGCACTCTGAGGCCTATGCTGGAAATGGAAATATCTTCACATGAAAAATAAACAGAAGCATTCTCAGAAACTTCTTTGTGATGAGTGCATTCAACTCCCAGACTTGAACCTTCCTTTTGTTAGAGCAGTTTTGAATCACTCTTTTTGTAGAGTCTGCAAGTGGACATTTGGAGCGCTTTGAGGCCTATGCTGGAAAACTAAATATCTTCACATAAAAACTAGACAGAAGTACTCTCATCAAATTCTTGGTTATGAGTGCTTTCAACTCACAGAATTGAACCCTCTTTTTAGTAGAACAGTTTTGGAACCCTCTTTTTAAAGAATCTGCAGGTGGATATATAGAGTGCTTTGAGGTCTATGATGGAAAAGGAAGTATCTGTGATGGGTCCATTCAACTCACAGACTTGAAGTTAACTTTTCATAGAGCAGTTTTGAAACACTCCTTTTGTAGAATCTGCAAGTGCATGTTTGGAGCGCTTTGAGGCCTATGCTGGAAAAGGAAACATCTTCTTACAAAAATTAAGTAGAAGCTTTCTCCAAAACTTCTTTGTGATGTGTGCATTCAACTCACAGAGTTGAACCTTCGTTTCGGTAGAACAGTTTTGGAAAACTCTCTTTGTAGAATCTGCAAGTGGATATTTGGAGCGCTTTGAGGCCGATGCTGGAAAAGGAAATATCTTCACATAAAAACTAGACAGAAGCATTCTTAGAAACATCTTTTGATGAGTGCATTAAACTCACAGACTTGGACCTTCCTTTCCATAGAGCAGTTTTGAAACACTCTTTTTGTAGAATCTGCAAGTGGATATGTGGAGCACTTAGAGGCTGATGTTGGAAAAGGAAATATTATCACATAAAAACAAGACAGAATCATTCTCAGAAAATTTTCTGCAATGAGTGCATTCAACTCACAGAGTTGAACCTTCCTTTTGAGAGAACAGTTTTGAAACATTCTCTTTGTAGAATCTGCAAGTGTATATTTGGAGAGCTTTGGGGACTATGCAGGAAAAGGAAATATTTTCACATAAAAACTAGACAGAAGCATTCTCAGAAACTTCTTTGTGATGTGCACATTCAACTAACAGTGTTGAACCTTCCTTTTGATAGAGCAGTTTTGAAACACCCTTTTTATGGGATCTGCAAGTGGATATTTGGAGAGTTTTGAGGCCTATGTTGGAAAAGGAAATATCTTCACATAAGAACTAGACAGAAACATTCTCAGAAACTACCCTGTGCTTTACGAATTCAACTCACAGACTTGAACCTTCCTTTTGATAGAGCAGTTTTGAAACACTCTTTTTGTAGAATCTGCAAGTGGATATTTGGAGCGCTTTGAGGCCTATGCTGTAAAAGGGAATATCTTCACATAAAATCAAGACAGAAGCATTATCAGAAACTTCCTGTGCGTTGTGCATTTTTCTCACAGACTTGAACCTTCCCTTTGATAGAGCAGTTTTGAAACACTCTTACTGAAGAAACTGCAAGTGGATATTTGGACCGCTTTGAGGTCTATGCTGGAAAAGGTAATATCTTCACATAAAAATTAAGCTGAAGCATTCTCAGAAACTTCTTCAAGATGAGTGCATTCAACTGACAGACTTGAACTTTCCTTTTGATAGAGTCGTTTTGAAACACTCTTTTTGTGGAATCTGCAATTGGATATTTGGAGCGCTTTGAGGCCTATGCTGGAAAAGGAAGTGTCTTCACATAAAAACTAGACAGAAGCATTCTCAGAAACTTCTTTGTGATGTGTGCACTCAACTCACAGAATTGAACCTTCCTTTAGGTAGAGAAGTTTTGAAACACCCTTTTTGTAGAATCTGAAAGGGGATATTTGGATCGCTTTGAGGCCTATGATGGAAAAGGAAATATCTTCACATAAAAACTTGACAGAAGCATTCTAAGAAATTTCCCTATGCTTTATGAATTCAACTCACAGACTTGAACTTTCCTTTTGATTGAGTAGTTTTGAAACACACTTTTTATAGAATCTGCAAGTGGATATTTGGAGCATTTTCTGGCCTTTGCTGGAAAAGGGAATATCTTCACATAAAACCTAGACAGAAGCATTCTAAGAAACTTTCCTGTGCTTTATGAATTCAACTCACAGACTTGAAGTTTCCTTTGATAGAGCAGTTTTGAAACACACTTTTTGTAGAATCTGCAAGTGGATATTTGGAGCACTTTCTGGCCTATGCTGGAAAAGGGAATATCTTCACATAAAATGTAGACAGAAGCATTCTCAAAAATTTCACTTTTCTTTAGGCATTTAACTCACAGATTTGAACCTTCGTTTTGATACAGCAGTTTCAAAAAACTCTTATTGTAGAATCTGCATGTGGATATTTGGAGCGATTTGAGGCCTATGCTGGAAAAGGAAATATCTTCACATAAAAACTAGACAGAAACATTCTCAGAAACTTCTTTATGATGAGTGCATTCACCTCACAGAGTTCAACATTACTTTTGTTAGAACAGTTTTGAAACACTCTTTTTGTAGAATCTGCAAGTGCATATTTGGAGCATTTTGAGGCCTATGATGGAAAAGGAAATATCTTCATATAAAAACTAGACAGAAGCATTCTCAGAAATTTCTCTGTGATGACAGCATTGAACTCACAGAGTTGAACTTTCCCTTTTAAAGAACAGTTTTGAAACACTCTTTTTGTACAATCTGCAAGTGGATATTTGGAGCGTTTAGAGGCCTATGCAGGAAAAGGAAACATCTTCACATAACAGCTAAGCAGAAGCATTCTCAGAAAGTTCTTTGAGATGAGTGCATTCAACTCACAGACCTGAGCCTTCCTTTTGATAGAGCAGTTTTGAAACCCTCGTTTTGTAGTATCTGCAAGTGGATATTTGGAGCGCTTTGTGGCCTATGCTGGAAAAGGTAATATCGTCACATAAAAATCAAGCTGAAGCGTTCTCATAAACTTCTTCATGATGAGTGCATTCAACTGACAGACTTGAACCTTCCTTTTGATAGAGCCGTTTTGAAACACTCCTTTGTGGAATCTGCAATTGGATATTTGGAGTGCTTTGAGGCCTATGCTGGAAAGGGAAATATCTTCACATAAAAAATAGACAAAAGCATTCTCAGACAGTACTTTGTGATGACTGTATTGAACTCGCAGAGTTGAACCTTTCTTTTCATAGAGCAGTTTTGAAACACTCCCTGTGTAGAATCTGCAAGTGGATATTTGGGTGCATTGAGGCCTATGATGGAAAAGGAAATATCTTCATATAAAAACTAGACAGAGGCATTCTCAGAAACTTCTTTGTTATGAGTGCATTCAACTCACAGACTTGAACCTTCCTTTTCATAGAGCAGTTTTGTAAGACACTTTTTGTAGAATCTGCAAGTGGATATTTGGAGCGCTTTGAGGCCTATGCTGGAAAGGGAAATATCTTCAAATAAAAACTAGACAGCAGTATTCTCAGAAACTTCTCTGTTATCAGTGCATTGAACTCACAGAGATGAATCTTCCTTTTGATAGAAGAGTTTTGAAAAACTCTCTTTGTAGAATCTTCAAGGGGATATTTGGGGTCCTTTGAGACCCATGCTGTAAAAGGAAATATCCTCACATAAAAACTAGACAGAAGCATTCTCAGAAACTTCTTTGTAATGTGTGCATTCAACTCACAGAGTTGAACATTCGTTTTGATAGAGCAGTTTTGAAACACACTTTTTGTAGAAACTGCCAGTGGATATTTGGAGATATTTGAGGACTATGCTGGAAAAGGGAAAATCTTCTCATAAAAGTAATAAAGAAGCATTCACAGAAACTTACCTGTGATTTATGCATTCAACTCACAGACTTGAACCTTCCTTTTGATAGAGCAGTTTTGAAATACTGTTATTGTAGAATCTGCAAGTGGATATTTGGACAGCTTTGTGTTCTATGCTGAAAAAGAAAATATTGTCACGTAGAAAGTAGACAGAAGCATTCTCAGAAACTTCTTGGTGATGAGTGCATTCAAATCACAGAGTTGAAACTTCCATTTGACAGAACACTTTTGAAACACTCTTTTTATGGAATCAGCAAGTGGATATTTGGAGGGCTTTGAGGCCTACGATGGAAAAGGGAATATCCGTGATGAGTGCCTTCAACTCACAGACTTGAACATTTCTTTTGATAGAGCAGTTTTGGAACACTCCTTTTGTAGAATCTGCAAGTGGATATTTGTAGCACTATGAGGCCTACACTGGAAAAGGAAATATCTTCACATAAAAACTAGACAGAAGTACTCTCAGAAACTTCTTTGTGATGAATGCATTCAGCTCACAGAATTGAACCTTCCTTTTGATAGAATAGTTCTGAAACATTCTTTTTATAAAATCTGCAAGTGGATGTTTTGAGGGCTTTGAGGCCTATGCTGGAAAAGGAAATATCTTCATATAAAAAATAGACAGAAACATTCTCAGAAAATTCTTTGTGATGAGTGCATTCAACTCAAAGACTTGAACCTTCTTTTGATAGAGCAATTTTGAAACACTTTTTTGTGGAATCTGCAAGTGGATGTTTGGAGCAATTTGAGGCCTATGCTGGAAAAGGAAATATATCCACTTAAAAAGTAGACAGAAGCGTTCTCAGAAACTTCGTTGTGATGTACGCATTCAACTATCAGAGTTGAACCTTTCTTTTGATAGAGAAGTTTTGAAACACCCTTTCTGTAGAATCTGCAAGTGGATATTTGGAGCGCTTGAGGCCTATGCTGGAAAAGGAAATATCTTCGCATAAAAATTAGACCAAAGCATTATCAGAAACTTCCCTGTGCCTTATGAATTCAACTCACAGACTTGAACATTCCTTTTGATAGCTCAGGTTTGAAACACTCTTTTTGTAGTGTCTGCCAGCTGATATTTGGAGAGCCTTGAGTGCTATGCTGGAAAAGGAAATATCTTCACAGAAAAACTAGACAGAAGCAATTTCAGAAACTTCTTTGTGATGAGTGCATTCAACTCAAAGACTTGAACCATCTTTTGATTGAGCAATTTTGGAACACTCTTTTGTAGAATCTGCAAGTGGATATATGGAGTAATTTGAGGCCTATGCTGGAAAAGGAAATATCTTCACATAAAAAGTAGACAGAAGCGTTCTCAGAAACATCTTTGTGATGTATGCATTCAACTCACCGTGTGGAACCTTCCTTTTGATATAGCAGTTTTGAAACACCCATTCTGTAGTATCGGCAAGTGGATATTTGGAGTGCTTGAGGCCTATGCTGGAAAAGGAGATATTTTCCCATCATAATTAGACAGAAGCATTGTCAGAAACTTCCCTGTGCTTTATGAATTCAACTCACAGTCTTGAACATTCCTTTTGATAGTTCAGTTTGAAACACTCTTTTTGTAATATCTTCAATTTGATATTTGTGGTTTTTGAGTGCTGTGCTGGAAAAGGAAATATCTTCACATAAAAACTAGACAGAAGAATTCTCAGAGACTTCTTAATGGTGAGTGCATTCAACGCACACAGTTGAACCTTCCTGTTGATGGAACAGTTTTGAAACACTATTTTTGTAGGATCTGCAAGTGGATATTTGGAGCGATTTCAGGCCTATGATGGAAAAGGAAATATCTTCACTTATAAATTAGACAGAAGCATTCTCAGCAACTTCTCTGTGATGAGTGCATTCAACTGATAGTGTTGAACCTTCGTTTTGATAGAATAGTTTTGAAACTCTCTCTTTGTAGATTGTGGAAATGGTACTTGGAGCGCTTTGATGCCTACGCTGGAAAAGGAAATATCTTCACATAAAAAATAAACAGAAGCATTCTCAGAAACTTCTTTGTGATGAGAGCATTTAACTCATGGATGTGAACCTTCCTTTTGATAGAACAGTTTTGAAGCATTCTTTTTGTAGAATCTGCAAGTGGATATTTGGAGCGCTTTGAAGCCTATGCCGGAAAAGGAAATATCTTCACATAAAAACCAGACAGAAGCATTCTCAGAAACTTCTTTTTGATGAGTGCATTCAACTCACAATGTTGAACCTTCCTTTTGATAGAAGAATATTGAAACACTCTTTTTGTGGAATCTGCAAGTGGATATTTGAAGCCCTTTGGGGCTTATACTGGAAAAGGAAATAAATTCACATAAAAACTAGATTGAAGCATTCTCAGAAACGTCTTTCTTATGTGTGCATTCAACTCACAGACGTGAACCTTCCTTTTCATAGAGCTGTTTTGAAACACCCTTTCTGTACAATCTACAATTGGATATTTGGAGCGATTTGAGGCTTATGATGGCAATAGAAATATCTTCACATACAAACAAGTCTGAAGCATTCTCAGAAATTTGTTTTTGATGTGTGCATTCAAATCGCAGTGTTGAACCTTCCTTTTGATAGAGCAGTTTTGAAACACACTTTTTGTAGAATCTGCAAGTGGATACTTGGAGCGATGTGACGCCAGTGCTGGAAAAGGGAATATCTTCACATAAAAACTAGACAGAAGCATTCTCAGAAACTTCTCTGTGCCTCATAAATTCAATTCACAGACTTGAAACTTCCTTTTGATAGAATAGTTTTGAAACACTCTTTTTGTAGAATCTGCAAGTGATTTGAGTGATTTGAGGCCTATGCTTGAAAGCGAAATATCTTCACATGATAAGCAGACAGAAGCATTCTCAGAAACTTCTTTGTGATGTCTACATTCAACTTGCAGAGTTGAACATTCCTTTTGATAGAGCTGTTTTGAAACACCCTTTCTGTACAATTTGCAATTGGATATTTGGAGCGATTTGAGGCCTATGATGGAAATAGAAATATGTTCACATACAAACAAGACAGAAACGTTCTCAGAAACTTCTTTGTGATGAGTGCATTCAACTCATGGTGTTGAACCTTCTTTTCGGTAGAACAGATTTGAAACACTCTCTTAGTAGAATCTGCAAGTGGATATTTGGAGAGTTTTGAGGCCTATGCTGGAATAGGAAATACCTTCACAAAAAAACTAGACAGAAGCATTCTCAGAAACTTTCTGTGAAGAGTGGGTCCAACTCACAGATTTGAACTTTCCCTTTTGATCGAACAGTTTTAAAAAAACCCTTTTGGGGAATCTACAGGTGGATATTTGGAGCGCTTTCAGACCTATGCTGGAAAAGGAAATCTCATCACATAAAAACTAGACAGAAGCATTATCAGAAACTACTTTGTGATGGGTGCATTCAACTCACAGTGTTGAACCTTCCTTTTGATAGGACAGCTTTGAAACACTCTTTTTGTAGAGTCTGCAAGTGGGTATAAGGAGCGCATTGAGGCCAATGGTGAAAAAGGCAATACCTTCACATTAAAAGTAGACAGAAGCATTCTCAGAAACTTCTTTGTGATGAGTGCATTCAGCTCACAGAGTTGAACTTTATTTTTGATAAGGCAGTTTTGAAACCCTCTTTTTGTAGAATCTGCAGGTAGATATTTGGAACACTTTGAGGCCTTTGCTGAAAAAGGAAATATCTTCACATAAAAACTGGACAGAAGCATTCTCGGAAACTTCTTTGTGATGAATGCATTCAACTCACAGAGTTGAACCTTCCTTTTGATAGAGCTGTTTTGAAACACCCTTTCTGTACAATCTGCAATTGGATATTTGGAGCGATTTGAGGCCTATGCTGGAAAAGGGAATATCTTCACATAAAAACTAGTCAGAAGCATTCTCAGAAACATCTTTGTGATGCGTTCATTCAACTCACATAATTGAACATAACTTTTCATACAGCAGTTTTGAAACAGTCTTTTTGTAGAATCTGCAAGGGGAGAAGTGGACCAATTTGAGGCTTTCATTGGAAAAGGGAATATCTTCACATAAAAACTTGACAGAAGCATTCTCAGAAACTTCTTTGTGATGTGTGCATTTAGCTCAAAGAGTTGAACCATCCTTTTGGTAGAGCAGTATTGAAACACTCTTTTTGTACAATCTGCAATTGGATATTTGACCTATTTGAGGCCTTCATTGTAAACGGGAATGTCTTCACATAAAAACTAGACAGAAGCATTCTCAGAAACTTCATTGTGATGTGGGCATTTAACTCACAGTGTTGAACCTTTCTTCTGATTGAAGAGTTTTGAAACACTCTTTTTGTAGAATCTGCAACTGGATATATGGACTGCTATGAGGCCTTCATTAGTAATGGGAATAATTTCGAATAAAAACTAGACGGAAGTATTCTCAGAAACTAATTTGTGATGTGTGCGTTCTACTCACATAGTTGAACCTTCCTTTCAATAGAGTAGTTTTGAACACTCTTTTTGTAGAACCTGCAAGGGGATATTTGGAGCGTTTTGAGGCCTTCGTTGGAAATGGGAATATCTTCACATAAAAATTGGACAGAAGCATTCTCAGAAAATTCTTTGTGATGTGTGAATTGAACTCACAGATTTGAACCTTCCTTTGGATAGACCAGTTTTGAAACACCTTTTTTGTAGAATCTACAAGAGAACATTTGGAGTGCTTTGAGGCCTACACTGGAAAAGGGAATATCTTCACATAAAAACTAGACAGAAACTTCTATGTGATGTGTGCATTCAACTCACAGAGTTCAAATTTCCTCTTGATATAGCAGTTTTGGAACACTCTTTTGTGGAATCTGCAATTGGATATTTGAAGCATTTTGAAGCTTTAGTTGGAGAAGGGAATATCTTCAAATAAAAGCTAGACAGAACAATTCTCAGAAACTACTGTGTGATGTGTGTATTCAACTCACAGAGATGAACCTTTCTTTTGAGAGAGTAGTTTTGAAACATTCTTTTTGTGGAATCTGCAAGTGGACATTTGTAGTGCTTTGAGGGCTATGGTGGAAAGGAAATATCTTCAAAATAAATCTAGACAGAAGCATTCTCAGAAACTTCTTTGTGATGTTTGCATTCAACTCACAGAGTTGAACATACCTTTTCACAGAGCAGTTCTGAAACACTCTTTTTGAAGAAAGTGCAAGTGGATATTTAGACCGAATTGACACCATCTTTGGAAACGGGAATATCTTCACATAAAAACTACACAGAAGCATTCTCAGAAATTATTTTGTGATGTGTGCATTCAACTCACGGAGTTGAACCTTCCTTTTGATAGAGCAGTTTTGAAACCCTCTTTTTGTATAATCTGCAAGGGGATATTTTGACCGTGTAGAGGTGTTCATTGGAAACGGGAATATCTTCACATAAAAACTGCACAGAAGCATTCTCAGAAACTACTTTGTGATGTGTGCATTCTACTCACAGAGTCGAAACTTCCTTTAGATAGAGCAGTTTCGAACCACTCTTTTTGTAGAATCTGCAAGGGGATATTTGTAGCGTTTTGAGGTCTTTGTTGGAAACGGGAATATCTTCACATAAAAGCTGGACAGAAGAATTCTCAGAAATTCCTTTTGATGTGTGCATTCAACTCACAGACTTGAACATTCCTTTTGATACAGCAGTTTTGAAAGAACTCTTTTTTGGAACCTGCAAGAGGACATTTTAGGCGCTTTGAGGCCTTCGGTGGAAAAGGAAATATCTTCTCATAAAAACTAGACAGAAGCATTCTCAGAAATTTCTTTCTGATGTGCACATTCAACTCACAAAATTGAACCTTCTTTTTGATAGAGCAGTTTTGAAACACTCCTTTTGTAGAATCTGCAAGGGGATATTTAGACCGATTTGAGACCTTTGTTGGAAATGGGAATATCTTCACATAAAAACTGTACAGAAGCTTTCTCAGAAACTTCTTTGAGATGTGTGCATTCAACTCTCAGAGTTGAAGCTTCCCTTTTATAGAGCAGATTTGATACTCTCTTTTTGTACAATTTGCAATGGGATATTTGGACAGTTTTGGGACTTCTTTGGAAACGTGTATATCTTCAAATAGAAACTAGACAGAAGCATTCTCAGAAGCTTCTTCATGATGAGTGTATTCAACTCACAGAGTTGAGCCATCCTTTTGATAGTGCAGTTTTGAAACACTCTTTTTGTAGAAACTGGAGGTGGTTATTTGGAGTGCTTTGAGACCAATGGTACAAAAGGAAATATCTTCACATAAAAACTAGACAGAAGCATTCTCATAACTTCTTTTTGATGTGTCCATTCAACTCACTGAGTTGAACCTTCCTTTTGATAGACCAGTTTTGAAACACTCTTTTTGTAGAATCAGCAAGTGTATATTTTGAGTGCTTCTAAGCCTTCACTGGAAATAAAAATATCTTCAAATAAAAACAAGACAGAAGCATTCCCAGAAACTACTTTGTGATGTATGCATGCAACTCAAAGAGTAGAACATTTCTTTTGATAGAAGAAATTTGAAACACTCTGCTTTTAGATTCTGCAAGTGGACATTTGTAGAGCTTTGAGGGCTGTGGTGGAAAATGAAATAACTTCAAATAAAAACTAAACAGAAGTATTCTGAGAAACTTCTTTGTGATATTTGCATTCAGCTCACAGACTTGAACCTTCCTTTTGATAGAGCAGTTTTGAAACACATTTTTTGTAGAATCTGCAAGTGGACATTTCGGGGGCTATGAGGCCTTCGGTGGAAAAGGAAATATCTTCACATAAAAACTAGACAGAAGCATTCTCAGAAACTTCTTGGAGATATGTGCATTCAACACACAGATTTGAACCTTCCTTTTGATAGAGCAGTTTTGAAACACTCTTTGTAGAATCTACAAGTGGATATTTCGAGCACTATGAAGCATTTGCTGGAAAAAATATCTTCAAATAAAAAGTAGA
Organism: Pongo abelii; assembly: GCF_028885655.2. Lineage (NCBI taxonomy): Eukaryota > Metazoa > Chordata > Mammalia > Primates > Hominidae > Pongo > Pongo abelii. The sequence continues at coordinate 10,776,673 of NC_085929.1, read as the reverse complement.
CAGAAGCATCCTCAGAAAGTACCTTCTGATGTGTGCATTCAACTCACTGAGATGAACCTTCCTTTTGATAGAGCAGTTTAGAAACACTTTTTTTGTAGAATCAGCAAGTGTATGTTTTGAGCACTTCAAAGCCTTCATTGGAAATGACAATATCTTCAAATAAAAACAAGACAGAAGCATTCTCAGAAACTACTTTGTGATGTGTGCATGCAACTCAAAGAGTAGACCATTTCTTTTGATAGAATAAATTTGAAACAGTCTGCTTTTAGAATCTGCAAGTGGACATTTGTAGAGCTTTGGGGGCTGTGGTGGAAAATGAAATAACTTCAAATAAAAACTAGAAAGAAGAATTCTGAGAAACTTCTTTGTGATATTTGCATTCAACTCACAGACTTGAACTTTTCTTTTGATAGAGCAGTTTTGAAACACCTTTTGTAGAATCTGCCAGTGGACATTATGGGCGCTTTGAGGCCTTCGGTAGAAAAGGAAATATCTTTACATAAAAACTAGACAGAAGCATTCTCAGAAACTTCTTGGCAATGTGTGCATTCAGCACACAGAGTTGAACTTTCCTTTTGATAGAGCAGTTTTGAAACACTCTTTTTCTAGAATCTGCAAGTGGATATTTGGAGCACTATGATGCATTCGCTGGAAACGGGAATATCTTCAAATAAAAAGTAGATAGAAGCATCCTCAGAAAGTACCTTGTGATGTGTGCATTCAACTCACTGAGATGAACCTTCCTTTTGATAGAGCAGCTTTGAAACACTCTTTTTATAGAATCTGCAAGTGCATATTTGGAGTGAATAAGCCTATTCTGGAAAAGGAAATATCTGCCTATAAAAAGTAGAGAGAAGCATTCTCAGAAAAATCTTTGTGATATGTGCAATCAACTTTCACTTTTGAAACCTCCTTTTGATAGAGCAGTTTTGAAACACTGTTTTTGCAGAATCTGCAAGAGGATATTTGGAGCGGTTTGAGGCCTATGCTGGAAAAGGATATATCTTCCCATAAAAAGTAGACAGATGTAATCTCAGAAACTTCATTTTGCTGCGTGCATTCAACTCACAAAGTTGTACCTTCCTTTTGATAGAACAGTTTTGAAACACTCTTTTTGCATAATCTGCAACTGGATATTTGAAGCCCTTGAAGGCCTATGCTGGAAAAGGAAATATCTTCACATAAAAACTATACAGAAATATTATCAGAAACTTCTTTGTGATGTGTGTATTAAATTCACAGAGTTGAACCTTCTTTCTGATAGAGCAGTTTTGAAATACTCTTTTTGAAGAATCTACAAGTGGATATTTGGAGCAACTGTGGCCTTTGGGGGAAAAAGAAATATCTTCATATAAAAACTAGACAGAAGCGTTCTCAGAAACTAATTAGTGATGTGTGCTTTCAAATCACAGACTTGTACCTTCCTTTTGATAGAGCTGTTTTGAAAGACTCTTTTTGTAGAATTTGCAGTTGGTTATTTGCAGCACTTTGAGGCCTATGCAGGAAAAAGAAATATCTTCACATAAAAACCAGACAGAAGCGCTTTCAGAAACTTCTTTGTGATGTGTGCCTTCAGCTCACAGAGTTGAACATTCCTTTTGATAGGGCAGTTTTGAGACACTCTTTTTTAGATTCTGCAAGTAGATATTTGGATCTCTTTGATGCCTATGATGGAAAAGGAAATATCTTCACATAAAAACTAAAGAGAAGTGGTTTCAGAATCTTCTTTGTGATGTATGCGTTCAACTCTCAAAGTTGAATCATCCTTTGTATAGCGAAGATTTGAAACACTCTTTTTGTATTATCTGCAAGTGGATAGTTGGAGTGCTTTGAATCCTAAGCTGGAAAAGGCAATATCTTCACATAAAAACAAGAGAGAAGCATTCTCAGAAACTTCTTTGTGATGTGTGCATTCAACTCACAGAGTTGAACCTTCCTTTTGATAGTGCAGTTTGGAAGCACTCTTTTTGTAGAATCTGCTACTCGATACTAGGGGCATCTTGAGGCCTATGCTGTAAAAGGAAATATTTTTCCATAAGAACTAGACAGAAGTATACTCAGAAACTTCTTTGTGGTGTGTGCATTCAAATCACAGAGATGAAATTTCCTTTAGATAGACCAGTTTTGAAATACTATTTTTGAAGTATCTGCAAGTGGATATTTGGAACGCTATGAGGCCTGTGCTTGGAAAAGGAAATATCTTCACATAGAAACTAGAAAGGAGCATTCTCAGAAACTTATTTGTGATGTGTGTGTGCTGTCAACACACAGAGTTGAACCTTCCTTTTGATAGAGCAGTTTTGAAACACTCTTTTTGTAGAATCTGCAAGAGGATATTTTCAGCGCCTTGAGGACTGTGCTGGAAAAGGAAATATCTTCACATAAAAACTACACAGAAGCATTCTCAGAAACTTCTTTGTGATGTCTAAATTCAAGTCATAGAGTTGAACATTCCTTTTGATGGCGCAGTTTTGAAACACTCTTTTTACAGAATCTGCAAGTGGACATTTGGAGTCCTTTAAGGACAATGCTTGAAAAGGAAATATCTTCACCTAAAAACTGGACAGAAGCGTTCTCAGAAACTTCTTTGTGATGTGTGCCTTCAGCTCACAGAGTTGAACCTTCCTTTTGATAGAGCAGTTTTGAAACACTCTTTTTTTTTCGAATATGCAAGTGAATATTTGGAGTGATTACAGATTCTGGGGGAAAAGGAAATATGTTCATTTAAAAACTAAACAGAAGTTTTCTCAGAAACTAATTTTTGATGCGTGCTTTCAACTTCCAGATTTGTACCTTCCTTTTGACAGAGCAGTTTAGAAAGACTCTTTTTGTAGAAATTGCAAGTGGTTATTTGCAGCGCTTTAAGGCATATCGTGGAAAAGGAAATATCTTCACATAAAAATTATACAGAAGCATTCTCAGAAACTTCTTTGTGATATGTGGCTTCAACTCACCGAGTTGAACAATACTTTTGATAGAGCAGTTTTGGAACACTCTTTTTGTAGATTATCCAAGTGGATACTTTGATCCCTTAGATGCCAATGATGGAAAAGGAAATATCTTCACATAAAAATTATAGAGAAGCGTTTTCAGAAACATCCTTGAGATGTGTGCATTCAACTCACAGAGTTGAACTTTCCTTTTGATAAAGCAGTTTTGAAACACTATTTTTGGAGAATTTCCAAGTGCATATACGGAGCGCTTTGAGGTCAATCCTGAAAAAGGATATATCTTCACAAAAACTAGACAGAAGCATTCTCACGAACTTCTTTGTTATGTGTGCTTTCAATACACTGAGTTGAACGTTCCTTTTGAGAGAGTAGTTTGAAACACTCTTTTTGTAGAATCTCCATGTGAATATTGCGAGCAGTTTAAGGTCTAAGCTGGAAAAGGAAATATCTTCACATAAAAAGTAGATAGTAGCATTCTCAGAAACTTCTTCATGATATATGCATTCAACTCACGGAGTTGAACCCTTTTATTGATAGAGCAGTTTTGAAACACTCATTTTGTGGAATCTGCAAGGGGATATTTGGAGCGCTTTGAGTTCTAAGCTGGAAAAGGGAATATCTTCACATAAAAACTAGACAGAAGCATTCTCAGAAACTTCTTTTTGATGTGTGCATTCAACTCACAGAGTTGAACATTCTTTTTGATAGAGCAGTTTTGAAACAGTCTTTTTTAAAATCTGCAAGTGGATATCTGGAGCGCTTAGAGGCCTATGCTGGAAAAATAAATATTTCTCATAAAAAGTAGAAAGAAACATTCTCAGAAACTTCTTTGTGACGTTTGCATTCAACTCACAGAGTTGAACCTTCCTTTTGATAGAGCAGTTTTGAAACGCTCTTTTTGTAGTATCTGCAAGTGGATATTTGAAGCCCTTTAAGGTCTATGTTGGAAATGGAAATATCTTCACATAGAAACTAGACAGAAGCATTCTCATAAACTTCTTTGTGATGTGTGCATTCAATTCACAGAGCTGAAACATCCTTTTTAAAGAGCAGGTTTGAAGCACACTTTTTGCAGAATCTGCAAGTGGTTATTTTGAGCGCTTTGAGGCCAATGCTGTAAAAGGAAATATCTTCAACTAAAAACCAGACAGAAGCATTATCAGAAACATCCATGAGATGTGTGCATTCAATTCACAGAGTTGAACCTTCCTTTCGATAGAATAGTTTTGAAACACTCTTTTTGTAGAACCTGTAAGTGGATATTTGGATCGCTTTGCGGCCAATGCAGGAAAAGGAATTATATTCACATAAAAACTAGACAGCAGCATTCTCACAAACTTCTTTGCTCTGTGCACATTCAACACACAGAGTTGAACCTTCTTTTTGGTAGAGCAGTTTTGAAACAATCTTTTTTCAGAATCTCCAAGTCAATATTTGGAGCGCTTAGAGGCCTATTCTGGAAAAGGGAACAGCTTCATTTAAAAACTAGAAAGAAACATTCTCAGAAATTTCTTTGTGATGTCTACATTCAAGTTATAGAGTTGAAACTTCATTTGATAGAACAGTTTTGAAACACTCTTTTTTTAGAATCTGCAAGTGGATATTTGGAGCAATTTCAGGCCAAACCTGGAAAAGGAAATATCTTCACATAAAAACTAGACAGAAGCATTCTCAGAAACTTCTTTGTGATGCATGCATTCAACTCACAGAGTTGAACCTTCCTTTTGATAGAGCAGTTTTGAAACACTCTTTTTGCAGAATTTGCAAGTATATATGTGTTGCGCTTTGAGGCCTATGCTGGAAAAGGAAATAACTTCCCATAAAAAGTAGAGAGAAGCATTGTCAATAACTTCTTTTTGATGTGTGCATTCAACTCACAGAGTTGAACCTTCCTTTTGATAGAGCAGTTTAGAAACCCTCTTTTTTTAGAATCGGCAAATGAATATTTGAAGCCCTTTAAGGCCTATGCTGTAAAAGGAAACATCTTCACATAAAAAACTAGACAGAAGCATTCTCAGGAACTTCTTTGTGATATGTGCAGTCAATTCATAGAGTTGAACCTTCCTTTTGATAGAGCAGTTTTCAAACACTCTTTTTGTAGAATCTGCAAGTGGATATTTGGAGCGATTGCGGCCTCTGGTGAAAAAGGAAATATCTTCATATAGAAACTAGACGGAAGCCGTCTCAGAAACTAATTTGTGGTGTGTGTTTTCAACTCACAGACTTGTACCTTCTGTTTTGTAGAGCAGTTTTGAAACACCTTTTTTGTAGAATTTTCAATTGGTTATTTACAGTGCTTTGAGGCCTATGCTGGAAAAGGAAATATCTTCACATAAAAACAAGAGAGAAATGTTTTCACAAACTTCTTTCTGTTGTGTGCATTCAACTCCCAGAGTTGAACTTTTCTTTTGATAGGGCAGTTTTGAAACACTGATTTTAGAGGATCTGTAAGTGTATATATGGAGCACTTTGAGGACTATGCTGGAAAAGGAAATATCTTCACATAAAAACAAGACAGAAGCATTCTCAAAAATTTCTTTGTGACATGTACATTCAACTTATAGAGTTAAATCGTCCTTTTGATACAGCAGCTTTGAAACACTCTTTTTGAAGAAGTTGCATGTGAATACTTAGAGCACTTTGATGCCTAAGCTGGAAAAGGAAATATCTTCACATAAAAACTAGAGAGCTGCATTTTCAGAAACTTCTTTGCGATGTACGCGTTCAAATCACAGAGCTGAACCACCCTATTCATACAGCAGTTTTGAAACACTCTTTTTGCAGAATCTGCAAGTGGATATTTGGAGCGCTTTGATGCCTAAGCTGGAAAAGGGAATATTCTCACATACAAACAAGAGAGAAGCATTCTCAGAAACTTGTTTGTGATGTGTGCATTCAATTCACAGTGCTGAACATTCCTTTTGATAGAGCAGTTTTGAAACACTCTTTTTCTAGAATCTGCAGGTGGATATTTGGAGCACTTCGAGGCCTATGCTGGAAAAGGAAATATCTTCACTTAAAAACTATACAGAAGCATTCTGAGAAATTGCTTTGTGATGACTTCATTCAATTCACAGAGTTGAATCTTCCTTTTGATAGAGCAATTTAGAAACACTATTTTTGTAGAATCTGCAAATGAATATTTGGAGCGCTTTGAGGCCTATGCTGGAAATGCGAATATCTTCACCTTAAAACTAGACCGAAGCATTCTAAGAAACTTCTTTTTGACGTGTGCATTCAACTAACAAAGTTAAAACTTTGTTTTTATAGAGCAGTTTTGAAACACTCTTTTTGTAGAATCTGCAAGTGGATATTTGGAGTGTTTTGAGGCCAATGCTGGAAAAGGAATTATATTAACATAAAAACTAGACAGCAGCATTCTCACAAACTTCTTTGTTCTGTGTGCATTCAACATGCAGAGTTGAATCTTCCTTTTGATAGAGCAGTTTTGAAACAATCTTTTTGCAGAAACCCCAAGTCAATATTGGGAGCGCTTGGAGGCCCATTCTGGAAAAGGAAACATCTTCATATAAAAACTAGACAGAAGCATTCTCAGAAACTCCTTTGTGATGTCTACGTTCAAGTCATCGAGTTGAACCTTCCTTTTGATAGAGCAGTTTTGAAACACTCTTTTTGTAGAATCTCTAAGTGGCTATTTGGAGCGATTGTACCTCTTGTGGAAAAGGAAATATCTTCATATAGAAACTAGACGGAAGCCTTCTCAGAAACTAATTTTTGATGAGTGTTTTCAACTCACAGACTTGTACCTTCTGTTTTATAGAGCAGTTTTGAAACACCTTTTTGGTAGAATTTTCAATTGGTTATTTGCAGCGCTTTGAGGCCTATGCTGGAAAAGGAAATATCTTCACTTAAAAACTACAGAGAAGCGTTTTCTCAAACTTCTTTGTGATGGGTGCATTCAACTCCCAGAGTTGAACTTTCCTTTTGATAGAGCAGTTTTGAAACACTGTTTTTAGAGGATCTGCACGTGTACATATGGAGTGCTTTAAAGACTATGCTGGAAAAGGAAATATCTTCACATAAAAACAAGATAGAAACATTCTCAAAAATTTATTTGTGACGTGTGCATTCAACATATAGAGTTATATCGTCCTTTTGATACAGCAGTTTGAAACACTCTTTTTGTAGTATTTGCGTGTGAATACTTATAGCACTTTGAGGCCTAAGCTGGAAAAGGGAATATCCTCACATAAAAACAATAGAGAAGCATTCTCAGAAACTTCTTTGTGATGAGTGCATTCAATTCACAGTGCTGAACATTCCTTTTGCTAGAGAAGTTGTGAAACACTCTTTTTCTAGAATCTGCAAGTGGATATTTGGAGCACTTTGAGGCCTATGCTGGAAAAGGAAATATCTTCACTTAAAAACCAGACAGAAGCATTCTCAGAAACTTCTTTGTGATGTCTGCATTGAATTCACAGAGTTGGACCTTCCTTTTGATAGAGCAGTTTTGAAACACTATTTTTGTAGAGTCTGCAAGTGAATATTTGGAGCGCTTTGAGGCTAATGCTCTAAAAGTAAATATCTTCACCTAAAAGCTAGACAGACGCATTCTAAGAAAATTCTTTTTGATGAGTGCATTCAACTAACAAATTTGAACTTTTTTTGATAGAGCAGTTTTGAAACACTCTTTTAATAGAATCTGCAGGTGAATATTTGGAGTACTTTGAGGCCAGTGCTCCAAAAGTAAATATCATCAAATAAAAACTAGACAGAAGCATTGTCAGAAACATCTTTATGATGTGTGCATTCAACTCACAGAGTTGAAGCTCCTTTTTGATAGATTAGTTTTGAAACACTCTTTTTGTAGAATCTGCAAGGGGATATTTGGACTGATTTGAGGCATTCGTTGGAAACGGGAATATCTTCACTTAAAACTAGACAGAAGCCTTCTCAGAAACTTCTTTGTGATGTGTGCAATCAACTCACCTAGTTGAACCTTCCTTTTTTGATAGAGCAGTTTTGAAATACTCTTTTTGTAGAATATGCAAGTGGACATTGGGAGCACTTTGAGGCCTTCTGAGGAAAAGGAAATGTCTTCACATAAAAACTAGACAGTAGCGTTTTCAGAAACTGGTTTGTGATGTGTGCATTCAATTCACTGAGTTGAACTTTCCTGTTGATCAGCTGTTTTGAAACACTCTTTTTGTAAAATCTGCAAGTGGATATTTGGAGTGCTTTGAATCCTTCATTGGAAAAGGGAATATCTTAAAATAAAACAAGACTGAAGCATTCTCAGAAACTTCTTTGTGATGTGCACATTCAACTCACAGAGTTGAACCTTCCTTTTGATACAGCAGATATAAAACACTGTTTTTCTAGGATCTGCAATGGACATTTGTAGTACTTTGAGGGCTATGTTGGAAAATGAAATATCTTCAAATAAAACCTAGACAGAAGCATTCTCAGAAATATCCTTGTGATTTTGCATTCAACTGACAGAGTTGAACATACCTTTTAATAGAGGAGTTGTGAAACACTCTTTTTGAGAAACCTGCAAGTGGAAATTTGAAATGATTTCAGGCCTTTGTTGGAAACGGAATATCTTCACATAAAAACTAGACAGAAGCATTCTCATAAACGTCTTTGTGATGTGTTCATTCAATTCACAGAGTTGAACTTTTCTTTTGATAGAACAGTTTTGAAACAATGTTTTTGTAGGATCTGCAGTAGGATATTTGGACACATTTGAGGCCTTCTTTCGAAACTGGAATATCTTCACATAAAAGCTGGACAGAAGCATTCTTAGAAATTTCTTTGTGATATGTGCACTCAACTCACAGAGTTGAACCTTACTTTTGCTATATCAGTTTTGAAACCCACTTTCTGTAGATTCTGCAAGAGGACATTTGGAGGGCTTTAAGGCCTTTGGTGGAAAAGGAAATATCTTCACATACAAACTAGACAGAAACATTATCAGAAACATCTCTGAGATGTGTGCATTCAACTCAATGATTTGAGTCTTCCTTTTGATAGAGCAGTTTTGAAACACTCTTTTTGTAGAATCTCAAAGTGGATATTTGGAGCTGTTTGAATCCTTCATTGGAAACGGGAATATCTTCAAATAAAAACAAGACAGAAGCATTCTCAGAAACTACTTTGTGATATGTACATTCAACTCACAGAGTTCAACCCTTCTTATGATAGAGTAGTTTTGAAACGCTCTTTTTGTAGAATCTGCAAGTGGACATTTGCAGCTCTTTGAGGGCTCTGGTGTAAAAACAAATATCTTCACATAAAAACTAGACAGAATCATTCTCAGAAACTTCTTTGTGATGTTTTCATGCAACGCACAGAGTTGAACATATCTTTTCATAGAGCAGTAGTGAAACACTCTTTTTCAAGGACTTGCAAGTGGTTATTTGGACAGATTTGAGGCCTTCATTGGAAACAGGAATATCTTCACAGAGAAACTAGACAGAAGCATTCTCAAAAACTTCTTTCAGATGTGTGCATTCCCCTCACAGAGGTCAACATAACTTTTCATAGAGCAGTTTTGAAACACTCTGTGGAATCTGCAAGTGGATATTTAGACCTCTTTGACGCCTTCTTTGGAAACGGGAATATCTTCACATAAAAACTAGACAGAAGCATTCTCAGAAACTTCTTTTTCATGTGTGACTTCAACTGACAGATTTGAAACCTCCTTTTGATAGAGCAGTTTTGAAACATTTTGTGTAGAATCTGCAATTGGACAGTTTGAGAGCTTTGAGGCCTTTGGTGGAAAGGGAAATATCTTCACATAAAACTAGACAGAAGCAATCTCAGAAACTTCTCTGTGATCTGTGCATTCAACTCACAGAGATGAACCATCCTTTTCATAGAGCAGTTTTGAAACACTCTTTTTGTAGAATCTGAAAGAGGACAATTTGTAGGACTTTGAGGGCTGTAGTGGAAAAGGAAATATCTTCCAATAAATACCAGACAGAAGCATTCTCAGAAACTTCTTTGAGAAGTTTGCATTCAACTCACAGAGTTGAACATTCCTTTTGATAGAGCAGTAGTGAAACACTCTTTTTGAAGAACCTGCAAGTGGATATTTGGACAGATTTGGGGCCTTAATTAAAAACAGGAATATCTTCACATAAAAACTGGACAGAAGCGTTATCAGTAATTTCTTTGTGATGTATGCTTTCAATTCATGGAGCAGAACATAAGTTTCCATGGAGCAGTTTTGAAACCCTCTTTTTGTATAATCCACAAGTGGATATTTGGACCATTTCAGGGCTTCATTAGAAACGGAATTATCTTCCCATAAAAACTACACAGAAGCATTCTCAGAAACTTCTTTGTGATGGGTGCATTCAACTCACAGATTTGAACATAACTTTTCATAGAGCAGTTTTGAAACAGTCTTTTTGTAGAATCTGTAAGGGGATATTTGGACCGATTTGAGGCCTTTGTTGGAAACTTGAATATCATCACATAAAAACTAGACAAAAGCATTGTCAGAAACTTCTTTGTGATGTGTGCATTCAACTCAAAGATTTAAACCTTCATTTTGATAGAGCAGTTTTGAAATCTTTTTTTGTGGAATGTGAATGTGGACAATTGGAGCGCTTTGAGGCCTTCAGTGGAAAAGGAAATATCTTCACATAAAAACTAGACTGAGCATTCTCAGAAAGTTCTTTCTTTTGTGTGCATTCAACTTACAGAGTTGAACCTTCCTTTTGATAGAGCCGTTTAGATACAGTTTTTTGTGGTATCTGAAAGTGGACATTTGGAGCACTTTGAGTTCTCTGGTGGAAAAGGAAATACCTTCACATGAAAACTAGACAGAAGCATTCTCAGAAACTTCTTTGTGAAGTGTGAATTCAACTCACTGAGTTGAATCTTCCTTTTGATAGAGTAGTTTTGAAACAGTTTTTTGTAGAATCTGCAAGCGGATATTTAGAGGGCTTTGAAGCCTTTGTTTGAAACGGGAATATCTTCAAATAAAAACTAGACCGAAGCACTCTCAGAAACAACTTTGTGATATGGCCATTCAACTCACAGAGTTGAACCTTTCTTTTGATAGAGCAGTTTAGAAACTCTCTTTTTTGTAGAATCTGAAAGAGGACCTTTGTAGCACCTTGAGGGCTATCGTGGAAAAGGCAATATCTTCAACCAAAGACTACACAGAAAAATTCTCAGAAACAACTTTGGAATGTTTGCATTCAACTCACGGAGTTGAACATACATTTTCTTAGTGCAGTTGTTGAACACTCTTTTTGAAGGACCTGCAAGTGGATATTTGGAATGATTTGAGGCCTTCATTGAAAATGAGAACGTCTTCACATATAAACTAGACAGAAGGATTCTCAGAAACTACTTTGTGATGTGTGCATTCAACTGATGGAGTTGAACATAACTATTCATAGAGCAGTTTTGAAACACTCTTTTTGTAGAATCTGCGAGAGCATATTTGGACAGTGTGAAGCCTTCATTGGAAACGGGAATATCTTCACAAAAAATCTAGACAGAAACATTCTCAGAAACTACCTTGTGATGTGTGCATTCGACTCACAGAGTTGAACATAACTTTTCATAGAGCAGTTTTGAAACACTCTTTTTGTAGAATCTGAAAGGGGATATTTGGACCGATTTGAGGCTTTCATTGCAAACAGGAATATCTTCAGATAAAAACAAGACCTGAGCACTGTCAGAAACTTCTTTGTGATGTGTGCATTCAGCTCACAGAGCTGAAACTTCCTTTTGATAGAGCAGTTTGAAACCTTTTTTTATGGAATTTGCAAGTGGACATTTGGAGTGCTTTGAGGTCTTTGGTGGAAAAGGCAACATCTTCACATAAAACTAGACAGAAGCAACCTCAGAAACTTCTCTGTGATCTGTGCATTCAACTCACAGAGTTGAACCATCCTTTTCATCGAGCAGTTTTGAAACACATTTTTTGTAGAATCTGGAAGTAGACAATTGGAGTGCTTAGAGGACTTCATTGGAAAAGGAAATCTCTTCACATAAAAACTAGACAGAAGCATTATCAGAAACTTCTTTGTGTTGTGTGCATTCAACTCCCAGAGTTGAATCTTCCTTTTGATAGAGCAGTTTTGAAACATTCTTTTTGTAGTATCTGCAATTGGATACTTGGAGAGTTTTGAAGCCTTCATTGGAAACGGGAACGTGTTCAAATAAAATCAGAAGAATTCTCAGAAACTACTTTGTGATGTGTGCATTCAACTCACAGAGATGAACATTTCCTTTGATAGAGCAGCTTTGAAACACTCTTTTTGTAGAATCTGCAAATGGACATTTGTATCGCTTTGAGGGCTATGGTGGAAATTGAAATATCTTCAAATAAAAACTAGACGGAAGCATTCACAGAAACTTCTTTGTGATATTTGCATTCACCTCACAGTTGAACATGCCTTTTCATAGAGCAGTTGTGAAACAGTCTTTTTGAAATCCTGCAAGTGGATAATTTTACCAATTTAAGGCCTTCGTTGAAATTGGGAAAATCTTCACATAAAAACCAGACAGAAACATTCTCCGAAACTTCTTTGTGATGTATGCATTCAACTCACAGAGTAGAACATAAGTTTTCATAGGACAGTTTTGAAACACTCTTTCTGTAGAATCTGCAAGTGGATATTTGGACTGTTTGATTCATTCATTGGAAACGGGAATTTCTTCCCATAAAAATTAGACAGAAGCATTCCCAGAAACTTCTTTGTGATGTGTGCATTCAACTCACAGAATTGAACATACCTTTTCATAGAGCAGTTTTGAAACACTCTTTTTGTAGAATCTGCAAGGGGATATTTGGACCAATTTGAGGACTTCGTTGGAAACAGGAATATCTCCTCATAAAAACTAGACAGAAGCATTGTCAGCAACTACTTTTTGATGTGTGCATTCAACTTAAACAGTTGAACCTTCCTTTTGCTAGAGTAGCTTTGAAACCTTTTTTTTTTTTGGAACCTTCAAGTGGACATTTGGAGCGATTTCAAGCCTTCGGTGGAAAAGGAAATATCTTTACATAAAAAGTGGACAGAAGCATTCTCAGAAACTTCTTTGTGATGTGTGCATTCAGCTCAAGGAGTTGAACTATCTTTTTGAAGAGCATTTTTGAAACACTCTTTTTTAGAGTCTGCAAAAGGACACTTTTAGCGATTTTGGGCTATGGTGGAAAAGAAAATATCATCAAATAAAAACTACACAGAAGCATACTCAGAAACTTCTTTGTGATGTGTGCGTTCAACTCATAGAATTGTACATATCTTTTCATAAAGCAGTTTTGAAACTGTCTTTTTGTGGAATCTGCAAATGAATACTTGGAACGCTTTGTGGCCTTCCTTGGCAACGGGAGTACCTGCACATAAAAACAAGAAAGAATAATTCTCAGAATTTTTTTGTGATGTGTGCATTCAACTGACAGAGTTGATCCTTCTTTTTGATAGAGGAGTTTTGAGACACTGTTTTTGTAGATTCTGCAAGGGGATAGACCGATTTGGGGCCTTCATTGGAATCCAGAATAGCTTCACATAAAAACTAGACAGAAGGATTCTGAGAAACGATTTTGTGATGTGTGCATTCAACTCACAGAGGTGAACCTTCCTTTTCATAGAGCAGTTTTGAAACACTCCTTTTGTAGAATCTGCAAGTGGAAATTTGGTCCGCTTTGAGGCCTTTGTTGGAAACGGGAATATCTTCACCTAAAAATTAGACAGAAGCATTCTCAGAGAATTCTTTGTGATGTGTGCTTTTACCTCACAGAGTTGAACCTTCCTCTTGATAGAACACTTTTGAAATACTCTTTTCGTAGAATCTGCAATGGGATATTTGGATCGTTTTGAAGCCTCCATCAGAAACAGGAATATCTTCACATAAAAGTACACAGAAACATTCTCAGAAACTGTTTTGTTATGTGAGCATTCAACTCACCGAGTTGAATCTTCCTTTTCATAGAACAGTTTTGAAAAACTTTTTTTGCAGGATCTGCAAGAGGATATTTGGAGTGCTTTGAGGCCTTCAGTTTAAAAGGAAATATCTTCATATAAAAACTAGACAGAAGTATCCTAAGAAACTTCTTTGTGATGCGTGCATTCAACTCACAGAGTTGAACATAACGGTTCATCAAGCAGTTTTGAAACACTCTTTTTGTACAATCTGCAAGTGGATATGTGGAGCGCTTTGAAGCTTTCATTGGAAACGGGTATATCTTGAAATAAAATCTAGATAGAAGAATTTTCAGAAACTAATTTTTGGTGTGTGCATTCAACTCACGGAGTTGAGCCTTCCTTTTGATAGAGCAGTTTTGAAACACTCTTTTTGTAGAATCTGCAAGTGGATATTTGCAGTGCTTTGAGGCGTATGGTAGAAAAGGAAATATCTTCATATAAAAACTAGACAAATCATTCTCAGAAACTTCTTTGTGATGTTTTCATTGAAGTCACAGAGGTGAACAAATCTTTTCATAGAGCAGTTGTGAAACATGCTTTCTAAGAACCTGCAAGTGGATATTTGGACCGAATTGAGGCCCTCTTTGGAAACGGGTATATCTTCACATAAAAACTAGACAGAAGCATTCTCAGAAACATCTTTGAGATGTTTCTCACAGAATTGAACATAATGTTTCATAGAGCAGTTTTGGAACACTCCTTTTCTAGAATCTGCAAGTGGATATTTGGAGTGCTTTGAGGTCTATGGAAGAAAAGGAAATATCTTCTCATAAAAACTAAACGGAAGCATTCTCAGAAACTTCTTTTTGATGTGTGCATTCAACTCACAGAATTTAACCTTCCTTTTGATAGAACAGTTTTGAAACACTCTTTTTGTATAATCTGCAAGTGGATATTTGGAGCGCTTTGAGGCCTGTGGTAGAAAAGGAAATAACTTCACTTAAAAACTACACAACAGCATTCTCAGGAACTTCTTCTTGATGTGTGCATTCTACTCACACAGTTGAACCTTCCTTCTGATAGAGCACTTTTAAAGCACTCTTTTTGTAGAATCTGCAAGTGGATATTTGGAGTGCTTTGAAGCATTCTTTGGAATCGTGAGTATTTTCAAATAAAAACTAGGCAGATTCATTTTCAGAAACTACTTTGTGATGTGTGCATTCAACTCACAGTGTACAGCCTTCTTTTTGATAGAACAGTTTTTAGCAATCTTTTTGTGGAATTTACAAGTGGATATTCAGAGCGTTTCAAGGATTATGGTGGAAAAGGAAATGTCTTCAAATAAAAACAAGACAGAAGCGTTCTCAGAAACTTCTTTGTGATGTGTGCATTCAACTCACAGTGTTGAACCTTCCTTTAGACACAGCAGTTTTGAAAAACCCTTTTCGTAGATTCTGCAAGGGGATATTTAGACCTATTTGAGGCCTTCCTTGGAAACGAGCAGATCTTCACATAATAACTAGACAGAAGCATTCTCACAAACTGCTTTGTGATGTGTGCATTCAACTCATAGATTTGAACATAACTTTTCATAGAGCAGTTTTGAAACACTCTTTTTGTAGAATCTGCAAGTGGACAATTGGAGCACTTTTAGGAATTCGGTGGAATAGGAAATATCCACATAAAAAGTAGACAGAAGCATTATCAGAAACTTCTTTGTGATGTATGCATTTAACTCACAGAGTTCAACATAATTTTTAATAGAACAGCTTTGAAACACTCTTTTTGTAGAATCTGCAAGTGGACATTTGGAGCACTTTTAGGCATTCAGTGGAACAGAAAATATCTTCACATAAACACTAGACAGAAGCATTCTCAGAAACTTCTTTGTGATGTGTGCATTCAATTTACTGAGCTGAAACTTCCTTTTGATAGAGCAGGCTTGGAAGTCTCTTTTTGTAGAATCTGCAAGTGGATATTTGGAGCACATTGAATCCTTCCTTGGAAACGGGAATATCTTCAAATATAAACTAGACAGAAGCATTCTCAAAAGCTGCATTGTGATGTGTGCATTCTTCTCACAGAGTTAAACTTTCCTTTTGATAGAGCAGTTATGAAACACTCTTTTTGTATAAACTGCAGGATGATGTTTGCACCATTTTGAGGCCTTCATTCGAAACGCATATACATTTACATAAAAACTAGACAGAAGCATTCTCAGAAAATTTTTCTGATGTGTGCATTCAACTCACAGATTTTAACATTCCTTTTGATAGAGCAGTTTCAAAACACTTCGTTTGTAAAATCTGCAAGTGGACATTTGGAGCGCTTTGAGGCCTTCTGTGGAAAAGGAAATATCTTCACATAAAAACTAGACAGAAGCATTCTCAGAAACTTATTTGTGATGTGTGCATTCTGCTCACAGAGTTGAACATACCTTTTCATAGAGCAGTTTTGTAACCCTCTTTTTGTAGAGTCCGCAAGGGGATATGTGGATCGATTTGAGGCCTTTTTTGGTAACGAGAATTTCTTCACATAAAAAATTGAGGGAAGCATTCTCAGAAACTGCTTTCTGAAATGTGCATTCTACTCACAGAGTTTTACCTTCCTTTTGATACAGCAGTTTTGAAACCCCCTTTTTGTACAATCTGCAAGTGGATACTTTGAACGCTATGGTTCCTTCATTGGAATCCGGAATATCTTGAAATAAAAAATAGACAGAAGCATTCTCATAAACTACTTTGTGATATGTGCATTCAACTCACAGAGTTCAACCTTTCTTTTGATAGAGCAGTTTCAAAAAACTCTTTTTACAGAATCTGCATGTGGACAATTGTAGTGCTTTGAGGGCTATGGTGTGATAGGAAATATCTTCAAATTAAAACTAGACAGAAATATTCTAAGAAACTTCTTTGTGATTTTTGCATTGAACTCACTGAGTTGAACATTCCTCTTCATAGAGCAGTTGTGAAACACTGTTTTTGAAGAACCTGCAACTGTATACTTGGACCAATTTGAGGCCCTCATTGGAAACGGGAATATCTTCACATAAAAACAAGACAGAAGCATTCTCAGAAATGTCTTTGTGATGTGTGCATTCAACTCACAGAGTTGAACCTTCCTTTTGATAGAGCAGTTTTGAGACACTGTTTTTGTAGAATCTGCAAAGCGATATTTGGACTGATTGCGTTCCTTCATTGGAAAGGGGAATATCTTTACAAAAATCTAAGCAGAAACATTCTCACAAACTCCTTTGTGATGTGTGCATTCAACTCACAGAGTTGAAAATACCTTTTCTTGGAGCAGTCGTGAAACATGCTTTTTGAAGAATCTGAAATTGGATATTTGGGCCAATTTGAGGCCCTCATTGGAAACGGGAATACCTTCACACAAATACTACACAGAAGCATTCTCAGAAATGTCTTTGTGATGTGTGTATTCAACTCACAGAGTTGAACCTTCCTTTTTATAAAGCAGTTTTGAGACACTGTTTTTGTAGTATATGCAAAGTGATATTTGGACCGGTTGCATTCCTTCGTTGGAAAGGGGAATATCTTCATAAAAATCTAAGCAGAAACATTCTCACAAACTCCTTTGTGATGTGTGAATTCAACTCACAGAATTGAGAATACCTTTTCATAGAGCAGTTGTGAAACACGCTTTTTGAAGAACCTGCAAGTGGATATTTGGGCCAATTTGAGGACTTCGTTGGAAACGGGTATATCTTCACATAAAAACTAGACAGAAGCATTCTGAGAAACTTCTTTGCGATATGTGCATTCAACTCACAGAGTTGAAACTTCCGCTTGATAGAGCAGTTTTTAAACACTCTTTTTGTAGAATCTGCAAGGGGATATTTGAACTGATTTGAGCCCTTCGTTGAAAACGGGAATATCTGCACATAAAAACTGGACAGAAATATTCTCAGAAACTTCTTTCTGATGACGTCATTCAACTCACAGATTTGAACCTTCCTTTTGATAGAGCAGTTTTGAAACAATTTTTTGTAGAACCTGCCAGTGGACATTCGGAGTGCTTTGAGGACCTCAGTGGAAAAAGAAATATCTTCATATAAAAATTAGACAGAAGCATTCTTTGAAACTACCTTTTGATGTGTGCATTCAACTCACAGAGTTGAACATTCCTTTTGATACAGCAGTTTTAAAACACTCTTTTTGTACAATCTGCAAGTGGACATTTGGAGCGGTTTGAAGCCTTCTTTGGTATCGTGAATATCTTCAAATAAAAACTAGACAGAAGCATTCTCAGAAAGCCCTTTGTGGTTTGTACATTCAACTTACAGAGTTGAGCTTTCCTTTTGATAGAGCAGTTTTGAAACAATGTTTTTGTAGAATCTACAAGTGGGTATTTGGAGCGCTTTGAGGCCTATGTTAGTAAAGGAAATAACTTCACATAAAAACTAGACAGAAACATTGTCAGAAACTTCATTGAGATGTGTGCATTCAACTCACAGGGTTGAATGTAACTTTTCATAGAACATTTGTGAAACATTGTTTTTGAAGGACCTGCAAGTGGATATTTGGACTGATTTGAGGCTTTCATTGGAAACGGAAATATCTTCACCTAAAAATTCCCCAAAAGCATTCTCAGAAACTTCTTTGTGATGTGTGCATTCAACTGACAGAGTTGAACATAGATTTTCATAAAGCAGTTTTGAAACACTCTTTTTGTAGAATCTGCAAGTGGATATTTGCACTCCTTTGAGGCCTTCATTGGAGACGGGAATATCTGCACATAAAAACTAGAGAGACACATTCTCAGAAACTTCTTTGTGGTGTGTGCATTCAATTCACAGAGTTCAACCTTACTTTTGATAGAGCAGATTGAAACACTCTTTTTGTAGAATCTGCAAGGGGATATTTGGACCGTTTTGAGGCCTTTGTTGGAAAGGGGAATATCTTCACATAAGAACTACACAGAAGCATTCTCAGAAACCTCTTTGTGATGTGCGCATTCAACTCACAGAATTGAACCTTCCTTTTTATAGAGCAGTTCTGAAACACTTTTTGTGTAAAATCTGCTAGTGGATGTTTGCAGAGCTTAGAGACATTCAGTGGAAAAGGAAATATCTCCACATAAAAACTAGACAATAGCATTCTCAGAAACTTCTTTGTGATGTGTGCATTGAACTCACAGAGTTGAATCTTCCTTTTGATAGAGCAGCTTTGAAACTTTCTTTTTGTGGAATCTGCAATTGGACATTTGCAGCACTTTGAAACCTTCATTGGAAACGGGAATATCTTCCACTAAAAACAAGACAGAACCATTCTCAAAAACTGCTTTTTGATGTGTTCATTCAACTTACATAACTGAATGTTGCCTTTCATAGATCAGTTTGGATACACTCTTTTTGTCAAATCTGCAAATGGACATTTGTAGTGCTTCATGGGCTATGGTGGAAAATGAAATATCTTCAAAGAAAATTAAGCAGAAGTATTCTCAGAAACTTCTTTGTGATATGTGCATTCAGCTCACAGAGTTGAACATAACTTTTCATAGAGCAGCTTTGAAACCATTTTTTGTAGAATCTGCAAGTGTACATTTGATCACTTTGAGGCCTTCAGTGGAAAAGGAAATATCTTCACATAAAAACTAGACTGAAGCAGTCACAGAAACTTCTTTGTGTTGTGGGCATTCAACTGACAGAGTTGAACCTTCCTTTAGATAGAGCTGTTTTGAAACACTGTTATTGTAGGATCTGCAAGTGGATATTTGGAGGGCTTTGAGTCCTATGCTGGAAAAGGAAATATCCTCACATAAAAACTAGACAGAAGCATTCTCAGAAACTGGTTTGTGATGTGTGCATTCAACTCACAGAGTTGAACCTTCCTTTTGATAGAGCAGTTTTGAAACACTCTTTTCGTAGAATCTGAAAGTGGATATTTAGAGAGCTTTGTGACCTATGCTAGAAAAGGAAATATCTTCACATAAAAACTAGACAGAAGTGTTCTCAGAAACTTATTTGTGATGTGTGCATTCAACTTACAGAGTTGAACTTTCCTTTAGATAGGGTAGTTTTGAAACACTGTTTTTGTAAAATCTGCAAGTGGATATTTGGCAGGCTTTGAGGCCTTTCCTGGAAAAAGAAATATCTTCACATAAAAACTGGACAGAAGCGTTCTCAGAACCTTCTTTCTGATGTGTGCATTCAACTCACAGGGTTGAATCTTACTTTTGATAGAGCAGTATTGAAACACACTTTTGGTAGAATCTGCAAGTGGATTCTTAGAGCACTTTGAGTCCTATGATAGAAAAGGAAATATCCTCACATAAAAACTAGACAGAAGCATTCTCAGAAACTTCTTTGTGATGTGTGCATTAAACTCACTGAGTTGAACTTAACGTTTCATAGAGCAGTTTTGAATCACTCTTTTTGTAGAATCTTCAAGTGGACATTTTGAGTGCATTGACACCTTAGGTGGAAAAGGAAATATTTTTACATAAAAACTACAGAGTAGCATTCTCAGAAATTTATTTATGATGCGTGCATTCAACTCTTGGGATTGAACATTCACTTTCATGTAGCAGTTTTGAAACTCTCTTTTTGTAGAATTTGCAAGTGGATATTTGGAGTGCTTTGAGGCCTAAGGTAGAAAAGGAAACATCTTCATATAAAAACTACACAGAAGCTTTCTCAGAAACTTCTTTGTGATGTGTGCATCCAACTGACACGGTATAACCTTCCTTTTTATAGAGCAGTTTTGAAACACTCTTTTTGTAGAATCTGCAAGTGGTTATTTGGAGTGGTTTGAAGCCTTCGTTGGAAACGGTAATATCTTCAAATAAAAACTAGACAGAAGCATTCTCAGAAACTACCTTGTAATGTGTGCTTTCAACTCACCAAATTGAGCATTTCTTTTGATAGAGCAGTTTTGAATCTCACTTTTTGTGGAACCTGCCAGTGGATATTTGGAGTGTTTTGAGGCGTACATTAGAAAAGGAAATATCTTCACATAAAATCTAGAGAGATGCATTCTCAGGAACTTCTTTGAGATGTGTGCATTCAACTCACAGGGTTGAACCTTCCTTTTTATAGAGCAGTTTTGAAACACACTTTTTGTAGAATCTGCAATTGGCTATTTGGAGAGATTTGAAGCCTTCGTTGGAAACGGGAATTTCTTCAAATAAAGAAGAGACAGAAGCATTCCCAGAAACTGTTTTGTGATGTGTACATTCAACTCACAGAGTTGAACCTTTCTTTTGATAGATCAGTTTTGAAACACTCTTTTTGCAGCATCTTCAATTGGTTGCTTGTGGAGCTTTGTGAGCTGTGGTGGAAAAGGAAATATCTTCAAATAAAAACGACACAGAAGTATTCTCAGAATCTTCTTTGTTATGTGCACATTCAACTCACAGAGTTGAACACACCTTTTCATAGAGCAGTTGTGAAACACTCTTTTTGAAGGACCTGCAAGTGGATATTAGGACCCATTTGAGGTCTTCATTGGAAATGGGAATGTCTTCACATAAAAACTAGACAGAACCATTCTCAGAAACTACTTTGTGATGTGTGAATTCAATTCACATTGTTGTGCATAACTTTTCATAGAGCAGTTTTGATACACTCTTTTTGTAGAATCTGCAAGTGGATATTTAGACGACTTTGAGGCCTTCGTTGGAAAAGGGAATATCTGCAGATAAAAACTTGACAGAAGCATTTTCAGAAACTGCTTTGTGATGTGTGCATTCAACTCACAGGGTTGAAGCTTCCTTTTGATAAAGCAGTTTTGAAACACTCTTTTTGTCGAATCTGCACGGGGATATTTTGACCATTTTGAGGCTTTCGATTTAAACGGGAATACCTTCACATAAAAACTAGAGAGAAGCATTCTTAGAAACATCTTTGTGATGTGTGTATTCAACTCACAGAGTTGAACCTTTGTTTTGATAGAGCAATTTTGTAACACATTTTTGGTAGAATCTGCAAGAGGACATTTCGAGCCCTTTGAGACCTTTGGTACAAAAGGAAATATCTTCACATAAATACTAGACAGAAGCATTGTCAGAAACTTTTTGTGATGTGTGCATTCAAACTCACAGTGATGAGCCTTCCTTTTGATAGAGCGGCTTTGAAAGACTCTTATTGTAGAATCTCCAAGTGGATATTTGGAGCACTTTGAATCCTTCGTTGGAAACGGGAATATCTTCAAATAAAAACTAGACAGAAGCATTCTCCGAAACTACTTTGAGATGCACGCATTCAATTCATGGAGTTGAGCCTTTCTTTTGATAGGGCAGTTTTGAAAACTCTTTTTGTAGAATCTGCAAATGGATATTTGGACTGCTTTGGGGCCTATGGTAGAAAAGGGAATACCTTCACATACAAACTAGACAGAAGCAGTCTCAGAAACATTTTTGTGATGTCTGCCTTCAACTTATAGAGTTGAACATTTGTTTTGATACAGCACCTTTGAAACACTTTTTTTGCAGAATCTGCAAGTGGACATTTGGAGTGCTTTGTGACCATTGGTGGAAAAGGAAACATCTTCACATAAAAAGTAGATAGAAGCATTCTCAGAAACTTCTTTGTTATGTGCATGTTCAACTCACAGAGTTGAACCTTCCTTTTGATAGAGCAGTTTTTAAACACTTTTTTTTTAGTATCTGCCAGTGGACATTTGGAGTGCTTTGAGGCCCTCGGTGGTAAGGGAAATCTCTTCACATAAAAACTACTCAGAAGCATTCTCAGAAACTTCTTTGTGATGTGTGCATCCAACTCACAGAGTTGAACCTTCCTTTTGGTAGAGCAGTTTTGAAACACTCTTTTTGTACAATCTGCAAATGGCTATTTTGAGTGCTTTGAAGCCTTCATTGGAAACGGGAATTTCTTCAAATAAAAACTCGACAGAAGCATTCTCAGAAACTGTTTTGTGTTGTGTGCATTCAACTCACAGTGTTGAATATTTCTTTTGACAGGGAAGTTTTGAAACACTGTTTTTGTAGAATCTGCATATAGACATTTGTAACGCTTTGAGAGCTATGGTGGAAAAGTAAATATCTTCAAATAAAAACTAGAGAGAAGCATTATCTGAAACTTCTTTGTGATGTGTGTATTCAACTCACGGAGTTTAAACTTTCTTTTGATGGAGCAGGTTTGAAACACTCATTCTGTGGTATCTGCAAGTGTATATTTGGAGTGCTTTGAAGACTTCATTGGAAATGGGAATATCTTCAAATAAAAACTAGACAGAAGCATTCTCAGCAACAAGTTTGTGATGTGTGTATTCAACTCACAGAGTTGAACATAACTTTTTATAGAGGAGATTTGAAAATCTCTATTTGCACTATCTGAAAGGGGATATTTGGACCATATTGACGCCCTCATTGGAAACAGGAATATCTTCCCATAAAACTAGACAGAAGCATTCTCAGAAACTACTTCGTGATGTGTACATTCAACTCACACAGTTGAAGCTTCCTTTTGATACAGCAGTTTTGAAACTTTTTGAAGAATTGGCAAGTGGATATTTGGAGCACTTTGAATCCTTCATTGGAAACGGGAATATCTTCAAATAAAAATTAGACAGAAGCATTCTCAGAAAATTCTTATGATGGGTGCATTCAACTCACAGAATTGAACTTTCCTTTTGATAGAGCAGTTTAGAAACACTCTTTTTGTAGAATCCAAAGGTAGATATTTGAACCGATTTGAGGCCTTGGTTGGAAACGGGATTAAATTCACATAAAAACTAGACAGAAGCATTCTCAGAAACTTCTTTAGGATGAGTGGATTCAACTCACAGAGATGACACTTCCTTTTGGTAGAGCAGTATTGAAACACTCTTTTGTAGAATCTGCAAGTGGACATTTGGAGCACTTTGAGGCCTTCGGCAAAAAAGGAAATATCTTCACATAAAAACAAGACAGAAACATTCTCAGAAACTTCTTTGAGATGTGTGCATTCAACTCACAGAGTTAAACATTCCTTTTGATAGAGCAGATTTGAAACACTCTTTTTGTAGGATCTGCAAGTGGATAATTGGAGCGCTTTGAAGGCTTTGTTGGAAACGGGAATACCTTCCACTAAAAACTAGACAGTAGCATTCCCAGAATCTACATTGTGATGTGTGCGTCCAACTCATAGAGTTGAATATACCTTTTCATAGAGAAGTTGTGAATCATCCTTTTTGAAAAACATGCAAGTGGATATTCATGGAATAAAATGTGGAATGCATTGGAATGTAGAATGCAATGTGTAATGCAATGGAATGGACCGAGGAATGGAACGCGGAATGGAAAGTGTAATGGAACGTGGAACGGAATGGATTGGAGTGTGGATTGGAAAGGAATGGAACATGGAATGGAATGGAAAGGAATATTGAATGGAATGGAATGGAATGTAAAATGGAATGGAATGGAACTTGGAATGGAATGGAATGGAATTTAATGTGGACTGGAAAGGAATCGAATGGAATGGAAAGTGGAATGGAATGGAATAGAATGTGGAAGGAAATGTGGAAAGGCATGGAATGCAATAGGGAATGGAGTGGAATGGAATGTGGAATGCAAAGCAAAGGAACGTGGAATGAATCAGAAGGGAATGTGGGTATGGAAGGTGGAATGGAATGGAACATAATGGAATGAGGAATGGAATGCAATGGAATGTGCAACGGAATGGAATGGAATGGAACATGGAATATAATGGAATGGAATGCAGAATGGAATGAAATGGAACGTGGAATGTAATGGAATGGAATGTGGAATGGAATGTAACGGAATGTGGAATGGAATGGAATGGAATGCGGAATGGAATGCAATGGAATGTGGAATGGAATGGGGAATGGAATGGAATGGAATGTGAAATGGAATGGAATGGAATGGAAGGAGGAATACAATGGAATGGAATGGAAGGAGGAATACAATGGAATGGAATGTGGAATGGAAAGGAATGGAAAGTGGAATGTAATGGAATGGTATTTGGACAGGAATGCAATGGAATGTGGAATGGACTGGAATGGAAAGTGGAATGGAATGGAATGGAATGTGGAGTGGAATGGAATGGAATGTGGAATGGAATGTGGAATGGAATGGAATAGAATTTGGAATGGAAAGGAACGTTTAATGGAATGGAATAGTATGTGTAATGAAATGGAATGGAAGGAAATGTGGAATGGAACAGAATGGAATGGTGTGTGGACTGGAATTGAATGGAATGGAATGTGGAATGGAATTTAGAATGGAACGGAGAGGAAAGGGTAATGGAATGTGAAATGAAATGAAATGGAATGGAATGGAAAGCGGAATGGAATGGAATGGATGGTGGAAAGGAATGGAAAGGAACGTGGAATGGAATGGAATGGAACGTGGAATGGAACGTGGCATGCAACGTGGATTGGCACGTGGAAGGGAATGCAATGTAAAGTGGAAGAGAATGGAATGGAAAGTGGAATGGAATGGAATGGAACGTGAAATGGAATGGAGTGTCATGTGGAATGGAATGGAAAAGAATGGAATGGAATGTGGATTTGAATGGAATAGAATGTGGAATGGAATGTGAAATAGCATGGAATGGAATGTGGAATGGAATGTGGAAAGCAATGTGCAAAGGAATGGAAAGGAACGTGAAATGGAATGTCATGTGGAATGGAATGAGGAATGGAATGTGGAATGGAATGGAATGGAATGTGGAATGAAAGGAATGGAGTGTGGAATAGAATGTGGAAAGGAATAGAATGTAACATTGAATGGATTGTGTAATGGAATGGAAAGTAATGTGGAATGGAATGTGGAATGGAATGTGCAATGGAATGCAATGTAATGTGGAGTGGAATGGAGTGGAAATGGAATGGAATTGAATGGATTATGCAATGGAATTGAATGGATTTTGGAATGGAATTGAATCAAATTGGAATGGAATGAGGAATGCAATAAAATGGAATGTAGAATAGAATGTGGAAAGGAAAGGAATCGAATGGAATGCAATGGAATGTGAATGGAGTGGAATGGAATGGAATAGGGAATGGAATGGAATGGAATGTGGAGTGGAATGCAATGGAATGGAATGTGGAATGGAATGGAATGGAATGTGGAATGGAATGGAATGAAAGGTGGAATGGAATGGGATGGAATGAAAGTTGGAAAGGAATGGAATGGAATGTGGAATGCAATGGAATAAAAGGTGGAATGTAATGGGATTGAATGAAAGTTGGAATGGAATGGAGTGGAATGTGGAATGGAATGTGGAATGGAGTGGAATGGAATCTGGAAAGGAAAGGAAGAGAATGCAATGGAATGCAATGTGGAATGGAATGGAATGGAATGGAATGTGGAATGGAATGTATTGGAATTTGGAACGGAAATTTGATTGGAATGGAATGGAATCTGGAATGGAATGCAATGGAATGGAATGGATTGTGTAATAGAACGTGGAATGGCACGTGGAATTGAACGTGGTATGGAAAGTGGAATGGAAAGTGAAATGGAATGTGGAATGGAATGGAATGGAATTTGGAATGGAATGGAATGTGTAATGGAATTGAATAGTACGTGTAATGAAATGGATTGGAAGGAAATGTGGAATGGAATGGAATGGAATGGTGTGTGGACTGGAATGGAATGGAAAGGAATGTGGAATGGAATTTAGAATGGAAAGGAAAGGATAGGGGAATGGAATGTGGAATGAAATGGAAAGGAATATGGAATGGAATGTGGAATGGAATGCAGTGGAAAGTGGAATGGAAAGGAATGGAATGAAAGGAATGTCATATGGAATTGAATGGAATGGAACGTGGAATTGACTGGAATTTAACATGCAATGGAACGTGGGATGAAACGTGGATTGGAATGTGGAATGGAAAATGGAACGGAACTTGGAATGGAAAGTGGGATGGAACGTGGAATGGAACGTCGAATAGAACGTTGAAGGAAATGGAATGGAATGTGGAATAGAATGGAACGGAATGTGGAATGGAATGGAATTGAATGGAATGGAATGTGGAATGGAATGGATTGGAATAGAGGGTGGAATGTGGAATGGAAAGGAATGGAATGTGGAATGTAATGTGGAATTGAAAGTGGAATGTAATGGAGTGGTATGGAATGGAATGTGTAATGGAATGAAATGGAATGTGGAAAGGAATGGAATGGAATGGAAAGTGGAATGGAATGGAATTGAATTCGGAATGGATTGGAAAGGAATGTGGAATAGAATTGAATGGATTGAGGAATGGAATGGAATGGAAAGGAGCGTGAAATGGAATGGAATATAATGTGGAACGGAATGTGGAATGTAATGAAGTGGAATTAAATGGAATGTGAAATGGAATTGAATGGAATGTGGAATGGTATGGAATGGAATGGGGAATGGAATGGAAAGTGGAATGGAATGGACTGTGGAATGGAATGAAATGGAATAGAATTTGAAATGGAATGGAATATAATGTAGATCGGAATGGAACGGAATGTGGAATGGTAAGTGAAATGGAATATAATGGAATGTGGAATGGAATATGAAATGGAATGGAATGAATGCAATCTGGAATGGAATGTGGAATAGAATTTGGAATGGAATGTGGAATGGAATGGAATGGAATGTGGAATGGATTGGAATTGAATGTGGAATTGAATGTGGAATGGAATGGAATGGAATGTGGAATGGAATGGAATGGAATGGAATGTGGAAAGCAAAGCAATGCAATGTGGAATGGAGTGGAATGTGGAATGGACTGGAATTGAACATGGAATGGATCAAGGGATGGAAATTGGAATGGAATGGTGAAAGGAAAAAGGAATGGAACGTGGAATGGAAGGTGGGATGGAACGTGGAATGGAAGGTGGGATGTAACGTGGAATGGAACGTAGAATGGAACGTGGAAGGGAATGGAATGGAAGGTGGAATGGAATGGAATGGAATGTGGAATGAAATGGAAATGAATGTAATGGAAATTGGAATGGAATGCACTGGAATGTAGGGTGGAATGTGGAATGGAAAGGAATGGAATGTGGAATGGAATGTGGAAAGGAATCTGGAATGGAATGGAATGGTATGGAATGGAATGTGGAATACAATGAAATGGAATGAATGTAATCTGGAATGGAATGTGGAATGGAATTTGGAATGGAATGTGGAATGAAATGTGGAATGGAATGGAATGGAATTTGGATTGGAATGCAGAATGGAATGTAATGGAATGTGGAATGGAATGTGGAATGGACTGGAATGGAATGGAATGTGGAAAGCAATGAAATGCTATGTGGAATGGAGTGGAATGGAATATGGAATGGAACGGAATGTAATGTGGAATGGACTGCATTTGAACATGGAATGGAAAATGGGATGGAACGTGGAATGGAATGGGGAAAGGGAAATCGAATGCAACGTGGAATGGAAAGTGGGATGGGAAGTGGAATGGAATGTGGAATGGAACGTGGAAGGGAATGGAATGGATGGTGGAATGGAATGGAAAGGAATGTGGAATGGAATGGAAATGAATGGAATGGAAATTGGAATGGAACGGACTGTAATGTAGGGTGGAATGTGGAATGGAATGGAAAGGAATGTGGAATGGAATGTGGAATGGAATCTGGAATGGAATGGAATGGTATGGAATGGAATGTGGAATGGAATGAAATGGAATGTGGAAAGGAATGACATAGAATGGAATGTGGAATCGAATGTAATGGAATTCGTAAGAGAGTGGAATGGAATGTGGAATAGAATGGAATGGATTGTGGAATGGAATGGAATGGAATGTGGAATGGAATGTGGAATAGAATGTGATACGGAATGTAATGGAATTTGTAACGGAATGTGGAATGTAATAGAATGGAATGTGGAATGCAATGGAATGGAATGTGGAATGGAATGAGTAATGGAATGTGGAATGGAATGTGGAATGGAATGGAATGGAATTGAATGTGGAATGGAATGGAATGGAATGTAGAATGGAATGTGGAATGGAAATTGGAATGGAATGTGGAATGCAATTTGCAATGGAATGTGGAATAGAATGGAATGGAATTTGGAATGGAATCTGCAATGGAATGGAATGGAATGTGAAATGGAATGGGGAATGGAATGGAATGGAATGTGGAAAGCAATGCAATGCAATGCGAAATGGAATGGAATGGGATATGGAATGGAATGGAGTGGAATGTGGAATGGACTGGAATTGAACTTGGAATGGAACGTGGGATGTAACGTGGAAAGGAATGTGGAGTGGAAAATGGAATGGAACGTGGAATGGAAAGTGGGATGGAACATGGCATGGTACGTGGAATGGAACTTCGAAAGGGATGGAATGGAATGTGGAATGGAATGGAAATGAATGGAATGGAATGTGGAATGGAATGGATTGGAATATAGGGTATAATGTGGAATGCAACAGAATGCAATGTGGAATAGAATGTGGAATGGAATGTGGAATTTAATGGAGTGGTATGGAATGGAATGTGGAATGGAATGAAATGGAATGTGTAAAGTAATAGAATGGAATAGAACGTGGAATGCAAAGGAAATGAATTCGGAATGGAATGGAATGGAATGTGGAATAGAATGGAATGGATTGTGGAATGGAATGGAATGGAAAGGAACGTGAAATTGAAAGGAATGGAATGTGGAACGGAATGTGGAATGTAATGGAATGGAATGAAATGGAATGTGGAATGGAATGGAATGGAATGTGGAATGGTATGGAATGGAATGTGAAATGGAATGGAAAGTGAAATGGAATGAAATGTGGAATGGAATGAAATGGAACGGAATTTGAAATGGAATAGAATAGAACGTGGAAAGGAATGGAATGGAATGTGGAATGGAAAGTGGAATGGAATATAATGGAATGTGGAATGGAATATGAAATGGAATGGAATGAACGTATTCTGAAATGGAATGTGGAATGGAATTTGGAATGGAATGTTGAATGGAATGTGGAATGGAATGGAATGGAATTTGGAATGGAATGTGGAATGGAATGGAATGAAATGTGGAATGGAATGTGGAATGGAATGCAATGGAATGGAAGGTAGAAGGCAATGCAATGCAATGTGGAATGGAGTGGAATGGAATATGGAATGGAATGGAATGGAATGTGGAATAGACTGGAATTGAACATTGAATGGGACGTGTGATGGAACGTGGAATGGAAAGGGGAATGGAAAATTGAATGGAAAGTGTGATGGAAGACGGAATGGAACATGGAATGGAATGGAAAGGAAAGTGAAATTGAAAGGAATGGAATGTGGAACGGAATGTGGAATGTAATGAAATGGAATGGAATGGAATGTGGAATGGTATGGAATGGAATGTGGAATGGAATGGAAAGGGAAATTGAATGAAATGTGGAATGGAATGAAATGGAACAGAATTTGAAATGGAATAGAATAGAACGTGGAAAGGAATGGAATGGAATGTGGAATGGAAATTGGAATGGAATATAATGGAATGTGGAATGGAATATGAAATGGAATGGAATGAATGTATTCTGAAATGGAATGTGGAATGGAATTTGGAATGGAATGTTGAATGGAATGTGGTATGCAATGGAATGGAATTTGGAATGGAATGTGGAATGGAATGGAATGAAATGTGGAATGGAATGTGGAAGTTAATGCAATGGAATGGAAGGTAGAAGGCAATGCAATGCAATGTGGAATGGAGTGGAATGGAATATGGAATGGAATGGAATGGAATGTGGAATAGACTGGAATTGAATATGGAATGGGACGTGTGATGGAACGTGGAATGGAATGGGGAATGGAAAATTGAATGGAACGTGGAATGGAAAGTGGGATGGAACATGGCATGCAACGTGGAATGGAACGTGGAAGGGAATGTAATGAAAGGTGCAATGGAATGGAATGGAATGTGGAATGGAATGGAAATGAATGAAATGGAATGTGGAATGGAATGGACTGGAATGTAGGGGGGAATGTTGAATGGAATGTAATGGAATGTGGAATGGAATGTGGAATGGAATGTGGAATGCAATGGAATGGTATGGAATAGAATAAGGAATGGAATGAAATGGAATGTGAAAGGAATGTCATAGAAATGAATGTGGAATGGAATGGAATGGAATTTGGAATAGAATGGAATGGAATGTGGAATAGAATGGAATGGATTGTGGAATGGAAAGGAATGGAATGGAACTTTGAACGGAATGGAATGGAACGTGAAAGTGAATGGAATGGAAATTGGAATGGAATAGAGTGGAACGTGGAATGGAATGGAATAGAATGGAACGTGGAATGGATTTGAAAGGAATGGAATATGGGATGTGATGGAATTGAAAGAGGAATTCAAGGGAGTGGAATGTGGTATGGAATGGAATGGCATGGAATCTGAAATGGAATGTGCAATGAATTGGCATGCAATGAAGAATGGAAAGGAATGGAATGTGGAATGGAATGGAAAGGATTGTGGAATCAAATGTGGAATGGAATGGAATAGAATGTTGAATGGAAGGTGGAATGCAATGCAATGGAATGTAGAATGGAATAGATTGGAATTTGGAATGGAAAGTGCATTGGAATGGAATGGAATGTGGAATAGAATGGAATGGAATGTTGAATGGAATGGAACGGAACGTGAAATGGAATGTGGAACTTAACGTGGAATGGAAAGTGTAATGGAACGTGCAATGGAAAGCGGAATGGAATGGAAAGGAATGTGGAATTAAATGTGGAATAGAATGGATTGGAATGTGGAATGCAATGTGGAATGGAATGGAATGGAACGTGGAATGGAACAGAAAGGAATGTGGAATGGAAAGGAATGGAATGTGGAATGGAATTTGGAATGGAAAGGAATGGAATGTGGAATTGAATGTGCAATAGAAAGGAATGGAATGTGGAATGCAGTGAAATGGAATGTGTAATGAGATGGAATGGAATGTGGAATGGAATGTGGAAAGGAATGGAATGGTATGTGGAATGGAATGTGTAAAGGAATGTGGAATGGAATGGAATGGAATGGAATGGAATTTGAAACGGAATCAAATGGAATGTTAAATACAATGAAATGGAATGTGGAATGGAATTGTATGGAATGTGGAATGGAATACAAGGGAATACGGGATGGAACGTGGAAAGGAATGGAATGTGGAATGGAAAAGAATGGAATGGAATACGGAATGGAATTGAATGTGGAATGGAAAGGAATGGAATGTGGAATGGAATGTGGAATAGAATGCAATGGAATGTGAACTGCAATGGAATGGAATATCGAAAGGAATCGAATGCAATGTGGAATGGAATGTGGAATGGAATGTAAAGGATTGTGGAATGGAATGGAATGGAATGTGGAATGGAATTGAATGGAATGTGGAATGGAAAGTGGAATGGAATGGAGTGGAATCTGGAGTGGAATTGAATGGCTTGTGGAATGGAATGGAATGGAAAGGAATGTCGAATGGAAAGCGGAATTAAATGGAATGGAATGGGGATTCGAATGGAATGGAATCTGGAATTGAACGTGGAATGGAATGGAAAGGAAATGAATGGAATGTGGAATGGAATGTGGAATGCAATGGAATGGAATTGAATGGAATCTGGAAAGGAAGGTGGAATGGAATGGAATGGAATGTGGAATGGAATGCGGAATGGAATGGAATAGAGTGTGGAATGGAATGGAATGGAACGTGGAGTGGAACTTGGAATGGAACGTAGAATGGAATGTGCAATTGAATGGAATCTGGAATGTAACGTGGAATGGAATGTAATGGAATGGAAAGGAATGGAATGGAATGTGGAATAGAATGGAAAGGAAAGTGTATTGGAATGTGGAATGATATGGAATGAAATGGAATGTGGAATGGAATGGAAAGGTACCTGGGATTGAAAGTGGAATAGAATGGAATGGAACGCAGAATGGTATACGAAATGGAATGGAATAAAATGTGGAATAGAACGTGGAATAGAACGTGGGATGGAAAGTGGAATGGAACGTGGAGTGGCACGTAGAATGGAATGTGGAATGGAATGGAATGGAATGTTTAATGGAATGTGGAATGGAATTGAATGGAAGGTGGAATGGAATTGAATGGAATGTGGAATCGAATGGAATGGAACGTTGAATCGAATGTGGATAGGAATGTAGTGGACTGTGGAATTGATTGGAGTTGAATGTGGAATGGAATGCGGAATTGTTTGGAATGTGGGATGGTATGTAGAATGGAATGCAATGGAATGCGGAATGGAATGGAATGGAATGGAATGTGGAATGGAAAGTTGAATGGAATGGAATGGAATGGAATGTGGAATGGTATGTGGAATGGAATGGAATGGAATGTGGAATTGTACATGGAATGGAATGGAAACGAATGTCCAATGGAATCTGGAATGGAATGGAATGGAATGGAATGTGGAATGGAATGGAATAGAATGGAATGTGGAATGGAATGGAATGGAACTTGGAATGGAATGTGGAATGTAATGGAATGGAATGTGGAATGAAAAGCAAAGGAATGTTTAATGGAATGGAAAGGAATGTGGAATGCACTCTGGAATGGAATGGAATGGAATGTGGAATGAAACGTGGAATGGAACGGAATGGAATGTGGATTTGAATGTGGAATGGAAAGGAATGGAATGAGGAAAGGAATGGAATGGAATCGTATAGAATTTGAAATCGAATGGAATGGAATGTGGAATGAAACGTGGAATGGAACAGAATGGAATGTGGATTTGAATGTGGAACGGAAAGGAATGGAATGAGGAAAGGAACGGAATGGAATCGTATACAATTTGAAATCGAATGGAATGGAATGTGGAATGGTATCAATGTAATGTGGAATATAATGTGGAATGGAATGGAGTGGAATGTGGAATGGTATATGAAATGGAATGGAATGGAATATGGAATGGAAAGGAATTTGGAATGGAATGGAATGGAATGTGGAATGCAAAGTGGAATGCAATGTAGTGGAACGTGGAATGAAATGTGTAATGGAATGGAGGGGAATGTGGAAAGGAACGTGGAATGGAACCTGGAATGGAATAGGGAACGGAATGTGGAACGGAATGGAAGGGAATGTGAAATGGAACGTTAAATGGAACGTGGAATGGAACCTGGAATGGAATGGAATGTGGAATGGAAGGTGGAATGGAACGTGGAATGGAACATGTAATGGAACTTGGAACGGAATGTGGAATGGAACGTGGAATGGAATGTGGAATGGATGGTGGAATGAAACGTTGGATGGAACTTGGAATGGAAGGTGGAAAGGAATGTGGAATGGAATGTGGAATGGAATGGAATGGAATGTGGAATGCAACGGAATGGAACATGGAATGGAATGTGGAAAGGAGTGCAATGGAATGTGGTATTGATTGGAAAGGAATGCAATGTGGAATGGAATGGAATATATTGTGTAACGGAATGTGGAATGGAATGGAATGGAACGTGGAATGGAGTGTGGAATGGAATGGGAACTGGAACGTGGAAAGGATCGTGGAATGGAAAGTGGAATGGAACATGGAATGGAATGTTGAATGGTATGTGGAATGGAATGCAATGGATAGTGGAATGGAATGGAATGGAATGTACAGTGGAATGTGCAAAGGAATGGAATGGAATGTGCAATGCTATGTGGAATGGAGTGGAATGGAACCTGGAAAGGAACGTGGAACGGCACGTGGAAAGGAATGCAATGGCACGGAATGCAATGTGGAATGGAATAATATGGAATGGAACGAGGAATGGAATGGAATGGAATGGAATGTGGAATGGAATGGAATGGAACCTGGTATTGAAAGTGGAATGGAACAGAATGGAACGTGGAAAGGTATGGGAAATGGAATGGAATAAAATCTGGAATAGAATGTGGAATGGAACGTGGAATGGAAAGCGGAATGGAACGTGGAGTGGCACGTGGAATGCAATGTTTAATGGAATGGAATGGATCGTGGAATGGAATGTGGAATGCGAAGTGTAATGGAATAGAATGGAATGTGGAATGGAATGTGGAATGGAATGGAATGGAATTTGGAGTGGAATTGAATGGCATGTGGAAAGGAATGGAATGGAAAGGAATGTGGAATGGAAAGCAGAATGAAATGGAATGGAATGTGGAATCGGAAAGAATGGATGGTGGAATAGAACGTGGAATGAAACGGAACGGAATATGGAATGGAACTTGGAATGGAATGGCGAATGTGTCGTGGAATGGAATGGAATGTGGAATGGAATGTGGGCAGGAATGTGGAATAGAATGGAATGGAATGTGGAATAGAAAGTGGAATGAAATGGAATGCAATGTGGATAGGAAAGGAAAGGAATGTGGAATCGATTGGAAAGAAATGTGGAATGGAAAGGAATACAACGTGGAACGGAACGTGGAATGGCACGTGGAATGGAAAGTGGAGTGGAACGAAGAGTGGAACATGGAAAGAACTGTGGAATGGAATTGAATGGAATGTGGAAAGGAATGTTAAATGGAAAGTGGATTGGAATAGAATGGAATGTGGAATGGAATTTGAAATGGAATGGAAGAGAATGTGGAGTGGAATGGAATGGATTGTGGAATGGAATGGAATGGAACGGAAATTGGAATGGAAAGCGGAATGAAATGGTATGGAATGTATAATCGAATGGAATGGATTGTGGAATGGAAGGTGGAAAGGAATGGAATGGAATGTGGAATGGAATGAGGAATGGAATGTGTAATGGGACGTGAAATGGAATGGCATTTGGAAAGGAATGTGTAATGGAATGGAATGGAATGTAGAATGGAACGTGTAATGAAATGGAATGGAAAGTGAAATGGAATGTGTAATGGAATGAGGAATGGAAAGTGAAATGAAATTGAATGTGGACTGGAATGTAAAGTGGAATGGAATGGAGTGGAATGTGGCAAGGAATTGAATGGAATGTGGAATGGAATGGAATGGAACGGAAGGTGGAATGGAATGGAATGTGGAATGGAATGGAATGTGGAATGGAAGGGAATGGAATGTGGAAAGCAATGTATTGGAATTTGGAACCTAATGTGGAATGGAATGGAATGGAATGTGGAACGGAATGTGGAATGGAATGGAATGTGGAATGGAGAGGAATAGAATGGAATGAAATGTGGAATGGAGTGGAATGGAATGGAATATGAAATGGAAATTGAATGGAATGTTTAATGGGATGGAATGGAATGTGGAATGAAATGGAATGGGATGTGGAATGGAATGGAATGTGGAATGGAAAGTGGAATGGATTGTGGAATAGAATGGAATGGAATTTGGAATGAATTGTAATGGAATGTATAATGGAATGTGTCATGTAATGGAATGGAATGTGAAATGGAATAGAATGGAAAGTGGGATGGAATGCAGAAAGGAATGGAACGGAATGGAGTGGAATGTGGAATGCAATGGAATGTAATGGAATGTGAAATGGAAATAGAATGAAATGTTTAATGAAATGCAATGGAACGTGGAATGGAATGTGGAAAGGAATGGAATGGAATGTGGAATGGAATGGACTGGAATGGAATGCGGAATTCAAAGGAATGGAACGGAATGCGGAATGCAATGGAATGGAACCGAATGGAATGTGGAATGCAATGGAATGTGGAATGTAATGTAATGAAACGTGGAATGGAGTGGAATCGAATGTGGAATGGAACGTGGAATGGAATGGAATGGAAGGGAATGTGGAATGGAATGTGGAATGGAAGGTGAAATGGAATGTAGTGGAATGGAGTGTGGAATGCAATGCAATGGAAAGGAAGGTTTAATAGAAGGGAATGGAATGGAATGGAATACGGTATGGAATGGAATGTAATGGAATGTGGAATGAAATGGAATGGAATGTATAATGGAACGTGGAATGGAATGGAAAGGACTGTGGAATGGAATGGAATGGAATGTGAAATGGAACGTGGAATGGAATGGAATGGAATGCAAAATGGAATGGAATGGAACTTGGAATGGATTGGAATGGAAAATGGAATGGATTGGAAAGAAACATGGAATTGAGTGGAATGGAATGGAATGTGGAATGGAATGGAACTGACTCTGGAATTCCATGGAATGGAATGTGGAATGGAATGTAATGGCACAGAATGTGGAATGGAATGTGGAATGGAATGGCATGGAATGTGCAATGCATTGTGGAAAGGAATGGAATGGAACGTGGAATAGAATGTGTAAGGGAAGGGAATGGAATATGGAATTCAATGGAATGGAATGGAATGTGGAATGGAAGCAAATGGAATGGAATGGAATGTGGAATGGAGTGCAATGGAATGGAATGAGGAATGGAATGGAATGGAATGTGAAATGAAATGCACTGGAAAGCGGGATGGAATGTGGAATGGAATGGAAGGGAATGGAGTGGAATGGGGAATGGAATGGAATATAATGGAGTTTGAAATGGTAATAGAATGGAATGTTTATTAGAATGGAAAGGAATGGAATGTTGAATCGAATGGACTGGAATGTGGAATGGAATGGAATGGAACATTGTAATGAATGTGGAATGTAATGGAATGGAAAGTGGAATGGAATGTGGAATGGAATGGAATGCAACGTGGAATGGAATGGAATGGAATGGAATGTGGAATGGAATGAAAATTAATGGATTGTGGAATAGAATGGAATGGAATTTGGAATGGATTGTAATGGAATGCATAATGGAATGTGTCATGTAATGGAATGGAATGTGAAATGGAATAGAATGGAAAGCGGGATGGAATGCAGAAAGGAATGGAACGGAATGGAGTGGAATGTGGAATGCAATGGAATGTAATGGAATGTGAAATGGAAATAGAATGAAATGTTTAATGAAATGGAATGGAACGTGGAATGGAATGTGGAAAGGAATGGAATGGAATGTGGAATGGAATGGAATGGAATGGAATGCGGAATGCAAAGGAATGGAACGGAATGCTGAATGCAATGGAATGGAACCGAATGGAATGTGGAATGCAATGGAATGTGGAATGTAATGTAATGAAACGTGGAATGGAGTGGAATGGAATGTGGAATGGAACGTGGAATGGAATGGAATGGAAGGGAATGTGGAATGGAATGAGGAATGGAAGGTGAAATGAAATGTAGTGGAGTGGAATGTGGAATGCAATGCAATGGAATGGAAGGCTTAATAGAATGGAATGGAATGGAATGGAATACGGTATGGAATGGAATGTAATGGAATGTGGAATGAAATGGAATGGAATGTATAATGGAACGCGGAATGGAATGGAAACACTGTGGAATGTAATGGAATGGAATGTGAAATAGAACATGGAATGGAATGTAATGGAACGCGTAATGGAATGGAATGGAACCTGGAATGGATTGGAATGGAAAGTGGAATGGATTGGAAAGGAACGTGGAATAGAATGGAATGGAATGCGGAATGGAATGGAACTGACTCTGGAATTCCATGGAATGGAATGTGGAATGGAATGTAATGACACAGAATGTGGAATGGAATGTGGAATGGAATGGCATGGAATGTGCAATGCGTTGTGGAAAGGAATGGAATGGAACGTGGAATAGAATGTGTAAGGGAAGGGAATGGAATATGGAATGCAATGGAATGGAATGGAATGTGGAATGGAAGCAAATCGAATGGAATGGAACTTGGAATGGAATGCAATTGAATGGAATGAGGAATGGAATGGAATGGAATGTGAAATGGAATGGACTGGAAAGTGTGATGGAATGAGGAATGGAATGAAAGGGAATGGAATGTAATATAATGGAATGTGAAATGGTAATAAAATGGAATGTTTACTAGAATGGAAAGGAATATTTACTAGAATGGAATGCAATGGAATGTTTATTAGAATGGAAAGGAATGGAATGTGGAATCGAATGGAATGGAATGTGGAATGGAATGGAATGGAACATTGCAATGAAGGTGGAATGGAATGGAATGGAAAGTGGAATGGAATGTGGAATGGAATGGAATGCAACGTGGAATGGAATGGAATAGAATGGAATGTGGAATGGAATGAAGAGTAATGGATTGTGGAATAGAATGGAATGTAATTGCAAATGGAATGTTATTGAATGTAATGGAACGAGGAATGGAATGGAATGGAAGGTGAAATCTAACGTGGAATGGAATGGAATGGAACGTAGCATGGAATGGAATGGGACATGAAATGGAATGGAATGGAACTTGGAATGGAATGGAACAGAACGTGGAGTGGAATGTAATGGAATGTGGAAAGTAAGGGAATTGAAACTGGAATGCAATGTAATGGAATGTAGAATGGAATGGAATGGCATGGAATATGGAATGGAATGGCATTCAATGTGGAATGGAATGGAATGCCGAATGGAAAGTGGAATGGAATGGAATGAAACTTAGAATGGAATGGAATGTGGAATGGAGGGGAATGGAATCTGGAATGGAATGCGGAATGTTATGGAATGGTGTGTGGAATGGAAGAGAATGGTATATGGAATAGAATGTTGAATGGAATGCAATGCAAATTGGAATGGAATGTAATAGAACGTAGATTGGAACGTGTAATGGAACGTGCAATGGAACGTGAAATGGAACATACAATGGAATGTGGAATGGAATGGAATGGAATGTGGAGTGGAATGTGGAATGGAATGGAATTGAATGGAATGGAATTCGGAATGGAATGTGGAATGCAATGGAAGTGACTGGAATTTGAATTGTAATAGAATGGAATATAGAATGGATTGGAATTAAATGGAATGGAATGTGGAATGGATACGAATGGAATGTGGAATGGAATATGAAATGGAATGTAATGGATCGTGGAATGGAACGTGGAATGGAACGTGGATTGGAAAGTGAAATGGAATATTTAAGGGAATGCAATGCAACGTGGAATGAAATGGAATTGAAAGTGGAGTGCAATGGAATGGAAAGTGCAATGGAATTGAACGGAATATGGAATGTAATGTGGAATGGAATGGAATGGAATTTGGAATGGGATGTGGAATGGAATGGAATGGAAAGTGCAATGCAATATGGATAGTAATGGAATGGAATGTGGACTGGAAAGTGGAAGGGAATGGAATGGAATCGGGAATGCAATGGAATGGAATGGAATGGAATGTGGAATGGAATGGAATGGAAAGGAACAGAATGTGTAATGGAATGGAATGGAATGGAATGTGGAATTGAATGAAATGGAATGTGGAATGGAATGGAATTGGATGTGGAAAGCAATGGATTGGAATGTGGGAAGCAATGTGGAATAGAATGGAATGGAATACAGAAAGGAATGGAATGGAATGGAACGGAATGCGGAATGGTATGGAATGGATTGGAATGTGAAGTGGAAATAGAATGGAATGTTTAATGGAATGGAATTGAATGTGGACTGGAATGGAATGTGGAATGCAATGGGATGGAATGTGGAATGGAATGTGATTGAATGTGGATTGGGATGTGGAATGCATTGTGTAACGGAATGGAATGGAATGTGGAATGGAAAGAGGAATGGAACGTGGAATGGAATGGTATGGAACGTGGAATGGAACGTGGAATGTAAAGTGGAAAGGAATGTGTAATGCAATGGAATGCAAAGGAATGTGGAATGGAAAGTGGAATGGAATGGAATGGAATGCAATATGGAGTGCAATGTGGAATGGAATGTAATGGAATAGAATATGGAGTGCAATGTGGAATGGAATGTGGAATGGAATGAGATGGAATGTGGAATGGAATGTGGAATGGAATGGAATGTGGAATGGAATATGGAATAGAATGTGGAATGGAATCTGGAATGGAATGGAATGGAACGGAAGATGGAAAGGATCGTGGAATGGAATGGAAAGGAAAGTGGAATGGAATGTGGAATGGAATGGAATGGAATGTGGAATGGAATGGAATGGAATGTGGAATTGGATGTAACGTAATGTGGAATGGATTGTGGAATGGAATGGAATGGAATGTGGAATGGAATGTGATGGAATCTGGAATGGAATGGAATTGAATGTGAATTGGGATGTGGAATGCATTGTGTAACGGAAAGGAATGGAAAGTGGAATGGAATGGAATGGAATTTGGAAAAGATCGTGGAATGTAATGTGGAAAGGAATGTGTAATGGAATGAAATGTGGAATGAAATGTAAAGGAATGTGGAATAGAAAGTGGAACGGAAGGAATGGAA
Source organism: Pongo abelii (assembly GCF_028885655.2). Taxonomy (NCBI): domain Eukaryota; kingdom Metazoa; phylum Chordata; class Mammalia; order Primates; family Hominidae; genus Pongo; species Pongo abelii. The sequence goes on along the minus strand of NC_085929.1, from coordinate 10,735,804 downwards.
TGGAATATGGAGTGCAATGTGGAATGGAATGAAATGGAATGTGGAATGGAAAGTGGAATAGAATGTTTGGAATGTGGAATGGAATATGTAATAAAACGTGGAATGGAATCTAGAATGGAATGGAAAGGAACAGAAGATGGAATGAATAGTGGAATGGAATTTTAAGGAATGTGGAATGGAATGTGGAGTGGAATGGAATGGAATTGGGAATGGAATGTTTGTAATGAGAATGGGATGGAACCTAATGTGGAATGCAATGCGGAATGGAATGGAGTGGAATGTGGAATGGAATGTAATGGAATGTGCAATGGAATGTAAGGTAAACTGGAATGGGATGTGTAATGGAATGGAATGGAACGAGGAATGGAACGTGGAATGTAACATGTAATGGAATGTGCAATGGAAAGTGGAATGGAACGCGGAATGCAATGACTAATGGAATGGAATAGAATGGAACGTGTAATGGAATGGAGTTTTATGGAATGTGGAATGGAACGTGGAATGGAATGGACTGGAAAGTGGAATGGAATGGAATGGAATATGGAATGGAATGGAATGAATGGAATGTGCAATGGAAAGGAATGGAAGGTGGAATTGAATGGAATGGAATGTGGAATGGAATGGAATGGAATGGAGTGTTTAATAGAATGGAATGGAATGTGGAATGGAATGTGGAATGGAATTTGGAGTGGAATATGGAATGGAATGGAATGGAATGCGGAATGGAATGGAATGGAATGTGGAATCGATTGGAATGGAATTGAATGAGGAAAGGAATGTGGAATGAAATGTGGAATGTAATGTAATGGAATGTGGAATGGTACGGAATGGAATGTGGAATGGAACCTGGAAAGGAATGTGGAATGGAATGTGGAATGGAAAGTGGAATTGAAAGGAATGGAATGTGGAATGGAATGGAAAGGAATGTGGAACAGAATGTATTGCAATGGAATGTGGAATGGAATGTGTAATGCAATGGAATAGAATGTGGAATAGAAGGCAATGGAATGGAATCTGGAATGGAATGTCGAATGGAATGGAATAGAATGTGGAATAGAATGGAAAGGATTGGAATGAGGAATGGAATATCAAATGGAGTGGAATAGAATGTGAAATGGAATGTGGATTGGAATTTGGAAGTGTAAGTGTAATGCAACGTGGAATGGAAAGTGGAATGGAATGGAATGGAACGTGTAATGGAATGTGGAATGGAATGGAAAGGATTGTGGAATGGAATGGAATGTAATACGGAATGGAATGGAATTTAATGAGCAATGCAATGTGGAAAGGAAACTGGAATTGAATGCAATGGAATGTGGAATGCAGCGTGGAATGTAATGGAATGGACTTTGGAATGGGTCGTAGAATGGAACGTAGAATGGAAAGCAATCGAATGGGGAATGGAATGGACTGGAATGTGGAATGGAATGGAACGGAATGTGGAATGGAATGGAATGAGGAATGGAATGGAATGGAATGTGAAATGGAATGTGTAACAGAATGTGAAATGGATTGGAATGGAATGAATTGTGGAATGGAACGTGGAATGAAATGTGGAATGGAATGGAATGTGGAATGAAATGTGGAATGGAATGCAATGGAATGTGGAATGGAATGGAATGGAATGTGGAATGGAATGGAATTGAATGTGGATTGGGATGTGCAATGCATAGTGTAATGGAATGGCATGGAATGTGGAATGGAAAGAGGAATGCAACTTGGAATTGAATGGAATGGAACGTGGAAGGGAACGTGGAATGTAATGTGGAAAGGAATGTGTAATGGATTGGAATGTGGAATGGAATGCAAATTAATGTGGAATGGAAAGTGAAATGGAATGGAATATGGAGTGCAATGTGGAATGGAATGTGGAATGGAATGCAATGGATTGTGGAATGGAATGTGGAATTGAATGGAATGTGGAATGTAATATGTAATAGAATGTGGAATGAAATCTGGAATGGAATGGAATGGAACAGAAGATGGAATGAATCGTGGAGTGGAATGGAAAGGAATGTGGAATGGAATATAGGTTGGAATGGAATGGAAAGTGGAATGGAACGTAATGGAATGTGGAATCGGATGGAACATAATGTGGAATGGAATGTAGAATGGAATGGAATGGAATGTGGAATGGAATGGAATGGAATGTGGAATGGAATGTAACGTAATGTGGAATGGGATGTGTAATGGAATGGAATGGAACGTGGAATGGAACGTGGAATGGAACATGGAATGGAATGACTAATGGAATGGAATGTGGAATGGAATGGAATTTTGTGGAAAGTGGAATGAAATGTGGAATGGAATGTTGAATGGAATGTGGAATGGAATGGAATGGACGGGAAAGTGGAATAGAATGGAATGGAACGTGGAATGGAATGGAATGGAATGGAATGTGCAATGGAAAGGAATGGAATGGGGAATTGAATGGAATTGAATGTGGAATGGAATGAAATGGAATGGAATGTTTAATGCAATGGAATGGAATGTGGAGTGGAATGGAATATGCAATGGAAGTTGGAGTGGAATGTGGAATGGAATGGAATGGAATGCGGAATTGAATGGAATGGAATGCGGAATGGAATGCAATGGAATGTAGAATCGATTGGAATGGAATTGAATGAGGAAACGAATGTGGAATGAAATGTGGAATGTAATGTAATGGAATGTGTAATGGAACGGAATGGAATGTGGAATGGAACGTGGAATGGAATGTGGAATGGAATGTGGAATGGGATGTCGAATGGAAAGGAATGGAATGTTGAATGGAATGCAATGGATTGTGGAATAGAATGAATTGGAATGGAATGTGGAATGGAATGTAGAATGGAATGGAGTAGAATGTGGAACAGAAAGGAATGGAATGGAATGTGGAAGGGAATGTCGAATGGAATGGAATACAATGTGGAATACAACAGAATGGAGTGGAATGTGGAATTGAATGTGAATTAGGTGGAATAGAATGTGAAATGGAATGTGGATTGGAATTTGGAAGGGTAAGTGGAATGGAACGTGGAATGGGAAGTGGAACGGAATGGAATGGAAGGTGTAATTGAATGTGGAATGGAATGGAAAGGAATGTGGAATGGAATGGAATGCAATTCGGAATGGTATGGAATTTAATGTGGAATGGAAGGTGGAAAGGAAACTGGAATGGAATGTGGAATGGAACGTGGAATGTAATTGAATGGACCTTGGAATGGATCATAGAATGGAATGTGGAATGGAACGGAAAGTAATGGGGAATGGAATGGAATGGAATGTGGAATGGAATGGATCGGAATGTGGAATGGAATGGAATGACGACTGGAATGCAATGGAATGTGAAATGTAATGTGGAACGGAATGTGAAACTGAATGGAATGGAATGTGGAATGGAATGTTGAACGGAATGAGGAATGGAATATGGAAAGGAATGTGGAAAGGAAAGTGGAATGGAACGGAATGGAATGTGAAATGGAATGTGGAATGCAATGGAATGGAATGTGAGATGGATTGGAATGGAATGTGGAACGGAATGTAGAACCGAATGTGAAAAGGAATGTTGAATAGAATGTGGAAAGGAATCTGGAATTTAACGGAATGGAATGTGAAATGGAATGGAATGGAATGTTTAATGGAAAGTGGAATGAAATGGAATGGAATGTGGAATGGAATGTGGATAGGAATGTGAAACGCAACCGAAAGGAATGTGGAATCGGATGTGGAATGGAGTGTGGAAAGGAATGTGTAACGGAATGTCGAATGGAATGCAGAATGGAATGTGGAAAGGAATGTGGAATGGAATGGAATAGAATGGAATGTGGAAAGGTATGTAGAATGGAGTGTGGAATGGAATGTGGAATGCAACGGAATGGAACGTTGAATGGAATGTGGAATGGAATTTGGAATGTATTGTGGAATATAATTTGGAATGGAATGGAAAGGAAGGTGGAATGGAAAGTTGAATGGAATGTGGAATGGAGAGTGGAATGGAATGTGTAATGGAACGGAATGGAATGTGAAATCGAATTTGGAATGGTATGTGGAATGGAATCTCAAATGTAAAGGAATGGAATGTGGAATTGAACGTGGTATGGAATGGAATGGAATGTGGAATGCAATTTGGCATCGAATGGTATGGAATATGGAACGGATTGTGGAATGGAATGTGGAGTGAAATGTGGAATGCAATGTAGATTGGAATGTGGAATGGAACATAGAATGGAACGTGGAATGGAAAGGATTGGACCATGTAATGGAAGGTGGAATGCAATGGAATGTGGAATGAAATGTGGAATGGAACATGGAATGCAATGTGGAATGGAATGGAATGTGGCATGGAATGGAATGGAATGTGGAATGGAATGGAATGAAATGTAGAACGGAAATTGGAATGGAATGTGGAATGGAACGGAATGTAATGTGGAATGGAATGCTGAAAGGAAATTGGAATGGAAAGGAATGGAATGCAGAATGTAATGTGAAATGATTTTGAATGGAATTTGGAATAGAACGTTGAATTGAAAGTGGAATGGAATGTGGAATGGAATGGAATGCAATGTGGAATGGAATTTAAAGGAATGTGGAATGGAATGTCGAATGGAATGCAGAATGGAATGTGCAAAGGAATATGGAATGGAATGGAATGGAATGTGGAATGCAATGCGGAACAGAATGTGGAATGGAATGTGCAATGGAATGTGGAAAAGAATGTGGAATGGAATTTGCAATGGAATGTGGAAACGAATGTGGAATGGAACGGAATGGAATGTGAAATGCAATGTGGAATTGAATGGAATGTAATGTGGAATGGAATACGGAACGGAAGGTGGAATGCAATGTGGAATGGAATGTGGAAAGGAATCTGGAATGGAAGGGAATGGAATGTGAAATTGAATGGAAAGGAATGTGGAATGGAATGTGTAATGGAATGGAATGGAATGTGGAATAGAATGGAATTCAATATGGAATGGAATGTAGAATGAAATAGAATGGAATGTGGAATGGAATGGAACGGAATGGTATGGAATGTGGAATGGAATGGAAAAGAATGTGGAATGGACTGGAATGGAATGTGGAATGCAATGTGGAATGGAAGGGAATGGAATGTGGAATGGAATGGAATGGAATGGTATGGAAAGTGGAGTGGAATGTAATGGAATGTGGAATGGGATGTGGAATGGAATGGAATGTGGAATAGAACGTGGAATGGATCATGTAATGTAATGTGCAATGGAAACTGGTATGGGACGTGGAATGGAATGACTAATGGAATAGAATGGAATCTGGAATGGAATGGAATTTTATGCAATGTTGAATGGAATGTGGAATGTAATGTGGAATGGAATGGACTGGAACGTGGGATAGAATGGAATGGAACGTGGAATGGAATGGAATGGAATGGAATGTGAAATGGAAAGGAATGGAATGTGGAATTGAATGAAATTTAATGTGGCATGGAATGGAATGGAACATGGTATGGAATGGAAAGATATTTGGAAGGAATGGAATGGAATGTGGAAGTGAATGGAATTGAAAGTGGAATGGAATGGAACAGAAAGTATAATTGAATGGAATTGAATGCGGAATGGAATGGAATGTAATGTAGAATGGAATGGAACGGAATGTTATGAAATGTGGAATGGAATGCAATGGAAGATGGAATGGAATGTTGAATGGAATGTAATGGAAAATGGAATGCAAAGTGGAATGGAAAGTGTAATGGAATGTGCAAAGGAACGTAGACTGGAACGTGGAATGGAATGAGTAATGGAATGGAATGTAACATGGAATGGAATGTAATGGAATGTGGAATGGAAGGGAAAGGCATGTGGAAAGGAATGTGGAATGGAATGTGGAATGTAAAGCAGAATGGAATGCAATGGAAGGTCTAAAGGAATGGAATGGAACGTGGAATGGAATGCAATGTAAAGTGGAATGGAAGGTACTGGAATGAGGAATGGAATGTAGAATGGATGATGGAATGGAATGTGGAACAGAATGGAATGGAACGTGGAATGGAATGGAATGGAATGTGGAATGGAATGAAATTGAATGTGGAATGGAATGGAATGGATCGTGGAATGCAATATGGAACGCAATGTGCAATGGAATGTGAAATCCAATGTGGAATGGAATGTGGAATAGAATAGAATAGAATGGAATGAGGAAAGGAATGTGGAATGAAATGTGGAATGTACTGTAATGGAATGTGTAATGGAATGGAGTAGAACGTGGAATGTAATGAGGAATGCAATGTGGAATGGAAAGTGGAATGGCATGGAAAGGAATGTGGAATGGAGTGGAATGGAATGTGAAATGGAATGTGGAATGGAATGGAATAGAATGTGGAATAGAATGGAATGGAATGGAATGTGGAATGGAATGTCGAATGGAATGTGGAATGGAGGGGAATGGAAAGTGGAATGCAATGGAATGGAATGTGGAATGGATTGGCTTGGAATGTGGAATCGAATGGAATGTTGAATGGAAAGCAATCGAATGTGGAATGGAATGGAACATCTAATGGAATGGAATAGAATGTGGATTGGAAGGGAATGGAATGTGTAGTGGAATGGAATGGAATGGAATTGAAACCAGAATGGAATGTGAAATGAAATGTGGAATGCAATCTGGAACGGCATGGAATGGAAAGTTGAATGGAATGGAATGGCACGTGGAATGGAATGAAATGGAATGGAATGGAAGGTGGAAGGGAACGTGAAATGGAACGTGTAATGGATTGTGGAAAGTAATGGGGAATGGAACGGAATGGAATGTGGAATGGAACGTGGAATTGATTGTGGAATGGAAAGTGTAATGGAACGGCATGGACTGTGTAACTGAATGTGGAATAGAATGTGGAATGGAATGTTGAATGGTGCATGGAATAGAATGTGAAATGGAAAGCAATGGAGTCTGGGATGGAATCTGGAATGGAATGGAATGGAATTTGGAATGGAATGTAGAATTTAACGTGAAACGGATATGAATTGAATGTAGAATTCAACCTGTTGTGGAATGTAATGGGATGTGGAATGGAAAGTGGAATGGAACGTGGAATGGAATGGAATGGAACGTGAAATGGAATACGGAATGGAATGTGGAAAGGAATGGAATGGAATCTGGAATGGAATGTGGAATGGAATGGGCAATGGAATGGAAAAGAAAGTGAAATGGAATGTGGAATGGAATGCGAAAGGGAAAATGGAATTGAATGTGGAATGGAATGGATTGGAACGTGGAATGAAATGGAATGGAACGTGCAGTGGAACGTGGAATGGAAAGTGGACAGCAAAGTGGAATGGAATATGGAATGGAATGAAATGGAATGTGGAATCTAGCGGAATACAATGTGGAATAATATGTGGAATGGAATGGAACGGAATACGGAATGGAATGTGGAACAGAAAGTGGAATGGAATGGAATGGAATGTGGAATCGAATGGAATGGTATGTGGAATGGTATGTGGAATGGTATATGGAATGGAATGTAGAATGGAATGCAACGGAATGTGTAATGGAATGGAATATAATGTGGAATGGAATGGGGAATGGAATGGAATGGAATGTGGAATGGAATATGGAAAGGAATGTGAAATGGAACGGAATGAAATGTGGAATGGAAGGTGGAATGGAGTGTGGAATGGAATGTTGAAAGGAATGGAATGGATTGTGGAACAGAAGGTGGAATGGAATGCAGAATGGAATGGAATGGAATGGAATGCGGAATGGAATGGAATGGAATGCGGGATGGAATTGAATGGAATGGTGAATAGAATGGAATGGAAAGGAGTGTGGAATAGAATGGAATGGAATGTGGAATGGAACAGAAAGGAGTGTGGAATTGAATGGAATGGGATGGAATGGAACGTGGAATGGAACGTAGAATGGAATGGAGTGTAATGTGGAATATAACATGGAATGGAATGGAATGGAACGTGGAATGAACGTGGAATGGAACTTGGAATGGAATGGAATGGAACGTGGAATGGAACGTGGAATGGTATGGAATGGAACGTGGATTGGAACGTGGAATGGAACGGTTATTGGAAAGTGGAATGGAACGGAATGGAATGTGGAATCCAATGTAGAATGAAATGGAATGGAATGTTGAATGGATGGTGGAATGGAATGGAATGGAATGTGGCATGAAATTTGGAATGGACTGTTGAATTGAATGTGGAATGAAATGAATGTAACGTGGAATGCAATGTGAAATGAAACGTGGAACGGAATGGAATGGAATGTGGAATGGAATGGAATGGAAGGGAATGTGGAATGGAATATGGAATGGATTGGGATGAAAAGTGGAATGGAATGTTGAATGGAATGGAATGTCGAATGTAAGGTAACGTAACGGGGAATGGATTCTTGAATGGAATGGAATGGAATGGAATGTGGAATGGAATGGTATGGAAAGTGGAATGGACTGCAATGGAATTGAATGGAATGTGAAATGCAATATGGAATGCAATGGAATGGAATGCAGAATGGAATGGAATGGAAAGTGGAATTGAAAGGAATGGAATGGAATGCAATTTGGCATTGAATGTAATGGAATGTAGAAAGGAATGGAATGGAAAATGGAACGGAATGTATAATGGAATGGAATGGAATGTGGAATGGAATGTGGAGTGGAATGGAATGGAACGCAGAATGGAATGTGTAATGGAATGGAATGGAATGTTTAATGGCGTGGAATGGAATGTGGTATGGATGTGAATGAAATGTGTAATGGAATGGAGTGGAATTTGGAATGTAAAGTAATGGAAGGGAATGGAATGTGGAATGGAATATGGAATAGAAAGCGGAATGGAATGGAATGGAATGTGGAATGCAATGGGATGGAATGTGGAATGGAATGTGGAATGGAATGGAATTGAATGGAATATGGAATGGAAACTGGAATGGAATGGAATGGAATGTGGTATGGAATGCAATGGAATGTGAAATGAGACGGAATGGAATGGAATGGAAAGTGAAATTGAATGGAATGCAATGCGGAATGGAATGGAATGGAATATGGCATGGAATTGAATATGGAATGGAATGGAAAGGAATTGTGGAGTAGAATGGAATGGAATGTGGAATCCAATGGGATGGAATGTGGAGTGGACTGTGGAATGGAATGGAATTGAATGGAACATGGAATGGAATGGAATGGAATGGAATATGGAACGAAATTGAATTGAATGTGCAACAGATTGGAAAGGAATGTGGAATTCAATGTAGAAGGTAATGGAAGGGAATGTGGAATGGAATGGAATGGAATGCAGAATGGAATGGAATGGAATGTGTAATGGAATGTGGAATGGAATTTAACGGATCGTGGAATGGAATGGAAAGGAAAGTGGAACGGAATGAAATGGAATTTGGAATGGAATGGAAGGGAATGTGGAACAGAATGGAATGGACCGTGGAATGGAATGGAATGGAAAGTGGAATTTAATGGAATGGAATATGGACTGACATGGAATGAAATGGAATGTAGAATGGAATGGAATGGAATGTGGAATTGAATGGAATGTAATGTCGAGTATAATTTGGAATGGAATGGAAAGGAATTCAGAACGGAATGGAAAGGAATTGAATGGAATGTTGTGGAAAAGAACGTGGAATGGAACCTGCAGAGGAAGGTGGAATGGAATGTGGAATAGAATCGTATGCAATGTGGAATGGAATGTAGAATGGAATGGAATGGAATTTGGAATGGAATGTGGAATGGAATTGAATGGAACGTGGAATGGAATGGAATGCAATGGAATGTGGGATGGAATGGAGTGGAATGGAATGGAATGGAATGGAATGTGGAATGCAATGGAATGGAATGCGGAATGCAATGGAATATGGACTGACATGGAATGAAATGGAATGTGGAATGGAATGGAATGGAATGTGGAATTGAATGGAATGGAACGTGGAATGGAATGGAATGCAATGGAATGTGGGATGGAATGGAGTGGAATGGAATGGAATGGAATGTGCAATGGAATGGAATGGAATAGAATGGAAGGTGGAATGTAATGGAATGGAATGTAGAATGGAATATGGAATGGAATGGGATGTAGAATGGAATGTGGAATGGAATGGGATGGAAAGTGGAATGGAATCTGAATGTAATGGAATGGAATGGAATGTGGGATGGAATGGAATGGAATTGAATTTGGGTCGGAATGGAATGGAAATTGGAATGGAATGGAATGGAATGTGGAATGTAATATAATGGAATGTGGAATGGAATGGAATGGAATGTGGAATGGTAAGGAATGGAATATGGAATGGAATGGAATGCAATGTGGAATGCAATTGAATGGGTTGAAATGGAAAGAGGAATGGAATTGAATGGAATGTGGAATTGAATGTGGCGTGGAAAGTGGAACAATATTGAATGGAATGTGGAATGGAATGTGGTAAACAATGGAGTGGAATGTGGAATGGCATGGAATGGAATGTGAAATTGAATGGAATTGAAGGGAATGAAATGTGGAATGGAGTGGGATGGAATGTGGAATGGAATGGAATGCAATATGGAATGGAATGAAAAGGAATGGAATGTGGAATAAATTGGAATGGAATGGAATGGACTGGAATGGGGAATGGAATAGAAATTAATGCGGAATGGAATGGAATGGAATGTTGATGAAATTTGGAATGGAAAGTGATGGAATGTGGAATGGAATGTGGAATGGAAACGAATGGTATGGAATGTGGAATGGAATGGAATATAATGGAATATGGAACCGAAAGGAATTGAATGTGGAATGGAATGGAATGGAATGTGGAATGGAATGGAATGTGGAATGCAATGGAATGGAATGCGGAATGGAGTTGAATGGAATGTGGAGTGGAATGGAATTCATTGTTAAATGGAAAGGAATGCGGAATGAAATGGAATGGAATGGAATGGAATATGGAATGGAATGGAAGGGAATGTGGAATGGAATATGGAACAGAATGTGGAATGGAATGTGGAATGGAATATGGAAAGGAATGTGGAATGTAATGGAATGGAATGTGAAATGGAATGCAATGAAATGTGGAATGGAATGTGGAATGGAATGGAATAGAATGTGGAATAGAATGGAATCGAATGTTGAATAGAATGGAATATGGCATGTTATGGAATGGAATGTGGAATGAAATATGGAAAGGAATGTGGAATGGAATGAGGAAAGGAATGTGGAATGTAACTTAATGGAATGTGAAATGGAATGGAATGAAATGTGGAATGGAATGTGCAATGAAACGTGGAGTTTAACGGAATGGAATGTGGAAGGGAATGTGGAGTAAAATCTGGAATGGATTGTGGAAAGGAACGGAATGGAAAGTGCAATGGAAAGTGGAAAGTATTGTGGAATGGAACGTAAAATGGAAAGTATTGTGGAATGGAACGTAAAATGGAACATTCCATTCCTTTCTATTCCATTCCATTACACATTCCATTCCACATTCCATTCTCTTCCATTCCTCATTGCATTATATTCTATTCCACATTAAATTCTATTCCATTCCATTGCACTTGCCATTCCAAACCATTCCAAGTTCCATTCCATTCCATTCCACATTCCTTTCCATTCCATTCCACATTCCAGTCCTCTCCATTCCACATTATATTCCATTCCATTCCTCTTTCAATTCCACTTTATATTCCACGTTCAATTGCACGTTCCATACACGTTGCATTCCACATTCCATGCCACGTTCCATTCCAGGTTCCATTCCATTCCATTCCACACTCCATTCCATAATCCATTCCACATTACATTCCACATTCCATTCCGTTCCATTCCACATTCCATTCCACACTCCGTTCCACATTCCATTCCACATTCCATTCCACACTCCATTCCACATTCCATTCCACATTCCATTCCCTTCCATTCCACATTGCTTTCCACATTCCTTTCTGCGTTCCTTTCCACATTCCATTCCACATTCCATTGCACATTTCTTTCCACATTCCATTTCACATTCCATTCCATTCCATTCCACATTCCTATCCACATTCCATTCCATTCCATTTCACATTCAATTCCATTCCATTCCACATTCCTTTCCACATTCCATTCCACATTAAATTCCATTCCATTACACATTCCATTTCACATTTCATTCCGTTCCATTCCACTTTCATTCCACATTCCATTCCACATTCCATTCCAGATTCCGTTTCACATTCCATTCCACATTCCATTCCGTTCCTTTCCACATTCCATTCCACATTCCTTTGCACGTTCCATTCCATTACATTCCACTTTCCACTCCACGTTCCATTTCATGTTCCTTTCCATTTCATTCCACTTTCAGTTCCACAGTCAATTCCACTCTTTTTCACGTTCCATCCTACATTTAATTCCACATTCCATTCTAAGTTCCATTCCATTTCACGTTCCATTCCATTCCATTCCATTCCACATTCCTTTATATTGCATTCCACATTCCATACCATTCTTTTCCATTCCTTTTTCCATTGCACATTCCAGTCCATTCCATTCCACATTCCATTGATCATCCAGTTCCACATTCCATTCCATTCCATTCCATTTAAAATTCCATTCCATTCTATTCGATTACACATTCCATTCTGTTCCATTCCACATTCCATTCCATTCCATTCCATTCCACATTCCATTATATTCCATTCTGTTCCATTCCACATTCCATTCCATTCCACATTCAATTACACATTCCATTCCTTTCCATTCCACTTTCCATTCCAAAATCCGTTACATTCCATTCCACATTCCATTCCATTCCACTCCATTCCACATTCCATTCCATTCCATTCCTCTTTCCATTCCACAATCCGTTATATTCCATTACACATTCCGTTCCATTCCATGCCACATTGCATTCCATTCTTTTTCACATTCCATTGCATTCCATTTCACATTCCATTGCATTCCATTTTGCATTCCATTCTTTTCCACATTCCATTCCATTCCATTTGACATTGCATTCCATTCCATTACATTCCACATTCCATTCCACATTCCATTACATTCCATTCCACATTCCATTCCACATTCCATGACATTCCATTGCACTTTCCATTCAATTCCATTCCAAATTCCCTTCCATTCCATTCCACATTCCATTCCATATCGCATTCCACATTCCATTAACTTCCATACCATTCTACATGCCATTCCATTCCACATTCCACGTTCCATTCCATTCCACATTCCACATTGCATTCCATTCGATTGCACATTTCATTCCATTTCACATTCCACATTCCATTCCATTCCACATTCCACGTTCCATTCCATTCCACATTCCATTCCATTCCACTCCACATTCCATTCCGCATTCCATTCCATTCCATTCCATTCCATATTCCATTATATTCCATTCTATTCCACATTCCATCCCGATCCATTCCATTCCACATTCCATTCCATTCCATTCCATTCCATTCCAGTTTCCATTCCTGAATCCATTCCACATTCCATTCCATTCCATTCCATTCCACGTTCTATTACACATTCCATTCCATTACGTTCAAAATTCCATTACATTCCATTCTTCTTTTCATTCCGTTCCATTCCTCATTCCATTCCATTCAATTCTATTGTATTCCACATTCAATTCCATTCCATTAAATTCCATTACACATTCCATTCCATTCCATTCCACATTCCATTCCAGTCCATTGCGCATTCCATTCCATTCCATTCCACATTCTGTTCCACATTCTATTCAATCCCTTTCCACATTCCATTCCATTCCATTAAACATTCCATTCTATTTTCACTTCAAATTCCATTCCATTCCATTCAATTCCACATTCCGTTCCATTCCATTCCATTCCATTCCACATTCCATTCCATTTCACATTCCATTCCTTTCCATTCCATTGTATTCCACATTCTCTTCCATTCCATTCCATCCCATTCCATTCCACGTTTCATTCCATTCCATTCCACATTCCAATACACATTCCGTTCCATTACATTCCACACTGCGTTCCACATTCCATTCCATTGCATTCCACATTCCATTCCATTCTATTCCACATTCAATTTCACATTCCATTCCATTCCATTCCACGTTGCATTGCACATTCCATTCCATTCCATTCCACTTTCCATTCCACTGGATTCCACAATACATTCCACGTTCTCTTTGACTCCATTCCACGTCCCATTCCATTCAACGTTCCATTCCATTCCATTCCACTTTCCATTCTACTCCATTCCACATTCCAATATATTCCATTTCACAGTATATTACATTCCATAACCCATTTCATTCCACATTCCGCTGCATTCCATTCTATTCCAAATTCCTTTCCATTCCGTTCAATTCCACGTTTAATTGCATTCAATTCCACCTTACTTTCCCTTTCTTCCACATTCCATTCCATTCCATTCCAAATTCCATTAAATTCCATTCCACATTCTATTCCATTCCATTCCACATTACATTCCACATTCCATTACATTCCATACTACGTTGTATTCCACATTCCATTCCATTCCACTCCACAATCAATTCCATTCCATTCCACAATCCATTACACGTAACATTGCATTCCATTCCACATTGCATTCCACATTGCATTCCATTCCTTTCCACATTCCATTCCGTTCCTTTCCAAATTCCATTCCTTTCAATTTCACATTCCATTCCATTCCATTGCATTCCACATTCAATTCCATTCCATTCAACATTCCGTTCAATTACATTTCATTGCATTCCACGTTCCATTCCACATTCCATTTCACATTCCATTCCATTTCACATTCCATTCCGTTCCATTCCATTCCACATTTGTTTATATTCCATTCTACATTCCATACCATTCCTTTCCATTCCATTTTCCATTGCACATTCCATTCCATTCCATTCCACATTCCATTGAACATCCAGTTCCACATTCAATTCCATTCCATTCCATTTCAAATTCCATTCCATTCTATTCCATTCCACACTCCATTCTATTCCATGCCACATTCCATTCCATTCCACATTCCATTCCACATTCCATTCAATTTCATTCCAATTTCCATTCCACAATCCATTACTTTCCATTCCACATTCCATTCCATTCCATTCCATTCCACATTCCATTCCACATTCTATTCCATTCCATTCCACATTCCATTCCACATTCTATTCCATTCCATCCCATTCCATTGCATTCCATTCCATTCCACGTTCCATTCACTTCCATTCCACATTCCATTCCATTCCACATTCCATTCCATTGCATTCCATATTCCATTCCATTCCATCCCATATTCCATTCCATTGCTCTCCAAATTCCATTCCATTGCAATCCACATTCGTTTCCACATTTCACTCCATTCCATTCCACATTCCATTCCATTCCAATTCACATTCCATTCCATTCAATTTCACATTCCATTCCATTCCACAATCCATTTCACTCCATTTAACAATCCATCCCATTCCGTTTCAAATTCCTTTCTATTCCATTCCATTCCACATTCGATTCCATTCCATTTGACTTTGTACTCCATTCCATTCCATTCCACATTCCATTCCATTCCATTCCACATTTCATTCCATTCCATTCCAAGTTCCATTCCACATTCCATTCCATTCCATTCCACATTCCATTCCATTCCACATTCCGCATGCCATTCCATTCCATTCCACATTCCATTCCATGCTGCATTCCACATTCCATTCCATTCCGCATTCCATTCCATTCAATTCCATTCAATTCCATTCCACATTCCATTCCATTCCTATTCATTTCATATTCCATTACATTCAATTCTATTTCACATTCCATTTCATTGCGTTCCATTCCTAATTCTATTCCATTCCATTCGACATTTCGTTCCACACTCCATTCTACATTCCATTCCATTCAATTCAATTCCATTCCACGTTCCATTCCACTTTCCATTCCATTCCACATTCCACTCCATTCCCTTCCACATTCTTTCCTTTCCATTCCATTGCTTTCCACATTCCATTCCGTTTCATTCCATACCATTCCACATTCCATTCCGTTCCATTCCACGTTCCATTGCATTCCATTTCACATTCCTTTCCACATTCCATTCTATTCCATTCCACATTCCATTCTATTCCATTAAACATTCCATTCTATTTCCATTTCACATTCCATTCCATTCCATTCCATTCCACATTAAACTCCTTTCCGTTACATTAAATTCCACATTCCATCCCACTTTCCATTCCATTCCATTTCACATTCAAATCCAATCCATTCCACTTTCCATTCCACATTCCTTTCCTTTCCATTCCACTTTCCATTACATTCCATTAAACATTCCATTCAATTTCCATTTCACATTCCATTCCATTCCATTCTATTCCATTCCACATTCCGTTAAATTCCATTCTATTCCATTCCTCATTCCACTCCGTTGAATTCCATTCCACATTCCATTCCATTCCATTCCATTTTCCATTCCACAATCCATTCCATTCCATTCCAGTTTCCATTCCATTCCATTCCACTCCACATTCCATTCCACATTCCATTCCATTCCATTACATTGTATTCCATTCCATTCCATTCCATTCCACGTTACTTTCCCTTCCATACCATGGTCGTTTCCATTCCATTCCATTCCATTCCATTCCTCCTTTCATTCCATTGCATTCCACATTCCGTTGCTTTCCATCCCATATTCCTTTCCATTGCACTCCTAATTCCATTCCATTCCATTCCACATTTGTTTCCCCTTTCCATACCGTTCCATTCCACATTCCATTCCATTCCATTCCACATTCCATTCCCTTCCATTTCACATTCCATTCCATTCAATTTCACATTCCATTCCATTCCGTTCCATTCCACAATCCATTCCATTCCAGTTCATAATCCATACCATTCCTTTTCACATGCCATTCCATTCCATTCCACATTCCATTCCATTCCATTCCAATTTCCATTCCATTCCATTCCACATTCCTTTCCATTCCGCATTCCACATTCCATTCCATTCCACATTCCATTCCATTCAATTTCTTTCCACATTCCATTCCATTCCAATTCATTTCATATTCCATTACATTCCGTTCTATTCCACAATCCATTTCATTGTATTCCATTCCACATTCCATTCCACATTCCATTCCATTCCATTCCATTCCACGTTTCATTCCCCTTTCCATTACAACTTCCATTAAACATTCCATTCAATTCAATTCCACACTCCTTTCCACATTCCCATCCACATTCCATTCCACATTCCCTTCCACATTCCATTCCATTCCTTTCCACATTCCATTCCACATTCCAGGCCATTCCATTCCTCAATCCATACCACATTCCATTCCATTCCTTTCCAAGCTACATTCCACCTACCATTGCACGTTCCATTCCACGTTCCATTCCACTATCCATTCCATTCCATTCCACGTTCTATTCCACGTTCCACTCCAAATTTCATTCCACATTCCATTAAACATTCCATTCCACATTCCATTCCATTCCAATCCACATTGCATTTCTTTGCAGTCCTCATTCCATTACACTTTCAATTCCATTCCATTTAAATATTCCATTCCACATACCATTCCACCTTCCATTCCATTCCACATTCCATTCCATATTCCATTCCACTTACCCTTCCACATTCCATTCCATTCCATTCCACATTCCATTCCACATTCCCTTTCACATTCCATTCCACATTCCCTTCCACATTCCATTCCATTCCATTCCACATTCCATTCTACTTTCCATTCCACACTCCATTCCATAGCATTCAACATTCCATTCCACATTCCTTTCTTTCGATTCCACTTTCCATTCCATGTTCCATTTCACATTCAATAAGACATTCCATTCCACATTCCCTTCCACATACCATTCCATTCCATTCCACGTTCCATTCCACGTCCCATTCCATTCCATTCCACGTTCCATTCCATTCAAGTTCCATTCCACATTCCACTCCATTCCATTCCACATTACATTCCACATTCCATTCCAGTACATTCCACTTACAATTCCACATTCCATTCCTTTTTCCATTACATTCTATTCCACTTTCCATTACACGTTCCTTTAGAACTTCCATTCCACCTACCATTCCACGTTCCATTCCATTGCATTCTGCTTTCCGTTCCTTATTCCATTAAATTCCATTCCACTTTCCATTCCGTACCATTCAATGTTCCATTCCACGTTCCATTCCACGTTCCATTCCACATTCCTTTCCATGTTCCATTCCACATTCCATTCCATTCCATTCCACGTTACATTCCTCATTCCTTTCCAAGATCCATTGCAAGTTCCATTCCACGTTCCACTCCACGTTCCATTCCTTTCCATTCCACGATAAATTCCACGTTCCATTCTACTTTCCATTCATTTCCGTTCCACCTTCCTTTCCACATTCCATTCCATTCCATCACACTTTCCATTCCATTCCATTCCAGGTTCCATTCCACATTCCAATACACATTCCATTCCACATTCCATTCCAAATTCCATACCATTAGATTCTGCATTCCATTCCATTCCATTCCACTTTCCATTCCACATTCCAATCAATTCCATTCCATTCCATATTCCATTCCACATTCCATTCCATTCCATTACACAGTCCATTCCACGTTCCATTCCATTCCATTCCTCACTCCATTCCACCTTACATTCTAAGTTCCTTTCCACCTTCCATTCCACGATCCATTCCATTCCATTCCACGTTCCATTCCACGTTCCACTCCACATTTCATTCTACATTTGACTAAACATTCAATTCCACATTCCATTCCACAATGCGTTCCATTGCAGTCCCCCTTCCTTTTAACATTCCATTCCATTCCATTTAAACGTTCCATTCCATGCCATTCTACATTCCATTCCAACTTCCATTCCATTCAAGTTTCCCTTTAAACATTCTATTCCATGCCATTCCACATTCCATTCCAACTTCCGTTCCATTCCACATTCCATTCCACATTCAATTTCACCCTCGATTCCATTCCATTCCACATTCCATTCCATATTCAGTTACATTCCATTGTACGTTCCATTCCACTTTCCATTCCACTTTCAATTCCACATTCTATTCCACATTGCATACCATTCCTTTCCATTCCAGATTCCATTCCACATTCGATTCCATTGCATTCCACATTCCATTCCACATTCAATTCCACATTCCATTCCACATTCCGTTCCATTCCATTACACGCTCCATTCCACGATACATTCCACATTCCATTCCACATTCCATTCCACGTTCCATACCATTTCCTTCCATGATCCATTCCACTTTGCATACCATTCCATTCCACTTTCAATTCCACATTCCATTGCACATTCCATTCTACGTTCCATTCCACATTCCCTTACACGTTTCATTAAACGTGCTATTCCATTTTCCATTCCATTCAATTCCAAGTTCCATTCCACATTCCTTTCCAATGCATTCCATGTTCCATTCCATGTTCCATTCTTCATTCCGTTCCACATTGCATTCCGTTGCATTCCACATTACACTCCACATTTCATCCCATTCCATTCCACATTCCGTTCCACATTCCATTCCACATTCCATTCCACATCCCATTGCATTGCATTCCAAATTCTATTCCACATTCCATTCCATTCCAGTCCACATTCTATTCCACATTCCATTCCCCATTCCATTCCTTTCACTTCCACATTCCATTCCACTTTGCATTCCATTGCATTCCACATTAAGTTCCACATTCCAATCCATTTTATTCCACATTCCATTCCACATTTAATTCCACATTTTATTCCAAATTCCCTTTCACATTCCATTCTGTTCCATTCCACATTCCATTCCACATTCCATTCCATTCCATTACACATCCAATACCACATTACGTTACACATTCCATTCCATTCCATTCCACATTGAATACCACATTCGATTCCATTCCATTCCATGTTCCATTCCATTTCATTCCGCATTCCATTCCACTTTACATTCCACGTTCCATTCCATTCCATTCCACGTTCCATTGCACTTTCCATTCCACATTCCATTCCATTCCATTCCACGTTCCATTCCACATTCCATTCCTTTTTCCAGTCCAAGTTCCATTCCACGTTCCATCCCACGTTCCATTCCTTTCCATTCCACGTTAAATTCTACTTTCCACTCCACATTCCATTCCATTTCATTCCACCTTCCATTCCACATTTCATTCCAATCCATTACACGTTAAATTCCATTCCATTCCAGGTTCCATTCCACATTCCTTTCTACATTCCATTCTACATTCCACTCCACATTCCATTCCATTACATTCCACTTTCCATTCTACATTCCATTCCATTCCGTTCCATTCCACATTCCATTCCATTCCATTGCACATTCAATTCCATTCCAATCCACGTGGCATTGGATTCCTTTCAATTCAATTCCACATTGTATTCCACATTCCATTTCAATCCTTTCCATATTCCATTCCATATTACATTCCGTTACATTCGACATTCCATTCCATTCCATTCCCCATTCCTTCCACATTACATTCCAAGTTCCATTCCAAGTTCCATTCCACATTCCATTCCACGTTCCACTCCATTGTATTCAATGTTCCATTCCAATCCATTCTATGTTCCATTCATTCCTTTTCTCATTCCATTCCACATTCCATTTCAATTTCCATTCCACATTCCATTGCGCATTCCATTCCATTCCACTCCATCCATTCCACATTCCATTCCATTCCAATCCAAATTCCATTCCATTCCATTCCTCATTCCATTCCATTCCATTCCACATTCCATTCCATTCCATTATACTTTCCATTCCATTCCCGTCCACATTCCATTCCATGCCATTCCATTCCATTCTACATTCCATAACTTTCCATTCGATTCTACGTTCCATACGATTCCATTTCATTCCACATTCCATTTTTTCAACTCCAAATTCCATTCCATTACACG
Organism: Pongo abelii; assembly: GCF_028885655.2. Lineage (NCBI taxonomy): Eukaryota > Metazoa > Chordata > Mammalia > Primates > Hominidae > Pongo > Pongo abelii. Next base: position 10,714,923 of record NC_085929.1, on the reverse strand, counting down.
ATCCATTGCATTCCATTGCATTCCACATTCTATTCCACATTCCTTTCCCTTCCATTACACATTCTATTCCATTCCATTCGATTCCATTCCATGTTCCATTCCACGTTCCATTCCATTCCATTCTACATTCCATTCCACATTCCATTCCATTCCATTACACTTTCCATTCCACATTCCATTCCGCATTACACTCTGCTCCATTCCACATTGCATTCCACATTCCATTCCACATTCCACTCCATTCCATTCCACATTCCATTCCATAATCCATTCCACATTCCATTCCATTGCATTCCACATTCCATTCCACAGTCCATTCCATTGGATTCTCCATTCCATTCCACATTCCATTTCATTTTATTCCACATTCCATTCCATTCCATTCCACGTTCCATTCCATTCAATTGCATTCCACATATCATTCCTTTCCATTCCGCATTCCATCCCACTCCATTCCACATTCAATTCCACATTCCATTCCATTTTCCACACCATTTCATTCCACAATCCATTCCATTCAATTCCACATTCCATTCCACATTCCATTCGACATTCCATTCCATTCCATTCCACATTCCTTTCCACGCTACATTCTACATTCCATTCCACATTCCATTCCGTTCCATCCACTTTCCATTCCGCATTCCATTCCGTTCCATTCCACATTCCATTCGACACTCCATTCTACATTCCATTCCACAATCCATTCCATTCCATTCAACATTCCATTCCACACTCCATTCCATATTCCATTCCATAATCCATTCCAGATCCCATTCCTCATTCCATTCTGTTCCATTCCACATTCCATTCCACAATCCATTCCGCTTTCTATTCCACATTCCATTCCATTCCGCATTCCATTACATTCCATTACGCATTCCTTTCCATTCCACATTCCTTTCTATTCCATTCCATTCCATTCCATTCCAAATTCAATTTCATTCCCTTCCATTCCATTCAACATTCCATTCCACTTTCCATTTCATTCCAGTCCACATTCCATTCCACTTTCCATTCCATTCAATTCCACATTTCATTCCACATTCCATTCCATACCATTCCACATTCCATTTCATTCCATTGCACATTCAATTCCACATTCCATTCCATTCCATTCCATTTCACATACCCATCAATTCCAGTCCGCATTCTATTCCATTCCTTTGCACATTCCATTCCATTCCATTCCAACTTCCATTGCATTCCATTGCACATTCCATTCCATTCCAATCCACATGGCATTGCATTCCATTCCATTCCACATTATATTTGACATTCCATTGCAATCCATTCCATATTCCATTCCATATTACAATCCATTACATTCCACATTCCATTCCCCATTCCTTCCACATTATTTTCCAAGTTCCATTCCAAGTTCCATTCCACACTGCATTCCACGTTCCATTCCATTGCATTCCCTATTCCATTACAAATTCCATTCCCCATTCCATTACAATCCACATTCCACTCCACAATCCAATCCAGAATCCATTGTATTCCATTCCAAGTTCATTTCCACATTCCATTGCACATTCCATTCCACGTTTCATTCTACATTCCATTCCACGTTCATTTCCAAGTTACATTCCACGTTCATTTCCATTCCATTCCACGTTCCATTCCAAATTCCATTCCATTCCATATTCCATTCCACATTCCATTGCATTCCTTTCTACATTCCATTCCATTCCATTCTACATTCCGTTACACATTCCATTCCATTACTTTCCACTTTCCGTTACACTTTCCTTTCCACGTTCCATTACATTCCATTCCACGATCCATTTCACATTCCATTCCTTTCCACTCCACATTCCATTGCACTTTCCATTCCTCATTCTGTTCCATTCCATTCCATTCCATTCCATTCCACGTTACATTCCACATTCCATTCAATTTCATTGCACTTTCCATTCCACGATCCATTCCATTCTATTCCACATTCAATTCCAAATTCCATTACGAGTTCCATTCCAAATTCTGTTCCCCGTTTCATTCCATTCCATTTCACATTCCTTTCACATTATATTCCACATTGCATTCCATTCTATATTCCATTCCACATTCCATTCCACATTCCTTTTCACATTGCATTCGATTTCATTACACATGCCATTCCTTTCCATTCCACATTCTATTCCATATTCCATTCCTTTCCTTTCCACATTCTTTTCAACATTACATTTCACGTTCAATTCCATTCCAATACACGATCCATTACACATTCCCTTCCATGTTCCATCCCATTTCATTCCAAGTTCCATTCCACATTCCATTACATGCCATTTCACTTTGCATTCCACATACCCTTCCACATTCCATTCTGTTCCTTTAGAAATTCCATTCCACATTCCATTCCATTCTATTCCACATTCCATTCCACATTCCATTCCACATTCCATTCCACATTCCATTCCACATTCCATTCTCTTCCATTTCACTTTACATTTGACATTCCATTCCACATTCCATTCCATTCCCTTCCACATTCCTTTCCACAATGCATTACACATGCCATTCCACATTCCGTTCCATTCCATTCCACATTCTATTCCACTTTCCATTGCACATTGCATTCCACTTTCCATTGCATTCCATTCCTTTCCAATTTCCATTACACATTCCATTCCATTCCGTTCAACTTTCCTTCCCACATTCCATTCCACATTCCATTCCACATTCCATTCCATTCCATTCCACATTCCTTTCCATTCCATTCCACATTCCATTAGACGTTCCATTCCTTTCCATTCCACGTTCCATTCCAAGTACCATTCCACGATCCATTCCATATTCCATTCGATTCCATTCCACATTCCATACCATTCCATTCCATTCCGTTTCACAATCCATTCCATTCCATTCCACACTCCATTCCACATTCCATTCCACATTCCATTCCGTTTCATTCCACATTCCATTTCACATTCCATTCCACTTTCCATTCCGTTCCATTCCACATTCCTTTGCATTCCATTCCCCATTCCTTTTGACATTCAAATCCATTCCATTCCACATTCCATTCCATTTCATTCCACATTCCATTTCATTCCATTCCATTCCATTCTACATTGCATTCCACATTTCATTCCATTCCATTCCATATTCCATTCCATTCCATTCCACATTGCATTCCACATTCCATTCCATATTGCATTTCATTGCATTCCACATTCCATTCCACCTTCCATTCCATTCCCTTCCAATTTCAATTCTATTTTCCATTCCACATTCCATTCCACGTAGCATTCCGTTCCTTTCCACATTCCATTCCACATTTCATTCCATGCTATTCCTCTTTCTATTCCACATTCCATTCCACATTCCATTCCATTACACATTCCATTCCAAATTCCATTGCATTCCCGTCTACATTCTATTCCACAATCCATTACACGTTTCATTCCATTCCATTCCATGATCCATTCCACGTTCCCTTCCATTCCATTCCACGATACATTCGACTTTCTGTTCCATTCCATTCCACGTTCCATTCCGCATTGCATTGCACATTCCATCCTATGTTCCATTCCACCTTCCATTCCAAGCCCCATTCCATTCCTTTCCATGTCCTATTCCATCCCATTAGACCTTTCATTTCATTCCATTCCACTTTCCATTCTATATTCCATTTCACTTTCCATTGCGCATACCATTCCACATTCCATTCCATTCCATTCTATTCCACATTCCATTCCAATCCATATTCCTTTCCAACTTCCATTCCACGTTCAATTCCATTGCATTTCACATTCCATTCCATTCCTTTCCACACTCCATTAAATTCTGTCCCATTCCATTCCACATTCCCCTATATTCCATTCCATCCCATATTCCTTTCCAAATTCCATTCCTCATTCCATTCCACATTCCATTCTATTCCATTCCACATTCCTTTCTACTCCATTCCATTCCACATTCCATTCCATTCCATTCCACATTCCATTCTATTCCATTCCACATTCCATTCCATTGCGTCCCATTCCCCTCCACATTCCACTACATTCAATTCCATTCTACATTCCATTCCACATTGCGTTCCACATTACATTTCATTCCATTCCACATTCCATTGTATTCCATTGCCTACCACATTCCATTCCATTCCCATCCACATTCTATTCCATTCCGTCCCTTTCCACTCTGCATTCCACTACGTTCAATTCCATTCAACATTCCATTCCTTTCCATACCACATTCCATTCCATTCCATTCCACTTTGCCCTCCATTCCATTCAACTTTCCTTTCCATTCCATTCCATTCAACTTCCCATACCATTCCATTCCACACTCCATTCCTTTCCATTCTACATTCCATTACATTCCATTTCACATTCGTTTACATTCCAATCCATTCCATTACACATTCCGTTCCGCATTCCATTTCCTTCCAATCCACATTCCATTCCATTCCATTCCACGTTCCCTTACACGTTCTGTTCCACGTTCCCTTCCTCTTTCCATTTCAAGTTCCATTCCATTCCAATCCATCTTCCATTCAACTTTCAATTCCATTCCATTCCACATTCCATACAATTCAATTCAATTACATTCCACATTCCATTACATCCCATTCCACATTCCAATCCATGGCATTCCACATTGCATTCCACATTCCATTCCACGTTGCATTGCATTCCACTTCCGATTCCACATTCCATTCCATTCCATCCCACATTGCTTTTCACATTCCATTCCATTCCTTTTCACATTCTATTCCATTCCATTCCACATTCCGTACCATTCCATTCCTTTCCATTCCACAATCCATTCCATTCCATTCCTGATTCCATTCCACTTTCCATTCTGTTCCATTCCACATTCCATTCCACATTTCATTCCGTTCCATTCCACATTCCATCGCATTACATTCCACATTATTTCCACTTTCCATTCACTTCCATTCCACATTCCATTCCATTCCATTCCATGTTCCTTTCCACATTCCATTTCACATTCCATTCCACATTTCATTCCACATTCCATTCCACGTTCCATTCCTTTCCATTCCACATTCCATTTCACATTCAATTCCACATTCCATTCCATTCCATTCCATATTCCATTCCATTCCAATCCACATTCCATTCCATTCCATTCCACATTCTATTCCACCTTCCATTAAATTTTACATTCTACTTTCCATTCCGCATTCCATTCCATTCAATTCCACGTTCTATTCCACATTCCTTTCCATTCCATTCCACTTTCCTTTGCGCTTTCCATTCCACGTTCAATTCCACATTCCAATCCACAATCCATTGCACATTCCATTCCACATTCCATTCCACATTCTAACCATTCCATTCCACATTCCATTCCACATTGCATTGCATTCCATTCCATATTCCATTTCATTCCACTCCATATTCCATTCCACATTCCATTCTACAACAAATTCCACTGCACATTACATTCCACATTCAATTCCATTCCTTTCCACATACATTTCCACGTTCAATTCCACGTTCCATTCCAAATTCCACTGCACATTCCATTCCACTTTCCATTCCATTCCATTCCACTTTCAATTGTACTTTCCATTCCTCGTTCCATTAAACGTTCCATTCTATTCCTTTCCACGTTTCATTACACTCCATTCTACATTCCAATCCACATTCCTTTCCACATTCCATTTCACATTCCAGTTCAAATTCCACTTCACTTTCCATTCCATTCCACTTTAAATTCCATTCCAATCCACATTCCATTCCATTCCATTCCACCTTCCATTCCATTCCATTTCACAATCCATTCCACATTTCATTCCACATTCCATTCCATTCCACATTCCATTCCACATTCCATTCCATTCCATTCTATTCCACATTCCATTCCGTTCAATTCCAGATTCCATTCCATTCCATTCCACATTCCATTCCACATCCCATTCCACATTCCATTCCACATTCCATTCCACGTTCCATTCCATTCCACATTCCATTCCATTCCATTCCACATTCTATTCCACGTTCCATCAATTTTCATTCCATATTCTATTCCATTCCATTTGATATTCCATTCTACGTTCCATTTCATTTCATTCCCCATTCCTTTCCATTCAACTCCTCATTTCCTTACATTCCACTGCATTCCACATTCCATTCCATTCCATTCCCATTCCGTTCAATTCCATTCCATTCTATTCTACATTCCATTCCATTCCATTTTACATTCCATTCCATTCCATTCCATATTCCATTCCACATTCCATTCCATATTCTAATCCATGTTCCATTCCATTTCATTCCACATTCCCTTCCATTCCACTCCATATGCCATTCGTTTCCATTCCACATTCCATTCCAAATTCCATTCCATTCCATTCCACATTCCATTCCTTTCCATTCTACATTGCATTCCACATTCCTTTCCATGACATTCCACAGTCCATTCCACATTCCTTTTCACATTCCATTCCACATTCCATTCCGTTACATTCCACATTCCATTCCACATTCCATTGCATTCCCCTCCACATTCCATTCCTCAATCCATTCCACTTTCCAATTCACATTCCATTCCTTTCCATTCCACATTCCATGGACATTCGTTTGCATTCCATTCCGTATTCCATTCCTCGTTCCATTCAGTTCCTTTCCACATTCCATTCCATTCCAAACCTCATTACATTCCACATTCCATTATACATTCCATTCCACATTCCATTCCATTACATTCTATATTCCATTCCATTTTCCATTCCAAATTGCATTCCATTCCATTCCACGCCCCATTCCACATTCCATTTCAAATTGCATTCCACGTTCCATTCCATTCTATGCCATGTTCCTTTCCATTACATTCCACGTTCCATTCCACTTTCCGTTCCACATTCCATTCCATATTTCATTAAATTTTGCATTCCATTCCATTCCACGTTACATTCCACAATCCATTCCATTCCTTTCCACTTTCCATTCCACATTCCATTCCACATTCTATTCCACCTTCCATTCGACGTGCCATTCCATACAATTCGACTGTGATTTCCACTTCCAGTCCATTCCACATTCCATTCCACATTCTATTCCATTCCATTCCACATTCCATTACATTCCATTCCACATTCCATTCCATTCCATTCCTCATTTCATTCCATTCCATTGCATTCCACATTTCATTCATTTCCTTTACATATTCCATTCTATTCAATTCCTCATTTGATTCCATTCCATTGCATTCCACATTCCATTCCATTCCATTCCATTCCCATTCCATTCCATTCCATTCCATTTTGTTCCACATTCCATTTCATTCCATTCCACATTCCATTCCATTCCATTCCTCATTTCATTCCATTCCATTGCATTCCACATTCCATTCCATTCCATTCCCGTTCCATTCCATTCCATTCCATTTTATTCCACATTCCATTTCATTCCATTTTATTCCACATTCCATTTCATTCCATTCCACATTCCATTCCATTCCATTCCACATTCCATGCCATTCCATTCCACATTCCATTCCAGGTTCCATTCCACATTCTATTGCAGTTTGCATTCCATTTCATTCCACATTCCACTCCATTCAATTCCACATGCCATTCCATTCCATTCCACACTGCATTCCTCGTTCCATTCCATTCCATTCCACATTGCATTCCTTTCCATTCCACTTTGCTGTACACATTCCTTTCCATTGCATTCCACATTGCATTCCACGTTCCATTACATTCCATTCCACATTCAATTCCACATTCCATTCAACATTACATTCCACATAACATTCCTTTCCATTCCAAAGTTAATTTCACATTCCATTCCATTCCATACCACATTCAATTCATTTCAACTTCAACATACTTTCCCCATTCCATTCCATTGCACACTCCATTGCACATTCCATTCCTCATTCCATTCCATTCCATGCAACATTTCATTCCATGTTCCAATCCATTCCTTTTCCCGTTCCATTCTATTCCATTCCACTTCCATTCCACGTTTCATTCCACATTCCATTCCATATTCCATTCCACATTCCATTCCGTTAAATTCAACATTCCATTCCGTTCCTTACCACATTCCATTCCACATTTCATTCAGTATTCCATTTCACATTACATTCCACATTCCATTCCACATTCCATTCGTTTCCATTCCACATTGCATTCCACAATTCATTCCACATTCCATTCCACATTCCAATCCACATTCCCTTCCATTCCATTCCACATTCCATTTCATTCCATTCCACATTCCATTCCAAATTCCATTTCACTTTCCATTCCATTAAATTCCATTCCATTCCATATTTCATTCCTTTCCAATCAACATTCAATTCCATTGCATTCCAAGTTCCATTCCATTTCACATTCCATTCCATTCCATTCCACTTTCCATTCCATTCCATTCCACATTCCATTTTACATTCCATTCCACATTCTATTCCACGTTCCATTCCATTCCATTCCACATTCCTTTCCATTCTATTCCACATTCCATTCCATTCCATTCCACATAACTTTCCATTGTATCCTGCATTCCATTCCATCCCATTCCGTTCTTTTCCACATTCCATACCATTCCATTCCATATTCCCTTCCAAATTCCATTCCACATTCTATTAAATGTTCCATTCCATTCCATTCCACATTCCATTGCATTCCATTCCACATTCCTTTCCATTCCATTCCACATTCCATTGCATATTTCATTCCATTCCATTCAACATTCAATTCCATTGCATTCCACATTGCATTCTACATAAAATTCCACATTCCATTCCACATTTCATTCCACGTTCCATTCCATTGCATACCACATTGTATTCCATTCCATTCCGCATTCGATTCCATTCGATTCCACATTTCTTTCCATTTCAACAATCCACATTCCTTTCCATTGCATTCCCCATTCCATTCCATTCCATTCTATTCCAAATTCCATTCCTTTCCATTCCACTTACCATTCCATTCCATTCCATATTCCATTCCACATTCAATTCCACATTCTACTCTACCTTCCATTCTACATTCCATTCCATTACATTTCACAATACATTGCATTCAATTCTTCATTTCATTTCATTCCACTGCATTTCACATTTCATTCTATTCCATTCCCATTCCATTCCGTTCCATTCCATTCTATTCCACATTCCATTCCATGCCTTTAGATATTCCATTCCATTCTATTCCACATTCCATTCCACATTCCATTCCACATTCTATTACACTTTAGATTAAATTTCATTCCGCGTTCCATTCCCTTCCATTCCACATGGCCTTCCGTTCCATTCCATATCCCATTTCATTCCTTTCCAAATGCCATTCCATTCCATTCTACATTCCATTCCTCATTCCATTCCATTCCATTACACTTTCTGTTCCATTCCTTTCCACTTTGAATTCCACATTCCATTCCACATTCCATTCCATTATATTCCGCATTCCATTCCACATTCCATTTCACATTCCGTTCCATTCCAGTTCACATTCCATTCCACAATCCATTCCATTCCATTCCAAATTCCATTCCATTCCATTCCACATTCCATTCCACATCCCATTCCTTTCCATTACACGTTTCATTCCACATTTTATTCCATTCCATTTCACATTCCATTCCACATTGGGTTCCACTCCATTCCGCGTTCCATTCAATGTTAATTTCCAAATTCCATTCCACCTTCCATTCCACTTTACATTCAATTCCACGTTCCATTCCACATTCCATTCCACTTTACATTCCATTCCATTCCATTCTACGTTTTATTTCATTCGATTCCACATTCCGTTCCACGTTCCATTCCACATTCCATTCCAGATTTCTTACCATTCCATTACAAAGAAAACTCCATTCCTTTCTACAATCCAATGTTCACTCCATTCCACTCCATTCCATTCCACATTCCATTCCACATTCCATTCCATTGCATTCCACATTCCATTCCACATTCCATTCCAAATTAAATTCCACATTCTATTGTACGATCCATTCCAAATGCCATTCCACATTCCATTCCAATTTCCATTCCAGGTTCCATTCCATTCCATTCCACGTTCCATTCTTCGTTCGATACCATTCCATTCCACTTTCCATTCCATTGCATTCCACGTTCCATTTCATTACATTTCATATTCCATTCCAGATTCCATTTCACATTCCATTCCACCTTCCATTCCTTTAAATTACCCATTCTGTTCCCCATTCGATTCCATTCCATTCCACTTCACATTCCATTCAATTCCACATTCTTTCCATTCGATTACATTACATTCCACATTCCATTCCATTCCATTCCACATTCCATTCCATTCCACATTCAATTAAGTTCCATTCCACATTCCATTCCTTTCCAATCCAGTCCATTCCATTCCATATTCCATTCCACATTCCATTCCCTTCCATTCTACATTCCATTTCATGGCATTCCACATTTCATTGCATGTTCCATTCCACGTTCCATTCCATGTTCCATTCCATTCCATTCCATTCCACTTTCCACACCATTCCATTCCATTTCATTCCCGTTTCCATTCCATTCAATTCCACATTCTATTCCACACACCATTCCGTTCCACTCCACATTGCATTCCATTCATTTCCACATTCCATTCCTATCCAATCCACATTACATTCCATAGAAAATTCCGTGTTCCATTCCACAATCCATTCCATGATCCATTCCATTCCATTCCACGTTCCAGTCCCCGTTTCATTACTCTTCCATTCCACATTCCATTACACGTTCCATTCCATTCAATTCCACGTTCCATTCCACTTTCCAATACATTGCTTTCCACGTTCCATTCCACATTGCATTCCATTCCATTTCACATTCCATTCCACATTCCATTCCCTTTCATTCTACGTTGTATTCCATTTCACTCCATTCCACATTTTATTCCATTCCACAATCCATTCCATTCCACATTGCTTTCCACATTCCATTCCACCTTCCATTCCATTCCACATTCCATTTCATTCCATTAAATATTCCACTCCACATTCCATTCCATTGCATTTTATTCTATTCCACATTCCATTCCATTGCATTCCACATTCCATTTCACATTCAATTCCATGTTCCTTTCCACATTCCATTCCTCATTCCACCACACGTTGCAATTCACATTCCATTCCATTTCCCTTTCCATTCAATTCCACGTTCCATTCCACTTCCCATTCCATTCCATTCCACTTTCTTTTCCATATTCCATTCCACATTCCATTTCACATTACATTCTCTTAATTTCCACAGTCCATTACACAATCCAGTCCATTCCATCCCACTTTCCATTCCACATGCCATTCAACATTCCATTCCACATTTAATTAAATTCCATTCCACATTCCTTTCCTCATTCCATTCCATTCCATTCCGTTCCACATTGCATTCCACGTTCCATTTCACTCCATTCATTTCCATATTGCATTCCACATTTCATTCCATTCAATTTCACATTCCATTCCACTTCACATTCCATTCCACATTTGTTTCCACTCCATTCCACTTTACAGTCCACGTTCCATTCCACATTGTGTTCCACGTTCCATTCCACTTTCCATTCCTTTCCATTGCACATTCCATTCCACGTTCCATTTGACGTTCCATTCCACATTCCATTCCATGTTCCATTCCATTACATTCCACGTTCCATTCCATTACATTCCACTTTCCATTTCATTCCGCATTCCATTCTTTTCCATTCCACATTCCATTCCACAAACCATTGCATTCCATTCCACATTCCATTCCGTATTCCATTTCATTCCATTCCACATTTCTTTCCACATTCAAATGCATTCCATTCCACTTTCCATTGCACGTTCCTTTCCATGTTCCGTTCCATGTTCCATTACCAGGTTCCATTGCACGATCCATTCCATGCCATTCCGCCTTTCATTCCATTCCATTCCACTTTCCGTTTCATTCCGTTCCACATTCCATTCCACATTCCATTCCACTTTCCATTTAACCTTCTATTCCATTCCATTCCTTTCCACTTTCCTTTCCATTACATTCCACATTCCATTCCATTACACTACACATTCCATTCCACATTGTAGTCCACATTCCACTCCATTCCATTATATTCCACGTTCCATTCCATTCCATTCCATTCAACATTGCATGCTTTTCCATTCCACATTCCAATCCATTCCACCTTCTATTCCATTGCATTCCACATTCCATTCCACATTCCATTCCACATTCCATTCCATGTTTCATTCCATTCCATTCGACGTTTCATTCCATTCCATTCCACGTTCCATTCCATTCCATTAAACGTTCCATTCCACTTTCCATTCCATTCCATTCCATTCCACTTTCCATTCCACATTGCATTGCACATTCAATTCCACGTTCCATTGCACAATCCATTCCAGGTTCCATTCCACATTCCTTTCAATTCCATTCCACTTTCCATTCTGCATTCCATTCCAGTATACATTCGACATTCCCTTGCACATTCCAAACCCCATTGCATTCCATTCCATTCCACATTCCTAAGCACATTCCATTCTACATTCCATTCCATTCCATTCCACATTCCATTCCATTGCATTCCACATTATATTCCATTTCATTCCACATTCCATTGCTCATTCAATTCCGCATTCCCTTCCACATTCCATTCCATTCCATTCCACCATTGATTCCATTCCATTCCACGTTACATTTCATTCTGTTCCACAATCCATTCGACATTCCATTTCACATTCCATTCCACATTCCGTTTCACCTACCATTCCATTACATTCCATTCCATTCCATATTCCATACCATTCTATTCCGCATTCCATTACTTTCCATTTTACATTCCATTAAATTCCATTCCACATTCCATTCAACATTCCATTCCAAGTTCCATTTCATGTTCCATCCCATTCCATTCCATTCCACATTCCATACCATTCCATTCCACATTCCATACCATTCCATTCCACCTTCCATTGTATATTCCGTTACATTCCATTCCCTTCCACCTTCCATTCCACATTCCTTTCCGTTGCATTCCACATTCAATTCCATATTCCTTTCCACATTCTATTCCACATTCCATTCCACGTTATATTCCACATTACATTCCACATTCCATTCCACGTTCCATTCCACGTTCCATACCATTCCATTCCACGTTCCATTCCCTTCCATTCCACGTTCCATTTCATTCTATTCCATTTCCATTCCACATTCCTTTACACATTCCATTTCACCTTCCATTATCCATTCTATTCCACTTTCCATTCCATTCCTTTCCACTTCCTATTCCATTCAATTCCACATTCCTTTCCATTCCATAACATTCCATTCCACATTCCATTACATTCCATTCCTCATTCCATTCTATTCCATTCCATTCCACTTTCCATTAAATTCCATACCATATTACAATCCATTGCATTACATATTCCATTCCATTCCACATTCCATAACATTCCATTCCATTCCACAACATTCCATTCCATTCCACATTCTATTCCATTCCATTCCACTTTCCATTCCATTCCAATTCATTCCATTCCATTCCATTCCACATTCTATTCCATTCCATTCCACTTTCCATTCCATTCCAATTCATTCCATTCCATTCCACATTCCATTCAACAATATATTCCATTCCATTCCATGTTCCATTCTATTTTCCTTTCCACATTGCATTCTACATTCCATTCCACGTTCCACTCCATTCCATTCCACGTTCTATTCCACATTGCATTCCATTCCATTCCACATTCCATACCATTCCATTCTATTCCATTCCCCATTCCATTCCATTCCATACTACACTGTATTCCACATTCCAATCCATTCCATTCCCATTCTTTTCCATTCCATTCCACATTCGATTAAACGTTCCATTCCACTTTCAATTCTACGTTCCATTCTACTTTCCATTTTGCTTTGCATTCCATTACATTCCATTTCATTCCGGATTCCGTTTCAGTCCATTACAGGTTCTATTCCATATTTCATTCCATTCCATTCCACATTCCATTCCACATTCCATTCCATTCCATTCCACTTTCTATTCCACATTGCATTACATTCCATTACACATTACATTCCACATTCCATTCCATTCCATTCCACGTTCCATTCCATTTTCCTTTCCACATTGCATTCCACAATCCATTCCAATTTTCCATTATATTCCATTCCACGTTCTATTACACATTGCATTCCATTCCATTCCACATTCCATACCATTCCATTCCATTCCATTCCACCTTCCATTCCACATTCCTTTCCATTGCATTCCACATTCAATACCATTTTCCATTCCACATTGTATTCCACATTCCATTCCATGTTATATTCCACATTCCATTCCACATTCCATTCCACGTTCCATTCCACGTTCCATACCATTCCATTCCACGTTCCATTCCCTTCCATTCCACGTTCCATTTCATTCTATTCCATTTTCATTCCACATTCCATTTCACATTCCATTCCACCTTCCATTCCTTTCCATTCCCCATTCTATTCCACATTCCATTCCATTCCGTTCCACTTCCAATTCCATTCAATTCCACATTCCTTTCCATTCCATTACATTCCATTCCAAATGCCACTACATTCCATTCCACATTCCATTCTATTCCATTACATTCCACATTCCATCAATTTCCATTCCAGATTACAATCCATTGCATTACACATTCCATTCCATTCCATTCCATTCCACATTCCATAACATTCCGTTCCATTCCACATTCTATTTCATTCCATTCCACATTCCATTCCATTTCAATTCATTCCATTCCATTCCACAGTCCATTCCATTCCACTTCACGTTCCATTCCATTTTCCTTTCCACATTGCATTCCACATTCCATTCCACGTTCCATTCCATTCCATTCCACGTTCTTTTCCACATTGCTTTCCATTCCATTCCACATTCCGTACCATTCCATTCTATTCCATTCCACATTCCATTCCATTCCATACCACATTCTATTAAACATTCCAATGCATTCCATTCTCATTATTTTCCATTCCAGTCTACATTCCATTCCACGACCCATTCCACGTTCCATTCCACGTTCCATTCCACTTTCCATTTCGCATTGCATTCCATTACATTCCATTACATTCCGGATTCCGTTCCAGTCCATTACAGGTTCTATTCCATATTTCATTCCATTCCATTCCACTTTCCATTCCACATTACATTCTTTTCCATTACACATTCCACTCCATTCCATTCCACATTCCATTCCTTTCCATTCCACGTTACATTATACATTCCATTCCCCCTTCCATTCAACATTCCATTCCTCTCCATTCCAAATTCCATTCCATTCCATTCCACATTCCATTCTACACTCCATTCCACATTCCATTTCATTCCATTACACGTTCTCTTCCTTTCCATTCCATTTTCTATTGCACGTTCCATTCCACATTCCATTCCACTTTCCATTCCACGTTCCATTCCACTTTCAAATCCATCCCATTACACATTCATTTCCATTGCATTCCACTTTCCATTCCACATTACATTCCACAAACATTCAGTTCCATTCCATTTCATTCCATGTTAGATTCCGCATGCCATTCCACATTTCATTCCCTTCCATTACACATTCCATTCCTTTCCATTCCACATTCCATTCCACAATCCTTTCCACGTTACATTCCACATTCCATTGAACTCCATTCCACATTCCAATCCATTCCATTCCACATTCCATGGCACTTCATTCCACATTACATTCCACATTCCATTGCACTCCATTCCACATTCCAGTCCACATTCCTTTCCATTCCATTCCATATTCCATTCCATGTTCCATTCCATTCTATTCCATGATCCATTCCACATTCCACTCCATTCCATTCCGCTTTCCATTCCACATTCCATTTTACGTACCATTCCATTGCAATCCACGTTCCATTCCACATTGCATTCCATTCCACATTCCATTTTACATTCCATTCCACATTCCATTCTGCATTGTATTCCGTTCCATTCCACTTTCCATTCCATTCTATTCCACATTCCATTGCAATCCATTCCACATTCCGTTCCACATTCTATTCCAATCCACATTCCATTACACATTCCACTCCATTTCATTCCACATTCCATTCCACATTGCATTCCATTCCATTCCACTTTCCATTCCACAGTCCTTAAAACATTCCATTCCATTCCATTCCACATTCCATTCCACATTCCATTCCACGATCCTTTCCATTCCATTTCACTTTCAATTCCACTTTCCATTCCATTCCATTCCCCTGTGCATTACACATTAAATTGCACATATCATTCCACATTCCATTCCACATTCCATTTTAAATTCCATTTCATTTCATTCCACATTCCATTACACATGCCTTTGCTCATTCCCTTCCACATTCCATTCCATTCCATTCCACGTTCCATTCCAATGCATTCCACATTATACTCCATTTCATTCCACTTTCCATTCCTCATTCAGTTGCACTTTCCCTTCCACATTCCATTACGTTACATTTCACATTCCATTCCTCATTCCATTCCATTCCATTACACATTCCATGCCACATTCGATTCCCTTCTAATCCGCATTACATTCCATTACATTCCACATTCCATTCCACATTACATTCCACGTTCCATTCCATTCCATTCCAAGTTCCATTCCACCTGCCATTAGACGTTCCATTCCACGTTCAATTCCACTTTCTTTCCATTCCATTCCACTTACCATTACACATTCCAATCCATTAATTATTCCATTCCATTCCATTCCATTCCATATTTAATTCCATTCAATTCCACATTCCATTCCATTCCATTCCACATTGCATTCCATTCCATTCCAATTTCCATTCAATTCCATTCCATTCAATTGCACATTCCATTCCACATTCCATTCCCTTCCATTCCGCATCCCATTCCATTCCATTGCTTTCAATTCCACATTCCATTCCATTCCATTCTATTCCACATTCCATTCCCTTCCATTCCACATTCCATTCCATTTCATTTCACATCCTATGAAATTCCATTCCACATTCCATTCCACAATCCATTGCATTCCATTCCAAATCCTATTCCATTCCATTCCACATTCTATTCCATTCCATTCCACATTCCATTCCACATTCCATTTCATTCCATTCCACATTTCATTCCAGGTTCCATTCCTTTCCATTCCACATTCCTTTCCAGATTCCGTTCGACATTTCCTTCCATGTTCCATTAAAGTTTCCATTCCACTTTCCATTCCATTCCATTTCACCTTTCATTCCTTTGCATTCCATGTTACATTTCATTCCATTCCACATTCCATTCCAGATTCCATTCCACGTTCCCTTTCAGCTTCCATTCCATTCCATTCCATTCCATTCCATTCCACATTCCATTCCGTTCTATTCCACATTCCATTACATTCCATTCCACGTTCCATTATACTCCATTCCACCTCCCATTCCACATTCCATTCCACATTCCTTTCCACATTCCATTCGACTTTCCATTCCTTTCCATTCCATTCCACATTCCATACCATTCCATTCCACTTTCCATTCCATTCCATTCCACATTCCTTTTCATATTCCTTTCCATTACATTTCATTCCACCTTCCTTCCCACATTCCTTTCCATTACATTCTACATTCCATTCCATATTCC
Organism: Pongo abelii; assembly: GCF_028885655.2. Taxonomy (NCBI): domain Eukaryota; kingdom Metazoa; phylum Chordata; class Mammalia; order Primates; family Hominidae; genus Pongo; species Pongo abelii. Next base: position 10,697,333 of record NC_085929.1, on the reverse strand, counting down.
ATTCCACATTTCATTCCACATTTCATTCCCCGTAATATTCCACATTACATTCCACATTCCATTCCACGTTCAATTCCACCTTCCGTACCATTTCTTTCCACGTTCCATTCCTTTCCATTCAACGTTGCATTTCATTCTATTCCATGTTCCATTCCAGATTCCATTTCCCCATTCTATTCCCCTTTCCATTCCATTCCATTCCACTTCCAATTTCATTCAATTCCACATTCCTTTCTATTCCATTACATTCCATTCTACATTCCATTACATTCCATTGCACATTCCTATCTATTCCATTCCATTCCACATTCCATTAAGTTCCATGCCCCATTACACTCCATTGTATTACCCATTCCATTCCTTTCCATTGCTTTCCACATTCCATAACATTGCATTCTATTCCACATTCTATTCCATTCCATTCCACATTCCATTCCATTCCTTTTCACATTCCATTCCACTCCTTTTCACATTCCATTCCACATTGCATTCCATTCCATTCCACATTCCATTCCTTTGCAAATTCCATTCCATTCCATTCCATTCGATTACTCGTTCCATTCAATTCCATCCCTCATTCCATTCCATTCCACGTTCCATTCCATTCCATTCCACATTGCATTCCATTCCATTTCACCTTCCATTCCATTTCAAATTCCATTCCATTCTTTTCCATTTCATTCCACATTCCATTCCATTTCATTCCACAATCCATTCCACTTTCCATTGTGTTCCATTCACATTCCTTTCCACATTTCTTTGCGTTACATTGCCCATTCCATTTCACATTCCATTTCACATTCCATTCCACATTCCATTACATTCCATTCCACATTTCTTTCCACTTTCGATTAATCTTTCCATTTCACATTCCATTCCATTCCATTCCACATTCCATTCCACATTGCATTACATTCCAGTCCACATTCCATTTCACATTCCATTCCTTTCCATTCCATTCCGCATTCCATTCCACATTCAATTCCATTCAATTCCACATTCTATTCCTTTACATTCCTCATTCCATCCCACATTCCATTCCACTCCGCATTCCACATTCCATTCCACTTTCCATTCCTCGTTCAATTCCAAGTTCTATTCCACATTCCATTCCATTCCTTTCCACGTTCCATTGCACATTGCATTCCTTTCTATTCCCCTTTTTTGCACATTCTATTCCACATTCCATTCCACATTCCATTTCAACACATTCCACGTTCCATTTCACGTTCCATTCCACAGTCCATTCCACATTCCATTCCACATTCCATTCCATTACATTCCACATTCCACTCCACTTTCCATTCCTTTCCATTTCACGTTCCATTCCTCATTCCGGCGCACATTCCATTCCACGTTCCATTCCATGTTCCATTCCACCTTCCATTTCATCACATTCCACATTCCATTCCACATTCCATTCCATTGCATTCCACCTTCCCTTCCATTCCATTTCATTCCATTCCGTATTCCATACCATTCCAATCCATATTCCATTCCATTCCATTCCACATTCCATTCCACATTCCAATCCATTCCATTCCACATTCCATTCCATTCAATTACACATTCTATTCCACCTTCCATTCCACGTTGCATTCCACGTTCCATTCCACGATCCTTTCCATTGCATTCCACGTTCTATTCCACGTTCCACTCTTGATTTCATGCCACTTTTCATTAAACATTCCGTTCCACATTCCATTCCATATTGCATTCCATTGCAGTCCACATTCCATTCCACATTCCATTCCATTTCATTCAAACATTCAAATCTATTCCATTCCAAATTCCATTCCACCTTCCTTTCCATTCAACTTTACATTCCACATTCCATTCCACAATCCATTCCAGACTCCATTCCATACCATATTCCATTCCATATTTCATTCCATATTCCACATTCCATTCCATATTCCATTCCTCATTCTGTTCCATTCAATTTCACATTCTATTCCACATTCAATTTCACTTTCCTTTCCACTTTCCATTCCATTCCACATTCCATTCCACATTCCATTCCATTGCATTCCACATTCTATTCCACTTTCAAATCCACATTCCATTGCACATTCCATTTCATTCCATTCCACGTGCCGTTCCATTCCATTCAATTCCACGTGCCATTCCACTTTCCACTCCCCATTCCATTCCACTTTCCGTTCAACTTCCCATTCCATTCCATTCCACTTTCCATTCCACATTCCATTGTACATTCCATTCCAAGTTCCATTCCACATTCCATTCCATCTTCCATTCCACTTTCCATTATATTCAAGTTCCTTTTCACATTCCATTTCATTCCATTCCATTCCACGTTCCATTCCAAATTCCATTCCACATTCCATTCCACGTTACATTCCACATTCCATGGCCCATTCCATAACGTGTTCCTTTTCACATTCCATTCCATGTTTCATTACACATTCCACTCCATGTTCCATTCCATTCCATTCCACCTTCCATTCCCCCTTGCATTCCATTCCATTCCAATTTCCATTCCATATTCCATTCCATTGCATTACACATTCCATTCCACATTCAATTCCTTTTCATTCCACACTCATTTCCATTCCATTCCACATTCCTTTCCATATTCCGTTCTATTCAATTCCACATTCCTGTCCACATTATATTCCATTCCATTCCATTCCACATTCCATTCGACATTTCATTCCATTCCATTCCACAATCCAATCAATTCCTTTGCATATTTCATTCAGTAATCCTTTCCACAATCTATTCCATTCCATTCCATATTCCATTCCATTCCATTCCACATTCCGTTTAACATTGCATTCCATTCAATTCCACATTGCCTTCCACTCCATTCAAAATTCCATGTTCCATTCCACGTTCCTTTCCATTCCATTCTATGCTGCATTCCACATTCCGTTCCATTCCATTTCACGTTGAATTCTACATTCCATTCCACATTCCATTCCAGATTCCATTCATCATTGCATTCCACATTCCATTACATATTCTATTTCGTTCCATTCCACATTCCACTCCACATTCCCTTCCATTCCACGATCCATTCCATTCCATATTGCATTCCATTCCACATTCCATTCCATTCCATTCCACATTCCATTGCACATTCCTTTCCATTGCGCATTCCATTCCATTCCACATTCCATTCCATTCCATTCCACATTCCATCCTGTTCCATTTCATATTCCATTCAATTACACTCCAATTTCCATTCCATTCCAGATTCCTCTGCATTCCATTCCACATTACATTCCATTCCATTCCACATTCCATTCCATTCCATTCCAAATTCCACTCCATTAAGTTGCACATTCCGTTCCACATTCCATTCCATTCCATTGCACTTTGAATTCCACATTCCATTCCTTTCCATTCCACATTAGATTCCATTTCAATCCATTCCATACCACATTCCATTCTATGCCAACAAATTCCACATTTCATTCCATTCCATTTCACATTCCATTCCATTCCATTCGATTCCATTCCATTGCACATTCCATTGCATTCCACGTTCCATTCATTTCCATTCCATTACACATTCCATTACACATTCCATTCCATTCCATTCCACATTCCACTCCGTATTCCAGTCAAAATTCCATTTCATTCCACTCCACATTCCTTCCACATTCCATTCCTTTCAATTACACATTCCATTCCACATTCCCTTCCACATTCCATTCCATTCCATTCCATGATCCTTCCACAATCCATTCCATTCCCTTCCACATTCTGTACCACATTTCATTCCATTACATTCCACATTCCATTCCACATTCCACATTACATTCCGTTCCATTCCACATTCCATTCCACTTTCCATTCCACGTTTCATTCCACGATCCATTCCATTCCTTTCAACATTCCATACCATTGGATTCCATTCCATTCCGTATTCCATTCCATTCCATTCGACATACTATTCACTTTCCATTCCATTCCAGTCCACATTCCATTCCTTTCCATTCTATATTCCATTTCATTCCATTCCACATTTCATTCCAAATTCCATTCCACGTTCCATTCCATCCCATTCCATGCTCAATTCCACTTTCCATTGGATGTTCCATTCCACTTTCCATTCCGTGTTTCATTCCATTCCATTCCACGTTGCATTCCACATTCCTTTCCATTCCTTTCAACGTTCCCTTCTTTTCCATTCCACATTGCATTCCACGTTCCATTCCACGATCCATTCTACGTTCCATTCCATGCTATTCTACATACCATTCCATTCCATTCCACATTCCATTCCATGCCATTCCATTTTCCACTTCATTCTATTCCACGTTCCATTTGACATTCCATTTCACTTTCCATTCCACCTTCAGTCCCATTCCATTCCTTCCATTCCACAACCCATTCCATTCCATTCCACTTCCCATTCCATTCAAATCCACCTTCCATTCCATTCAATTCCGTTCCGTTCCATTCCACTACATTTCATTTCATATTCCATTCCATAGCATTCTGCATTCCATTCTGTTCCATTCCATTCCATTCAATATTCCATTCCATTCCATTCCGTTACATATTCAATTCCATTCCTTTCTAAATTTCATTCCATTCCATTCCACATTCCATTCTATTCCATTCCATTCCATTCCACATTCCATACCATTCAATTCCATTCCACATTCCATTCCACATTCCATTCCCTTCCATTGCACATTCCATTCCATTCGATTCCACATTCCATTCCACGTTCCATTCCATTTTCCATTCCAGGTTCCATTCCATTTCATTCCACGTTTCATTCCTCATTCCATTCCTCATTCCTTTCCATTCCATTCCACATACCATTCCACATTCCATTCCATTCCATTCCATTCCACATTCCAATCCACATTCTCTTCCACATTTCATTCCACACTCTGTTCCACAATCCATTCCACATTCCATGCCATTCTATTCCACATTCCATTCCATTCCATTCCACATTCCATTACATTCCATTCCACGTTGCATTCCACCATCCATTCCACATTGCCTTCCTTTCCATTCCACATTCCTTTCCACATTCCATTCCATTCAAATCCACATTTCATTCCACATTTCATTCCATTATTTGCCACATTATATTCCACATTCCATTACACATTCCATTCCACATTCCCTTCCACATTCCCTTCCATTCCATTCCACATTCCATTCCACATTCCATTTGATTCAATTCTACATTCCATTCCATTCCTTTCCATTCCACTCCATTCCACTCCTTCCATTCCACGTTCCATTCCACATTCTATCCCATTTCACTCCACGTTCCTTTCCACACTCAATTCCTCATTCCATTCCACATTCCATTACATTCCGTTACACAGACCATTCCACATTCATTTCCATTCCATTCCATATTAGATTCCCCATTCCATTTCTTATTCCCTTCCACGTTCCATTCCATTCCATTCCACATTCCATTCCACATTCCATTCCATTCTATTCCAAATTACATTCCATTCCACTTCAGATTCCATTCCATTCCATTCCATATTCCATTCCATTCCATTCCACATTCCGTTCTATTCCATTCACATTCCATTCCATTCTACTCCATGTTTCATTCCATTCCACATACCATTCCATTTCACTCCAGATTCCATTCCACTTCACATTCCATTACATTCCATTCGACCTTCCATTACAGTCCATTGCATTCAGTTGCGCATTCCATTCCACATTCCATTTCATTCAAATGCACATTCCATTCCATATTCCATTCCCTTCCATTCCACGTTCTATTCCATTCCAATCCATTCCATACCACATTCTATTCTATTCCATTACATACCACATTCCATTCCATTCCATATTCGATCCCACATTCCATTCAATTCCACATTCCATTCCAATCCATTCCAGATTCCTTTACTTTTCATTCAACTTTCTGTTCCATGTTCCATTCAATCCCATTCCATTCCACATCCCTTTCCAAATTCCATTCCATTCCTTTCCATTCCACTTTCCATTCCATTCCTTTCCACATTCCATTGCACATTCCATTTCATTCCATTCCACATTGTATTCCATTCCATGCCACATTCCATTCCTTTCCATTCCATATTCCATTCCACATTCCATTCCATTCCATTCCACATTACATTGCACACTCCATTCAATTCCATTCCATTCCATTCCACATTACATTCCATTCCATTCCACATTCCATTTCTTTCCTTTCCACTTTCCATTCCACGTTCCATTCCAAATTCAATTCCACGTTCCATTTCACGTTGCATTCCACGTTCCATTCCAAGTTCCATTCTACGTTCCATTCCATTCCATTCCACGTTCCATTCCATTCCATGCCACGTTCCATTCCACTTTCCATTAGACGTACCATTGCGTTCTATTCCACGTTCCATTCTACCTTCCATTAGAGGTTCCATTCCACGTTCCATTTCATTCCATTCCTAGTTACATTCCATATTCCATACCATTGCATTGAACATTCCATTCCATTCCATTCCATTCAACATTCCATTCCACATTCCATTCCAATCCATTGCATTTAACATTCCATTCCATTCCATTCAATTCAATTCCACGTTCCTTTCCACTTTCCATTCCGCGTTGAATTTCACGTACCATTCCACGTTGCATTCCATTCCATTGCATGTTCCATTCCACGTTCCATTCCATTCCATTCCACATCCCATTCCATAGCATTCCACATTCCATTTCATTCCATTCCACTTTCCTGTCCACATTCCATTTCACATTCCATTCCACCTTCCATTTCATTCCATTCCTTTCCATTCCACATTCCATATCTTTCCAATCCTCCTTCCATTCCATTCAATTCCACATCCCATTCCATTCCATTACATTCCATTCCACATTCCACTGCATAACTTTCTGCATTCCCTTCCATTCCATTTAATTCTACATTCGATTCCATTCCATTCAAATTTGCATTCCATTCCATTCCACATTCCATTCCATTCCATTACGTTCCAAATTCCATACCATTCCATAAAATTCCACATTCCATTGCACATTCCATTACACATTCCATTCCATTGCATTCCGTTCCTTTCCATTCCATTCCATTACACATTCCATTCCAAATTCCATTCCCTGTCCATTCCACATTCCATACCATTACACATTCCATTCAACATTACATTGCACATTCCATTCCATTCCATTGATACATTCCGTTCCATTCCATTCCATGTTCCATTCCATTTCACATTTCATTCAGCATTCTATTCCACATTCCATTCCACGTTCCATTCCACATTCCGTTCCATTCCATTCCACGTTCCTTTCCACATTTAATTCCACATTCCATTCCATTCCACTCCACGTTCCTTTGCACTTTCCATACCAAATTCCATTCCACGTTACTTTCCACTTTCCAATCCATTCCACTTTCCATTCCACTTTCCATTCCATTCCATTCCACGTTCCTTTCCACATTCCGTTGTACATTCCATTCCAAGTTCAATTCCACATTCCAATCTACATTCCATTGCATGTTTCATTCCACATTCCATGCCATTCAAGTTCCATTCCACATTTCATTTCACATTCCATTGCACGTTCCATTCCACATTCCATTGCACATTGCATTTCACGTTCTATTCCACATTTCATTCCACGTTCCATTTCACTTTCCAATTCACGTTCCATTTCATTCCATTTCATGATCCATTCCTCATTCCATTCCATTCCATTCCACTTTGCATTCCACATTCCATTCAACATCCCATTCCACGTTCCATTCCACGTTCCATTCCATTACATTCAACGCTCCATTCCACGTTCCATTCCACATTCCTTTCCACCTTCCTTTTCACTTTCCATTGCACATTCCATTTCGTTCCATTTCACGATCCTATCCTCATTCCCTTCCATTCCATTCCACTTTCCATTCCACGTTTCATTCCAAGTTCCTTTCCACGTTCCATTCCAAGTTCCTTTCCACGTTCCATTCCATTCCATTCCGTGTTCCATTCCACACTGCATTCCATTACACGTTCCATTGTACTTTCCATTCCACATTCCATTCCATTGCATTCCACATTCCATTCCACATTCCATTCCACATTTCTTTCCAATTTCCATTCAACGTTCCATTCCACATTCCATTCCATTCCCTTCCACTCCATTCCATTCCACATGCCATTTCTCATTCCATTCCATTCCATTCCACATTTCATTCCATTCCATTCCATTCCACGTTTTATTCCACACTGCATTCCACATTGCATTCGACATTCCCTTTCACATTCCATTAAACATCCCATTCCACATTCAATTCCACATTCCATTCCACGTTCCATTGCATTCCATTCCACGTTCCATTCTACATTCCATTAGACGTTTCAATCCATTCCATTCCACTTTCCATTCTACGTTTGGTTAGAGGTTCCATTCTGAATTCCATTCCACGTTCCATTCCATTAAATTCCACGTTACATTCCATATTCTATTCCATTCCATTCCACATTCCAATCCACTCCGTTCAACATTCCATTCCATTGCATTCCACGTTCCATTCTACTTTCCATTCCATGTTCCATTCCAGGTTCCATTCTTTTCCATTCCACGTTCCATTCTATTCCATTCCACGTTCAATTTCATTGCATTCCAAGTTCCATTCCACATTATATTTCACATTCCATTCCACCTTACATTCCAATAGATTCCGTTCCACATTCTATTCCTCTCCATTCCACATTCCATTCCATTCCATTACACATTCCATTCCACATTCTATTCCCTTCCAATCCATATTCCATTCCATTCCATTCCACATTCCATTCCACATTCCACTCCACTTTCCATTCCACGTTCCATTCCATTCAATTCCATTCTATTCCGTTCTGGATTCTTTACATTCCATTCCAAATTATATTCGACATTCCATTCCATTCCATTCCACATTCTATTCCCTTCCATTCCACATTCCATTCCTTTCCATTCCACATTACATTCCACTTTACATTCTATGCTCCATTCCACATTCCATTCCTCGTTCCATTCTACGTTCCATTCCATTCCATTCCACGATCTGTTACTTTCCATTCCATTTCCATTACCTTCCATTCCACAATTTTTCCGTTCCATTCCACATTCCATTCCACATTCCCTGACCATCCATTCCACATTCTTTTCCATTCCACTACACATTGCATTCCATTCCATTCCACTTTCCATTCCACATTCCATTAACTTCCCTTCTCATTCTTTTGCATTCCATTTCACTTTCCATTCCACGTTCCATTCCACGTTCCATTTCGCGTTGCATTCCATTCCATTCCATTCCATTCCACATTGTATTCTACATTCCGTTCCATTCCATTCCACATTCCATTCAATTCCATTCCATATACCACTGCATTCCATTCCACATTCCATTCCATTCCATTCCACATTCCATTCCACATTCCATTGCACGTTCCATTCCATTCCATTCCATTACATTCCATTACATTTCACATTCCATTCCCTCCAATCCACATTCCATTCCATTCCATTCCACATTCCTTTCCATTCCATTCTATATTCCATTCCATATACCATTCCATTCCATTCTACATTCCGTTCCATTTCAGCCCACATTCGATTGCATTCCATTCAACATTCCATTCCATTCCATTCCACATTGCATTCCACATTAAATGCCATTCCATTCCTATCCATTCCAAAGTCCATTCCATTCCATTGCACATTCCATTCCACATTGTATCCCATTCCATTCCATATTCCTTTCCGCAATCCTTTCCACTCCATTACAGGTTCCATTCCATTCCATTCCATACCACATTCCATTCCATTCCATTCCAGTATCCATACCATTACATTCCATTCCACATTGCATTCCGCATTCCAATCAATTTCTTTCCATTCCATTCCACTTTCCATTCCTCATTCCAATCCATTTCATTCCACATTCCATTCCACATTCCATTCAATTCTGTTTCTCATTCTTTTCCTCATTCCATTCCACATTCCAATCCATTCCATTCCACATTCCATTCCACATTGCATCCCATTCCATTCAATACCCCATTCGACAATCCTTTCCATTCCATTCCACATTCCATTCAACACCATTGCATTTCACATTCCATTCCATTCCACTGAACATTCCTATCCACATTCCTTTCCACTGAATTCAGCAATCCATTACACATTGCATTAAAGTCTTGTCCACATTCCGTTCCACATTCCATTCCACATTCCATTCAATTCCATTACACTTTGCTTTCCATTCCATTTGATTGCATTCCACATTACATTCTACCTTCCGTTCCATTCCATTCCACGTTCCATTCTACGTTGCACTCCATTCCATTGCACATTCCATTCCATTCCATTCCACATTCCTTTCCACATTCCATTCCATAATCCATTCCACACTGCCCTCAAAGTTCCATTCCATTCCATTCCGTGTTCAATAATACGTTCCAATCAATTCCATTACACGTTCCATTCCACATTCCATTCCTTTGAATTCCACGTTCCATTCCACATTCAATTCCTCATTCCATTCCACAGTGCATTCCATTCCATTGCATATTCTATTCTTCAATCCATTCCACTCCATTCCACATTACATTCCACATTCCATTCCACATTCCATTCCTTTCCATTCTGTATTGCATGTCACATTCCATTCCATTCCATTCCTCAATCCACTGCACATTCCATTCCATTACATTCCATATTCCATTCCACATTCCATACCATTCCATTCAATATCATTCCACATTCCTTTCTGTTTCATTCTGCACTACATTCAATTCCCTTCCACATTCCATTCCATTCCATTCCACATTCCATTCCATTCCTTTCCACATTCCATTCCATTCCATTCCACATTCCATTCCATTCCATTCCACATACCATTCCACATTCCATTCTATTCCATTCCACATTCCATTCCTTACCTTCTGCATTCCATTCCACATTCCTTTCCATTCCACCCCATGTTCAATTCCATTCGGTTCCATATTTTATATTCCATTCCATTCCATTTTCCATTACATTCTATTCCATTCCACATTCTATTCCACATTCCATTCCATTCCATTCCAAATTCCATTCAACATTCAATTCCATTCCATTCCAGATTAATTTCCATTTCATTCCATTCTCTTTCATATTCCATTCCTTTCCATTCCATTCCATTTTCCATTCCATTCCATTCCACATTCCATTCCATTCCACATTCCATTCCAATCCACTCCATTCCATTTCACCTTCCATTCCATTCCATTCCACATTCCATTCCATTGCACTCCACTTTCCATTCCACATTCCATTCCACATTCCATTCCATTCCATTGCATTCCATTGCATATTCCACTCCATTCCATTACAAATTCCATTTAATTCCATTCCACATTCCATGGCATTCCAATAAAGATTCCATTCCAATCCATTCCACATTCCATTCCGCTTCCCATTTCATTCCATTCCGCGTTCCATTCCACATTCCATTCCATTCCATTCCACATTCCATTCCATATTCCATTCCATTCCACATTCCATTACATTCCATTCCAGAGTCCATTACACAATGCATCCCATTCCATTCCAAATTCCATTCCACAATCCTTTCCATTACATTCCGCATTCTATTCCATTCCATTCCATTCAACATTCCATTCCATTACATTGAATTCCACATTCCATTCCATTCCACATTCCATTCCATTCCATTCCATTCCACAATCCATTGCACATTCCAATTCATTGCATTCCACATTCCCTTCCACATTCCATTCCTTTCAATTTCTCATTCCATACCACATTCCATTGAATTTCTTTCGACATTCCATTCCACATTCCATTTCACACTCCATTCCAGTCTCCATTCCACATTCCATTCCATTTCATTTCACAATCCTTACCATTCCGTTCTACATTCCATTCCACATTCCATTCCGTTCCATTCCACATTCCAATCCATTCCATTCAGCATTCCTTTCAATTCCATTCCATTCCAAATTCCATACCATTCCATTCCACATTCCATTCCTTTCCATTCCACATTCCTTTGCCTTCCATTCCACATTCCATTGCATTCCATTCCACATTCCAAAACATTCCCTTCCATTCCACATTCCATTATATTGCATTCCACTTTCCATTCCATTGCATTCCATTCCACATTGCATTCCATTGTATTGCACATTCCATTCCACATTCCATTCGACATTCCATTCCATTTCATCCCAATCTTCATTCCATTCCATTCCATTCCACATTCCATTCCATTCCATTCCACATTCCATTCCATTTCATTCCACTTTCCATTCCATTCCATTACACATTGCATTCCATTCCATTACACATTCCATTCTACGGTCTATTGCATTCGTTTCCACATTCCATTCCTGGTTCCTTTCCATTAGTTTTCACATTCCGTTCCACTTTGCATTGCAGATTCCATTCCACATTCCATTCCACATTCCATTCCAAACTCCATTCCACATTCCATTCCATTCTATTCCACATTCCATTCCACATTTCACTCCACATTCCATTCCATTACATTCCATTCCAATTTCCATTCCAATTTCCATTCCACTTTCCGTTCCACATTCCATTCCACATACCGTTCCATTCCACTCCACGTTACATTTCACGTTCCATTCCATTCCATTCCACTTTTGATTCCACATTCCTTTCCACATACCTTTACATTCCACATTCCATTCCAAATTCCATTGCATTCCTGTCCACATTCCATTCCACTTTCCATTCCATTCCTTTCCAGATTCCCCTCCATTCCAATCCACATTCTTTTCCACATTCCATTCAATGGCATTGCTCATTCCATTCCACATTCCATTCTGTTCCATTCCACGTTTCATAACACACTCCATTCCATTGCATTCCACATTCCATTCCACGACCAATTCCACATTCCATTACACGTTCCTTTCCATTCTATTCCACGATCAATTCCACGTTCCTTTCCATTACATTCCACGTTCCATTGCTCATTCCATTGCACATTCCTTTCCACCTTCCATTCCACCTTCCATTCTATGTCCCATTTCATGTCAATCCACGTTCCATTCCATTCCATTCACGATCCATTTCATTCAATTCCACATTCCGTTCATCATTCCATTTCACATTCCATTCCACATTCCATTTCACCTTCCATTCCATTCCATTACACATTCCATTGCATTTAATTCGACTTTCCCTTCCATTCCATTCCACATTCCATTCCACGTTACATTCCATGTTCCATGCCACTTTCCATTCCACGTTCCATTTCACTTTCCATTCCATTGCATTCCACATTGCATTCCACATTCAATCAAATTCCATTCCTCATTCCATACAAACCAATTCCATTCCATTCCACATTCCATTGCATTCCATTCCACATTCCATTCCACATTCCAATACATTCCATTCCACTTTGCATTTCTCTTTACATTCCACAATCCATTGCATTCAAATTTCCATTCCAAATTCCATGCCATTCCATCCCTCATTGCGTTCCACATTCCATTCCATTCCTTTCCACATTCCTTTCCATTCCATTCCACTTTCCCTTCCACATTTCATTGCATTCCATTCCACTTTCCATTTCACATTCCATTCCATTCCGTTCCACAATCCATTCTATTCCTTTCCACGATCCATTCTACGTTCCTTTCCACATTCCATTCTACCGTCCATGCCACATTCCATTCCATTCAGTTCCATGATCCATTAAATATCATTCCACGATCCACTTCATTCCATTCCACATTCCAATCCAATTCCCATTTCACATTCCATTACACATTCCTATTCTCATGCCATTTCATTCCATTCTATTCCATTGCACATTACATTAAATTCCATTGCACATTCCATTCCAAATACCATTCAATTCCATTCCACAATCCATTCCATTTCATTCCACATTTCATTCCATTCCATTCCACATTTCATTCCATTCCATTCCAAATTCCATTTCATTCCATTCCACATTCCCTTTCATTCCATTCTATTCCACATTCCATTCCATTCCGTTCCACATTCCACTCCATTCCATTCCACTTTCCATTCCATTTTCAATTCCATTCCACATTGCACTCCACGTTCCATTCCACATTCCATTCCACGTTGCATTCCATTCCATTCCGCGTTCAATTCCATGTTCTATTCCATTCCATTCCACATTCGATTCCACATTCTATTCCATTCCATTCAACATTCCATTCGACATTCCTTTCCATTCCACTCCACATTCCATTCCACATAGCATTCAATTCCATTCCACATTCCATTCCATTTCATTCCACATTTCATTCCATTTCATTCCACATTCCATTCCACGTTCCAATCCACATTCCATTGCATTCCTTTCCACGTTCCACTGCCCTCCATTCCACGTTCCAATTCATTGCATTGCATATTCGTTTCCACATTCCATTACACATTCCATTTCACATTCCATTCCATTCCATTCTAATCCACATTGCATTCAATTCCAATCCACATTCCATTCACTTCCATTCCACATTCCATTCCATTCCACATTCCATTCCATTCCACATTCCATTCCATTCCACATTCCATTCCATTCCATATTCCATTCCATTCCACATTCCATTCCATTCCATATTCCATTCCGTTACATTCCACATTCCATTCATTTCCATTCAACATTCAATTCCAAATTCCAATCCACATTCCATTCCATTCCATTGTATTCCATATTCCATTCCATTCCATTTCACTTTCCATTCCATCCTATTCCACATTCCATTCCATATTCCATTTCACTTTCCATTCCACGTTCCATTCCTTTCCATTCTACATTGCATTCCATTCAATTCCACATTGATTTCCCTTCCATTCCATTCCTTGTTCCATTCCATTCCATTCCATTGCATTCCATTCTATTCCATTCCACGTTCCATTCCACATTCCTTTCCACGTTATATTCCACGTTCCATTCCACGTTCCATTTCAAGTTCCATTCCACATTACATTCCGTTCCATTCCACATTACATACCATTCCATTCCATAGTCCATTCCACGTTTCATTCCATTACATTCCACGATCCGTTCCATCTTCCTTTCCACATTCAATTTCACATTACATTCAATTCCATTCCACTTTCCATTCCTTTCCATTATTCATTCCATTTCACTTTCCATTCCATTCCATTCAATATTCCATTCCTCGTTCCATTCCATTAAATTCCACATTCCATTCCACCTTCCATTCCACATTCCATTTCACATTCCATTCCACTTCACTACAAATTCCATTCCATTCCGTTCCACTTTCCATTCCACATTTCATTCCACATTCCATTCAACATTCCATTCCATTCCATTCCACATTCCATTGCACATTCCATCAAATTCCATTCAGCATTCCATTCCACGTTCCATTCCACGTTAAATTCCATTCCGTTCCATTACATTCCACTTTCCATTTCCTTCCATTCCACATTCCATTCCACATTCCATTTCACATTCCATTCCATTCCATTACACATTCCATTTATCATTGCATTCCACATTCCATTTCACGTTCCTTTCCACCTTCCATTTCACATTCGATTCCATTCATTTCTATTCCACATTCCATTCCACTTTCGATTCCTTTCCATACCACATTCCAGAAGACATTCATTTCCATTTCATTCCACATTGCATTCCACCTTCCCTTCTATGTTCCATTACCTGCTGTAGTCCATTCCATTCCACGTTCCATTCCTTTCCATTCCACATTGCATTTCATTCCATTCCACATTGCATTCCACATTATGTTTCACATTGCATTACAAATTCCAATTCACATTCCATTTCACATTCCATTACATTATATTCCATTACAATCCACATTCCTTTACATTCCAATGCACTTTCCATTCCTTTCCATTCCACGTTACATTTCATTTCACATTCCATTCCATTTCATTCTACATTCCATTCCATTACATTCCACATTCCTTTCCACATTCCATTCCATGTTATATTCTATGCCATTCCACATTCCACTCCATTCCATACCACATCCTATTCTATTCAATTCCACATTCCCTTCCATTCCATTCCAATCCGAATTCCATTCTAGATTCTATTCCACGTTCCATTCCATTTCATTCCACATTCTAATACAGTCCATTTAACAATCCAGTCAATTCAATTCCACATTCCATTCCATTCCATTCCATTCTATTCCATTCCGCAATGCATTCCACTCCATTGCGCATTGCATTCCATTCCATTCCATTCCATTCCATTCCATTCCATTCCAAATTCCATTCCATTCCTTTCTATTCTATTCCATTCCACATTCCATTCCATTCCATTCCACATTGCATTCCATTCCATTCCACATTGCATTCCATTCCATTCCACATTCCATTCCATTCCATTCCACATTCCATTTCCTTCCGTTCCATTCCATTCTGCATTCCATTCTATTCCATTCTGCATTGCACTTCAATCCATTCCATTCCATTCTAAATTCCATTCCTTTCCATTCCATTCCACAGTCCATTCCATTCCATTAAACATTCCACATCATTCCATTCCACAATTCATTCCATTTCTTTACAAGTTCCGTTCAACATTCCATTCCATTTCATTTCATTCTATTCTACATTCCATACCATTCCATTCCATTCCATATTCTATTCCTTTCCATTCCACATTCCATTCCGTTCCATTCCACATACCTTTCAAATCCACTGCACATTCCATTCCACTTTCCTTCCCGCATTCCATTGCACTTTCCATTCCACGTTCCATTCCGTGTTGTATTCCATTTCATTCCACATTCCATAACATTCCATTCCATTCCATTCCAAATTCCATTCCAAATTCCATTCCATTCCATTCCATTCCTTTCCACATTCTATTCCTTTCCATTCCACATTCCATTCCACATTCCACTTAACGTTCCATTCCAAATTCCATTCCACATTCCATTCCACGTTCCATTCCATTCCTTTCCATGTTCCACTCAACGGTCCATTCCGCTTTGAATTCCAGTTTGGATTCCACGTTCCATTCCATTCCATTCCACGTTCCATTCCATCTTCCATTCCATTACTTTTCATTCCAGATTCCATTCCATATTCCATTCCACGTTCAATTCCTCATTCCATTCCACAATCTTTTCCACTTTCCATTCCACATTACATTTCACTTTCCATTCCATTTCATTCCACATTCCATTCCACAGACTATTCCACATACCATTCCACATTCCATTCCATTCCCTTCAATATTCCATTCCACATTCCATTCCATTCCACATTCCATTCCATTCTATTCAATATTCCATTCCACATTCCATTCCATTCCACATTCCATTCCATTCCATTCCAATTTCCCTTCCAATTTCCATTACACTTTCCTTTCCACATAACATTCCGTTCCATTTCACATTACATTCCACGTCCCATTCTATTCCATTCCACTTTCGATTCCACATTCCACTCCACATTGCTTTCCATTCCACATACCATTCCAAATTCCATTGCATTCCTGTCCACATTCCATTCCTAGTTGCATTCCATTCCATTCCACATTCCCCTGCATTCCAATCCACATTCCATTCCACATTCCATTCGATTCTGTTGCTCATTCTATTCCACATTCCATTCCATTCCATTATGCTTTCAATTCCACATTCCATTTCATTCCTTTCCACATTCAATTCCACATTCCATTCCATTCAATTTCACTTTCCATTCCACGATCACTTCCATATTCCATGCCTTTCCATTCGACATTCCATTCCGCATTCCATTGCACATTCCATTCCACGTTCCATTCCAACATCCATTCCACATCTCATTTCATTCCATTCCACATCTCATTTCATTCCATTCCACATTTCATTCCATTCCATTCTACATTCTGTGTCATTCAATTCAACATTCCAATCTACTTTGCATTTCACATTCCATTCCACATTCCATTTCACATTCCATTTCACATTCCATTCAATTCCATTCCAATTTCCTTTCCACATTCCATTCTATTCCATCCCACATTGCATTCCACATTCCGTTCCATTCCTTTCCGCATTCCATTCCATTCTATTCCACTTTCCATTCCACATTCCTTTGCATTTCCTTTCACTTTCCATTCCACATTCCATTCCATTCCTTTCCACGTACCATTCTGCGTTCTATTCCATGTTCCATTCCACAATCCATTCCATTCCATTCCACATTCCTTTCCATACCATTCCACGACCCACTTCATTCCATGCCACATTCCAATCCACTTTACATTACATATTCCATTCCACATTTCATTTTGCATACCAGTTCATTCCATTCTATTTCATTGCACATTCCATTCAATTCCATTCCACATTCCATTCCAAATAACATTCAATTCCATTCCACATTCCATTGCATTACATTGCACATACCATTCCATTTCATTCCACATTTCTTTCCATTCCATTCCACTTTCCATTCCACATTCAATTCCATTCCATACCACATTCCCTTCCACATTGCACTCCACGTTCCATTACACATTCCATTCCAAGTTTCATTCTATTCCATTCCATGTTCCATTCCATTCCATACCACGTTCCATTCCATGTTCTATTCCATTCCATGTTCTATTCCATTCCATTCCACTTTTGATTCCACTTTCCATTCCCTTCCATTACACATTCCATTCGACATTCCATTCCATTCCACTCCACATTCTATTTCACATTCCATTCCATTCCACATTCCATTCCACATTCCATTCCACGTTCCAATCCACATTCCATTACATTCCATTCCACGTTCCACTACACTCCATTCCACGTTCCACTACACTCCATTCCACGTTCCAATTCATTCCATTGCACATTCGTTTTCACATTCAATTACATATTCCGTTACACTCCATTCTAATCCACATTGAATTCATTTAAAATCCACTTTCCATTCCATTCCTTTCCACGTTTCACTCTATTCCACATTCCATTCCACATTCCATTCTCTTCCATTCCACATTCCATTCCATTCCATTCCCCCTTCCATTCCACATTCCATTCCACATTCCATTCCATTCCATTTCACTTTCTATTCCATTCTATTCCACATTCCATTCCACATATCATTTCACATACCATTCCACGTTCCATTCCATTCCATTCTACATTCCATTCCATTCAATTATACTTTCTTTTCCATTCCATTCCATTCCTCATTCCATTCCATTCCATTCCGCATTCCTTTCCATTCCATTCCATTCCACGTTCCATTCCACATTCCATTCCATGTTCCATTCCACGTTCCATGCCACGTTCCTTTCCACGTTCAATTCCACATTCCATTCCATTCCCTTCCGGGTTTCATAAAATTCCATTCCATAGTCCATTCCACGTTTCATTCCATTCCATTCCACGTTCCATTCCACCTTGCTTTCCACATTCCTTTTACATTCCATTCGATTCCATTACACATTCCATTCCTTTCCATTATACATTCCATTCCACATTCCATTGCATTCCACATTCCATTCCTTTCTATTATACATTCCATTCCACATTCCATTCCATTGCATTCCATATTCCATTCTTCGTTCCGTTCCATTCCATTCCACATTCCATTCCACCTTCTTTTCCACATTCCATTTCACACTCCAATCAATTCCATTCCACATGCCATTGCATTCCATTCCACATTCCATTCCACGTTCCATTCCATGTTCTATTCCATTCCATTCCACATTCCTTTCCACATTCCATTCCATTCCATTTTACATTCCACTCGACATTCCATTCCATTCCACTCCACATTCCATTTCACACTACATTCCATTCCATTCCACATTCCATTCCACATTCCATTCCACGTTCCAATCCATGTTCCATTGCATTCCATTCCACGTTCCACTGCACTCCGTTCCACGTTACAATTCATTGCATTCCACATTCGTTTACACATTCCTTTACGCATTCAATTTCACATTCCATTCCATTCCATTCTATTCCACATTGCATTCAATTCCAATCCACATTCCATTCCATTCAATTTCACGATCTATTCCATTCCACATTCCATTCCATTCCCTTCCACCTACCATTCCGTTCCATTCCACATTCCATTACATTCCATTCCACATTCCATTCCATTCCATTCTATACCACATTCCATTCCATTCCATTCCACTTTCCATTCCCTTCTTTTCCAACTACCATTCCACATTGCTTTTCACATTGCATTCCACGTTCCATTCCATTCAATTCCACATTCCATTCTATTCCATTCAATTCCTCATTCCATCCCATTGCATTCCGCATTGCATTCCATTGCATTTCAATCCATTCGACATTCCATTCCATTCCATTCCACGTTCCATTCCAAATTCCATTCCGCTTTCCATTCCGCTTTCCATTCCACGTTCCATTCCATGATCTATTCCACATTCCATTCCATTCCATTCCACATTACATACCACATTCTATTCCACATTCCATTTCACATTCCCTTTAATTCCATTCCTCATTCCGTTCCATTCCATTCCGCATTCCATTCCACATTCCATTCCATTCCGTTCCACATTCCATTCAGCATTCCATTCCACATTCTATTTCATATTCCTTTCCTCACTCCATTTCACATTCGATTCCATTCCATTCCATTCCCCATTCAATTCCACATTCCATTCCACTTTCCATTCCACATTCCATTCCACGTTCCATTCTATGTTCCATTACATGTTGCATTCCATTCCATTCCACGTTCCATTAAATTGCATTCCATGTTGCATTTCTTTCGTTTCCACGTTTCATTCCACATTCAGTTTCACATTCCATTCCATATTCCATTTCACATTCCCTTACACATTCCATTCCATTACATTGCATTACAATCCACATTCATTTACATTCCAATCCACATTCCATTGCTTTCCATTACACGTTACATTCCATTCCACATTCCATTCAATTCCATTCCACATTCCATTCCATTCCATTCCACATTCCTTTCCACAATCCATTCCACATTCCATTCTACGATCCATTCTATTCCATTCCACATAGCATTCCTTTCCTTTACACATTCCATTCTGTTAAATTCCACATTCCTTTCCATTACATTCCATTCCGAATTCCATTCCACATTCCACTCTACATTCCATTCCATTTCATTCCATATTCCATTACATTCCATTCCACATTCCGTTCCATTCTATTCCATTCCACATTCCATTCCAATCCATTCCACTTTCCTTTCCACATTCCATTCCACATTCCATTCCAGGATCCATTCTATTCCATTCCACATTCCATTCCATTCCATTCCACATTCCATTCCATTTCATTACACACTCCTTTCTATTAAATTCCACATTCCTTTCCATTCCATTGCATTCCGAATTCCATTCCACATTCCGTTCTACGTTCCATTCCATTTCATTCCACATTCCATTCAGTTCCTTTCCACATTCCATTCAATTCAATTCCACATTCCATTCCATTCCATTCCACTCCGCATTCCGTTACATTCCATTACGCTTTGCATTCCATTCCATTCCATTCCTTTCCATTCCAAATTCCATTCCATTCCATTCCATTCCATTCCATTCCACAGTCCATTCCATTCCATTCCGCATTCCATTCCATTCCATTCCATTCCAAATTCCATTCCAAATTCCATTCCTCTTTCCATTCCATTCCATTCCACATTCCTTTCCATTCAATTCCAAATTCCATTCCTTTCCATTCCAGTCCATTCCATTCCACATTCCATTCCATTCAATTCCAAATTCCATTCCTTTCCAATGCATTCCATTCCGCATTCTTTTCCTTTCCATTCTGCATTCCATTCCATTCAATTCCACAATCCATTCCATTTCATTTCACATTCCATTCCATTCCATTTAATTCTATTCTATATTCCATACCATTCCATTCCATTCCTCATTCCTTTCCTTTCCATTCCACATTACATACCATTCCATTTCACATTCCATTTCAATGCACTCCACATTCCATTCCACGTTCATTTCCACAATCCATTGCACGTTCCATTCCACGTTCCATTCCACGTTCTATTCCATTCCATTCCACATTCCCTTCCACATTCCATTACGTTTCATTCCATATTCCATTCCACATTCCATTCCATTCCTTTCATCATGCCATTCCACATTCCATGACATTCCATTCCATTCCACATTCCATTTCACTTTCCTTTCCACATACCATTTCACATTTCATTCCATTCCATTCCACATTCCATTCCACATTCCATTCTACATTCCAATCCATGTTCCACTCCATACAATTCCACGTTCCATTCCGTTCCATTCCACATTCTATTTCATTCTATTCCATGTTCCATTCCACATTCCATTCCACATTCCATTTCGCATTCCATTTTGCTTTCTATTGCTTTCCATTCCATTCCATTCCACATTCCATTCAATTCCAACCCACATTCCTTTCCATTCCATTCCACGTTCCCTTCCATTCCACATTGCATTCCATTCCATTCCACATTCCATTTCACATTCCCTTCCTTTCAATTCCACAGTCCATTCCATTCCATTCCATACCATTCCATATTACATTCCATGTTCAATTCCATTCCATTCCATTCAACATTGCTTTCCACGTTCCTTTCCACATTCCATTACACGTTCCATTCCACTTTCCGTTTGACATTCCATTCCATTCCATTCCACGTTCCACTCCTTTTCATTCCACATTCCAATCCTTTTCATTCCACGTTCCATTTCATTCCACTCCACATTCAATTTCATTCCATTCCACTTTCCATACCTCATTCCATTTCACTTTCCATGCTACATTCCATTTCGCATTCCTTTCTTTTCCAATTCATATTCCATTGCATTCCATTCAACCTTGTATTTCATTCCACATTCCATTGCATTCCACATCCCATACCATTCCATTCCACATTCCATTCCATTCCATTCCACATTCCATTCTACATTCCATTCCATTCCATTCTATTCCACATTCTATTCCACATTCCCTTCCACATTCCATTCCATTTTCGATTCCACGTTCCACTCCATATTCCATTCCATGTTCCAATCCATTCCATTCCATTCCATTCCGCATACCACATTCCATTCTATTACATTCCATTCCACATTCTATTCCACATTCCATTCCATTGCATTCCACATTCCATTCCATTACATTCCCCATTCCACAGCATTGCATTCCACATTCCATTCCATTCAATTTCACGTTCCATTCCACGTTCCACTGCACGTTCCATTTCACTTTCCATTAAAAGTTCCATTCCACTTTCCGTTCCACCTTCCATTCCATTCCATTCCATTCCATTGCACATTCCATTCCATTCCATTGCACATTCCATTCCATTCCATTCCACTTTCCATTCAATTACATTCCACATTCCATTCCACATTCCATTCCACATTCCATTCCGTTACATTCCACATTTCATTCCACACTTCATTCCATATTCCATTCCACATTCCATTCTGTTCCATTCCACATTCCATTCCACATTTCATTCCACATTCCATTCCACATTCTATTTCACACTCCATTCCACATTATATTTCATATTCCATTCCATTCCATTCCCCATTCCATTCCATTCCATTCCACATTGCATTCCATTCCTTTCCACATTTCATTCCACATTCCATTTCACTTTCCATTTCATCACATTCCACATTCTATTAAACATTCCATTCCATGTCCCATTACTTTCCATTCCACGTTCAATTCCACGTTCAATTCCATTTCATTTCACTTTCCATTCTACATTCCATTCCGGTCCATTCAACATTCCATCCCACACTCCAATCCGTTCCATTCCACATTGCGTTCCAAACTCCATTCTTCGTTCCATTCCACATTCAATTACACAATTCATTCTGTTCAATTCCACATTCTATTCCACACTCCTTTCCACATTCCATTCCACATTCCATTCCTTTGCATTTCTCATTCCTTTCTGCATTCCATTCCACAATCCATTCCACATCCATTCCACATTCCTTTCCATTCCATTCCATTCCTTTCCACATTCCATTCGATTCCATTCCACATTCCTTTCCACATTGCATTCCACGTTTCATTCCAATTTCCATTCCGCATTCCATTTCATTCCATTCCACATTCCATTCCATTCCATTCCACTTTCCATTCCATTCCATTCCATATTCCTTTCCAAATTCCATTCCATTCCATTCCACATTCCATTCCACATTCCTTTCCACGTTCCATTCCATATACTATTACATTCTATTCCACATTCTGTTCAATTCCATTACATATTCCATTTCATTCCATTCCGCATTTCACTCCGCATTCCATTACATTCTGTTCCACATTCCATTCCATTCCATTCCATTTCAGTCCACATTGCATTCAATTACATTACATTGAACATTCCATTTCATTCCATTGCACATTCCATTTCATTCCATTCTATTCAACATTCCATTCGATTATCTTCCACATTCCATTCCATTCCATTCTATTCCACATTCCATACCGTTCCATTTCACATTCTCTTCCATTCCATTCCACATTCCATTCCTCATTCCATTATATTCCATTCCACCTCCTATTACACTTTCCACTCCACATTCCATTCCGCGTTCCAATCCATGTTTCATTCCACTTTGCTTTCCACATTCCATTCCATCCCTTTCCATTCCATTCCACATTCCATTCCATTCCATTACACATTCCATTCCATTCCATTCCACGTTCCATTCCATTCCACATTCCATTCCAGATTATATTCCATTCCATTATACTCCTTTCCATTCTATTCTATTCCTTTCCATTCCATTCCACATTGCATTTCATTCCATTACACCTTCCCTTCCATTCCACTGCATTCCAGTCCTCATTCCATTTTGTACTCCATTCCAAGTTCCTTTCCACGTTCCATTCCCCATTGCATTCCATTGCCTTCCATTCCACTCCATTCCATTCCGCAATCCATTCTACATTCCATTCCATTCCATTCCATTCCATTCCATTCCACTACATTCCACTTCACATTCCTTTCCGCATTCCATTCCATTCCATTCCACCTTTCTTTCTACACCTTTCCACATTCCATTCCATTCCATTCCCTTCCATTCCACATTCCATTCCACTTTCCATTCCACATTCCGTTCCATATTCCATTCCATTTTGCATTCCACATTCCATTCCACATTCCATTCCATTCCATTCCATTCCACATTCCATTCCACATGGCATTACATTTTTATTCCACATTCCATTCCACATTCCGTTCCATTCCATTCCACATTCCATTCCATGTTCCATTCCATTTCACTCCACATTCGATTCCACGTTGCATTACACTTTCCATTGAACGTTCCTTTCCACTTTCCATTTGACATTCCATTCCATTCCATTCCACGTTCCACTACTGTGCATTCCACCTTACATTTCATTGCATTCCACATTCCATACCACATTCCATTTCACATTTCATTCCACATTCCATTTCGCCTTCCATTCCATTCCATTCCATTCTACATTCCTTTCCTTTCCAATCCATATTCCATTCCATGCCATTCCACATTGCATTTCATTCCCGATTTCATTCCATTCCACATCCCATTCCATTCCGTTCCACATTCCATTCCTGTCCAGTTCACATTCCATTCCACATTCCTTTCCATTCCATTCTATTACACATTCTATTCCTCAATGCTAGTTTCATTCCATTCCATTCCACATTCCATTCCATTCTACTCCGCATTCCAGTCCATTCTATTCCATATTCCATTCCAAGTTCCATTCCACGTTCCATTGCTCCTTCAATTCCAAGTTCCGTTCCACGTTCCTTTCAATGAACCATTCCAAGTTTCATTCCATTCCATTCCACATCGCATTCCATTCCATTCCAAATTCCATTCCACATTCCAATCCATTCCATTCCGCACTCCATTCCACATTACATTACATTCCATTCCACCTTCCTTTCCACTTTCCTCTCCATTTCATTCCATTCCACATTGCATACCATTCTAATTCACGATCCATACCACATTCCAGTCCATTCCATTCCATCTTCCTTTCCACATTCCATTCTTTTCCATTCCAAATTCAATTCCACATTCCACTACATTACATTATATTCCACATTCCATACCGCATTCCATTCAATTCCATTAAACATAGCATTCCATTCCATTTCACATTCCATTCCATTCGATTACATTCCATTCCAACTTCTTTTCCACATTCCATTCCATACCATTCCATTACACATGCCATTCCATATTCAATTCCTTTCCATTCCACATTCCATTCCATTCCATTGCACATTCCATTCCACAATTCATTGCACATTTCATTCCACGTTCCAATTCGCATTCCCTTCCACATTCCATACCACATTCCATTGCATTCCATTAAACATAGCATTGCATTCCATTCCATTCCACATTCGATTCCGTTCCATTCCATTGCACACCAACTTCTATTCCACATTCCATTCCATACCTTTCCATTACACATGCCATTCCACATTCCATTCCTTTCCATTCCACATTCCATTCCATTCCATTCCACATTCTGTTCCTCTTTCCATTCCACATTCCATTCCTTTCTATTCCACATTCCATTCCATTGCATTCCACATTCCATTCCATTGCATTCCACATTCCGTTCCATTCCATTCCACTTTCCATTTGACGTTCCATGGCATTCCAATCCCCATTCCATCCCACATTCCATTCCATTCCGCATTCCATTCCACATTTACACCCACATTCCGTTCCATTACATTTCACATTCCATTTTACTTTCCATTCCATTCCACTCCAAATTCCATTCCACATTCGATTACATTCCTTTCCAAATTATATTTCACTGCATTCCACATTCCAATCCCCATTGCTTTCCATCTTCTATTTCATCCCATTCCACGTTTCATTCCAACTTCCATTCCACTTTCCATTCCATTCCATGCCACACATCATTCCACATTCCATTCCATATTCCATTCCACATTCAATTCCGCATTGCATTTGGCATTTAATTCCTTTCCATTCCATTCCATTCCACATTCCATTCCATTCCATTCCACATTCCATTCCACATTCCATTCCGTTTCATTCATGTCCATTCCACATTAAATTCCACATTCCACATTCCATCCATGTTCCACTCCTTTCCATTCCACATTACATTCCATTTATTTCCACATTCCTTACCACTCCATTCTGCATTCAATTCCATTCCATTCCGCATTCAAATCCAGATTCCATTCCATTCCACACTGCATTAAATTCCAAATTCCATTGCATTCCTTTCCACATTCCATTCCATTCCTTTCCATTCCACATTCCATTCCATTGCATTCCACATTCTATTCCTCATTCCATTCCATTTCATTCCACATTCAATTCCACATTCCTTTCCTTTCCACTCCACATTCCATTCCATTCCATTGAACGTTCCATTCATTTCCATTCCACATTACATTCCACATTCAATTCCATTCCTTTCCACATTTCATTCCACATTCCATTCAACATTCCACTTCACATTCTATTCAACATTCCATTCCGCATTCCATTCCACTCCATTCCATTCCATTTCACATTCCATTCCACACTCCATTCTGTTCTGTTCCACATTCCACATTCCATTCCACTCCATTCCATTCCATTTCACATTCCATTCCACACTCCATTCTGTTCTGTTCCACATTCCATAACACATTCCTTTCCACATTCCTTTCCACATTCCATTCCATTCCATTCCATTTCACATTCCATTCCACCTTCCATTCCACATTCCATTCCATTCCATTCCAAGTTTCATTCCACTTTCCATTCCACGTTACATTCCACATTGCATTCCATTCCACATTCCATTCCACGTTCCATTCCACATTCCTTTTCATTACTTAACACATTCCATTCCATATTCCATTCCACATTCCTTTCCATGATCCATTCCTTTGAATTCCACATGACACTCCACATTGCATTCCACATTCCATTCCACATTCTCTTCCACATTCCAGTCCACATTCCATTATATTCCATTCCACATTCCATTCCATTCCATTCCTCATTCTTTACAACATTCCATTCCACATTCCATTCCATTCCATTCCAGATTCCTTTCCACATTCCTTTCCATTCCAGTCCACATTCTATTCAACTTTCCATTCCATTCCATTCCACATTCCATTCCACATTCCCTTCCACTTTCCATTCCATTCCGTTCCACTTTCCATTCCACATTCCATTCCATTCCATTCCACATTCTATTTCACATTCCATTCCAGAATCCATTCCACTCCATTCCACATTCCATTCCATTGCATTTCACATATCATTACATTCCATTTCACATTCCATTCGACATTCCATTGCATTCCAATCCACATTACATTCCACATTCCTTTCAATTCCATTCCCAATTTCATTCCACATTCCATTCCACATTCCATTCCATTCCATTCCGCATTCGATTCCACATTCCACTCCACATTCCTTTCCACATTCCATTCAATTCCATTCCACATCCCATTCCACATTCCACTCCACATTCCATTCCACATTTTATGACATTCCCTTCCACATTCCATTCCATCCCATTCCACATTCCATTCCACATTGCATTCCACTCCACATTACATTCCACCTTCTATTCCATTCCATTCCACGTTTCATTCCACCTTCCCTTCCAGGTTCCATTCCACTTTCCATTCGACGTTCCATTGCGTTCCATTCTTCGTTCCATTCCAACATTCAGAAAACTTTCCATTCCATTCCACCTTCCATTCCACATTCCATTCCATTCCGTTACACTTTCCATTCCACATTCCATACCACGTTCCATTCCACTTTCCATTATGTTCCATTCCACATTAAATTCCACATTCCATTTCACATTCTATTCCACATTCCATACCACATTCCATTCGATTCTATTCCACATTCCATTACACTTTCTTTTCCACAGTACATTCCACATTCTATTCCATTACATTCCATTCCACATTCTATTTCACATTCCATTCCACATTCCATTGCATTCCATTCCACGTTCCATTCCACATTCCATTCTACGTTGCATTCCACGTTCCTTTCCATTGCGTTCCACGTTCCGTCCCACATTCCATTCCACATTCCATTCCACATTCCTTTCCGTTCCATTCCACGTTCCACCCAAATTTGCATTCAATTCCATTGTACGTTCCATTCCACGTTCCATTCCTCATTCCATACCACACTCCATTCCATTCCTTTCCATATTCCATTCCATTCCACATTCCAAAACATTCCATTCCACATTCCGTTCCACCTTCCTTTCCATTCCATTCTATTGCACATTCCATTCCTATCCTATCTATTAGACATTCCATTCCAGTCCATTACACATTCCTTTCTATTCCATTCCATATTCCATTCCACATTCCTTTCCACGTTCCACTCCACGATCCATTGCTTTCCATTCCACATTCCATTGCATTCCATTCCACGTTGCATTCCATATTCCATTCCATTCCTTTTGACATTCATTTCCATTCCATTCCACATACTATTCCACATTCCATTGCACATCCCTTTCCATTCCACATTACATTCCCCATTCCATTCCATTCCATTCCATATTCCATTCCACTTTCCCTTCCATTCCATTCGTCATTCCATTCCATTCCGTTGCACATTCCATGTTCCATTCCACGTTCCATTCCAAGTTCCATTCCAAGTTCCATTCCATTCAATTCCACATTCCATTCACAATTCATTCCATTCTATTTCACATTCCATTCCACATTCCATTCCACGTTCCGTTCATCATTCCATTCTTCATTCCATTCCATAATACATTTCATTCCATTCCACATTGCATTCCTTATTCCAATGAATTCCACATTCCATTCCATTCCATTCCACGTTCCATTCCACATTCCCTTCCATTCCATTCCACATTGCATTACACATTCCTTTCCACAATCTATTCCACATTCCATTCCATTCCATTCCACATTCCATTCCACATTCCAATCCATTACATTCTAGTCAATTCCACATGCCATTCCACATTCCAATCCATTCCATTCCACATTCCATTCCACATTCGATTGCATTCCTTTCACATTCCATGCCATTCCATTCCACTGTCCATTCCACCTTCTATTCCATTCCATTCCACATTTCATTCCACCTTCCACTGCACGTTCCTTTCCACTTTCCATTCTACGTTCCATTGCTTTCCATTCCACGTTCCATTCCAACTTCCGTTCCACATTCCGATCCTTTCCATGCCATTCTGGTCTATATTCCATTCCATTCCGTTCCACATTCCATTCCATTCCTTTCCACATTCCTTTCCTTTCCATTGAACATTCCATTCCACATTCCATTTCACTTTCTATTCCACATTCCCTTCCACATTCAAATCCACTTTCCATTTCATTCCATTCCACTTTCCATTCAATGATCCATTCCCCATTCCATTCCACCTTCCATTCCATTCCATTCCATGTTCCATTCCACGTTCCATTCCACATTCCTTTCCACCTTCCATTTGCTGTTGCATTCCAAGTTCCATTCCAAGTTCCATTCCATTCCACCTTCTATTCCACACTCCATTCCTTTCCATTACACTTTCTGTTCCACATTCCATACAACATTCCATTCCACTTTCCGTTACTTTCCATTCCACATTAAATTCCACATTCCATTTCACATTCTATTCCACATTCCATTCCACGTTCCATTCCGTTCTATTCCACGTTCCATTACACATTCCTTTCCACATTCCATTCCACATTCTATTCCATTACATTCCATTCTACATTCCTTTCCACATTACATTCAACATTCCATTGCATTCCATACCGCGTTTCATTCCACATTCCATTTCACTTTCCATTCCACCTTCCATTACATTCCATTTCATGTTCCATTTCATTCCATTCCACATTTCATTCCACATTCCATTTCATATTCCATTCCACCTTCCATTCTATTCCATGCGTTTCCAAACCTCATTCCATTCCATTCAATTCCACTTCCCATTCCATTCAATTCGTCATTCCATTCCATTCCTTTCCACTTCCATTCCATTCCATTCCTCATTCCACAGCATTCCATTCCTTTCCAATTTTAATTCCACATTCCATTCACATTCCATTCCCTTCCATTCCACATTCCATTCTCCGTTCCATTCCATTCCACTCCAAATTCCTTACCACTCAATTCCATTCCATTCCATTCCATTCGACTTTCCATTCCACATTCCATTCCATTCCATTCCAAATTCCATACTATTCCCTTCCATTCCATTCGAAATTCCATACCATTCCATTCCATTCCATTCCTGATTGCTTTCCACTATGTTTCACCTTCTATTCCACATTCCATTCCATTCCTTTCCATTCCACATTCCATTCTACATTCCATTTCCTTCCATTTCACATTCCATTCCTTTATATTCCACATTCCATTCCATTCCATCCCACATTCCATTCCACATTCCATTCCATTACATTCTGTTCACATTCTGTTCCATTCCACATTCCATTCCTCGTTCCATTACACAATCCGTTGTATTCCACTTCACATTCCATTCCACAATGCAATCTATTCCATTCCACGTTCCGTTCCACATTGCATACCACATTCCATTCCATTCCGTTCCGCATTCCATTCCGTTCCAATGCACATGCCATTCCATTCCATTCCACATTCCATTCCACTTTCTATTCCTCCTACCATTCCGTTCCATTCCACGTTCCGTTCCACATTCCATTCCAAATTCCATTCCGGTCGATTCCACATTCCATTGCATTCAATTTGACATTGCTTTCCACATTCCATTCCATTCCATTCCACATTCCATTCCATTCAATTCCACATTCCACTCCACATTCTATTCCACATTCCATTCCACATTCCATTCCATTCCATTCCACATTCTATTCCATTCCATTCCACATTCCATTCCACATTATATTCCACACTTCTTTCCACATTCCCTTCCATTAAATCCAAATTTCATTCAACTTTCTATTCCACTTTCCATTCCACAATGCATTCCATTCCATACCACTTTCCTTCCACATTACATTCCACATTCCAGTCCACATTATATTCCATTCTATTCCACATTCCATTGCAGATTCCATTCCACATTCCTTGCCATTCCATTCCACATTCCATTCCACATTCCATTCAACATTCCATAGCACATTCCATTCCATTCCATTCCACATTATATTCCACAAGGAACTCCATTACTTTTCACATTCCATGCCACATTCTTTTCAACATTCCAATCCATTCAATTCCACTTTCCAATGCAAGTTACATTCCATACCATTCCACGTTCCATTCCACGATCCATTCCACATTCCATTCCACATTCCATTTCACATTCCTTTCCATTCCATTTCACATTCCATTCCATATACCATTCCACTATATTGCATATTCCATTCCACATTCCATTCCTCTTTGCATTCCTTTCCATCCCACATTACATTCCACATTCCATTCGTTTCCCTTCCACGTGGCAATCCACGTTCCATTCCACTTTCCATTCCACATTCCATTACACTCCATTCCACATTCCTTACCATTCCATTCCATTCCATTCCACAATCAATTCCATTCCATTCCACATTCCGTTCCACATTCCATTCCACATTCCATTCCATTCCAATCCACATTCCATTGCATTCCATTGCACATTCCTTTCCACTTTCCATTCCCTTCCATTCCACATTCCATTCCATTCCATGTTCCCTTCCAAATTCCATTCCACATTGCATTCCTCATTCCATTCCATTCCATTCCACATTCCACTCCATTACTTTCCATTCCATTTCAAATACCATTCCACTTTCCATTAATTTCTATTCCTTTTCATTCCACATTCCAATGCATTCCATTCCACATTCCATTCCATTCCAATCCACATTTCATTCCACATTTTATTCCATTCCATTCCACATTCCATTCCACATTCCATTCCACGTTTCCTTCCACATTCCATTCCATTCCTCATTCCATTTCACATTCCATTCCACATTCCATTCCACTCCTTTCCACATTCCTTTTCACTTTCCATTCCACTTTCCATTCCACAATCCATTCCACATTCCCTTCCATTCCATTCCACACTGTATTGCAAGATCCATTCCATTCAATTACACGATAAATTCCATGTTTCATTCCACATTCCATTCCACATTCCATTCCACCTTCCAATGCATTATATTACACATTCGTTTCCACTTTCCATTCCATTCCATTGCACATTTTGTTCCACATTGCATTACACATTGCATTCCACATTCCGTTCCACATTCCATTCCATTCCATTCCACATTCCATTCCGCATTGTATTCCATTCCATTCCATTCCATTTCACATTCCATTCCACCCTGCATTCCACATTCCAATCTATTGAATTCCACATTCCATTCCACATTCCATTACTTTCAATTCCACATTTCGTTTCACATTCCATTCCGCATTCCAGTCCACATTCCATTCCATTCCATTCCACATTCCATTCCATTCCTTTATATTCCTTTCCATTCCATTCCACGTGCCAGTCCACATTCCATTGATTCCATTCTACGTTCCATTGCAGATATCATTCCATGCCACTCCACGTTGCATTCCACATTCCATTGCATTCCATTCCAAGTTCCATTCCACACTCCATTCCACATTCCATTGCACATTCCTTTCCCTTCCTTTCCACATTCAATTCCACATTCCATTTAACATTCCGTTACATTCCACTTCACATTCCATTCCAGAATCCAATCCATTCCATTCCACATTCCATTCCACATTGCATGCCACATTCCATTCCATTCCATTCCACTTTCCATTCCACATTCCATTCCTTTCCTTCCCACATTCCATTCCACATTCCAATCAATTCCATTCCGCGTTGCATTCTACGTTCAATTCCAGGTTGCATTCTACGTTCCATTCCACTTTCCATTCCATTCAAATCCACATTCCATTCCATTCCATTGCACAATCCTTTCCACTTTCCATTCCTCATACCATTCCGTTCCATTCCACATTCCATTCCACATTCCATTCCGTTCCATTCCACATTCCATTGCATTCCATTTGACATTGCTTTCCACATTACATTCCATTCCATTACACTTTCAATTCCATTCAATTCCAGATTCAACTACACATTCTATTCCACATTCCATTCCACATTACAT
The DNA here is from genome assembly GCF_028885655.2 of Pongo abelii. NCBI lineage: Eukaryota > Metazoa > Chordata > Mammalia > Primates > Hominidae > Pongo > Pongo abelii. The sequence continues at coordinate 10,663,157 of NC_085929.1, read as the reverse complement.
TCCATTCCATTCCACATTCTATTCCATTCCATTCCACATAACATTCCACATTATATTCCACACTTCTTTCAACATTCCATTCCATTCCCTTCCACGTGGCATTCCACATTCCATTCCATGTTCCATTCCACATTCCATTACATTCCATTCCACATTCCATTCCGTTCCTTTCCACATTCCATTCTTTTCCACATTCCATTCCACAACCTTTTCCATTCCATTACACATTCCATTCCATTCAATGCACATTCCTTTCCACATTCCATTCCACATTCCATTGCACGTTCCATTCCATTCCATTCCACATTGCTTTCCATTCCATTCCACGTTCCATTCCACTCAATTCCACATGTCATTCCATTGCACTGCATTCCACATTCCACTCCATTCCATTCGGCATTCCATTCCATTCCATTCCATTCTATTCCACTTTCCATTCCATTCCATTCCACATTCCATTCCATTCCATTCCACATTCCACACCACATTCCATTCCACATTCTGTTACACTTTCCATTCGATTTCATTCCTCGGTCTATTCCACTCCATTTGACATTCCATTGTACGTTCCATTCCATTCCATTCCACAATCCTTTCCATTCAATGCCTCATTTCTTTCCATTCCATTGCATTCCACATACCATTCCATTCCATTCCCATTCCATTCAATTCCTTTCCATTCCATTCCACATTCCATTTCATTCCATTCCACATTCCATTCCATTCCATTCCACATTCCATTCCATATTCTTTTGCACGCTCCATTCAGTTCACGATCCATTCCATACTACATTCCAGATTTCATTCCACATACCATTACACGTTCCATTCGAGCGTCCATTCCACTTTCCATTGCTCGTTGCATTCCATTCCATTTTGCGATCCATTCCACATTCCATTCCATGCTCCATTCCACATTCCATTCCGCATTCCATTCCACATTCAGTTCCATTCCATTCCACATTCCATTCCAGATTCCATTACACATTCCATTCCATTCCATTTCTCATTCCATTCGGCATTCCATTCGACATTCCATTCCACATTCCATTCCACACTCTATTCCATTCCATTCCACATTTCATTTCCATTACATACCATTCCATTCCACATTCCATTGCATTCCATTCTATTCCACATTCCATTTCTAATTGCATTACATTACATTCCTTATTCCATTCCACATTGCATTCCACATTCCATTCCACGTTCCATTCGATTCCATTCCATTTCACTTTCCGTACCATTCCATTCCACATTCCATTCCACTCAGTACCATATTCGATTGTAGATGGCATTCCATTCCATTCCATTCCACATTCCATTTCACAATCTATTCCATTGCATTCCACATTGCATTCCACATTCCTTTCCACATTCCATTCCACATTCCATTCAATGTTCCATTCCACATTTCGTTCCATGCTCCTTTCCAAGTTCCATTCCATTCCATTCCATTGCATTCCACGTTCCATTTTGCATTCCATTCCCCATTCCATTCCACGTTCCATTTCACAATCCATTCCACATTCCATTCCATTCCACATTCCATTCCACATTCCTTTCCATTCCATTCCAGATTCAATTCCTTATTACAATCCATTCCATTCCACATTCCATTACACGTTCCATTCCACAATCCACTCCACATTCCATTTCACGTTCCATTCCATTCCATTCCACCTTCCATTCCACTTTCCATTCCATTCCATTCCCCATTCAATTCCATGTTCCATTCCACATTCCATTACAAATTCCATTCCATTGCATTACACATTCCATTCCACATTCTATTCCATTCTATTCCACATTCTATTCCATTCCATTCCACGTTGCATTCCATTCCATTTCATTCCACATTTCATTCCATTCCATTCCGCACTCCATTCCATTCCATTCCATTCCATATTCCATTCTAATCCATTCCATTCCATTCCACATTTCTTTTCATTTCATTCCATTCCACATCATATTCCATTCCATTCCATGTTCCATTTCTTTCCATTCCACATTCAATTCCATTCCATTCCTCATTCCATTTCACAGTCCATTCCATTCCATTCCACATTCCATTCCATTCCCCATTCTTTCAACATTACATTCCACGTTCCATTCAAAGTTCCATTCCACGTTCCATTCCATTTTCCATTCCATTGCATTCCATCTTCCATTCCTTTCAATTCCATATTCCATTCCATTTCGTTTCACATTCCATTCCACTTTCAATTTCACATTCCATTCCACATTACATTCCACATTTCATTCCATTCCATTCCATTCCTTTCCATTCCACATTCCATTCCATTCCAGTCCACATTCCATTCCATACCATTCCACATTCCTTTCCATTTCATGTGACATTCCATTTCATTTTCCATTCCACATTCCTTTACATTCCATTCCACTTTCCATTCCATTCCATTCCACATTCGATTCCACATTCTGTTCCACGTTCCATTACTTTCCATTCCTTTCCAAATTCCATTCAATTCCATTCCTCATACCATTCCATTCCACATTCCATTCCATTCCATTCCATTCTACATTCCGTTCCACATTCCATTCCATTTCATTCCACAGTCCATTTCAAATTCCATTGCATTCTATTCCACATTCCATTCCACATTCCATTCCATTGCATTCCACATTCCATTCCATTTCGTTCCACATTGCTTTCCATTCCATTTCATTCCATTCCATTCCATTTCATTGCACATTAGATTCCTTTCCATTCCGTTCCACATTCCCTTCCATTCCATACTGATAACCATTCCATTCCATTCCACATTCCATTCCACATTGCATTCTTTTCCATTCCAGATTCCGTTGCACATTCCATTCCACATTCCATTCCACAATCCCTTCCGTTCCATTGCACATTCCTTTCCATTCGATTCCACTTTCCATTCCACATTCCATTCCATTCCTTTACACATTCTATTCCATTCCATGCCACATTCCATTCCATTGCACGTTCCATTCTAAAAGCCATTGCATTCCATACCACATTCCATTCCACATTTCATTCCGTTCCATTCCACATTCCATTTCACATTCCATACCATTCCATTTCACGTTCCATTCCACAGTCCATTCCATTCCATTCCACATTCCATTCCATTCCCTTCCACATTCCATTCCATTTCTGTCCATTCCATGACATTCCATATTCCATTCCACATTCTGTTCCATTCCACATTCCATTCCATTCCAAGCCGTTCCACATTCAGTTCCGTTCCACATTCCATTCCATTCCATTGCACATTCCATTCTGCATTCCATTCCATTCCGCATTCCATACACTTTTCCATTCCATTCCATTGCACATTCCATTCCATTGAATTCCGCTTTCCATTCTAATCCATTCTACGTTCCATTCCACTTTCCATTCCAATATCTATTACACTGCCATTCCATTCCATTCCACGTTCCATTACACTTTCTATTACAATACTTTCCACATTGCAGTCCACCTTCCATTCCACATTCCAGTCCACATTCCATTCCATTCCATTTAATTTCACATGCCATTCCATTCCATTCCACTTTCCATTCCATTCCATTTCACATTCCATTCCACTTCATTCCATTCCACATTCTATACCATTCCACATTACATTCCATTCCTTTCCACATTCCATTCATATCCATTCCGTTGCATTCCATTCCACATTCCATTCCATTCCATTTCCTTCCACTTTCTAATCCATTCCACATTCCATTCCATTCCATTCCAGATTTCATTTCATTCCATTCTACATTGCATTCCATTTCAATCCATTCCACATTCTATTCCATTACACAGTCCATTCCATTCCACATTCCACACCACATTCCATTCCACATTCCATTACATTACATTCCACCTTCCAATCGATTCCACATTCCATTTCATTACATTAAAGATTCCACTCCACATTCCATTCCATTCCCTTCCATTGAATCCCACATTCGATTCCATTGCATTCCACATTCCATTTCACATTCAATTCCATGTTCCTTTCCACATTCCATTCCTCGTTCTGCTCCACATTCCATTTCACATTCCATTCCATTTTCCTTTCCATTCAATTCCATGTTTCATTCCACATTCCATTCCATTCCATTCCACTTTCTTTTCCACATTCCATTCCACATTCCATTTCACATTGCATTCTGTTCCATTCCACAATTCGTTACACAATCCATTCCATTCCATTCCGCTTTCCATTCCACATGCCATTCAACATTCCCTTCCACATTCCATTCCGTTCCACATTGCATTCCACATTCCTTTCCATTCCATTCAATTCCACATTGCATTCCACATTTCTTTCCATTCCATTTCACATTCCATTCCACATTTGATTCCACTCCATTCAACTTTCCATTCCACGTTTCATTCCACATTCCTTCCCACATTCCATTCCACTTTCCATTCCTTTCCATTCCACGTTCCATTCCACGTTCCATTAGACATTCCATTCCACGTTCCATTCCATGTTCCATTCCATTACATTCCACTTTCCCTTTCATTCCACATTCCATTCATTTCCATTCCACATTCCATTCCACAATACATTGCATTCCATTCCACATTCCATTCCGTATTCCATTCCATTCCATTCCATTCCACATTTCTTTGCACACTAAATGCCATTCCATTCCACATTCCATTGCACATTCCTTTCCACGTTCTGTTCCATGTTCCATTCCAGGTTCCATTGAACGATCCATTCCATGCCATTCCACCTTCCATTCCATTCCATTCCGCGTTCCATTTCATTCCCTTCCAAATTCCATTCCACATTCCGTATCACATTCCTTTCCACATTCCATTTAACCTTCTATTCCATTCCATTCCATTCCACTTTCCTTTCCCTTCCATTCCACATTCCATTGCATTCCACTACACATTCCATTCCACATTATATTCCACATTCCATTCCATTCCATTCTATTCCACGTTCCATTCCATTCCATTCCACGTTCCATTCCATTCCATTCCATTCAACATTGCAAACTTTTCCATTCTACATTCCATTCCATTCCACATTCTATTCCATTGCATACCACATTCCATTCCATATTCCATTCAACATCCATTCCATGTTCCATTCCATTCCATTCCACGTTCCTTTCCACTTTCCATTCCATTCCATTCCACTTTCCATTCTACATTCCATTGCACATTCAATTCCACTTTCCATTGCACAATCCATTCCACGTTTCAATCCAGGTTCCATTCCAAGTTGCATTACACATTCAATTCAATTCCATTCCACTTTCCAGTCCAAGTTCTATTCCAGTATACATTCCACATTCCATTCCGCATTCCATACCCCATTGCATTCCATTCCATTCCACATTCCATTGCACATTCCCTTCCACATTTCACTCCATTCCATTCCACATTCCATTCCATTCCATTCCACATGATATTCCATTTCATTCCACATTGCATTACTCATTCAATTCCACTTTCCCTTCCACATTCCATTCCATTCCATTCCACGTTCCATTCCATTCCATTCCACGTTACATTTCATTCCTTTCCACATTCCATTCCACATTCCATTTCACATTCCATTCCACATTCTGTTTCAGATTCCATTCCATTCCACATTCCATTCCATTCTATACCGCATTCCATTTCATTCCATTTCACATTCCATTGCTTTCCATTCCACATTCCATTCCACATTCCATTCCACATTCCATTCCACATTCCATTCCATGTTCCTTTCCAGTCCATTCCATTCCACATTCCTTACCATTCCATTCCACATTCCATTCCACGTTCCATTGCATTCCATTCCACTTTCCATACCGTTCCATTCCACATTCCATTCCATTCCATTCCATCCATTGCATATTCCGTTCCATTCCACTCCATTCCACCTTCCATTCCACATTCCGTTCCATTCCACTCCATTCCACCTTCCATTCCACATTCTTTTCCATTGCATTCCACATTCCATTCCATATACCTTTCCACATTCCCTTCCACATTCCATTCCACGTTATATTCCACATTCTATTCCACATTCCATTAAATGTTCCTTACCATTTCCTTTCACGTTCCATTCCCTTATATTACACTTTCCATTTCATTCTATTCCATGTTCCATTCCACATTGCATTTCACATTGCATTCCACCTTCCATTCCTTTCCATTCCCCAGTCTATTCCCCACTGCATTCCATTCCACTCCACTTCAAAATTCCATTCAATTCCACATTCCTTTCCATTCCATTACTTTCCATTCCACATTCCATTCCATTCCACTTCACATTCCATTCTATTCCATTCCATTCCACATTCCATTAAATTTCATTCCACATTACACTACATTGCATTACACATTCCATTCCATTCCATTCCACATTCCATATCATTCCATTCCTTTCCACATTATATTAAATTCCATTCCATATTCCATTCCATTCCAAATCATTCCATACCATTCCACATTCCATTCCACCTTCCGTTCCCTTCCATTACACATTCCATTTCATTCCATTACACATTCCATTCAGCGTTCCATTCCACGTTCCATTCCACGTTCCATTCCATTCCTTTCCACATTCCATAAATTTCCATACCATTCCACATTACATACCTTTCCATTCCATTTCATTCCCGATTCCATTCCATTCCATTACACATTCTATTCTAAATACCATTCCATTACTTTCTACATTCCATTCCACATTCCATTCCATTCCATTCCACATAACATTCATTTCAATTGCACATTCCGTTCCTTTCCAATCCACATTAAATTCCACATTCGATTCCATATTCCCTTCCACATTCCATTCCACGTTCCATTCCACTTTCCATTCCACGCTCCATCCCATTCCATTCCACGTTCCATTCCACATTCCATTCCACATTCCATTCCACGCTCCATTCCACATTCAATTCCAACTTCCATTCTACGTTGCATTCCATTCCATTACCCTTTCCATTCCCAGTTGCATTCAATTCCATCCCACATTCCACACCACATTCCATTCATTTCCATTCCACATTCCATTCCACAATTTCCATTGCACACTGCATTCCACATTGCATTCCATATTCCATTCCATTCCATTCCACATTCCATTTCACATTCCATTCCGTTCCATTCCACGTTCCATTCCGTTCCATTCCACATTCCATTCCACAATTTCCATTCCACATTGCATTCCACATTGCATTCCATTTTCCATTCCATTCCATTCCACATTCCATTCCACATGCATTCCATTCCAGTCCACATTCGATTCCACATTCCATTCCATTCCATTCCACATTCCATTCCATTCCATTCCACATTCCATTACATTCCATTCCTCATTCCATTGCATTCCATTTTACATTCCATTCCATACCACGTTCCATTTAATTCCATTCCATTACCTTCAATTCCTTTCCACATTCCATTCCTTTCCATTCCATTCCAATCCATTCCGCTTTCCATTCCATTCCACATTCCATTCCATTCCATTCCATTCCACATTCCATTCCATTGCATTCCACATTCCATTCCATTCCATTCCACATTCCATTTTTTGCATTGCATTCTACATTCGATTTCACATTCCATTCCATTCGATTTCAAATTGCATTCCATTCCATTCAACATTCCTTTCCACATTCCATTCCATTCTGTTCCACATTCCTTTCCACCTTCCATTGCATTCCATACCACATTCAATTACATTCCATTCCTTATTCCTTTCCATTCTATTTCACATTCCATTCCATTCGAAGTCCTATTTATTTCCAATCCTTTCCATTCCATTCCATTCCACATTCCATTCCCTTCCACATTCCAATTCATTACATTCCACGTTCCATTCCACATTCCATTTCACATTCTTGTCTACTTTGCAGTACACCTTTCATTCCACGTTATACTACATTCTATTCCACATTTCATTCCACTCCGTTCCACATTCCATTCCTTATTCCATTCCATTCGATTCCACATTCCATTCCATTCCATTCCACATTCCATTCCACTTTCCATTCCACATTCCATTCCACTTTCCATTCCATTCCAGTCCACATTCCAGTCCACATTCCATCAGATTCCATTAAACATTTCATTCCACATTCCATTCCATTCCATTCCAATCCACTATCGATTCCTTTCCACATTCCATTCCTCATTCCATTCCATTCCATACCAGATTCCATTCCGTTCCAAATCCTGTTCAATTCCATTCCATTCCACGTTCCATTCAATTCTATTCCACGTTTGATTCCACTCCATTGCACGTTCCATTTCATTCTACATTCCATTCCCGTTTGCATTCCATTCCATTCCACATTCCATTCCATTCCATTCGTCATTCCATTCCATTCCATTTCACATTCCATTTCATTCCAAATTCCATTCCATTCCATTCCATTGCATTCCATTCTACATTCCATTCCATTCCATTCAACATTTCATTCCATTCCATGACATTCCATTCCACATTCCTTTCCAATCCATCCCACATTTCATTCCATTCCGCATTCCATTCCTTTACACATTCTATTCCACATTCTGTTCCATTTCACATTCCATTCCATTGCTTTCCATTCCACATTACATTCAATTCCATTCCATTCCACTTTCCATTCCATCCCATTCCACATTCCAATCCATTCCATTACACTTTCCTTACCATTCCATTCTACATTCCATTCCACATTCCATTCCACTCCATATTCCATTCCACATACCATTCCACATTCCTTTCCATTCGTTTCTATTCCATTCCGCATTGAATTCCACATTCCTTTCCATCCCATTCCACATTCCAATCCATTCCATTACACTTTCCTTACCATTCCATTCTACATTCCATTCCACATTCCATTCCACTCCATATTCCATTCCACATACCATTCCACATTCCTTTCCATTCGTTTCTATTCCATTCCGCATTGCATTCCACATTCCTTTCCACTCCATTTGACATTCTATTCCACATTCCATTCCATTCCATTCCACATTGCATTCTTCATTTCATTAAACTTTCCAGTCCACGTTCCTTTCCACTTTCCATTGCACGTTCCTTCCCATTACATTCCACGTTCCATTGCATTCGAAATTCCATTCCATTCCATTCCACTTTCAATGCCATTCCATTCCACATTTCTTTCCATTCAATTCCATGGTACATTCCGTTCCACATTGCATTCCATTCCATTCCACTTTCCATTCCATTCCATTCCACATTCCATTCCATTCCATTCCATTCCACATTCCATTCCATTCCATTCCATTCCACATTCCATTCCATTCCATTCCATTCCACATTCCATTACATACCATTCCATTCCACATTCCATTCCATTCCAATAAAAATTCCACTCCACGTTCCATTCCATGTTCCTTTCCATTCCGTTTCGCGTTATATTACACATTCAATTCCATTTTATTTCACGTTCCATTGCAGATTCCATTATACATTCCATTCAACATCCCATTTCATTCCATTTCACATTCCATTCCACATTCCATTCCATTCCACATTCCGTTCCACATTCCATACTATTCCACATTCCACTCCATCTCCCATTCAATATTCCATTCCACTCCTTTTCATATTCCATTCCACATTCCATTTCATTCCATTATAGATTGCATTCCTCATTCCATTCCACGTTGCTTTCCACATTCTATTGCATGTTCCATCTCTTTGCATTCCACGTTCCATTCCATTTCATTCTCCGTTCCATTCCATTCCATTCCACCTTCAATTCCATTCAATTCCACGTTGCACTCCACGTTCCATTCTACGTTTCTTTCCATTCCATTCCACGTTCCTTTCCATTCCATTCCACGTTCCATTACACATTCCCTTCCATTAAATTGCCTTTCCTTTCCAGATTCCATTCCACATTCCATTCCACATCCCTTTCCAATCCATTCCACATCCCTTTCCATTCCATTCCACATTCCATTCCCTTCCATTCCACATTCCACTCAAATCCATTCCACATTCCATTCCACATTCTCTTCAATTCCATTCCACTCCATTCTACATTCCATTACACATTCCATTCCTCATTCCAATCCATTTGATTCCACATTACATTACATTTCATTCCACAATCCATTACATTCCATTCTTTATTCCATTGCATTGCATTTTACATTCCATTCCATTCCACGTTCCATTTAATTCCATTGCATTCCATTCATTTCCTTTCCTCATTCCATTCCTTTCCATTCCACATTCCAATCCATTGCACTCCATTCCAATCCATTCCACATTCCATTCCATTCCATTCGTCATTCCATTCCACTCCATTCAACGTTCCATTCCACATTCCGTTCCAAATTCTAATCCACGTTCCTTTCTACATTCCATTCCACTTCCTACTACATTATATTTCACATTCCGTTACAATCCGTTCCACTTTCCATTCCGCATTCCATTCCATTCAATTCCACATCCCATTGCATTCCATTCCACATTCCATTCCATTCCATTCTGCATTCCATTCCACATTCCATCAGATTCCATCACACATTCCATTCCACATTCCATCCAATTCCATTCCATTCCACATATCATTCGTCTCCATTCCACATTCCATTCCATTCCATTCCATTCCATTCACCATTCCATTCCATTCCATTCCATTCCAAATTCCATTCCATTCCATTCTACATTCCATTCCGTTGCATTCCTTTCCATATTGCATTCCGTTCCACATTCCATACCATTGCATTTCACTTTGCATTCCATTCAATTCCATTCCTCATTCCATTCCACTTTGCATTCCATTCCATTCCACTTTCCATTTCATTCCATTCCACTTTCCATTCCATTCCATTCCATTCCACATTCCATTCCATTCCACATTCCATTCCACATTCCATTCCACATTCCCCTCCATTCCTTTCCACGTTCCATTAAACATTCTACAGCACATTCCATTCCATTCCATTCCACAATCTTTCAACATTCCATTCCACATTGCTTTCCATTCCATTCCACACACCATTCCACATTCCTTTCAACAATCCCTTCAACATTCGATTCCATTCCATTCCACATTCCATTCCACATTCCATTGCATTCCACTCCACATACCATTCCATTCCTTTCGACATTCCATTCCACATTTCATTCTATTCCATTCCACATTCCATTCCACATTCCATTCCACATTCCTTTCCACATTCCTATCCATTCCATTCCACACTCCATTCCACATTGAAATCCATTCCATTCCACATTCCATTTCACGTTCAACTGCACGTTCCATTGCACGTACCATTCCATTCCATTCCACGTTCCATTGCATTACATTCCATCTTCTCTGCCATTCCGTTCGACGTTCCATTCCACTTTCCATTCAACGTTCCGTTTAATATTGCATTCCACATTGCTTTCCACGTTCCATTCCATTCCATTCCATTTTCCATTGCACTTTCCACTGCGTTCCATTCCACATTCCGTTTCTCGTTCCATTCACTTTCCATTCCATTCCATTCCATATTCCATTCCACATTCCATTACACATTCCATTCCATTCCATTCCACATTCCATTCCACGTTCCATTCCATTCCATTCCGCATTCAGTTGCATTCCATTCCACATTCCATTCCATTCTATTCCACATTCCATTGCATTCCTTTTAACAATCCATTCCACTTTCCATTCCATTGCACTTTCCATTCCACAATCAATTCCACTTTCCAATCCACGTTCCATTCCAATCAATATTCCATTCCATTCCAGTCCACATTGTATTTCGTTCCACATTCCATTGCATTCCATGTCCCCTTCCATTCCATTCCACATTCCATTCCATTCCTTTCCACAATCCATTCCACTTTCCATTCCATTCCATTCTATTCTACAATACATTCCACTTTCCATTCCATTCCATTCTATTCCACATTCTATTCCACATTGCATTCCACGTTCCATTCCATGTTCGATTCCACGTTCTACTCCATATTCCATTCCACGTTCCAATCCATTCCAATCCATTCCTGATTCCTTTCCTTTCCATTCCACATTCCAAATTCCATTCCATTCCATTCCATTCCGCATTCTATTCCACATTCCATTCCAATCCATTCCACATTCCATTCCACATTCCATTCCATTCCATTCCACATTCCACACCATTGCATTCCACCTTCCATTCCATTCCATTCCACGTTCCATTCCACGTTCCACTCCACGTTCCATTCCACGTACCATTCCATGTTCCATTCCACTTTCCTTTCCATCTTTCATTCCATTCCATTAAATTACATTACACATTCCATTCCATTGCATTCCACATTCCATTCCACATTCCATTCCACATTCCATTCCGTTACATTCCACATTCCTTTCAACACTCCATTCCACATTTCATTCTACATTCCATTCCGTTCCATTCCACATTCTATTCCACATTCCATTCCATTACATTCCACATTCCGTTCCACATTCCATTCCATTCTATTAAACATTCCATTGCATTCCATTCCACTTTTCATTCCACATTCCATTCCACTTTACCTTTCACACTCCTTCCACATTACATGTCATATTCTATTCAATTCCATTCCCCATTCCATTCCATTCCATTCCACATTCCATTCCACATTGCATTCCATTCCTTTCCACATTCCATTCCACATTCCATTTCACTTTCCATTTCATCACATTCCACTCGCCATTCCATGTTCCAATCCACGCCCCATTACATTCCATTCCACGTTCAATTCCATATTCAATTCCATTTAATTTCACGTTCCATTCTACGTTCCATTCTACATTCCATTCCGTTGCATTCCACATTCCATCCCACACTCCAATCCGTTCCATTCCACATTGCATTCCAAACTCCATTCCACATTCCGTTCCACATTCATTTACAAATTCCATTCTGTTCCATTCCACATTCCATTCCCCAATCCTTTCCTCATTCCATTCCACATTCTACCCCGTTGCATTCCTCATTCCTTTGCACATTCTGTTCCATGTTACATTCCATATTCCTTTCCATTCCATTGCATTCCACAGTCCTTTCCACATTGCATTCCACGTTTCATTCCACTTTCCATTCCACGTTCCATTTCATTCCATTCCACATTCCATTTCACAATCCTTTCCTCATTCCATTCCACATTCCATTCCATTGCATTCCTCATTCCTTTGCACATTCTATTCCATATTACATTCCATATTCCTTTCCATTCCATTCCACTTCTTTCCACATATCATTCCATTCCATTCCACATTCCTTTCCACATTGCATTCCACGTTTCATTCCACCTTCCATTCCACGTTCCATTTCATTCCATTCCACATTCCATTCCATTCCATTCCACATTCCATTCCATTCCATTCCATTCCATTCCACATTCCATTCCACATTCCATTCCTCATACAATTACATTCCATTCCATTCCACGTTCAATTCAATTCATTGCCATATTCCATTTCATTCCATTCCGCATTTCACTCCACATTCCATTCCATTCCATTCCACATTCCATTCCATTCCATTCCATTCCAGTACACATTCCATTCAATTCCATTACATTGCCCATTCCATTTCATTCCATTCCATTCAACATTCCATTCCATTACATTTCACATTCCATTCCACTGCATTCCATTCCACATTCCATTCCATTCCATTCCACATTCCATTCCATTCCATTCCACATTCCATACCATTCTATTTCATAATACCTTCCATTCCATTCCACATTCCATTCCATTCCATTTCTCATTCCATTCCTTTCCATTCCATGTTCTGTTCCATGTTCCACTCCACGTTCCATTCCAGGTTCCATTCTTTGTTCCATTCCACTTTCCTTTCCACATTCCATTTGATTCCATTCCATTCCATTCCACTTTCCATTCCATTCCATTCCACATTTCATTCCACATGCCATTCCACATTCCATTCCACATGCCATTCCACATTCCATTCCATTCCACGTTCCATTCCACATTCCATTGCATTCCATATTCCATTCAATTCCATTTCATTCCACATTCCATTCCATTCCATTCCGCATTTGATTCCATTCCATTCCACATTCCATACCATTCCATTACATTTCATTCTGTATTGCATTCTATTCGATTCCACATTCTATTCCACATACCTTTCCACTCCACTCCACATTCCATTCCATTCATTTCCACATTCCATTCCTTTCCAAACCACATTATATTTCACATTCCATTCTGTGTTCCATTTCACGATCTACTCCACGTTCCATTCCATTTCATTCCACGTTCCATTCCATCTTCCATTCCACTTTCCATTCCACATTCCATGACACGTTCCATTCCATTCCATTCCGTGTTTCATTCCACTTTCCATTCCATTCTATTTCACGTTCCATTCCACATTGCATTCCATTCCATTCCCCATTCCATTCCAAATTCCATTCCTTTACATTCCACTTTCCATTCCACATTCAATTCCACATTCCATTCCATATTCCATTACATTCCATTCCAAATTGCATTTCACATTCCATTCCACATTCAATTCCATTCCATTCCACTTTCCTTTCCATATTGCATTCCATTCCAGACCACATTCCATTCCACATTCCATTCCATTCCATTCCTCTTTCCAATCCCTTCCATTCCACATTCCATTCCACATTCCATTCCATTGGATTCCAGATTCCATTCTTCATTCCAATCCATTCCATTCCAAGTTCCACTCCATGTTCTATTCCACAATCCATTCCACATTCCATTCCACGTTCCAATCCATTCCTTTCCACTTTCCATTCCACTTTCCATTCCATTTAAATTCCACTTTCCATTCCACATTCCATTGCCCATTGCATTCCACATTCCATTGCACATTCCATTCCACGTTCCATTCAACGTTCCATTCAACGTTCCGTTCCACGTTCCATTCCACTTTCCATTCCATTCCATTCCACGTTCCATTCCACATTCCATTGCCCATTCCATTCTACGATCCATTCGACATTCCATTCCACTTTCCATTCCATTCCGTTCCCCAATCCATTCCACATTATATTCCAATTCATTCCACGTTCCATTCCACATTCCATTGCACATTCCATTCCATTCCATTGCACATTCCATACCATTCCATTCCATTCCATTCCACAATCAATTTCATAACTTTCCACATTCCATTCTAGATTGCATTCCTTTCCATTCCACATTCCGTTCCATTCTATTCCATATTGCATTCCATTCTATTCCACATTCCATTCCACTTCCCTTTCCACATTCCTTTCCTCATTACATTCCTCGGTTCATTTGACTTTCCATTCCACGTTCAATTCCATTCAACTCCAAGTTCCATTCCTCATGCTCTTCCATTACATTCCACTTTCCTTTTCACATTCCATTCCACATTCCATTCCACATTCCATTCAACCTTCCATTCCACATTCCATTCCATTCCATTCCACTTTCGATTCCAAATTCCATTCCATTCCATTCCGCATTGCATTAAACATTCCATTCCATTCCATTCGAAATTGCTTTGCAGATTGCATTCGATTCCATTCTACACTCCATTCCACATTAGATTCCATTCCAATCCTCGTTCCATTCCACGTTACATTCCACATTACATTCCACGTTCCATTCCACATTACATTCCACATTCCATTCCGCGTTCCACTACATTCTATTCCACGTTGTATTCAACATTCTATTCCAATCAATTTCATGATCCATTCCATACTACATTCTACATTCCATTCCACATACAATTCCACGTTCCATTCAACGATCCATTCCACGTTGCATTCCATTCCATTTCGTGTTCCATTCCACATTCCATTCGATGCTTCTTTCCACACTCCATTCCACATTCCATTCCGTTTCATTCCACATTCCATTCCACTTTCCATTCCATTCCATTTCTCATTCCATTCGACATTCCATTCCACCTTCCACTGCACATTCCATTCCACATTCTATTCCATTCCATTACACATTTCATTCTACATCCCATTCCATTCAATTCGACATTCCATTCCATTCCATTCTATTCCACATTCCATTCCTCATTTCATTACATTCCATTCCACATTCCATTCCATATTGCATTCGATTATATTCCCTTCCCCATTCTGTACCATTCCATTCCACTTTCCATTCCATTCCGTTCCATGTTCCATTGAACATTCCATTCCATTCCGTTCCATGTTCCATTGTACATTCCATTCCATTCCATTCCATTCCACATTCCATTTCACAGTCCATTCCATTGCATGCCACATTCAATTCCACATTCCATTTCACAATCCATTCCACGTTCCATTCCACATTACATTCCACATTCCATTCCACGTTCCATTCCATGTTTCATTCCATTCTATTCCACGTTGCATTCCACGTTCCATACCATTCCCTTCCACGTACCATTCCATTGCATTCCACGTTCCATTTCATTCCATTCCATCTTTCATTTCGCCTTCGATTTCACATTCCTTTCAACCTTCCATTCCTTTCCAGTCCCCATTCTATTCCCCATTCCATTCCTTTCCTTTCCACTTCCCATTCCATCCAATTTCACATTCCTTTCTATTACATTACATTCCAGACCACATTGCATTCCATTCAATTCCGCATTCCATTCCATTCCATTCCAAATTCCATTAAGTTCCATTCCACTTTCCATTCCATTCCATTACATATTCCATTCCATTACATTCCCTTCCATTTTCCATAACATTCCATTCAATTCCAGATTTTATTCCATTCCATTCCACTTTCCATTCCATTCCAATCCATTCCATTCCATTCCACTTTCCATTCCATTCCATTCCACGTTCCATTCCATTCGACATTTAATTCCAGCCCATTCTATTCCATGTTCCATTTCATTCCATTCCACTTTCCATTCCATTCCATTGCAAGTTCCACTCCATTCCATTCAAAGTTCCATTCCATTCCATTCCACTTTCCATTCCATTCCGTTCCAAACCATTCCACATTCCATTTCATTCCACATTCCATTACACTCCAATTCATTATACGTCCCATTCCATTCCATTCCATTCCATTCCTGATTCCATTTCATTCCACATTCCATTCCACTCCACTTTCCATTCCATTCCACGTTCCATTCCATTCCATTCCACGTTCCTTTCCATTCCAACTTCCATACCATTCAATTCAACTTTCCATTCCACATGCGATTCCATTGCAACTTCCATTCCATTCCATGTTCAATTCCATTCCACATTCCATTCCATTCCATTCAATTCCACATTCCATTCCATTCCACATTCCAATCCATTCCATTCCACATTCCATTCCACATTCCATTCCATTGCATTCCAGATTCCATTCCACATTCCAATCCATTCCATTCCACATTCCACTCCATGTTCTATTCCACAATCCATACCACATTCCAATCCACGTTCCATTCCATTCCATTCCACTTTCCATTCCACTTTCCATTCCTTTCCATTCCACGTTAAATTCCACAATCCATTGCCCATTGCATTCCAAGTTCCATTGTACATTCCATTCCACATTCCATTCAACGTTCCATTCCACGTTCCATTCCGCGTTCCATTCCACTTTCCATTCCATTCCATTCCACCTTCCATTCCACATTCCATTGCCCATTCCATTCCACAATCCATTCCACATTCCATAACACTTTCCATTCCATTCCGTTCCCCATTCCATTCCACATTATATTCCATTTCATTCCACGTTCCATTCCACATTCCATTCCACATTCCATTCCATTCCATTGCACATTCCACAACATTCCATTCCATTCCATTCCACAATCCATTCCATAAATTTCCACATTCCATTGCAGATTGCATTCCATTCCATTCCACATTCTGTTCCATTCCTTTCCACATTCCATTCCATTCCACTTTCCAATCCATTCCATTCCACATTCCATTCCACATTCCATTCCATTGCATTCCAGATTCCATTCCACATTCCAATCCATTCCATTCCACATTCCACTCCGTGTTCTATTCCACAATCCATCCCACATTCCCATCCACGTTCCATTCCATTTCATTCCACTTTCCATTCCACTTTCCATTCCTTTCCATTCCACTTTCCATTCCACAATCCATTGCCCATTCCATTCCACGATCCATTCCACATTCCATAACACTTTCCATTCCATTCCGTTCCGCATTCCATTCCACATTATATTCCAATACATTCCACGTTCCATTCCACATTCTATTCCATTCCATTGCACATTATATAACATTCCATTCCATTCCATTCCACAATCCATTCCATAAATTTCCACATTCCATTCCAGATTGCCTTCCATTCCATTCCACAATCTGTTCCATTCCATTCCACATTAAATTCCATTCTATTCCTCATTCCATTCCACATTCCATTCAAGGTCCCTTTCCACATTTCTTTCCTCGTTACATTCCACCATCCATTCCACATTCCATTCCACGTTCAATTCCTTTCAATTCCAAGTTGCAATACTCATTCTATTTCATTCCATTCCACATACCTTTTCACATTCCATTGCACATTACATTCCACGTTATATTCTGTTCAAGTCAACATTCCATTCCACGTTCCATTCCACATTCCATTCAACCTTCCCTTCCACATTCCATTCCATTGCATTCCACTTTCGATTCCAAATTCCATTCCATTCCATTACGCATTGCATTAAGCATTCCATTCCATTCCATTCCAAATTGATTTGCACATTCCATTCCATTCCATTCTACACTCAATTCCACATTAGATTCCATTCCAATCCTCGTTCCATTCCATGTTCCATTCCACATTAGATTCCACATTCCATTCCACGTTCCACTCCATTCCATTCCACGTTGCATTCAACATTCCATTCCATTCAATTTCCCGATCCATTCCATACTACATTCCACAATCCATTCCACGTTCCATTCGACGATCCATTCCACGTTGCACTCCATTGCATTTCGCTTTCCTTTCCACATTCCATTCCATGCTTCATTCCGCATTCCATTCCACATTCCATTCCATTTCATTCTACATTCCATTCCACATTCCATTCCATTCCATTTCTCATTCCATTCGACATTCAATTTCACATTCCATTCCACATTCCATTCCACATTCTATTCCTTTCCATTCCACATTTCATTCTACATTCCATTCCATACTATTCCGCATTCCATCCATTCAATTCTGCATTCCATTCCACATTCTTTTCCACATTCCATTCCATTCCATTCTATTCCACATTCCATTACATTCCATTCCTCTTTGCATTACATTCCATTCCACATTCCATTCCACGTTCCATTCGATTACATTCCATTCCCCATTCCGTACCATTCCATTCCACATACCATTCCATTCCATTCCACATTCCATTGTACATTCCTTTCCATTCCATTCCATTCCACATTCCATTTCACAATCCTTTCCTTTGCATTCCACATTCAATTCCACATTCCATTCCACATTCCATTCCACGTTCCATTCCACATTCCATTCCACATTCCATTCCACGTTCCGTTCCAAGTTCCATTCCATTCCATTCCACGTTACATTCCACGTTCCATACCATTCCCTTCCACGTTCTGTTCCATTGCATTCCACGTTCCATTTCATTCCATTCCATCTTCCATTCCGCCTTCCATTTCACATTCCTTTCCACCTTCCATTCCTTTCCAGTCCCCTTTCTATTCCCCATTCCATTCCATTCCTTTCCATTTCCCATTCCATCCAATTCCGCATTCCTTTCCATTGCATTTCATTAAATACTACATTGTATTCCATTCAATTCCGCATTCCATTCCATTCCAAATTCCATTAAGTTCCATTCCACTTTCCATTCCATTTCATTACAGATTCCATTCCATTCCATTCCAAATTCCATACCATTCCATTCCATTCCACATTCCATACCATTCCATTCAATTCCACATTCTCTTCCATTCCATTCCGCATTCCATTCCATTCCAATCCATTCCATTCCATTCCACTTTCCATTCAATTCCATTCCACGTTCCATTCCATTCGACATTTAATTCCAACCCATTCCATTCCACGTTCCATTCCATTCCATTCCACTTTCCCTTCCATTCCATTGCACATTCCATTCCATTCCATTCCAAGTTCCATTCCATGCCATTCCACTTTCCATTCCATTCCATTCCAAACCATTCCACATTCCATTTCTTTCCACATTCCATTCCATTCCATTTCATTCATCGTTCCATTCCATTCCATTCCTGATTCCATTTCATTCCACATTCCATTCCATTACACTTTCCATCCCATTGCACGTTCCATTCCATTCCATGTTCCATTCCATTCAACTCAACTTTCCATTCCACGTACCATTACATTGCAGCTTCCTTTCCTTTCCACCTTCTATTCTATTCCACATTCCATTCCATTCCATTCCATTCCACATTCCATTCCATTCCACATTCCCTTCCTCTTTCCATTCAATTACTTACCACAATTCATTCCATTGCATTACACGTTCCATTCCATTCCATTCCACGTTTCATTCCACATTCCATTCCATATTCCATTCCACGTTTTAATTGACGATCCATTCCACTTTCCATTACACATTCAATTCCACAACATTTCAGATTCCATTGAACATGCCACTCCATTCCATTCCTCTTTCCATTCCACTCTATTCCACACTAAAGACCACATTCCATTCCATTCCATGCCACATTTCATTCAACTTTCCAGTGCATTGCATTCCATTCGATTCCATTCCATTGAATTCCATTCCACATTATATTCAATTCCACAATCCATTCCTCATTCTGTTCCATTCCATTCTACATTCTATTCCATTCCATTCAACATTCCATTCCATTCCACATTCCATTTCATTCCATTCCAAATTGCATTCAACATTCTTTCCCACATTCCATTCCATTCAGTTCCACATTACATTCCCGATTCCATTCCATTCAATTCCAGATTCCATTCCCCATTCCATTCCACATTCCATTCCCCATTCCATTCCATTCCATTCCACATTCCATTCCATTCAATTCCACATTCCATTCCCCATTACATTCGACATTTCTTTCCCCATTCCATTCCATTACATTCCACATTCCATTCCACAATCCATTCCACAATCCATTCCATTCCACTCCACGTTCCATTCCACAATTCATTCCACTTTCCATTCCTTTCTATTCGACATTCCATTCCACATTCCATTCCATTCCATTCCACATTCCATTCCATTCCATTCAACATTCGATTCCACTTTCCATTCCACTCCACTCCATATTCCATTGCATTGCATTCCAGATTCCATTCAACGTTCCATTCCGCGTTACATTCGACTTTCCATTGCACATTTCATTCCTTTCCATTCCACTTTCCATTCGACATTCCATTCCATTCCACTCAACTTTCAATTTAACATTCCATTCCACCATTCATTCCATTCCATTCCACATTTCTTTCCACATTCCATTCAACATTCCATTCCACATTCCATCCCATTCCATTCCACATTCCATTCAGCAGTCCATTCCATTCCTTTCCGCATTCCATTCCACATTCCTTTCCATTCCTTTCCACATTCCTTCCACGTTACATACCTCGTTCCATTCGACGTTCCATTCCCCATTCCATTCTATGTTCTATTCCATTGCATTCCAAGTTCCATTCCATTCCATTCCACGTTCCTTTTCATTCCGTTTCACATTCCATTCCACATTCCATTTCAGATTCCATTCCACATTCCATTTCACATTCCATTGCATTCCATTCCATTCCATTCCGCATTCCATTGCATTCCAATCCACATTCCATTCCATTGCTTTCCAAATTCAATTACATTCCTTTCCACATTCAATTCCATTCCATATCACATTCCATTCCATTCCAATCCATTAGATTCCACATTCCATAGCATTCCATTCCATTCCACATTCCATAATATTCGATTACATTCCACATTCCATTCTTTCCATTCCACTTTCCATTCCATTCCATTCCACATTCCATTGTGTTCCATTCTATTCCACATTCCATTAAACATACCTTTCCCTTGACTTCCAGATTCCTTTTAATGCCGTTAGATTGCACTCTGCGTTGCATTCCATGTTCCATTACACTTTCCATTACACGTTGCATTCCACATTGTATTCCACGTTCCATTCCATTCCATTACAAATTCCATTCCACATTCCATTCCACTTGGCATTCCACATTCCATTCCATTCCATTCCACATTGCATTCCATTCCATTTCACATACCCATCAATTCCATTCCACATTCCACTCCATTCCATTCTACATTCTATTCCATTCCATTCCAGATTCCATTCCATTCCATTCCACGTTGCTTTGAATTCCATTCCACATTCCATTCCATTCCATATTCCTTTCCATTCCATTCCATTCCATTCCAAATTCCATTCTATTTCATTCCATTCCATTCCACATTCCATTCCACTTTCCATTCCATTCCATTCCACTATCCACTCCATTCCATTCCATTTCTCGTTTCATTTCATTCCATTACACAATCCATTCCATTCAATTCCGCAATCCATTCCATTATATTAGGCTCCAATCCATTCCAGATTTCATTCCATTCCATTGCATTCCGTTCCAATCCATTCCACATTGCATTCCATTCCATTCCATTCCACTTTCAATTCCATTTCATTCCATTCAATTTCACATTCCATTCCACATTACATTCCAATCCATTGCACAATCAATTACACATTACTTTTCTTTGCATTCCAATCCATTCCACATCCATTCCACATTCCATTCTATTCCATTCCACATTCAATTCCAGATTCCATTCCAGTCCATTCAGCATTCCATTCGAAGTTCCGTTCAATTGCATTCCACATTCCATTTCATTCCTTTCCGAATTCATTTCCATTATTTTACAAGTTCTATACCATTCCGTTCCACATTCCATTCCATTCCAATCCACTTTCCATTCCGTTTCAAATTCCATTCCTTTCCATTCAATATTCCATTCCATTCCATTCCACATTCCATTCTATTCCATTCCACATTCCATTCCATTCCATTTCACATACCCATCAATTCCATTCCACATTCCACTCCATTCCATTCTACATTCTACTCCATTCCATTCCAGATTCCATTCCATTCCATTCCACGTTGCATTGAATTCCATTCCACATTCCATTCCATTCCATATTCCTTTCCATTCCATTCCAATCCATTCCAAATTCCATTCCATTTCATTCCATTCCATTCCACATTCCATTCCTCTTTCCATTCCATTCCATTCCACTATCCATTCCATTCCATTCCGTTCCATTCCATTCCATTCCATTCCACGTTTCATTTCATTCCATTCCACAATCCATTCCATTCCATTCCACATTCCACTCCATTATATTAGGCTGCAATCCATTCCAGATTTCATTCCATTCCATTCCATTCCATTCCGTTCCAATCTATTCCACATTGCATTCAATTCCATTCCATTCCACTTTCAATTCCATTCCATTCCATTCAATTTCATATTCCATTCCACATTCCATTCCAATCCATTGCACAATCAATTCCATATTACTTTTCTTTCCATTCCAATCCATTCCACATCCATTCCACATTCCATTCTATTCCATTCCACATTCAATTCCAGATTCCATTCCAATCCATTCGGCATTCCATTCGAAGTTCCATTCAATTGCATTCCACATTCTATTTCATTCCTTTCCGAATTCTATTCCATTATTTTACGAATTCTATGCCATTCCATTCCAAATTCCATTCCATTCCAATCCACTTTCCATTCCATTTCACATTCCATTCCTTTCCATTCCACATTCCATTCCATTCCATTCCACATTCCATTCCATTCCATTCCACATTGCATTCCATTCCATTACACATTCCATTCCATTACAAATTCCATTCCATTCCTTTCCATTAAATTCCAAATTCCAATCAACATTCCATTCAATTCCACTCCACATTCCATTCCATTACAAATTCCATTCCATTCCTTTCCATTAAATTCCAAATTCCAATCAACATTCCATTCCATTCCACTCCACATTCCATTCCATTGCGTTCCATATTCCATTCCATTCCATTCCATTTAATTCCATTGCATTCCAATCTAAGTTATATTCCAATTCCATTTCATATTCCATTCCATTCCATTCCACGTTCCGTTCCATTCCGTTACACCTTCTATTCCATTCCATTCCACATTCCTTTCAATTCCATTCCACCTTCCATTCCATTCCATTCCACTCCAATCCATATTCCATTCCCCATTCCATTCCATTCCACATTCCATTCCGCATTCCAGTCCATTCCATTCCACATTCCATTCCACTTTCCACTCCATTCCATTCCACATTTTCTTCCACATTTTTTTCCATTCTATTCCACATTGCATTCCATTCCATTCCATTCGGCATTTCATTCCATTCCATTCCACATTGCATTCCATTCCATTCCATTCCATTCCATTCCATTCCAATCCTCGTTCCATTCCATTCCATTCCAAGTTATATTTCATTCCATTGCACGACGCATTTTATTCCATTTCCCGTTCCATTCCATTCCATTCCATTCCCTTCCACATTCCATTCCATTCCATTCCCTTCCACATTCCATTCCATTCCATTCCACATTCCATTCCATTCCATTCCACATTCCATTCCATTCCCTTCCACATTCCATTCCACTCCATTCCATTCCATTAAACATTCCTTTCCTTTCCTTTCCATTCCGCTTTCCATACCATTCCATTCCATTCCACATTCCATTTTTTCAATTCCACATTCCATTCCATTCCGTTCCACATTCTATTGCATTCCATTAAATTCCACATTCCATTCCACATTCCTTTCTCTTCCATTCCACATTCCATTCCATTCCATTCCATTCCACGTTCCATTCCACGTTCCATTCCACTTTCCATTCCAAGTTCTATTCCATTCCATTCCACTACACGTTCCATTCCACATTCCATTCCATTCCATTACACTTTCCATTCCACATTTCATTCCACATTACATTCCGTTCCATTCCACGTTGCATTCAACATTGTATTCCACATTGCATTCCATTCCATTCCTCATTCCATTTCATATTCCATTCCTCATTCCATTCTATTGCATTCCACATTCCATTCCAAATTCTGTTCCATTCTATTCCACATTCCATTTCATTTCTTTCCACTTTCCATTCCATTCAATTTCGTTGCATATATCATTCCACTCCATTCTGCATTCCATTCCATTGCATTCTATTCCATTCCACATTCCATTCAAATCCATTCCACATTCCTTTTCATCCCATTCCACGTTCCATTCCATTCCATTCCAAGGTCCATTCAATTCCATTCCAGATTCCATTCCATTCCATTCCTTTCCACATTCCATAGTATTGCATTCCATTCCGCGTTCCATTGTTTCCATTCTGCGTTCCGTTCCGTTCCATTCCATTCTGCATTCCATTCCATTGTAATCCACATTCCATTCCACATCCCTTTCCATTCCAGTCCGCATTCCATTTCGCGTTCCACTCTATGTTCCATTCCACATTCAATTCCACGTTCCATTGTGCTTTCCATTCCACTTTCCATTACATATTCCATTCCATTCCTTTCCACATTACATACCATGCCATTGCATTCTATTCCAGTTTCCATTCCATTCCATTCCACATTGCATTCTATTCCACATTCCCTACAATTCCTTTGCATTCAAAACCAAATTCCGTTGCACCTTCCATTCCATTCCATTCCACATTCCATTCCATTCCATTCCGCATTCCATTCCATTCCATTCCACACTCAATTCTATTACATTCCATTTTCCATTCCATTTCATTACATTTCACATTCATTTCATTTATTCCACATTGCATTCCATTCCACTCTATTCTACGTTCAATTCCATTCCATTCCACATTCAATTCCATTCCATTCCGCATTGCATTCTATTGCATTCCACTCCATTCCATATTACATTCCATTCCATTCCACATTCCCTTCCACTCCATTACTTTCCAATCCAGATTCCATTCCACATTCCATTCCTTTCCATTCCTTTCCTTTCCACGTTCCATACCACGTTCCATTCCAGATTCCATTCCATTCCATTCCATTCCACCTTCCATTCCATTCAATTCCATATTCCATTCCATTCCATTCCACTTTCCATTCCATTCGACATTCCATTCCAACCCATTCCATTCCACTTTCCATTCCATTCCATTCCACTCCACTTTCCATTCCATTCCATTCCACGTACCATTCCACTCCATTCCAGGTACCATTCCATTCCATTCCAAGTGGCATTCCTTTCCATTCCGTGTTCCATTCCATTCCATTTAAATCCTTTCCACGTTTCATTCCATTCCACATTCCATTCCATTCCATTCCATTCAATGTTCCATTCCATTCCATTTCATTCCACATTCCATGTCATTCCTCATTCCATTCCATTCAACGTTCCACTCCATTCCGTTCCATTCCAGATTCCATTCCTTTCCCCATTCCATTCCATTCCACGTTCCATTCCATTCAATTCCACATTGAATTCCACATTCCATTCCATTCCACCTTCCATTCCGTTCCACATTCCATTCCACTCCATTCCATTCCACATTCCATTCCATTCCACAATCCCTTCCTTTTTCCATTCCATTCCTTACCACATTCCATTCCATCCATTCCATTCCACATTCCATTCCATTCAATTCCACGTTGCATTCCACATTCAATTCCATTCCAACTTCCATTCCATTCCACATTTCATTCCATTCCACATTCCCTTCTTCTTTCCAATCCATTCCTTACCACATTCCATTTTTTTCCATTCCACGTTCCATTCCATTCCATTCCACTTTCCTTTCCACATTCCATTTCACATTCCATTCCATGTTGAAGTCCAGGTTCCATTCCACTTTCCATTATACATTCCATTCCATTTCTTTTCACATTCCATTACACATTCCACTCTATTCCATTCGACTTTCCATTCCATTATTGTCCGCATTAGATTCCACATTCCATTCCATTCCATTCCACATTCCGTTCTGCATTCCATTCCATTCCATTCCATTTCATTGCATTCCAATATATTCCATTCTATTTTCCATTCCATTCCACCAACCATTTCTCATTCCATTCCATTCCATTCTACATTCCATCCCATTCCATTCCATATTCCATTCCATTCCACTTTCCCTTCCTCATTCCATTCCATTCTATTCAACATTCCATTCAATTCCACTTTCCATTCCATTCCACATTCCGTTCTACATTCCTTTCCATTCCATTCCAGATTGAATTGTACATTACTTTCCACATTCCTTTCCATTCAATTCCTCATTACATTCCCCATTCTATTCCATTCAGTTCCACACTCCATTCCCCATTCCATTCCACATTCCATTCCCCATTCCATTCCATTCCATTCCACATTCCATTCCTTTCCATACCATTGCATTGCAAATTCCATTGCACATTCCATTCCATTGCACCCAACATTTCATTCTATTCCACTCCATATTTCATTTCATTCCACTCCAGATTCCATTTCATTCCAATCCACATTGCAGTCCATTCCCCATTACATTCCACCTTCCATTCCATTCCATTCCTCATTTCATTCCACTCCATTCCATTCCACATTGAATTCCCTTCCATTCCATTCCATTCCATTGCATTACACATTCCATTCCATTCCAATCCACATTCAATTCCATTCCATTCCACGCTACATTCCGTTCCACATTCCATTCAATTCCGTTCACAGTGCATTCCATTCCATTCCAGATTCCTTTCCGTTACATTCCACATTCCATTCCATATTCCATTCCATTCCATTCCATTCCACATTCCATTCGATTCCACATTCCATTCGATTCCAATCCATATTCCACTCCATTCCACATTTCATTCCACCTTCCATTCCATTCCATTCCATTCCACATCTATTTCATTCCACTCCACATTCCATTACATTCCATTCCACATTGCATTCCATTCCATTCCACATTCCATTCCATTCCACATTCCATTCCATTCCATTCCATTCCATATTCCATTCCACATTCCATTCCATTCCACTCCACATTACATTCCACTCCATTCCACATTCCATTCCATTCCATTCCATTCCACATTCCATTCCATTCCATTCCATTCCATAACATTCCATTCCGCGTTCCATTACATGTTCCATTCCACGTTCCTTTCCATTCCATTCCACGTTCCATTGAACTTTCCATTCCACGATCCTTTCTTTTGAATATCACATACCATTCCCTTCCATTCCACATTAAATTCCATTCAGTTCCACATTCCAATCCATTCCATTCCATATTCCTTTACATTCCATTCCCCATTCCATTCCATTCCGTTCCATATTCCGTTCCCTTCCATTCCATATTCCGTTATATTCCGTTCCACATTAAATTCCATTGCATTCCATTCCATTCCACGTTCCATTCCACATTCTATTCCTCATTCCATTATATTCCATTCCACATTCCCTTCCATTCCATTTCACATTCCACTCCATGTTCCATTCCACATTCCTTCCATTGCATTCCACATTCCATTCCATTCTATTCAACATTCCATTCCATAACTTTCCACGTTTCATTTCATTCCATTTCATACCACATTCCATTCCTTTCCATTCCACATTCCATTGAATTTCATTCCACGTACCATTACATTCCACATTCCATTCCACATACATTTCCTTCCATTACAGATTACATTCCAATCCCTCCCAGATTCCATTCAACGTTGCATTATACATTCCATTTCACGTGCCATTCCTTTCCATTCCATTCCAGTCCACATTCCATTCCAGATTCCATTCCATTCCATTCCACATTCCACACTATTCCATTCCATTGCGTATTCCTTTCCATTCCATTCCAGATTGTATTCCACAGTCCATTCCATTCCATTCAACATTGCTTTCCACATTACATTCTATTCCATCCCACATTGCATTTCAAATTCCATTCCACATTCCATTCCTCATTCCATTCAATTCCATTCCAAATTCCGTTCCACATTCCATCCCACATTCCATTCCATTCCATTCCACATTCCATTCCACATTCCTTTGCACATTCCATTCCATTCCATTCCTCATTCCATTCCACATTCGATTACGTTCCACATATCATTCCATTCCATTCCACTTACCATTCCATTCCATTCCACATTCAATTCCATATTCCATTCCATTCCACTCAACATTCCATTCCACATTCCATTCCACGTTCCATTAAATTCCGTTGTGTTACTTTCCACGTTCCATTTCATTCCATTCCACATTCCTTTCCAAGTTCCATTTCACATTCCATTTCACATACCATTCCATTTCATTCCACATTCCATTCTTTATTCCATTCCACATTCCATTGCATTCCATTCCACATTCCACTCCATGTTCCTTTCAATTCCATTCCTCGTTCCATTCCACGTTCCATTCCACATTCCATTCCACATTTCATTCCGTTACATTCCACGTTCCATTGCACAATCCATTCCTCACTCAATTCCATTCAATTCCACATTCAATTCCATTCCTTTCCACACTCCATTCCTCATTCCATTGAATTCCCTTCCACATTCTATTCCACATTCCATTCCATACTATTCCACGTTGCATTCCATTCCATTTCACATTCCATTCCATTCCATTCCATATTCCACTCCACGTTCCATTCCACATTACATTTCACATTCCATTCCACATTCGATTCCATTCCAAATTCCTTCCTTTCCATTCCACATTCCGTTAAACATTGCTCTCCACGTTCCATTCCACATTCCACTCCACGTTTCATTCCCTTCCATTCCACCTTCCGTTGCATTCCATTTCACGTTCTGTTTCATCTTCCCTTCCATTCCATTCCACATTTCATTCCACATTCTATTCTGCATTACATTCTATTCCATTCCACATTCCATTCCACGTTCCATTCCACATTCCATTCCACCTTACATTCCACATTCCATTCCTTTCCTTTCAACATTCCATTCCACATTCCATTCCATTCAATTCCACATTCCATTCCACATTCCATTCCCCGTTTCATTCCATACCATTCCACGTTCCATTCCATTCCATTCCATGTTGCATTTCATTCTATTCAATGTTTCAATCCACATTGCATTTCACATACCTTTTCGCATTCCATTTCGCATTCCATTGCTTTCCATTCCATTCCATTCCACATTCCTTTCACTTCCAATCCACATTCCTTTCCATTCCATTCCACGTTCCTTTCCCTTCCACGTTTCATTCCATTCCATTCCACTTTCCATTTCATATTGCCTTCCTTTCAATTTTACAGTCCATTCCATTCCATTCCATACAATTCCATATTGCATTCCACGTTCAATTCCATTCCAATCCACTTTCCTTTCCACGTTCCATTCCACATTCCATTCCACGATCCATTCCACTTTCTATTTGACATTCCTTTCCATTCCATTCCACGTTCCACTCCTTTTCATTCCACGTTCCATTTCCTTCCATTCCACATTTCATACCACATTCCATTTCACATTCCATCCCACATTCCATTTCACATTCTCTTCCATTTCATTACATTCCACTTTGCTTTCCATTCCAATCCATATTCCATTCCATTCCACATTGTATATCATTCCACCTTCCATTGAATTCCACATCCCATTACATTCCATTCCACATTCCATTCCATTCCATTCCACATTACATTCCACATTCATTTCCATTTCATTCTATTCCACATTACATTCCACATTCCATTCCATGTTCGATTCCACGTTCCACTCCATATTCCATTGCACGTTCCAATCCGTTCCATTCCATTCCACATTCCATTCCATTCCATTCCGCATTCCACATTCCATTCCATTCCATTCCACATTCTATTCCACACACCATTCAATTCTATTCTACTTTCCATTCCACATTCCATACCATTCCATTCCACATTCCACACCGTTGCATTCCACATTCCATTCCATTCCACTCCACGTTCCATTCCATATTCCATTTCACTTTCCCTTCCAACTTCCATTCCCATCCATTCCATTCCATTACAAATTCCATTCCATTCCATTCCACGTTCCATTCCATGTTCCATTCCACTTTCCCTTCCACCTTCCATTCCAATCCATTCCATTCCATTACACATTCCATTCCATTCCATTCCACAATCCATTCCATTCCATTCCACATTCAGTTCCTTTCCATTCCATTGCATTCCATTCCACATTCCATTCCACATTCCATTGCATTCAATTTCACATTTCTCTTCATTCTATTCCATTCCACTCCACATTCCATTCCATTCAATTCCATTCCACATTACATTCCATTCCATTCCAACTTCCATTCCACTTTCCATTCCACATTCCATTTCACATTCCATTCCATTCGATTCCACATTCCATTCCATTCCCTTCTATTCCATTCCACATTCCATTCCACATTCCATTTGAAATTCCATTCCATTCGATTCCACATTCAATTCCATTCCCTTCCAACACATTCCACATTCCATTCCACATTTCATTCCACATTCCATTTCACATTCCATTCCATTCCATTCCAATTTTCCATTCCACTTTCGATTCCAATCCATTCCATTCCACATTCCATTCCATTATATTCCACATTCCATTCCACTTTTCAACCCATTCCATTCCTCGTTCTGTTCGATTCCATTCCACATTCCATTCCATTCCACTCGTTTCCACATTCCTTTCCACTCCATTCCGTTCGTTTCCACATTTCTTTCGGCATTCCATTCAATTCCACGTTCCATTCGGCATTCCATTCTATTCCACGTTCCATTCCACATTCCCTTCCATTCCACATTCCATTCCAAATTCCATTCCATCCCTTTCCACATTCCATTCCATTGCATTCCACGTTCCATTCTAATCCATTCCACGTTCCATTCCACGTTGCATTCCTCGTTCCCTTCTAGGTTCTATTTCACATGCCATTCCATTCCGCTCCAAGTTCCATTACACTTTCAATTCTAATCCACTCTACATTGCAGTCCACATTCCATTCCACAATGCAGTCCACATTCGGTTACATTCCGTTCCATTCCACATGCCATTTGATTCCGTTCTACGTGCCATTCCATTCCATTCCACACTACTTTCAATTCCATTTCACCTTCCATTCGATTTCATTCCATTCCACATTCTATTCCATTCCACATTCCCTTCCATTCCATTCCATTCCACATTCCATTTCATTCCATTCCAATCCATTCCATTCCACATTCCGTTCCATTCCATTTTGTTCCAATTTCTATCCCATTGCACATTCCGTTGCATTCCACTCCACATTCCATTCCATTCCATTACATTACACATTCCATTCCACATTCCTTTCAACATTCCATTCCAAATTTCATTCTTTCCATTACACATTCCTTTCCACACTCCATTGCATTCCGTTCCACATTCTATTACTTAATCCATTTCATTCCATAACACATTCCATTCCACTCGACATTCGGTTCCACATTCCATTCCAAATTCCATTCCACATTCCATTCCACGTTCCATTCCATTAGTTTCCACGTTCCATTCAACGTTTCATTCCACATTCCATTCCACATTCCATTCCGATCTATTCCACCTTCCATTCCACAGTCAATTCCACATTCCATTTCACATTCCATTCCATTCTATTCCACATTCCATTCCACAGTGCATTCCGTTTCATTAAACATTCAATTACACATTCCATTCCATTTAATTCCGCATTCCTAGCACATTATATTCCACGTTCCATTCCAACTTCCCTTCCACGTTCCATTCCGTGTTCCATTCCATTGCGTTCCATGATCCATTCCATTAAATTCCATATTCTATTCCATTCCGTTTTACATTCCATTCCACATTACATTTCACATTCCATTCCACATTCCATTGCGCATTCCATTCCATTCAATTCCAGATTACATTCCATTCCAATCCACATTCCATTCCATTCCATTCCACATTCCATTCCATTCCATTCCACATTCTATTCCATTCCATTCCACATTCCATTCCATTCCCTTGCACATTCCATTCCATTCCATTCCGTTACATTCCATTCCACATTCCATATATTTTCCTTCCATTCCACATTCCATACCATTCCATTCCATTCCACATTCCATACCTTTTCATTCCATTCCACATTCCATACTATTCCATTCCATTCCAGATTCCATTTTTTCAATTCAACATTCCATTCCACATTCCATTGCATTCATTCCATTCCATTGCATTAATTCCATTCCACATTTCTTTCCCTTATATTCCACATTCCGTTGCATTCCTTTCCGTTCCTTTACATTTTCTATAGCATTTCATTCGATTCCACATTCCATTGCCTTCTGTTATGCATTCCATTCCATTCCATTCCGCATTCCATTCCATTGCATTCCACATTCCATTCCACATCCCTTTCGATTTCATTCCACATTCCATTCCATGTTCCACTCCACATTCCATTCCACGTTCCTTTTTACTTTCCCTTCCACATTTCAATACATATTCCATTGCATTCCTTTCCACACTACATACCATTGCATTGCCTTCTGTCCCACATTCCATTCCATTTCAATCCACATTCCATTCCAAATTCCATTCAATTCTATTCTACATTCAATTACATTCCATTCCACATTCCATTCCATTCAATTCCAAATTCCATTCCATTCCATTCCAAATTCCATTCTATTCCATTACGCATTCCATTCTATTCCACATTCCCTTCCATTCCTTTTCATTCAATTCCAAATTCCATTCCATTCCATTCCAAATTCCATTCCATTCCATTTCGCATTCCATTCTATTCCACATTCCCTTCCATTCCTTTTCATTCAAATCCAAATTCCATTCCACATTCCACTCCATTCCATTCCACATTCCATTCCATTCCTTTCCACTTTCAATTCTATTCTATTGCTCATTCCATTCCATTCCATTCCACATTCTATTTCATTTAATCCAGATTGCATTCCATTGCATTCCACATTGCATTCCATTCCATTCTATTCCACATTCTATTCCATTCTATTACAATTTCCATTCCATTGCATGCCATTCCAGTCCGTATTACATTCCATTCCATTCCACATTCCATTCCATTCTATTCCATTCCATTCCACATTTCATTGCTTTCCATTCCATTCCTTTCCACGTTCCATTCCACATACCATTCCACATTCCCTTCCATTCCATTCCATTCAATTCAACATTCCATTCCATTCCACATTCCCTTCTACATTCCATTCCGTTTCATTCCACTTTGCATTCAACATTCCATTCCACATTCCATTCCTTTCAATTGCACATTTCTTTTCCCATTCCATTCCATTCAATTCCACATTCCATTCCCCATTCCATTCCCCATTCCATTCCTCATTCCATTACATTCCATTCCACATTTCATTCCACAATCCATTCCAAGTTCCATTCCATTCCATTCCTCATTCCATTCTATTCAATTCCGCGTTGCATTCCACTTTCCACTCCACATTCCATTCCATGTTACATTCTACATTCCATTTAATGTTCCATTGCACGTTCCTTTCCTCTCAATTCCATGTTCAATTCTACATTCCATTCCCTTCCATTCTTTTTTCCACTCCACATTCCATTTCAAATTCCGTTCCCTGTTCCATTCCACATTCCATTCCACGTTCCATTCCACATTCCATTGCCCATTCCATTCCAAGTTCCATTCCACTTTCCATTAAACGTTCCATTCCATGATCCATTGCATTCTATTCCACGTTCCATTCCACATTCTCCTGCATTCCATTGTACATTCCATTCAAGATTCCATTCCACATTCCAATAAATTCCATTCCACATTCCATTCCATTCCATTATACATAAAATTCCACATTCCATTCCATTCCATACCACATTCTATTCCACATTCCATTCCATTCCATACCACATTCCATGACATTACATTCCACATTCCAGTCCACATTTCATTCCACATTCCATTCCATTCCATTCCACATTCCATTCAACATTCCGTTCCAAATTCCATTCCATTCCACTCCACATTCAATTGCAAATTCTATTCCACATTCCATTCCGTTCCATTCCGCTTGCCGTTCCACATTCCATTCCACATTCCATTCCATTCTATTCCATTCCATTCCAGATTCCATTCCACATTTCATTCCACATTCCTTT
Source organism: Pongo abelii (assembly GCF_028885655.2). Lineage (NCBI taxonomy): Eukaryota > Metazoa > Chordata > Mammalia > Primates > Hominidae > Pongo > Pongo abelii. The sequence goes on along the minus strand of NC_085929.1, from coordinate 10,627,987 downwards.
GCACATTCCATTCCATTCCATTCCACATTTCATTCCACATTCCATTCCGGTCAATTTTACATACCATTCCATTCCATTCCACATTCCATTCCATTCCATTCCACATTCCATTCCATTCCCTTCCACATTCCATTCCATTCCATTCCACATTCCATTCTATGTTCCTTTCCAGTTTCCGTTAAATTCCATTGCATTACATTCCACTTTCCATTTCATTCCATTCCACATTCCTTTCCGCATTCCTTTTCACTTTCCATTGCACATTACATTTCACTTTCCACTCCATTCCATTCCACATTCCAATACACATTCCATTCCACGTTCCATTCCATAACATTCCACGATCCATTCCATTCCATTCCCTTCCACGTTCCATTTCATACTATTCAACGTTCCATTCCACATTCCATTCCACATTCAATTCCATTGAATTCCACATTCCATTCCACATGCCATTCCATTTCACATTCCATTCCACATTCCATTGCTTTCCATTCCACGTTACCTTCCACATTCCATTCTACGTTCCATTCCATAACATTCCACCTTCCATTCCATTCACTTCGTCTTTCCATTTCGTTTTATTCCATGTTCCATTCCACTCTATTCCATGTTCCATTCCACATTCCTTTCCACATTCCACTTCGCATTCCATTTCCCATTCCATTGCATTCCATTCCATTCCACTCCACATTCCATTCCATTTCAATCTGCGTTCCATTCCATTCCTTTCCACTTTCCACTCCATTCCACATTCCATTCCATTCCATTCCACGTTCCCTTACTTACCATTCCGCATTCCATTCTATTCCATTCCATTCCATAAAATTCCACATAACCTACCACATTCCATTCCATTCCATTCTACATTCCATTGCACGTTCCATTCCACATTCCATTCCACTTTCCATTCCACTTTCCATTTGACTATACATTCTTTTAAATTCAACGTTCCACTCCTTTGCATTCCACGTTCCATTTCATTCCATTAAACATAACATTCCTCATTCCATTGCACATTCCATTCCACATTCCATTTCGCATTCCATTCCATTCCATTCCATTCCACTTTGTATTCCATTCCATTCCAAGTTCCATTCCATTTTATACATAAAATTCCATTTTATACATAAAATACATTTTATACATAAAATACATTTTATACATAAAATTCCACATTCCATTCCATTCCATACCACATTCCATTCCACATTCCATTCCATTCTATAACACATTCCATGCAATTACATTCCACATTCCAGTCTACATTTCTTTCCACATTCCATTCCATTGCATTCCACGTTCCATTCCACATTCCATTCCTCATTCCATTCCACATTCCATTCCATTCCATTCCATTCCATTCTACATTCCATTCCATTCCACTTTCCTTCCCATTCGACGTTCCATTCCATTCAATTCCATGTTCCGTTCCACATTCCATTCCATTCCACATTCTATTCCATTCCTCATTCCTTTTCTTTCCATTCCATTCCACTTTGCATTCCTTTCCATATTCCCTTCCACGTTCCATTCCATTCCTTACCAGATTCCATTCCATTCCTTTCCACTTTTCATTCCATTCCATTCCACATTCCATCCCACATGGTATTCCATATTCCATTCCACGTTCTAGTCCACGTTGCTTTCCACTTTCCATTACAGATTCCACTGCATTCCATTCCATTGCATTCCGTTTGATTCCATTCCATTATATTACATTCCACATTCCATTCCTTTCCACATTCCTTTTCTCATTCCATTCCATTTCATTCCACATTCCATTCCATTCCATTCCACATTCATTTCCATTCCGAATTCCCTTTCTCATTCCATTCCATTCCATATTCAATTCCACGTTCTAGTCCACGTTCCATTCCTCTTTCCATTACACATTTCATTCCATTCCGTTTCACAATCCATTACACATTCCAATCCATTCCATTCCGCATTCCTTTCCACATTCCATTCCATTTTATTCCACATTCCATTCCACATTCCATTCCATTGCATTGCACTTTCCATACCACATTCCATCCCATTCCATTCCATTAAATTCCATTCCACATTCCATTTCATTCCACATTCCATTCCTCGTTCCATTCCATTCCATTCCAGATTCCATTCCATTCCATTCCACATTCCATTCCAAATTCATTTCCATTCCTTTCCACATTGCATTCCATTTTCCTTTCCACATTCCATTCCTTTCATTTCCACATTGCATTCCATTTTCCTTTCCACATTCCATTCCTTTCATTTCCACATTACTTTCCCCGTTTCATTCCAGTAAATTCAACATTCCGTTACCAAATGCATTCGACATTCCTTTCCCCATTGCATTCCATTCCATTCCACATTCCATTCCACAATCCATTCCAAATTCCATTCCATTCAATTTCACATTTCATTCCCCTTTACATTACACATTCCATTCCTCATTACATTCCATTGCAGTCCACATTCCACTCCCAATCCATTCCGCAATCCGTTACATTCCATTCCACGTTCTATACCACTTTCCATTCCATGTTCCATTCCACAATCCATTCCACATTCCATTCCATCACATTACACATTCCATTCCTTTCCATTCCACATTTCATTGTACGTTTCATTCCCTTACATTCCACATTCCATTCCATTCCATTCCAAGTTCAATTCCATGTTCCATTACATTTCATTCCACATTCCATTACACATTCCATTCCATTTCTTTCCACATTCCATTCCACATTCCATTGCTTTCCATTCCACCTTACCTTCCACATTCCATTCCCCATTCCATTCCATAACATTCCACGTTCCATTCCATTCACTTCCACGTTCCATTTCATTCTATTCCATGTTCCATTCCACATTCCGTTCCACATTCCACTTCCCATTCCATTTCACATTTCATTGCATTCCATTCCATTCCACTCCACATTCCTTTCCATTTCAATCCACATTCCATTCCATTCCTTTCCACTTTCCTCTCCATTGCACATTCCATTCCATTCCATTCCACATTCCCTTACTTACCATTCCACATTCCATTCTATTCCATTCCATTCCATAAAATTCCACATAACATTCCATGTTCCATTCCATTCCATTCTACATTCCATTGCACGTTCCATTCAACATTCCATTCCACGTTCCATTTCACTTTCCATTTGACTTTCCATTCTTTTGAATTCGACGTGCTGCTCCTTTGCATTCCACGTTCCATTTCATTCCATTAAACATAACATTCCTCATTCCATTTCACATTCCATTCCACATTCCATTTCGCATTCTATTCCATTCCTTTCCATTCCATTCCATTCGACTTTCCATTCCATTCGACATTACATTGCAATGCATTCCATTCCATGTTATGTTCTATTCCATTCCAAGGTCCATTCAATTCCATTCCAATCCATTCCACATTCCATTCTGTTCCATTTCATTCCACGTTCCATTCCATTCCATTCCATTCCATATTACATTCCATTCCACTTTCCATTCCATTCTACATTCCATTGCATTCCACTTTCCTTCCCATTTGACGTTCCAATCCATTCAATTACACATTCCATTGAATATTCCATTCCATTCCACATTCTATTCTGTTCCACATTCCTTTCCATTCCATTCCATTCCATTCCACATTGCATTCCATTCCACATTCCTTCCACATTCCATTCCATTCCTTACCAGATTCCATTCCATTCCATTCCACGATACATTCCATTCCATTCCACATTCCATTCCACATGGCATTCCGTATTCCATTCCACGTTCTAGTCCACGTTCCATTCCACTTTCCATTACAGATTCCAATCCATTCCATCTCACATTCCATTACACATTCGGCTCCATTGAATTCCACATTCCATTCCACCTTCCATTCCATTCCGTTCAAAGTTCAATTCCATGTTCCATTACATTCCATTCCACATTCCATTCCACATTCCATTCCATTTCTTTCCACATTCCATTCCGCATTCCATTGCATTCCATTCCACATTGCATTCCAAGTTCCATTCCACGTTCCATTCCATTCCATTCCACTTTCCATTCCAGGTTCCCTTCCACGTTCCAATAGACGATCCATTCCAGGTTCCTTTCCACTCCATTCCAGGTTTCATTGCTTTGCATTCCACATTCCATTAAACATTCCATTTCACATTGCATTCCAAATTCCATTGCACTTTAGATTGCAATCCATTCCACTTTATATTCCATTCCATTCCACATTCCCTTCTACATTCCAATCCATTCCTTTCCCCGTTTCGTTCCACATTCCATTCCACATCCCATTCCATTCCATTCCACATTCCATTCCACAATCCATTCCATTCGATTCCACATTCCATTCAATTCCACATTCCCTTCCATTCCATTCCACATTCCATTCCATTCCATTGCATTCCATTCCACATTCCATTCCAATCCCTTCCAATCCCCATTCCATTCTTTCCTTTCCACAGTCCATTGAATTTCATTCGATATTCCATTCCATTCTATTCCACATTCTATTCCACATCCATTGCTTTCCATTTCAGATTCATTCCATTCCCTCCACATTCCATTCCACGTTGCATTCCATGTTCCATTGCACGTTCCATTCTATTCCATTCCACATTACATTGCAGATTCCATTCCATTCCATTCCACTTTCCATACCATTCCATTCAATTCCATTCCATTCCATATTCCTTTCCATTCCATTACAGATTGTATTCCACATTCCATTACATTCCATTCCACATTCCATTCCATTCCATTCCGCATTCTATTCCATTCTATTCCACTTTTCTTTCCTTTTCATTCCACACCACATTCCACATTCCATTAAACGTTCCTCTCCACATTCCATTCCACTTTCCATTCCACGTTCCTTTCCATTCCATTCCACGTTCCATTCCACATTCTTTTGCACAGTCCATTCCACGTTCCCTTCCATTCAATTCCAAATTCCATTCCACATTCCATTCTGTATTCCAATCTGTTCCATGCCAGATTCCATTCCACATTCCATTCCATTCCATTCCAATCCCCATTCCATACTTTCCTTTCCACAATCCATTGAATTTCATTCCATATTCCATTCCATTCTATTCCACATTCTATTCCACATCCATTGCTTTCCATTTCAGATTCATTCCATTCCCTTCCACATTCCATTCCACGTTGCATTACATGTTCCATTGCACGTTCCATTCTATTCCATTCCACATTCCATTGCACATTCCATTCCATCCCATTCCACTTTCCATACCATTCCATTCAATTCCATTCCATCCCATATTCCTTTCCATTCCATTCCAGATTGTATTCCACATTCCATTCCATTCCATTCCACATTCCATTCCATTCCATTCCGCATTCTATTCCATTCTATTCCACTTTCCATTCCTTTTCATTCCACACCACATTCCACATTCCATTAAACGTTCCTATCCACATTCCATTCCACTTTCCATTCCACGTTCCTTTCCATTCCATTCCACGTTCCATTCCACATTCTTTTGCACAGTCAATTCCACGTTCCCTTCCATTCAATTCCAAATTCCATTCCACATTCCATTCCGCATTCCAATCCGTTCCATTCCACATTCCATTCCACATTCCATTCCACATTCCATTCCATTCCATTGCACATTCCACTCCACATTCCATTCCACTCCATTCCACATTTCATTCCACATTCCATTCCATTCTATTCCACATTCCATTCCTTACCATTCCACATTCCATTCCATTCCACATTCCATTCTCTTCCACATTCCATTCCATTCCACATTCCATTCCATTCAATTCCACATTTTTTCCATTCCATTCCACTCCATTCCATTTTCCTTACCCTTCCCTTTCCTTCAACACTCCATTAATTTCCATTTCAAATTCCATTGAATTTCATGCCACATTCAATTCCATTCCATTCCACGTTCCATTCCACATCCATTCCCTTCCATTGCAGATTCCATTCCATTCCCTTCCACATTCCATTCCATGTTCCTTTCCACGTTCAATTCCATGTTCCATTCTCTTCAATTCCACGTTACATTCCAGATTGCATTCCATTCCATTTCACATTCCATACCTTACCATTCCATTCAATTCCGTATTGCATTCCATTCCATTCCAGATTCTATTCCAGATTCCATTCCATCCCATTCTACATTCCATTCCACATTCCATTACTATCTATTCCACATTCCATTCCATTATTTTCCACATTCCATGCTATTCCAAACCTCATTATATTCCACATTCCATTCCACGTTCCATTCCACATTCCATTCCACTTTCCATTCCACATTCCATTCCCTTCCATTGCACGTTCCATTCCACATTCCATTACACATTGCATTCCACATTGCATTCCACGTTCCATTCCATTCCATTCCACATTCCATTTCACGTTACATTCCACATTCTATTCCTTTCCATTCCGCATTGCATTCCACATTCCATTCCATATTCTATTCCATTCCTTTCCATATTACATTCTACGTTCCATTCCATGCCATTCCACTTTCTTTTGCATTCCATTCCACATTCCACTCCATTCCATTCCACATTCCATTCCATTCCATTCCACAATCCATTCCTTTCCATTCCTCGTTCCCTCTTATTCCATTCCACATTCCAATCCATTCCATTCCACATTTCATTCCATTCCATTCCACTCCAAAATGCATTCCATTTAGTTCCACATTGCATTCCATTCCATTCCACATTCCATTCCAATCAATTCCACATTCCATTCCATTCCATTCTATTTCATTCCACATTCAATTCCATTCCAATCCACGTTCCATTCTGTTCCATTCAACATTCCATTCAATTCCATTCAGCATTCCATTACATTCTATTCCACATTCCATTCCATTACACTCCACATTCCATTCCATTACACTCCACATTCCATTCCATGCAATTGCATTCCAGTTTCCATCCCTTTCCATTCCATTCCAAATTCCATTATTTCCAATAAACATTCCATTACATTCCATTGCGCATTCCATTCCATTCCATTCCCTTCCATTCCCCATTCCATTTCATTCCATTCCACATTTCATTCCATGTTCCATTCTACGTTCCATTCCACGTTCAATTAAATAATCCATTCTACGGTCCATTGCATTCAATTCCATTCCTTTCCATTCCAGTTTCCATTCTGTTCAATTCCACATTCCATTGCACATTCCATTGCACATTCTATTCCACCTTCCCTTCCACATTCCATTCCATTCCATTGCACTTTCCATTTCACATTCCATTCCCTTGCTTTCCACATTCCATTCCAGATTCCATTCCACATTCCATTCCACATTCCATTCCATTCCATTCCACATTCCATTCCATTGCATTCCACATTCCATTCCATTGCATTCCACATTCCATTCGTCATTTGGTTGCATTCCAATCCACATTACATTCCACAATCCTTTCCATTCCACATTCCATTCGTCATTTGGTTGCACTCCAATCCACATTACATTCCACATTCCTTTCCATTCCACTTTCCATTCAATTCCAAGTTCCATTCCACATTCCATACCATTCCATTCCAAATTCCATTCCACATTTCCTTCGATTTTCTGTTCCATTCCATTCCACATCCCATTCCAGTTTCCATTCCATTCCATTCCACATTCCATTCCATGTTCGATTACATTCCTTTCCACATTGAATTCCATTGCATTCCACATTCCATTCCACATTCCATTCCATCTTCTATTACATCCCATTCCACGTTTCATTCCAACTTCCATTCCACGTTCCATTCCACTTCCCATTCGACGTTCCATTCCATTCCATTCCACTTACCATTCTAACATCCATTCCACATTCCATTCCATTCCATGCCACACTTCATTCCACATTCCATTCCACATTCCGTTCCGCATTTAATTCCACTCCATTCGATTCCATTCCACATTCCATTCCATTCCAGATTCCATTCCATTCCACATTTTATTCCATTCCTTTCCACATTCCATACCATTCCATTCCCTATTCCATTCCATTCCATTCCACATTCAAATCCAGATTCCATTACATTCCACTCCACATTCATTGCACATTCATTCATTGCACATTGCACATTCCATTGGACATTCCATTCAATATTCCATTCCACGTTGCATTCCATGTTCCATTCCTAATTCTATTCCATCCCATTCCACGTTCCATTCCATTCCATTAAACGTTCCATTCCACAGTCCATTCCACATTCCATTCCACAATCCATTTCTTTCCATTCCATTCCATTCCACATTCCATTCCACAGTTCACTCCGTTCCATTCCACATTCCATTCTATTCCATTCCCTTCCATTCCACATTCCATTACATTCCATTCCGCATTCAATTCCATTCCATTTCATTCCACATTTCATACCATTCCGTTAAATTCCACATTCCATCAACTCCATTACACATTCCATTCCACTCCACATTCCATTCCATTCCATTCCATTCCACATTCCATACCTTTTCATTCTATTCCACATTCCATTCCTTTACATTCCACATTCCATACTATTCCATTACATTCCACATTCCATTCCTTTCCATTATACATTCTATTCCATTCCATTCCACATTCCATTCCATTCCATTCCACATTCCATTCCATTTCACTCCACTTTCAATTTCACATACCTCTCCACGTTGCATTCCATTCCATTCCACCTTACATTCCATTCCATACCACATTCCGTTCCATTCCTTTCCACATTCCATTCCATTCCACATTCCATTCCACTTTCTATTAATCGTTCTATTGCACATTCCATTCCACGTTTGATTCCAATCCATTCCATGTTCCATTCTATGTTCCAAACCACGTTCGTTTCCATTTCATTCCACTTTCCTTACCACTGTCCATTCCATTCCATTCCACTTTCCATTCCATATTCCTTTCCATTCCATTCAACGTTCCTCTCCACATTCAATTCCATATTCCATTCCACATTGCATTCCATTTCATTCAACATTCCATTACACACTCCATTCCACATTCCGTTCCATTCCACTCCATTCCATTCCACTTTCCTTTCCACATTCCATTGCATGTCCCATTCCATGTTCCGTTCCATGTTCGATTCCACGTTCCATTCCACGTTCCATTGCACGTTCCATTCCACATTGCATACCATTCCATTCCACATTTCATTCCATGTTCCATTCCACATTATATTCCACATTCCATTCCATTCCATTCAACATTCCATTCCACATTCCATTCTCATTTCGTTGCATTTCATTCCACATTCTTTTACACATTCCTTTGCTTTCCAATTCAAATTCCATTCCAAAATCCATTGCATTCCATTCCATTCCACATTCAATTCCACATTCGATTTCGCAGTACATTCCACATTCCATTCCGCATTCCATTCCACATTGCATTCTCATTCCATTGCAATTCATTTCACATTCCATTCCACGTTCCATTGCATTCCAATTCACATGCCAATACACTTTCCATTCCATTCCATTCCAGATTCCATTCTACATTCCATTCCACATTCCATTCCGCAGTCCATACCATTATATTCCACATTCCATTCCATTCCAGTACACATTCCATTCCATATTTCATTCCATTCTTTTCCACATTCCATTCCAAATTCCATTCCACATTCCATTCCATGCCATACCACATTCCATTCTTTCCATTCCATTACATTCCATTCCACGCTCCATTCCTCTTTCCATTAAATTCTATTGAACATTGCATTCCTTTCCATTCCACATTCCATTCCATTCTATACCACATTCCATTGCATTCAATTCCATTCCACGTTCCATTCCACTTTCCATTAAATTCTAATCCATATTCCATTCCATTCCTTTCCACTTTCCATTCCATTCCTTTCCATTCCGCATTCCATTCCACTGCATTCCACATTCTATTCCTCATTCCATTCCATTCCTTTCCACATTCAATTCCACATTCCATTCCACATTCAATTCCACATTCCATATCATTCCATTCCACATTCCATTCCATTCCATTCAACATTCCATTAATTTCCATTAGACATTCCAGTCCCAATTCCATTCCATGGCTTGACACATTTCATTCAACATTCCATTCAACATTCCACTCCGCATTCCATTCCACATTCCATTCCTCATTCCATTTTGTTCTATTCAACATTCCATAACACATTCCTTTCCACATTCCATTCCACATTCCATTCCATTCCACATTCCATTCCACATTCCATTCCATTCTATTCCACGTTTCATTCTACTTTCCATTCCGTGATCCATTCCACATTCCATTCCATTCCATTCCTCATTACATTCCACCATCTATTCCATTCCATTACAAGTTCCACTCCAACATCTATTCCACATTCCATTCCATCACATGCCACACTTCTTTCCACATTCCATTCCACATTCCATTCCTCATTCCGTTCCACATTCCTTTCCACATTCCATTCTGCATTCCATTCCATTCCATTCCACATTCCATCCCATTCCATTATATTCCACATTGCATTCAATTCCATTCCATTCCACTTTCCATTCCACATTCAATTCCATTAAATTCCTGTCCATTCTACTTTAAATTCCACTTTCCGCATTCCATTCCACATTCCATTCCATGTTCCATTCCATTCCATTCCACATTGCATTCCATTCCTTTCCACATTCCATACCATTCCATTCCGTATTCCATTCTTGTCCGCATTCTATTCCAGATTCCAATCCATTACACTCCACTTTCAATTCCAAATTCATTTCCACTCCTTTCCACTTTCCATTCCATTCCTTTCCATTTGGCATTCCATTCCATTACATTCCGCATTCTACTCCTCATTCCATTCCATTCCATTCCACATTCAGTTACATTCCATTCTATTCCATTCCACATTCCATTCCATTCCATTCCAGATTCCATTCGTTTCCATTCAACATTCCATTCCACGTTCCATTGCCTTCCAATCCATATTATATTCCACATTCCTTTCCATTCCATTCCACATTCCATTCCACATTATATTCCACATTCCATTTAACATTCCCCTCCACATTCCATTCCATTCCATTCCACATCCCATTCCACATTCCATTCCATTGCATTCCACATTGCATTCCACATGCCGTACTACATTCCATTCCCTCCCATTGCACATTCCATTCCATTCCATTCCACGTTCCATTCCACATTCCATTCCATTTTCCATTCCATTCCATTCCACGTTCAATTCCACGTTCCATTGGACGTTCCCTTCCACGTTCCATCCCGCGTTCCATTCCACATTCCATTCCTTTGCTTTCCACGTTGCATTCTGTGTTCCATTCCATTCCACTCTATATTCCATTCCATTCCCTTCCACATTCCATTCCATTCCTTTCCACATTCCATTCCATTCCATTCGATGTTCCTTTACACTTTGCATTCAACGTTCCATTCCACGTTCCATTCCGTTCCATACCACTTCCCATTCCATTCCATTCCACATTCCGTTTCATTCCATTCCACGTTCCATTCCACACTGCATTTCACATTCCGTTAAACGTTCCATTCCATTCCATTCCATATTCCATGCCATTCCATTCCACTTCCCATTCCATTCAATTCCACATTCAATTCCATTCCATTATATTCCACTCCAAATTGCATTCCATACCAATCCGCATTCCATTCCATTCCATTCCATTCCACATTCCATTCTGTTCCATTCCACATTGCATTCTATTCAATTCCACATTCCATTCCATTCCATTCCTTTTCATTCCACATTCCATACCATTCCATTCCATTCCAAATTACATTCCTTTCGATTCCATTCCTAGTCCTCACCACATTCTATTCCCTTCCATTCCACATTGCATTCCATTCCATTCCACATTCCATTCCATTCCATTCCATCCCATTCCACATTCTATTCCAAATTCTATTCCCTTGAATTCCACATTCAATTCCATTCCATTCCACTTTCCATTCCTCCTTCCATTTTACGATCCATTCCATTCAATTCCATTCCACATTCCATACCATTCCATTCCTTTCCATTACGAATTCCATTACATTCCATTCCGCATTCTATTCCACATTCCATTGCATTCCATTACACGTTCCATTCCACATTCCAATCCATTCCATTCCACATTCAATTCCATTCCTTTACAGATTCCATTCGTTTCCATTCCACATTTCATTCCACATTCCATTCCACGTTCCATTACACATTCCATTCCACGTTCCATTCCACATTCCATTCCATTACATTCCACATTCCATTCTACTTTCCATTACATTCCATTTCATGTTCCATTCCGCTTTCCATTGGACGTTCCATTCCACGTTCCATTCCATTCCATTCCATGTTGCATTCCATGATCCGTTCCACTCCATTCCACATTCCATTCCATTACTTTCCACTTTCCATTACATTCCATTCCACGTTCTCTTCCACTTTGCATTACATGTTCCATTTCATTCCATTCCACGTTCCATTCGACATTCTGTTTCACATTCCACTAAATGTGCCATACCATTCCACATTCCGTTCCATTCTAAACCACATTCCATTCAATTCCACTCCATATTCCATTCCATTCCACGTTCCATTCCATCCATTCCAAATTCCAATCCATTCCATTCCATTCAGTAGCACATTCCAATCCACATTCCTTTGCATTCAATTGCACTTTCCATTCCACTTTCCATTCCCTTCCAATCCACATTCCATTCCATTCCAATCCATTCCATACCACATTCCATTATCTTCCATTCCATTCCGCATTCTACTCCATTTCATATTCGATTCCACATTCCACTCAATTCCATTCCATTCCATTTTTCATTCCATTTCATTCCATACAATTCCATTCCACATTCCATTCCATTCCATTCCACATTCCATTCCTTTCCATTCCATTCCACATTCCATTCCTTTCCATTCCATTCCACATTCCATTCCACAATCCATTCCATTCCATTCCACATTCCACTACACATTCCATTCCACTTTCCACTCCATTCTATTCCACATTCCTTTGCACATTCCATTCCATTCCATTCCACATTCCATTCCACATTCCATACTACATTCCTTTCCTTTCCATTGCACATTCCATGCCATTCCATTCCACGTTCCATTCCACATTCCATTCCACTTTCCATTCCATTCCATTACACGTTCCATTCCACGTTCCATTGGATGTTCACTTCCACGTTCCATTCCGCGTTCCATTACACATTCCATTTCCTTGCTTTCCACGTGGCATTCCGTGTTCCATTCCATTCCATTCCACATTCCATTCCATTCCTTTCCACATTCCATTCCATTCCATTCCATGTTCCTTTCCACTTTGCATTTCACGTTCCATTCCACGTTACATTCCGTTCCAAACCACTTCCCATTCCATTCCATTCCACGTTCCGTTTCATTCCATTCCACGTTCCATTCCACACTGCATTTCACATTCCGTTCCATGTTTCATTCCATTCCATTCCATTCCATTCCATATTCCATGCCATTCCATTCCACTTCCCATTCCATTCAATTCCACATTCCATTCCATTCCATTATATTCCACTCCAAATTCCATTCCATACCAATCCATATTCCATTCCATTCCATTGCATTCCACATTCCATTCTATTCCATTCCACATTCCATTCTGTTCCATTCCACATTGCATTCTATTCCATTCCACATTCCATTCCATTCCATTCCTTTTCATTCCACATTCCATTCCATTCCATTCCTTTTCATTCCACATTCCATAACATTCCATTCCATTCCAAATTCCATTCCTTTCCATTTGACATTGCATTTCTTTTTATTCCACATTCCATTCCATTGCATTGCACATTCCATTCCATTCTTTTCGGTTCCATTACATATTCCTCACCACATTCTATTCCCTTCCATTCCACATTGCATTCCATTCCATTCCACATTCCATTCCATTCCATTCCATCCCATTCCACATTCCATTCCAAATTATATTACCTTGAATTCCACATTCAATTCCATTCCATTCCACATTCCATTCCACTTTCCATTCCTCCTTCCATTTTACGATCCATTCCATTGAATTCCATTCCACATTCCACACCACTCCATTCCATTCCATTACGGATTCCATTACATTCCATTCTGCATTCTATTCCACATTCCATTCCATTCCATTACACGTTCCATTCCACATTCCAATCCATTCCATTCCAAAATTCAATTCCATTCCATTACAGATTCCATTCGTTTCCATTCCACATTTCATTCCACATTCCATTCCACGTTCCATTCCACATTCCATTCCACGTTCAATTCCACATTCCATTCCACATTCCCTTCCACATTCCATTCCATTCCATTCCACATTCCATTCCACATTCCATACCACATTCCATTCCATTACACATTCCATTCCATTATATTCCACATCCCATTCCACATTCCATTCCAAGTTCCATTCCATTCCATTCCACGTTCCATTCCTCTTACCATTGGACATTCCATTCTACCTTCCATTCAATGTACCATTCCATTCCATTCCATTCCACATTCCGTACTACATTCCATTCCTTTCCATTGCACATTTCATTCCATTACATTCCACGTTCCATTCCACATTCCATTCCACTTTCCATTCCATTCCATTCCACGTTCCATTCCACGTTCCATTGGATATTCACTTCCACGTTCCTTTCCGCGTTCCATTCCACATTCCATTCCTTTGCTTTCCACGTTGCATTCCGTGTTCCATTCCATTCCATTCCACATTCCCTTCCATTCCTTTCCACCTTCCATTCCATTCCATTCCATGTTCCTTTCCACTTTGCATTCCACGTTCCATTTCACGTTCCATTCCGTTCCGTACCACTTCCCATTCCATTCCATTCCACGTTCCGTTTCATTCCATTCCACGTTACATTACACACTGCATTTCACATTCCGTTCCATGTTCCATTCCATTCCATTCCATTCCATATTCCATGCCATTCCATTCCACTTCCCATTCCATTCAATTCCACATTCCATTCCATTCCATTATATTCCACTGCAAATTCCATTCCATACCAATCCGCATTCCATTCCATTCCATTCCATTCCACATTCCATTCCATTCCATTCCACATTCCATTCTGTTCCATTCCACATTGCATTCTATTCCATTCCACATTCCATTCCATTCCATTCATTTTCATTCCACATTCCATTCCATTCCATTCCTTTTCATTCCACATTCCATAACATTCCATTCCATTCCAAATTCCATTCCTTTCTATTTGACATTGCATTTCTTTTCATTCCACATTCCATTACATTGCATTGCACATTCCATGCCATTCCTTTCGATTCCTTTCCATATTCCTCACCACATTCTATTCCCTTCCATTCAACATTGCATTCCATTCCATTCCACATTCCATTCCATTCCATTGCATCCCATTCCACATTCCATTCCAAATTCTATTACCTTGAATTCCACATTCAATTCCATTCCATTCCACATTACATTCCACTTTCCTTTCCTCCTTCCATTTTACGATCCATTCCATTCAATTCCATTCCACATTCCATACCATTCCATTCCATTCCATTACGGATTCCATTACAATCCATTCCCCATTCTATTCCACATTCCATTCCATTCCATTACGCGTTCCATTCAACATTCCAATCCATTCCATTCCACATTCCATTCCATTCCATTACAGATTCCATTCGTTTCCATTCCACCTTTCATTCCACATTCCATTCCACGTTCCATTCCACATTCCATTCCACGTTCCATTCCATATTCCTTTCCACATTCCCTTCCACATTCGATTCCATTCCATTACACATTCCATTCCACATTCCATACCACATTCCATTCCATTACACATTCCATTACACATTCCATTCCATTATATTCCACATCCCATTCCACATTCCATTCCAAGTTCCATTCCATTCCATTCCACGTTCCATTCCTCTTACCATTGGACGTTCCATTCTACCTTCCATTCAACGTACCATTCCATTCCATTCCATTCCCCATTCCGTACTACATTCCATTCCTTTCCATTGCACATTCCATTCCATTACATTCCACGTTCCATTCCACATTCCATTCCACTTTCCATTCCATTCCATTCCACGTTCCATTCCTCTTACCATTGGACGTTCCATTCTACCTTCCATTCAACGTACCATTCCATTCCAATCCATTCCACGTTCCATTCCACGTTCCATTTCATTCCATTCCTTTCCATTCCACATTCCATTCCATTCATTTCCACTTCCCATTCCATTCAATTCCAAATTCCATTCCATTCCATTCCATTCCACGTTCCATTCCATTCCATTCCACGTTGATTCCATTCCATTACTCGTTCCATTCCATTTTCTATTCTACTTTCCATTCCATTCCATTCCACGTTCCATTCCAATCCATTCCACTTTCCATTTCATTCCATTACACGTTCCATTCCACATTCCATTTCACTTTCCATTCCACCTCCCATTCCATTCCATTCCACGTTCCATTTCATTCCATTCCACATTCCATTTCACTTTCCATTCCACCTCCCATTCCATTCCATTCCACGTTCCATTTCATTCCATTCCACATTCCATTTCACATTCCATTCCACCTTCCATTTCATTCCATGCCTTTCCAGTCCTCATTCCATTCCATTCAGTTCCACTTCCCATTCCATTCAATTCCTGATTCCAATCCATTCCATTCCACGTTTCATTCCATTGCATTCCATTCCATTCCATTCCACATTCCATAGTATTCCTTTCTTTCCACTTTTCATTCCACATTGCATTCCACATTCCATTCCACATTCCTTTCCACATTCCATTCCATTCCATTCTGTTCCACATTCCATTCCATTCCACATTCCATTTCACATTCCCTTACATTCCACTTCACATTCCATTCCACAATCCAATCCATTCCATTCCACATTCCATTTCACATTGCATGCCATATTCCATTCCGTTCCATTCCACATTCCATTCCACATTCCATTCCTTTCCATTCCACATTCCGTTACACATTCCAATCCATTCCATTCCGCGTTGCATTCCACGTTCAATTCCACGTTGAATTCCACGTTCCATTCCGCATTCCGTTCCATTCCAATCCACATTCCATTCCATTCCGTTTCACATCCCATTCCATTTCCCATTCCTCATACTATTCCGTTCCATTCCACATTCCTTTCCACATTCCATTCCACGTTCCATTCCGTTCCATTCCACATTCCATTGCATTCCATTCCATTCCATTCCACATTCCATTCCACATTTCATTCCTCTTTGCTTTCCTTTCCATCCCACATTACATTCCTCATTCCATTCCACTTCCTTCCACGTTCCATTGAACGTTCCATTCCACATTCCATTCCCTTCCTTTCCACATTCCGTACCATTCCATTCCATTCCATTCCACAACCCATTCCATTCCACATTCCATTGCATTGCATTGCACGCTCCTTTCCACTTTCCATTCCCTTCCATTTCACATTCCATTCCATTCCAGTTTCCCTTCCAAATTCCATTCCACATTCCATTCCATATTCCATTCCATTCCATTCCACATTCCATTCCACATTCCTTTTCACATTCCATTCCACATTCCATTCCATTCCATTCCACATTCCATTCCATTCCATTCTACATCCCTTTCCACTTTCCATTAAACCTTACATTCCATGTTCCAATCCACATTCCATGTTCCAATCGACATTCCATTCCATTTCAATCCACATTCCATTCCTTTCCATTCCACGTTACATTCCATTCCACATTCCATTCCTTTCCATTCCACATTGCGTTCCTTTACATTCCACATTTCTTTCCACATTTCATTCCACGTTCTGTTCCACTTTCCATTACATTCCATTCCACATTCCATTCCATTCCATTCCACATTCCATTCTATTCAATTCCACTTTCCATTCCATTCATTTCCACCTTCCATTCCATTCCGCGTTCCATTCCATCTTCCATTCCACTTTCCTTTCCATTCCATTCCACGTTCCATTCCATGTTCCATTCCATGATCCTTTCCATTGAATTCCACATTCCATTCCTTTCCTTTCCACATTCAATTCCATTTCTTTCCACATTCCATTCCATTCCATTGCATATTCCCCTCCATTCCATTCCTCATTACACTCCATTCAATTCCACTTTCCATTCCACATTCCATTCCGTTCCATTCCACATACCATTCCACATTCCATTCTATAACATTCCAAATTCCATTCCATTCAACAACACGATCTGTTCCGTTCCACATTTCATTGCATATTCCATTCAATTTCATTGCATTAAACTTTTAATTCCATTCCATCCACATTCCATTCCACTTTCCATTCCACATTCCATTCGACGTTCCATTCCACATTCCATTCGACGTTCCATTCCACGTTCCATACCACGTTCCATTCCAATTTCCATTCCACATTCCATTCCATTCCAATGCAGATTCCATTCCACGTTCCATTCCATGTTCCATTGCAAGTTCTATTCCACGTTCCATTTCACTTTCTATTCCACGTCCATTTCCACTTCCCATTCCATTCCATTCCACATTCCATTCCACTTTCCATTCCACTTTCCATTTTCTATTGCCCATTCCATTTCACTTTTCTTTGCATGTTCCATTCCACGTCCCATTCCACGTATAATTCCAATCCATTCCATACTCCATTCTATTCAATTCCACATTTCTTTCCATTCAATACCGTTCCATTCCACATTATATTGCATTCCATTCCATTCCATATTCGTTTCCATTCCATTCCAAATTGCATTGCATTCCGTTAAACATTCAATTCCATTACATTCCACATTCCATTCCACATCACATTCCCTTCCATTCCGCATTCCATTCCATTCCATTCTACATTCTGTTCCATTTTCCATTCCACGTTAAATTGCACGTACCATTGCACGTTCCATTGCACTTTGCATTCCATTTAAATTCCACATTCCATACCATTACTTTCCATATTCCATTTCACATTCCATTCCATTACATTCAACATTCTATTGCACCTTCCATTCCACATTCTATTTCATATTGCATACAATTCCATTCCACATTCCATTCCGTTCCATTATTCATTTCATTCCACATTCTGTTCCATTCCATTCCATATTCCATTCTTCATTCCATTCCATTCCATTCCACATTCCATTCCACCTTCATTCCACATTCGAATTCACATTCCATTCTATTCCATTCCACATTCCATTCCACATTGCTATCCACATCCCATTCCATTCCTTTCCACATTCCATTCCACTCCATTCCACATTCCATTCCATTCCATTCCACATTCCATTCAATTCCATTCCACATTCCATTCCCTTCCATTGCACTTTCGATTACATTCCAATCCACATGGCATTGCATTCCATTCCATTCCACATTATAATGCACATTCCACAGCAATCCATTCCATATTCCATTCCGTATTACATTCCATTCCATTCCACATTCCATTCCATTCCATTCCCCATTCCTTCCACATTATATTCCAAGTTATATTTCAAGTTCCATTCCACATTCCATTCCACGTTCCATTCCATTGCATTCCTTGTTCCATTCCATTCCATTCCATGTTCCATTCATTCCTTTTCACAATCCATTCCACATTCCATTTCACATTCCATTCCACATTCCATTGCACATTCTGTTCCATTCCATTACATTCCATTCCACTTTCTATTCCATTCCAATCCACATTCCATTCCATTCCATTATACATTCCATTCCATTCCCTTCCACATTCCATCCCATTCCATTCCATTCTTTTCCATTCCATTCCACATTCCATGACTTTCTATTCCATACTATTCCATTCCTTTCCACTTTCCATTTTTTGAATTCCACATTCCATTCCTTTCCAGTCCATATTTCAATGTATTCCATTTCATTCCACATTCTATTCCACATTCCTTTACCTTCCATTCCACATTGTATTCCATTCCAATCCATTCCATTCCACGTTCCATTCCACGTTACATTCCACGTACCATTCCACGTTCCATTCCACGTTCCATTCCATTCCATTCCACATTCCATTCCACATTCCATTCCATTACTTTACACTTTCCATTCCACATTCCATTCTGCATTACACTCCCTTCCATTCCACTTTGCATTCCACATTCCACTCCACATTCCATTCTATTCAACATTCCATTCCATATTCCATTCCAAATTCCATTCCATTGCATTCCACTTTCCATTCCACATTCCATTCCATTGGATTCCTCATTCCATTCCACATTCAATTCCATTTTATTCCACATTCCATTCCATTTCATTCCACGTTCCATTCCATTCAATTGCATTCCACATATCATTCCTTTCCATTCCCCATTCAATTCCATTGCATTCCATTCCATTCCACATTCCATTCCATTCGATTCCAAGTTCCATTTGATTCCATTCCAAATTACATACCATTCCATTCTAAGTTCCATTCCATTCCATTCCACACTCCATTCCATTCCATTCCATTCCACACTCCATTCCATTCCATTCCATTCCACATTCCATTCCATTCCACATTCCCTTCCATTCCATTCCTATCCATTTCACAATCCATTCCACATTCCATCACATTCCATTCCACATTCCATTCTATTCCACTCCACATTCCGTTCCATTATACATTTCCTTAAACATTCCATTCCATTACATTCCAAATTCCATTCGATTCCATTTTACATTCTATTCCACATTCCATTGAATTCCATTCCCTATTTCATTCCACATTCCTTTCCACGTTCTCTTCCACCTTCCATTCCACGTTCCATTCCATATCATTTCACTTTCCATTCCATTCCATTCCACGTTACATTTCGTTCTATTCCACCTTCCATTCCACATTCCATTCCACATTCCATTTCGCTTTCCATTTCGCATTCCATTGCATTCCATTCCATTCCATTCCACATTCCATTGCTTTCCATTCCACATTCCATTCTATTCCATTCTACATTCCATTCCTTTCCACATTCCTTTCCATTCCACATTCCATTAAACATTCCATTCCATTCCATTTCACAATACATTCCACATTCTAATCAATTCCATTCCACATTACATTCCAAAATACTTTCCACAATCCATTGCATTACATTCCAAATTCCATTCAACATTCCATTCCACTCGATTGCACATTCCATTGCATTCCATTCAACATTCCATTCCACATTTCTTTGCCCATTAAATTTCATTCCATTACACATTCCATTCCACATTCCATTCCATATTCCATTCCACATTCCATTACATTCCATTCCACATAAGACTCCACATTCCATTCAGCATTCCGTTCCACACTCCATTCCATTCAACTCCACATTCCATTCCTTTCCATTCCTTTCCATTCCATATTCCACTCCATTCCCTTTCACATTCCATTCCATTCCTCTCCACATTCCAGTCCATTTCACTTTCCATTCCATTCCTTTCCACTCCACATTCCATTTTATTCCATTCCTCATTCCATTCCACATTGAATTCCATTCCAATCCACATTCCAATAATTCCATTCCATTCCAAATTCTATTCTATTCCATTCCACATTGCATTCTACATTCCATTCCATTGCATTTCACATTCCATTCCACATTCCATTCAATTGCCTTCCACATTCCATTTCACATTCCATTCCAAATTAAATTCCACATCCTATTGTACGATGCATTCCACATTCCTTTCCACATTCCATTCCAGTTTCCATTCCAGGTTCCAATCCATTCCATTCCACGTTCCATTCTACATTCCATACCACTCCATTACACTTTCCATTCAATTGCATTCCGCGATCCATTTCATTCCATTCCATGTTCCATTCTAGATTCCATTTCACATACCATTCCACCTTCCATTCCTTTCCATTACCCATTCTGTTCCCCATTCTTTTCCGTACCATTCCACTTCCCATTCCATTCAATTCCACATTCTTTGAACTCAATTACATTCCATTCCGCATTCCATTCCATTGCAGTCCGCATTCCATTCCATTCCACATTCCATTAAATTCCATTCCACATTCCATTCGATTCCATTCCACATTCCATTCCGTTCCAATCCATTCCATTCCATTCCACATTCCATTCCACATTCCATTCCCTTCCATTCTACATTCCATTTCATTGCATTCCACATTTCATTCCATGTTCCATTCCACGTTCCATTCCACGTTCCATTCCATTCCATTCCATTACACATTCCACACCAGTCCATTCCATTACACATTCCACACCATTCCATTCCATTTCATTCTGGATTCCATTACATTCCTTTTGACATTCTATTCCACACACCATTCCATTCCACTCCACATTCCATTCCATTCATTTCACATTCCATTCCTTTCCAATCCACATTATATTCCACATAAAATTCCCTGTTCCATTCCACAGTCCGTTCCACGATCCATTCCATTCCATTCCACGTTCGATTCCTCCTTCCATTCCACATTCCATTACACGTCCCATTGCATTACATTCCAAATTCCATTCCACTTTCCAATCGATTGCATTCCACGTTCCATTCCACATTGCATTCCATTCCATTCAACATTCCATTCCAGATTCCATTCCGTTCCATTCCACATTCCATTCCACATTCCATTCTGCCTTCCATTCCATATTCCATTACATTCCATTCCAAATTGCTTTCCACATTCCTTTCCACATTCAATTCCATTCCATTCCACTTTCCATTCCACCTTGCATTCCATTCCAGACGACATTCCATTCCACATTCCATTCCATTCCATTCCTCATTCCATTAAACATTCCAATCCATTCCATTCCACGTTCCATTCTATGTTCCATTCCTCGTTCCATTCCAGGTTCTATTTCACATACCATTCCTTTCCGTTGCACGTTGCGTTCCACATTAAATACCAATCCACTCCAATTTGCAGTCCACGTTCCATTCCACGTTCCAGTCCACATTCGTTTACATTCCATTCCATTACACATGGCATTCCATTCCATTTCACATTCCATTCCATTCCGTTTCACATTCCATTCCATTTGATTACATTCCTCATTCTATGCCATTCCACATTTCATTCCATTCCAAATTTCACTTTATTTATTCCACATTGCATTCCATTACATTTCACATTGAATTCCATTCCATTCCATTCTATTCCACATTCAATTCCATTCCTTTCATTCCATTCCACATTCCATTCTATATTCCATTCCAAGTTCTATTCCACATTCCATTGCAATCCATTCCACATTCCATTTCACATTCCATTCCAAATTCCATTCCATTCAAATCCACATTCCATTCCACATTCCGTTCCATTGAATTCCACTGTCAATTCCACCTTACATTTCATTCCATTCCATGTTCCATTACGCATTCCATTCCATTTCATTCCGCATTAAAGTCCACATTCCATTCCACATTGCATTCCACATTCCCTTTCACATTACATTCTACAGTCAATTCCACATTACATTCCATTCTATTTCACATTCCATCCCGAATTCCATTCCATACCTTTCCACTTTCCATTCCATTCCATTACACGTTCCCTTCTATTCTATTCCATGTTCCATTCCACATTACATTCCACAATACTTTCCGTTCCATTACATTGCATTCCATGTTACATTCCACCTTCCATTCCACATTCCATTCTACATTCCATCCGTTCCATTCCACATTCTCTTCCACATTCCATTCCACGTTGCATTCCATTCCATTCCACATTCCATTGCATTCCATTCCACATTCCATTCCACATTAGTTTCCACATTCCATTCTATGTTCCATTCCACGTTCCACTCTACGTTCTATTCCATTCCCTTCTACGTTCCTTTCCATTGCATTCCACTTTCCATTTCATCCCATTCCACATTCCATTCCACATTCGTTTTCACATTCCATTCCACATTAGTTTTCACCTTCCATTCCATTCCATTCCATTCCATTCCATTCCATTCCATTCCATATTCCATTCCCTTCCATATTCCATTCCATTCCATTCCACATTACCTTATATTCAATTCCACATTCCATTCCATATTCCATTCCACATACCATTCCATTATATTCCACATTCCATTCCATTCCATTCCATTCCATTCCACATTCCATTCCATTCTTTCTCTTCCACATTCCATTCCATTCCATTCCACAATCCATTCCATTCAATTCCACATTCCATTCCACTTTCCACTCCAAGTTGCATTCCATGTTCCATTCCACGTTCCATTCCACTTTCCATTATTTTCCATTCCACATTCCATTCCATTCCATTCTGCTTTCCTTTCCATGTTCCATTCCATGTTGCATTCCACGTTCCATTCCATTCCACTCCACATTCCATTCCATTGTATTCCACTTTCCATTCCTTTCCATTCCATTCCATTCCACATTCCATTCCGCATTCCATTCGCTTACATTACAGATTCCATTCCATTCCATTCCACATTCCATTCCACGTGCCATTCCACGTTCCATTCCAAGTTCCATTCCATTCCATTCCACTTTCCATTCCACAATGCATTCCATTCCTGTCCATATTCCATTACACATACCATTCCATTTAAACATACCATTCCATTCCATTCCACATTGCATTCCACATTCCATTCCATTTCACACTCCATTCCACATTCCATTCCACATTCCAATCCATTCCATTCCACTTTGTATTCGACGTTCCAGTCCACATTCCATGCCACATTCCATTCCACATTTCATGCCCTTCCACTCCACAATCCATTCAACATTCCATTCCATTGCTTTCCACATTCCATTCCAGATTAAATTCCACATTCCATTCCAAGTTCCATTGAATTCAATTTCTTTCCATTCCACATTCCATTCCACATTCCATTGCATTCCATTACACGTTCCATTCTACATTCCATTCTGTTCCATTCCTCAATCCATTCCACAATCAATTCCACGTTCCATTCCATTCAATTCCGCATTCAATTCCCCTTTCCATTACAAATTCCGTTCCCCATTCCATTTCATTACATTCCACATTCCACTCCACAATCCATTCCAGAATCCATTTCATTCTGTTCCACGTTCCATTCCACATTCCATTGCACATTCCATTCCACGTTCCATTCCACATTCCATTCCATTCTATTCCACATTCCATTTCACATTGCATTCCTCTCTCCATTCCATTCCATTCCACATTCCTTTCCACATTCCTTTCCATTCCATTCCACATTCCATTGCATTTCATTCCACATTCCATTCCACATTCCATTCCATTCCATTCTAATTTCGGTTCCACATTCCATTCCATTCAATTGCACATTCCATTCCACTTTCCTTTCCACATTCTGTTTCATTCCATTCCATGTTCCAATCCACATTCAATTCTACATTCCATTCAACGATACATTCCACGTTCCATTCCATGTTCCATTATTCGTTCCATACCAGATTCCTTTCCACGTTCCATTCCATTTCATTCCACGTTCCTTTCAATACTCCTTTCCAATCCATTCTAATTTCCATTCCACATTCCATTCCATATTCTATTTCATATTCCATTCCGTTCCATTCGACATTCCATTCCACATTGCATTCCATTCCCTTCCAAATCGCTTTCCACATTCCATTCCATTCATTTCCACATTTCCAATCCATTCCACATTCTGTTCCATTCCACATTCCATTCAATTCCAATCCATTCCACATTCAGTTCCATTCCACATTCCATTGCATTCGATTCCACATTCCATTCTGCATTCCATTCCATTCCTCATTCCATACACTTTTCCATTCCATTCCATTCCACATTCCATTCCATTGCATTCCGCTTTGCATTCTAATACATTCCACGTTCCATTCCACGTTCCTTTCCACTTTCTATTACACTGCCAATCCATTCAATTCCGTGTTCCACTACACATTCCATTCCAATAGAATCCATATTGGAGTCCACTTTCCATTCCACATTCCAGTCCACATTCCATGCCATTCCATTCCGTTTCACATACCATTCCATTCCATTCCACATTCCATTCCATTGCATTTCACTTTCCATTCCACTTCATTCCATTCCACATTCTATTCCAATCCATTTCATTGCATTCCATTCCACATTCCGTTCCATTGCATTTCGTTCCACTTTCTAATCCATTGCACATTCTGTTGCATTCCATTCCACATTCCATTCCATTCAATTGCAGATTCCATTCCATTCCATTCCATTTCATTCCACGTTCAATTCCATTCCAATCCACATTCCATTCCATTCCATGACAAATTCCATTCAATTCCATTCCACATTCCATTCCATTCTATTCCGCATTCCGTTACATTCCATTCAACATTGCCTTCCATTCCATTACATTCCAGTTTCCATACCTTTCCATTCCATTCCAAATTCCATTCTTTCCATTACACATTCCATTCCATTGCATTCCACATTCCTTTCCATTCCATTCCCTTCCATTCCACATTCCATTCCATTCCATTCCACATATCATTCCATGTTCCATTCTTCGTTCGATTCCACGTACTATTCCACATTCAATTCAACTTTCCATTCCACGTTCAATTCAACTTTCCATTCCACGTTCCTTTGCATTCCATTCCACATTCCATTCCACATTCCATTCCATTCCATTCCATATTCCATACCACTAAATTCCATTCCATTCCACATTCCATTCCATTCCATTAAACATTCCGTTCCACATTCCTTTCCATTCCATTCCACATTATATTCCTCATTCCATTCCACCATCTATTCCATTCCATTCCACATTCCATTCGATGTTCCATTCCATTCCATTCCACATTCTGTTGCATTCCTTTCCACATTCCATTCCCTTCTGTTCCACATTCCATTCCATATTCCATTCCACATTCCATATTACATTCCATTCCACGTTCCATTCCATTCTTTCCCACATTCTATTCCATTCCACATTCCATTCCATTCCATTCCACATTCCATTCCATTCCTTTCAATTCCATTCCACATTCCATATCATTGCATTCCACATTTCATTCCATTCCATTTCACATTCCATTCCGCATAACACTGAATTCCAGTCTACATTCCGTTCCACATTCAATTCCACATTCCATTCCATTCAACATTCCATTGCATTCCAATCCACATTCCTTTCCACATTCCATTCCATCCTATAGCCCAGTCAATTTCAAATTCTTTCCACATTCCATTCCATTCCATTCCCCGTTACAATCCACGTTCCATTCTACATTCCTTTCCAGGTTCCATTCAACGTTCCATTCCAAATTCCATTTCACATTTCCTTCCACGTTCCCTTCCACATTCCATACCACATTCCATTCCACTTTCTATTCCACATTCCATTCCACGTTCCATTCCATTCAAATCCACGTTCCATTCCAAATCCATTCCACTCCATTTTAGTCCACTGTGTTCCATTCCACTTTACATTCCATTCCACATTCAATTCTATTCCATTCCACATTCCATTCCTTTCCATTGCACCTTCCATTCCATTCCTATCCATTCCATTCCACATTCCATACCATTCCATTGCATTCCACATTCCATTCATTTCCATTAAACCTTCCATTCCTTTCCATTACACGTTCCATTTGATTCCATTCCACCTTCCATTCCATTCCATTCCACAGTGCATTACATTCTTTTCCACGTTCCATTCCACCTTCAATTCGAAGTTCCATTCCACTTTCCATTCCATTGCATTCCACCTTCAGTTAAACTTTCCATTCCACATTCCATTCCATGTTCCGTTCCACATTCCATGCCATGTTCCATTCCACGTTTCATTCCATTCTATTCCACATTCCATTCCATTCCATTCCACCTTCCATTCCAAATTCCACTCCATTACATTCCACATTCCATTCCACTTTCCATTCCTTTCAATTCCAACTTCCATTCCACATTCCCTTCCATTAAATTCTATTCCACATTGCATTCCTTTCCATTCCACAATCCATTCTACATTCCACTCCATTCCATTCCACTTTCCATTATATTCCATTCCAACTTCAATTCCACATTCCACTACATTACATTACATACCACATTCCATGCCACATGCCATTCCATTACATTACACATACCATTCCATTCCACTCCACATTCCATTCCATTCCATTCCATTCCAACTTCAATTCCACATTCCATTCCATTCCATTCCATTCCATTCCATTCCATTCCATTCCATTCCACATTCCTTTCCACAATCCATTCCATTCCATTCCACATTCCATTCCATTCCACATTCCATTCTATTCCATTGCACATTCCATTATATGTTCCATTCCACGTTCCATTCCAAATTACATTCCACATACCATTCAAAATTCCATTCCAGATTCCATTCAATTCCGTTCCACATTCCATTCCACATTCCTTTTCATTCCATTCCACATTTCATTCCATCCCACTCCACATTCCATTCCACATCCCTTTCCATTCCATTCCACGTTCCATTCCACGTTCCATTCCATTCCAATTTACGTTCCATTCCACGTTCCATTCCACATTCCATTCCATACTCCATTACGTTCTATTCTACATTGCATTCCACATTCCATTCCATTACATTGCATATTCCATGCCACATTCTAATCCATTCCATTCCACATTCCATTCCATAATCCATTCCACATTCCAGTCCGTTCCATTCCACATTCCGTTCAACATTCCATTCCACTCGATTCCACGTTCCATTCCATTCCATTCCACATTCCATTCCACATTCCCTTCAGCAATTCTTTCCCGATTGCATTCCATTCCTTTCCACATTCCATTACACATTCCATTACACATTCCATTACACATTCCATTCCATTCCTTTACACACACCATTCCACATTCCATTCAAAATTCCATTCCCCTTTCCATTCCATTCAGTTCCACGTTCCATTCCTTTGCATTCAATTCCATTCCACATACCATTGCCTTCCGTTCCACATTCCATTCCTTTCCATTCCACATTCCATTACATTCCGTTGCACATTCCATCCCATTCCTTTCCTCCTTCCATTCCACATTCCATTCCATTCCATGTTCCATTCTGTTTCTTTCCACATTCGATTCCACATTTCATTCCATTCCATTCCACATTCCATTCCACCTTCCGTTCCATTAGATTCCACATTCCAATCCACATTCAATTCCACTCCATTCCACATTCCATTCCACATTCTATTCCTTTCCATTCCACGTTCCTTTCCATTCCATTCCACTTTCCATTCCATTATTTTCCACAATCCATTTCATTCAATTTAACATTCCATTCAATTACATTGCTTTCCACATTTCATTCCATTGTATTCCACTTTCCAATCCATTCCTTTATATTCCACATCCCATTCCGTTCCATTCCACATTCCATTAAATTACATTCCACATTCCACTCTACATTCCATTCCACTTCCTATTCAGAGATCCCTTCAACCTTGCATTCCACATTCCATTCCTTTTCATCCCACATTTCATTTCACGTTCCGTTCCATTCCATTCCACATTCCATTCCACGTTACATTCCATTCCATGCCATTTTCCTTTCCACGTTCCATTGCAAGTTCCAAGCCACGTTCCTTTCCATATTCGATTCCACATTCCATTCCATTTCATCCCATATTGCATACCCTTCCATTCGATTCCATTCCACAATCCATTCCATTCCATTTGACATTGCATTCATATTCAATTCCACATTCCATTCCGTTGCATTCCACATTCCATTCCACATTCCATTCCGTTCCATTCCGCATTGCATTCCACACTCCATTCCACATTCCATTCCACATTCCATTTTGCATTCCATTCCATTCCATTTCATTCCACATTCCATTGCATTCCAATCAATATTACATTCCATTCCATTCAATGTTGCATTCCATTCCACATTCCAATGCATTGCACTTCCCATTCCATTCCATTCCACATTCCATTCCACATTACCTTCCAGATTCCATTCCTCATTCCATACCATTTCATTTCAGATTCCATTCCACTTTCCATTCCTTTCCATTACACTTTCCATTTAAATTTCTATTGCAGATTCCATTACACTTTCCATTCCACTGGCCATTGCACATTCCATTCCATTCCATTTCACATTGCATTCCATTTCATTCCATTCCACATTCTATTACATTCCACATGCCATTCCATTGCATTCCACGTTTAATTCCACATTGCATTCCACATTCCATTCCATTCCATTGCACATTCCATTCCGCATTCCAGTCCACATTCCAGTCCACATTCCATACCATTCCTTTCCACATTCCATTCCACATTCCATTCCTTTCCACTACAAATTCCTTATCACTTTCCATTACACATTCCATTCCTTTCCAATACAAATTCCTTATCACTTTCCATTCCACATTACATTCCACTTTCCATTGCACATTCCATTCCACATTCCATTCCATTCCATTTCACATTCCATTCCACATTCCATTCCATTCCACTCCACATTCCATTCCATTCCACATTCCATTTCAAATTCCATTTCATTTCATTCCACATTCCATTCCACATTCCGTTGCTCATTGCCTTCCACATTCCATTCCATTCCATTCAACATTCCATTCCATTCCAGATTATATTACTTTTCATTCCACTTTCCATTCCTCTTTCATTTGCACATTCCCTTCCACATTCCATTACGGTACATTCCACATTCTATTCCACATTCCATTCCATTTCATTACACATTCCATACAACATTCGATTCCATTCTACTCCCCATTACATTTTATTACCTTCCACCTTCCATTCCACATTACATTCCACATTCCATTCCACTGCATTCCAATTTCCATTCCACCTTCCATTAGACTTTCCATTCCACCTTCCATTCCACTTTCCATTCCATTCCATTCCACTTTCCATTACACATTCCATTCCATTAATTATTCCATTCCATTCCATTCCACATTTCATTCCATACCATTCCGCATTGCATTCCATTCCATTCCACATTGCATTCCATTCCTTTCCAATTTCCCTTCAATTCCATTCCATTCAATTGCACATTCCATTCCACATTCCGTTCCCTTCCATTCCGCATCCCATTCCATTCCATTCCATTCAATTGTACATTCCTTTCCCTTCCATTCTATTCCACATTCCATTCCCTTCCATTCCACATTCCATTCCATTCCATTTCACATTCTATTAAATTCCATTCCACATTCCTTTCCACAATCCGTTGGATTAAAATCCACATCCTATTCCATTCCATTCCACATTCTATTCCATTCCATTCCACATTCCCATCCACATTCCATTCCATTACATTGCGTATTTCATTCCATTCCAATGCACATTTCATTCCAAATTCCATTCCATTCCATTCCACATTCCATTCCACACTCCATTCCACATTCCATTCCATTCCACACTCCATTCCACATTCCATTCCATTCCATTCCATTCGATTACACATTCCATTCCATTACATTTAACTTTCCATTCGACGTTCCATTCCACGTTCCATTCAACTTTCCATTCCACATTCCATTCCACTTTCCATTCCAGTTTCTGTTCCACGTTCCAGTCCATCCCATTTCACGTTCTATTCCATTGCATTCCACTTTCTATTCTACATTCCATTCCACATTGCATTCCACAATCCATTCCATTCCATTCCATTCAATTCCACGTTCCATTCCACATTCCGTTCCACATGTCATTCCGTTCCATTCCACATTCCATTCCACATTCCTTTCCACATTCCATTCCACATTCCATTTCATTCCATTCCTTTCCATTCCACATTCCTTTCCACATTCCATTCCACATTCCATTTCATTCCATTCCTTTCCATTCCATATTCCATTCCGCATTACATTACACATTCCATTACACATTCCATTCCACATTCCATTCCACATTGCATTCCATTCAACTCCACATTCCATTGCATTTCATTCCTCTTTCCATTCCACGTTCCATTACACATTCTATTCCACATTCCATTCCACTTTTCATTCCATTCCTTTCCACATTCCATTCCAATTTCCATTCCATTACATTCCACGTTCCATTCCACATTCCACTGTCCATGCCATTCTAAGTTCCTTGCCACATGACATTTCACATTCCTTTGCACGTTAAATTGCAAGTTCCATTCCTTTCCATTTCACTTTCCATTCTAATTTCCATTCCACATTCCATTCCACTTTCCATTCCACGTTCCATTCCACATTCCATTCCACGTTCCCTTCCATGTTCCATTCCAAATTCCGTTGTACTTTCCATTCCAATTTCCATTCCACATTCCATTCCTCGTTCCATTCCAGGTTCCATCCCACATTCCATTCCATTCAGTTACATTCCAAATTCCATTCCATTCCATTCCACGTTCCATTCCACATTTCTTTAAACATTTCATTCCACGTTCCATTCCACATTCC
The DNA here is from genome assembly GCF_028885655.2 of Pongo abelii. Taxonomy (NCBI): domain Eukaryota; kingdom Metazoa; phylum Chordata; class Mammalia; order Primates; family Hominidae; genus Pongo; species Pongo abelii. Next base: position 10,595,585 of record NC_085929.1, on the reverse strand, counting down.
ATTGCACATTACATTCAATGTTCCATTACACATTCCATTTCACATTCCCTTCCACATTCCATTTCATATGCCTTTCCATTCCATTCTATTCCATTCCGTATTCCATTCAATTCCATTCCATATTCCATTCCATTCCTTTCCATATAACATTCCATTCAATTCCACATTTCATTCCACATTCCATCCCACATTCCATTCCACATTCCATTACCTTCCATTCCACTTTCCATTCCATTCCATTCCACGTTCCATTACACATACCATTCCTCATTGCATTCCATTCCATTCCACTTTCCTTTCCACATTCCATTCCACATTTTGTTCCATTCCATTCCACATTCCATTCCATTCCATTCCACATTCCATTCCACATTCCATTACATTCCACATTCCATTTCAGTCTCTAATTCTTGTTCCATTCCTCATTCCATTCCACGTTCCATTCCAATCCATTCCATGTTCCATTCGATGTTCCAATCCACGTTCCATTCCCTTTCATTCAACTTTCCATTCCACTGTCCATTCCATTCCATTCCATGTTGAATTCCACATTCCTTTCCATTCCATTCGACGTTCCACTCCACATTCAATTCCATATTCCATTCCACATTGAATTCCATTTCATTCAATATTGCATTCCACATTCATTCCACATTCAGTTCCATTCCACTCCATTGCATTCCACTTTCCCTTCCACATTCCATTGCACATCCCATTCCACGATCCATTCCATGTTTGATTCCACTTTCCATTCCACATTCTATTCCGCGTTCCATTCCACATTCCATTCAATTCCATTCCACATTCCTTTCCACATTCCATTTCATTCCATTCCACATTCTATTCCACATTCCTTTCCACATTCTATTCCACTTTCTTTTCCATTCCATTCCACATCCCATTCCACTTTGCATTCCAATCCTTTCCAATTTCCATTGCACATTCCACTCCACTCTCCATTACACTTTCCATTCCACGTTCCATTTCACATTCCATTCCACGTTCCATTCCATTCCTTTGCACGATCCATTCCACATTCTATTTCATTCCATTCCGCTTTCCATTCCACATTCCATTCCACGTTCCATTCTGCGTTCCATTCCATTCCAATCTACGTTCCATTCCACATTGCTTTCCATTCCATGTTCCATTTCACATTCTATTTCACATTCCATTCCACATTGCACTTCGTTCCATTCCACGTGCCACTCAAAATTCCACTCCACTTTCCATTCCACATTCCCTTGTATTCCATTTCACATTACTTTCCATTCCATCTCACATTCCGTTGCATTCCATTCCACATTCCATTTCACATTCCATTCCATTGCATTCCACATTCCATTCCACATTCCTTTCTGTTCCATTCCACATTCCATTCCACATTCCAATCCATTCCGTTCCACATTCCATTCCATTCAATTCCACATTCCGTTCTGCGTTCCATTCCATTCCATTCCACGCCCCATTCCACCTTCCATTCCACGTTCCATTCCGTGATCCATTCCATTCCATTGCACGTTCTATTCCACGTTCCACTCGAGATTTCATGCCACGTTCCATTAAACATTCGGTTGCACATTCCATTCCACATTGCGTTCCATTGCAGTCCACATTCCGTTCCACATTCCATTCCATTTCATTCAAACATTCAAAACTATTCCTTTCCATATTCCATTCCACTTTCCATTCCATTCCACTTTCCATTCCACATTCCATTCCACATTCCATTCCACACTCCATTCCATACCATTCCATATTCCATTCCACATTCCGTTCCATCCCATTCTACGTTCCATTCCACATTCAATTCCACATTCCATTCCACATTCCATTCCATCCCACATTCCATTCCGCATTCCATTCCACTGCATTCCACATTCTATTCCACATTCTATTCCACATTCAAATCCACCTGCCATTGTACATTCCATTTCATTCCATTCCACGTGCCGTTCCATTCCATTCCATTCCTCGTGACATTCCTTGTTCCATTCCCCATTCCATTCCACTTTCAATTCAACTTCTGATTCCATTCCATTCCACTTTCCATTCCACATTCCATTGTACATTCGATTCCATGCTCCATTCAACATCCCATCCCACATTCGATTCCATTCCATTCCACACTCAATTCCATTCCATTCCACTTTCCTTTCCACATTCCTTTCCATTCCATTCCACATTCCTATCCACATTCCATTTCATTCCATTCCATTCCACATTCCATTCCACATTCCTTTCCACATTCCATTCCATTCCACATTCCATTCCATTCCATTCCATATTCCATTCCACAATCCTTTCCTCATTCCATTCCATTCCATATTCCATTCCATTCCATTCCACATTCTGTTCCACATTGCATTCCATTAAATTCCACGTTGCATTCCACGTTCCATTCCAAATTCCATGTTCCATTCCACGTTCCATTCCATTGCTTTCCACGCTCCATTCCACATTCCGTTCCATTCCATTTCACATTGAATTCTACATTACATTCCAGATTCCATTCATCATTGCTTTCCACATTCATTCCATGTTCCATTTCGTTCCATTCCACATTCCATTCCACATTCCATTCCATTCAATTCCGCATTCCGTTCTGCGTTCCATTCCATTCCATTCCACGCCCCATTCCACCTTCCATTCCACGTTCCATTCCGTGATCCATTCCATTCCATTGTACGTTCTATTCCGCGTTCCACTCCAGATTTCATGCCACGTTCCATTAAACATTCGGTTGCACATTCCATTCCACATTGCCTTCCATTGCAGTCCACATTCCATTCCACATTCCATTCCATTTCATTCAAACTTTCAAAACTATTCCTTTCCATATTCCATTCCACTTTCCATTCCATTCCACTTTCCATTCCACATTCCATTCCACATTCCATTCCACACTCCATTCCATACCATTCCATATTCCATTCCACATTCCGTTCCATCCCATTCTACGTTCCATTCCACATTCAATTCCACCTTCCATTCCACATTCCATTCCATCCCACATTCCATTCCGCATTCCATTCCACTGCATTCCACATTCTACTCCACATTCTATTCCACATTCAAATCCACATGCCATTGTACATTCCATTTCATTCCATTCCACGTGCCGTTCCATTCCATTCCATTCCTCGTGACATTCCTTGTTCCATTCCCCATTCCATTCCACTTTCAATTCAACTTCTGATTCCATTCCATTCCACTTTCCATTCCACATTCCATTGTACATTCGATTCCATGTTCCATTCAACATCCCATCCCACATTCGATTCCATTCCATTCCACACTCAATTCCATTCCATTCCGCTTTCCTTTCCGCATTCCTTTCCATTCCATTCCACATTCCTATCCACATTCCATTTCATTCCATTCCATTCCACATTCCATTCCACATTCCATTCCACATTCCATTCCATTCCACATTCCATTCCATTCCATTCCATATTCCATTCCACAATCCTTTCCTCATTCCATTCCATTCCATTCCATATTCCATTCCATTCCATTCCACATTCTGTTCCACATTGCATTCCATTAAATTCCACGTTGCATTCCACATTCCATTCCAAATTCCATGTTCCATTCCACGTTCCATTCCATTGCATTCCACGCTCCATTCCACATTCCGTTCCATTCCATTTCACATTGAATTCTACATTCCATTCCAGATTCCATTCATCATTCCTTTCCACATTGCATTCCATGTTCCATTTCGTTCCATTCCACATTCCATTCCACATTCCATTCCATTCCACGATCCATTCCATTCCATATTCCATTCCATTCGACATTCCATTCCATTCCATTCCACATTCCATTGCACATTCCTTTCCATTTTGCATTCCATTCCATTCCACATTCCATTCCATTCCATTCCACATTCCATTCCATTCCATTCCACTTTACGTTCCATTCCAGATTCCATTGCATTCCATTCTACATTACATTCCATTCCATACCAAGATCCATTCCATTCCATATTTCATTCCATTTGACATTCCATTCCATTCCATTCCACATTCCATTGCACATTCCTTTCCATTGTGCATTCCATTCCATTCCACATTCCGTTCCAGTCCATTCCACATTCCATCTTATTCCATTTCACATTCCATTCCATTCCAATCCACGTTCCGTTCCATTCCAGATTCCATTGTATTCCAATCCACATTACTTTCCATTCCTTTCCACATTCCATTCCATTCCTTTTCAAATTCCATTCCATTAAATTTCACATTCCATTCCACATTCCATTCCATTCAATTGCATATTGATTTCCACATTCCATTCCCTTACATTCCACATTAGATTCCTTTTCAATCCATTCCAGACCACGTTCCATTCTATACCAACAAATTCCACATTTCATTCCATTCCATTTCACATTACATTCCATTCCATTGGATTCCATTCCATTGCACATTCCATTACATTACATTGCACAATCCATTCCACATTCCATTCCATTCATTTCAACTTTCCTTTCCACGTTCCATTGCACTTTCCATTATACGTTCCATTCCATTACATTCCTATTTCCATTCAACGTTCCATTCAATTCCAATTCACTTTCCATTCCATATTCCACTTCACATTCCATTCCATATAACATTCCACGTTCCATTTCACGTTCCATTCCACGATGCATTCCACGATCCTTTCCACGTTCCATTCCATTCCATTCTACATTCCATTCTGCATTCCATTCCAATCCATCCCACGTTCCATTCCATTCCATTCCATTCTACATTCCATTCCACATTCCATTGCAAATTCCATTACATTCCATTCCCCATTCCATTCCTGTCCATTCCACATTAAATTCCACATTCCATTCCACGTTGCATTCCATGTTCTATTCCTTTACTTTCCACGTTACTTTACGTTCCTTTCCACTTTCCATACCATTCCATTCCGCATTTCATTCCATTCCATTCCACATTCTATTCCAAATACCATTCCACTTCACACTTAATTCCAAACACCTTTCCATTCCTTTCCACATTCCTTTCCATTACTTTCCATTCCGCATTCCATTCCATTGCATTCCACATTCTATTCCTTATTCCATTCCATTCCATTCCACCATCAATTCCACATTCCATTCCATTCCCTTCCACATTCCATTCCATTCAATTGAACATTCCATTCATTTCCATTCCACATTCCTTTCCACATTCCATTCCATTCCTTTCCATATTTCACTCCACATTAAATTACAGTTTCCAATCCACATTCCATTCCACATTCCATTCTGCATTCCATTCCATTCCTTTCCATTCCATTGCACATTCCATTACACATTCCTTTCCATTCCATTGAACATTCCATTCCAGGTTCCTTTCCATTCCATTCCACATTCCATTCCACATTCCATTCCATTCCATTACTGTCCGTTCCACATTAAATTCCACATTCCACATTCCATTCCAAGTTCCATTCCATTTCCCATTCCATTCCATTCCACATTGCATTCCATTCCATTCCATTCCACATTCCATTCCATTCCATTCCATTTCGCTTTCCATTCCATTGCATTCCACATTCTATTCCTCATTCCCTTCCATTCCATTCCACATTCAATTCCACATTCCATTCCATTGAACATTCCATTCCATTCCTTTCAACATTCCATTCATTTCCATACCACATTCCATTCCACATTCCATTCCACTTTCCATTACACTATCCATTCCATTCCATTCCACCTTAAATTCCATGTTCCATTCCACATTCCATTCCACATTCTATTGCATGTTCCATTCCATTTCATTCCATATTCCTTACCATTGAATTCTTTGCATTCCGCAATCCGTTCCATTCCATTCCACGTTCTCCTCCACATTCCATTCCATTCCATTCCACATTCCATTTCACATTCCATTCCACATCCCATTCCACATTCCATTCCACATTCCATTCCATTCCATTCCGCTTTTCTTTCCACATTCCATTCCACGTTGCATTCCACGTTCCATTCCATTCCACTCCACATTCCAATCCATTGTATTCCACTTTCACTTCCTTTCTATTCCATTCCATTCCACATTCCATTCCGCATTCCATTCCCTTACATTACAGATTCCATTCGATTCCATTCCACATTCCATTCCACGTGCCATTCCGCGTTCCATTCCAAGTTCCATTCCATTCCATTCCACATTCCATTACATTCTACTTTGCAATCCATTCAACATTCCATTCAATTTCATTACATTCCACATTCCATTTCATTTATTCCACACTGCATTCCATTACCTACCACATTGCATTCCATTCCATTCTATTCCACATTCCATTCCATTCCATTCCACATTCAATTCCATTCCATTACACCTTCCATTCCATTGCATTCAATTGCATTCCTTATTCCATTCCATTCCATTCCACATTCCATTCTATTCTATTCCATTCAATTCCATGTTCCTTTCCACATTCCATTCCTTTCCATTCCATTCCTTTCCACATTCCATTCTACTTTAAATTCCACATTCCATTCTATTCCATTCCACGTTCCATTCCATTCCATTCCTTTTCCATTGCAATCCATTCCAATTTACATTCCATTCCATTCGACTGTCCATTCCATTCGACATTCCATTCCAACCCATTCCGTTCCAAATTCCATTTCATTCCATTCCACTTTGCATTCGATTCCATTCCAAGTTCCATTAAATACCATTCCAATCCATTCCACATTCCATTCCATTCCATTTCATTCCACGTTCCATTCCAGTCCACTCCATTCCAGATTGCATTCCATTCCACAATCCATTCCGTTCCACATTCCATTCCATTCCACCTTCCATTGCATTCCACGTTCCATTCCATTCAATTCCACATTACATTCCACGTTCCCTTCCATTCCACATTCTATTCCATTCCACATTGCTTTGCATTCCATTCCATTCCACATTCCATTCCATTACACATTCCCTTCCTCATTCCATTCTATTCCTTACCACATTCCATTCTATTCCATTCCACTTTGAATTCCATTCCATTCCACATTCCATTCCACATTGCATTCCATGTTGCATTCCACGTTCTTGTCCACGTTCCATTCCACTTTCTATTACGCATTCCATTGCATTCCATTTCACATTCCATTACACACTCCACTCCATTCAATTCCACATACCATTCCACATTCCACTAAATTCTATATCACACACCATTCCACATTCCATTCCTTTCCATTCCACATTCCATTCCATTCCATTCCATTGGATTCCATTCCATTATATTCCGTTCCATATTCAATTCCATTTCACATTACATTCCTCATTCCATTCCATTGCATTCCACATTCCATTCCATTTCTGTCCACATTGCATTCCATTCTACATTCCCTTCCTCACTCCATTCCTTTCCATTCCACATTCCATTCCATTCCACATTCCATTCCATTCCACATTCCATTCATTCGATTCCATTCCACATTCCATTCCATTCAGCATTCTTTTCCTCTTTCCATTCCATTTCTTTACACATTCCATTCCACATTCCATTTCATATTGCATTCCGCATTCTAGTCCACGATCCATTCCACTGTCTATTACACATTACATTCCATTCCATTTCACATTCCATTGCACACTCCACTCCATTCAATTCCAGATTCCATTACACATTCCATTCCCCATTCCATTTGACATTCCACTCCCCATTCCATTCCATTCCCTTCCACATTCCATTCCACAATCAATTCCACATTCCATTCCATTCTATTCCACATTCCCTTCCTCATTCCATTACACATTCCATTCCCAGTTACATTCCATTACTTTCCACATTCCACTCCACAATCCATTCCACAATGTATTCCATTCCATTCCACGTTCCTTTCCACATTCCATTCCTCATTCCATTATTTTCCACATTCCATTCCACATTCCATTCCACATTCCAATCCACTTTCCATTCCATTGCATTCCACATTCCATTCCATTCCATTCCATTCCACATTATATTCCACGTTGCTTTCCGTGTTCCATTCTACTTTCCATTGCACATTTCATTCCATTACATTCCACTTTCCGTTGTACGTTCCATTCCATTGCACATTCCATACCACAATCCTTTCCATTCCATTCCATTAAATTCCAGTCCGCATTCCTTTCCATTCCACGTTCCACTCCTCATTCCATTCCATTCCATTTCACTTTCCTTTCCATTACATTACACATTCCATTCCAAATTCCATTCCATTCCATTCCAGATTGCGTTCTGTATTGCTTTCCACAACCCATTCCATTCAATTCCACGTTACATTCCCCATTCCATTTGACATTCCACTCCCCATTCCATTCCATTCCATTCCACATTCCATTCCACAATCCATTCCACATTACATTCCATTCTATTCCACATTCCCTTCTCCAATCCATTACACATTCCATTCCCCGTTCCTTTCCATTATTTTCCATATTCCACTCCACAGTCCATTCCACAATCCATTCCATTCCATTCCAAGTTCCTTTCCACATTCCATTCCTCATTCCATTGTTTTTCACATTCTATTCCACATTCCAATCCACATTCAAATCCACTTTCCATTACATTGCATTCCACATTCCATTCCATTCCATTCCATTCCACATTCCATTCCACGTTGCATTCCGTGTTCCATTCCACATTCCATTGCACGTTTCTTTCCATTCCATTCCACTTTCCATTGTACGTTCCATTCCATTGCATTCCACCTTCCATTCCATCCCATTCCACATTCCATTTCACATTCCTTTAAACATTCCATTCCATATTCCTTTCCATTCCATTCCACATTCCATTCCTCATTCCGTTTCATTCCATTCCACATTCCATGCCATTCCAGTCTACATTCCATTCCACATTCCTTTCCATTCCATTACACATTCCATTCCAAAATGCATTCCAAATTCCTTTCCATTAAATTCCACATTCCATTCCATTCTTTTCCACGTTCCATTCCACGTTCCATTCCACATTCCATTCCGCAATCCATTCTGTTCTCTTCCACATTCGATTCCGCAATCCATTCTCTTCTGTTCCACATTCCATTCCACATCCCATTCCACATTCCATACATTCCATTCCTAATTCCATTCCATGGTTCTTTGCCTTCCTTTCCCCATTTTACGCCACATTCCATTCCATTCCATTCAACATTCCTTCCACATTACATTCTGTGTTCCATTCCATGTTCCATTCCATGTTCCGTTCTATGTTCCATTCCAAATGCCATTACATATTTCATTCCATTCCTTTCCACATTTCACACCATTCCATTACTTTCTATTCTACTTTCCATTCCATTCCATTCCGCTTTCCATTTCAAATTCCATTCCATTGTATTCCACAAAACATTCCATACCATTCCACTTTCCATTCCATTCTATTCCACATTCCATTCCTTCCCATTCAACATTTCATTCCACTTTCCATTCCACATTCCATTCCACATTCCATCCCACGTTCCATTCCATTCAATTTCGAGTTTCATTCCAAGTTCCATTTCGATGCATTCCACATTCCATTCCACATTCCATTCTATATTACATTCCACGTAACATTCCACGTTGCATTTCATATTCCATTCCACATTCCATTCCACGTTCCATTCCCTTCGATTCCACAATCCATTCCACATTCCATTCCATTCCATTCCACATTCCGTTGCACATTACGTTCCACATTCCAGTCTATTCCATTGCAGATTCCATTCCACATGTCTTTGCTCATTCCATTCCATTCCATTCCACATTCCATTCCATTCCATTTTACATACCATTCCATTACATTGCACATTCCATTGCACATTCCATTCCGTTCCATTCCACATTCCATTCCACGTTCCATTCCACGTTCCATTAAATTCCATTGCATTACATTCCACTTTCCATTTCATTCCATTCCACTTTCCTTTCCAAGTTCCTTTTCACATTCCATTGCACATTCCATTTCACGTTCCATTCCATTCCATTCCACATTCCATTCTTCATTCCATTCCACATCCCATTGCATTCCATTCCACGTTCCATTCCACATTGCATTCTACATTCCATTCCAAATTGCATTACGTCCCATTCCACATTCCATTCCATATTCCATTCCACATTCCATTCCATATTCCATTCCACTTTCCATTTGACGTTCCAATCCATTCCATTGCATGTTCCACTCCTTAGATTTCCACGTTCCATTTCATTCCAATCCACATTCCATTCCACATTCCATTTCACATTCCATTCCATTCCATTACATTTTTTATTCCATTCCATTCCAATCCATATTCCATTAAATTCCATTGAGCGTTGCATTCCATTCCACATTCCATTCCATTACATTCCACATCCCATTGTACGTTCCATTCCATTCCATTCCGCTTTCCATTCCATATTCCATTTCACGTTCCATTCCACATTCCATTCCACATTCCATAACATTCCATTCCACATTACATTCCATTTCATTCCACATTCCATACCATTCCAATCCATTCCATTCTGCATTCCATTCCATTTCATTCCAGATTCTATTCCACCTTTCATTCCATTCCATTGCACATTTCATTCCACATTCCATTCCATTCCTTTCCACATTCCACATTCCATTTCACGCTGCATTCCACATTCTATTCCACGTTCCATTCCACGGTGCATTCCAAGTTCCATTATACGTTACTTTCCATTTCATTCCACGTTCCATTGCACAATCCATTCCATTCCGTTCCACTTCCTATTCCACATTCCATTCCACTTTCCATTCCACATTACATTCCTTTTCAAACCACATTCCATTCCATTCCATTCCAGATTTCATTCCACATTACATTATATTCCATTCCACATTACATTATATTCCATTCCACATTCCATTCCATTCCATTCCACATTCCATTCCCCATTGCCAGGCACTACTTTCCACATTCCATTCCTCTTTCCATTCCACATTCCAATCCAATACATTCCGCTTTCCATTTCATGTTCCATTCCACATTCTATTTCACTTTCCATTCCACAATCCATTCCCTTCCGTTCGCTTCCATTCCACGTTGCATTCCACATTCCATTGCACATTCCATTGCACGTTCCATTCCATGTTCCATTCTGCGTTCCATTCCATTACATTCCACGTTCCATCCCGCATTCCATTCCACATTCCATTCCTCAATCCATTCCGTTCCATTCCATTCCATTCCACATTCCATTCCACATTCCATTCCATTCCATTCCACATTCCATTCTATTCCATTCCCTTCCATTCCATATTCCATTACATTCCATTCCGCGTTGTATTCCATTCCATTCCATTCCACTTTCCATTCCATTCCGTTATATTCCACATTCCATCCATTGCATTCCACATTCCATTCCATTCCATTCCACATTGCATACCATTTCATTCTATTCCACATTCCATTCTGTTCCATTCCATTCCACATTCCATTCCTTTCCATTATACATTCTATTCCATACCATTCGACTTTCCATTCCATTCCATTCCACATTCCATTTCACATACCATTCCACTTTGCATTCCATTCAATTCCTCATTCCATTCCACCTTCCATTCCATTCCATTCCACATTCCATTTCTCTTTCTATTCCTCGTTCTATTCCTCATTCCATTCCACGTTTGATTCCAATCCATTCCATGTTCCATTCCACGTTCCAATCCACTCCATGTTCCATTCCACGTTCCAATCCACGTTCCTTTCCATTTCATTCCACTTTCCGTTCCACTGTCCATTCCATTCCATTCCACTTTCAATTCCAGATTCCTTTCCATTCCATTTGACCTTCCTCTCCACATTTATTTCCATATTCCATTCCACATTGCATTCCATTTCATTCAGCATTCCATTTCGCATTCCATTCCACATTCCGTTCCATTCCACGCCATTCCATGCCACTTTCCATTCCACATTCCATTGCACATCCCATTCCACGTTCCATTCCATGTTCGATTCCACGTTCCTTTCCACGTTCCATTAAACGTTCCATTCCACATTCCATTCCGTTCCATTCCACATTCTATTCCTCATTCCATTCGTTTACATTCCACATTCCATTCCACATTCCATTCCATGTTCCATTCCACTCTCCCTTTCATTCCATTCCACATTCCAATCCATTCCATTCCATTCCACATTCCATTTCACATTCCATTCCACATTCCATTACATTCCATTCCACATTCCTTTCCACATTCCATTAAACATTCCTTTTCCCATTCCATTCCATTCCTTTCCACATTCCATTCCACATTGCATTCCATTCCAGTCCACATTCCATTCCACATTCCATTCCATTCCATTTAAACATTTATTTCCATTCCTTTCCACATTCCATTCCACATTCCATTCCATTCCACATTCCATTCCACATTCCTTTCCCTTCCATTCCACATTCCATTCCACATTCCATTCCTCATTCCATTCCACATTCCATTCCATTCCATTACACGTTCTTTTGCGCGTTCCATTCCACATTCCATTCCACATTCCATTCCACATTCCATTCCACGTTCCATTCCATTCCATTCCATGATCCATTCCACATTCCATTCCACATTCCATTCCATTCTGTTCCACATTCCATACCATTCCATTTCATTCCACTTCGCATTCCATTCTCTTCCATTCCACATTCCGTTCCACATTCCATTCCATTCCATTCCACATTCTATTCCATTCCATTCCATATTCTATTCTACATTCCATTCCATTTCATTCCATTTCATTGCATTCCACGTTCCATTCCACATTCCTTTCCATTTCATTCCACGTTCCATTGCATGTTCCATTACACATTCCATTACATTCCGTTGCTCGTTCCATTCCACACTCAATTCCACATTCCATTCCACATGCCATTCGGTTCCATTGCACATTCCATTCCACATTCTATGCCACGTTCAATTCCACATTCCTTTCCACGTTCCATTCCACGTTCCATTCCACGTTCCATTCCATGTTCCATTCTATTCCATGTCATCTTCCATTTCACTTTCCATTCCACGATCCATTGCATTTTATTCCATTCCACATTCCATTCCACGTTCCATTCAATTCCATTTCACTTTCCGTTCGATTCCATTCCACGTTAAATTTCATTCCATTCCACATTCCTTTCCACATTCCATTTCACATTCCGTTCAACATTCTATTTCACTTTCCATTCCATTCCATTTGACATTCCATTCCATCACATTCCGTATTCCATTTCATTCTATTCCACATTCCTTTCACATTCCATTCCACATTCCATTCCATTCCTTTCTATTCCACATTCCATTCCATTCCATTGCACTTTCCCCTCCAATTTGCATTCCACATTCCATTACTCATTCCTTTCTATTCCATTCCACATTCCATTCCATTCCATTCCTCATTCCATTCCATTCCTCATTCCATTCCATTCAAATCCTTTCCATTCCACATTCCATTGCAGAATCCATTCCACATTCCACTCCATTCAATTCCATTGCACATTCCAATCCATTTCATTCCACATTCCATTTCTTTGCATTCCACATTCCATTCCACGTTCCATTCCACGTTGCTTTCCATGATCCATTCCACGTCCCATTTCACGTTCCATTCCTTTCCATTCCACATTGCATTCCATTCCATTCCACATTCCATTCCATTACATTCCGCATTCCATTCCACGTTCCATTAAACGGGAAATTCCACGTTCCATTCCATTTTCCATTCCATTCCATTCCACTTTCCTTTCCACATTCCTTTCCATTCAATTCCACTTTCCATTGCACTTTCCATTCCACCTTCCATTCCACATTACCTTTCCACATTCCACTAAACATTCCATTCCACCTTCCATTCCTTTCCATTCCACATTCCATTCCACATTCCATTCCACATTCAATTCCATTCCATTCCACATTCCATTCCACATTCCTTTGCATTCCATTCCTTATTCCATTCCATTCCACTAAATATTCCATTCCACATTCCATTCCATTCCTTAACAAATTCCATTGTCCATTCCATTCCACAGTCCATTGTATTCAATTCCACATTCATTTCACGTTCCATTCCACGTTCCATTCCACATTCCATTCCACAGTCCATTCCAATCCATTCCACATTCAATTCCACGTTCCATCCCACGTTCCATTCCACATTAAATTCCACATTCAATTCCTAATTACTTTCCGTTCTATTCCACATTCCATTGCACAATCCTTTCCATTCCATTCCACATTCCATTCCATATTCCATCCCATTGAATTCTGCATTCCATTCCACATTCAGTTCCACGTTCTATTCCACGTTCCATTCCATGTTCCATTCTATTCCATTCCATGTTACATTCCATTCGTTTCCACGTTTCATTTCACTTCATCCCACATTCAACTTCATTTTCCATTCTATTCCACATTCCATTTCATTCCAATCCACATTGCATTTCATTGCAGTCCACCTTCCATTCCATTCCATTCCACATTCCATTCCACATTGCATTCCACATTCCATTGTTTCCGCATTCCATTCCACATTCCATTCCATTCCATTCTATTCCACGTTACATTCCATTCCATTCCACATTCCATTCCATTCCACATTACATTCCTTTCCACATTCCATTCCATTCTTTTCCACATTCCATTCCACATTTCATTCCACATTCCATTCCACTTTCCATTCCATTCCATTACATATTCCATTCCATTCCACATTTCATTCCACATTCCATTCCACTTTCCATTCCATTCCATTACATATTCCATTCCATTCCATTGCATTCCACATTCCGTTCCACTCAATTCTACATTTCTTTCCATTACGTTGCATTTCACTTTCCACTCCATTCCATTTCGCATTTCATGCCATTCATTTCCATTCTATTTCACATTCCATTACATTCCATTCCACATTCCAATCCATTCCATTCCACATTCCTCTCCACATGCCATTCCAGATTCCATTCCACATTCTATTCCACATTCCATTCCATTTCATTCCACGTTGTATTCCTTTCCAGTCGACATTCCATTCTATGTTCCATTCCATTCCATTCCACATTCCTTTCCATTCAATTCCTAATTTCTTTAAATTCCATTGCATTCCACTTTCCATTCCATTCCAATCAAATTCCATTCCATTCCATTCCCATTCCATTCAATTCCATTGCATTCTATTCCACATCCCATTCCATTCCATTCCACTTTCCATTCCAATCCATTGCACTATCCTTTCCACATTCCATTCCATATTCTTTTCTATGTTCCATTCCGTTACACTCCAAATTTCATCCCATTCCTTTCCACATGTCATTCCATTCCATTCCACATTCCATTTCACACTCCATTTCATTACATTCCACATTCCATTCCAATCCATTGCACTATCCTTTCCACATTCCATTCCATATTCTTTTCTATGTTCCATTCCATTTCACTCCAAATTTCATCCCATTCCTTTCCACATGTCATTCCATTCCATTCCACATTCCATTTCACACTCCATTTCATTCCATTCCACATTCCATTCCATTCCATTCCACTCCATTCCATTCCACATTCCATTCCACATTCCATTCCACATTCCATTCCATTCCATTCTACATTCCATTCTTTTCCTTTAAAATTTGCCTTCCACATTCCATTCCATTCCATTCCACATTCCTTTCCACATTCCATTCTGCATTCCATTCCACATATCATTCCATTCCATTCCACATTCCATTCCATTCCACATTCCTTTACACATTCCTTTGCATTCCTGTCCACAATCCGTTGCACATTCCATTCCACATTCGATTCCATTCCATTCCACATTCCATTCCACATTCCTTTGCATTCCAGTCCACATTCCTTTCCAAGTTCCATTCCATTACATTCCACATTCCATTACATTCTAAACCATATTCCATTCCACATTCCATTAGACGTTCTATTCCACATTGCATTCCTCCTTCCATTACATTAAATTCCAAATTCCATTCCACATTCCATTTCAAGTTGCAATCCATTGCATTCCACGTCCCATTCCACATTCTATTCCTCATTGCATTCCACTTTCGATTCCATTGTATTCCACGTTGCTTTCCATTCCATTCTACATTCCATTCCACTTTACATTCCACAATCCATTCCACGTTTCACTCCACGTTGCATTCGATTCCATTCCACTTTCCATTTCACGTGCCATTCCATTCCATTCCATTCCACATTCCATTCCATTCCATTCCACATTCCATTCCACTCAATTCCACATTTCATTCCATTGCATTGCATTCCGCATTCCCCACCATTCCATTCCACATTCCATGCCATTCCATTCCATTCTATTCCACTTTTCATTAGATTCCATTCCACATTCCAATCCGTTCCATTCCACATTCCATTCCACATTCTATTCCACATTCCATTCCATTTCATTCCACGTTGTATTCCTTTCCAATCGACATTCCATTCCACGTTCCATTCCCCGTTCCATTCCATTCCATTCCACCTTCCGTTGCACATTCCACTCCACGTTCTATTCCACTTTCCATTCCATTCAATTTGACGTTCCATTCCATCTTCCATTCCATTCAATTCCACGTTCCATTCCACATACCATTGCACATTTCATTCCACGTTCCATTCCACATTCCATTCCACGTTCCATTCCATGTTCCATTCCACTTTCCATTACATTCCATTCCACATTCCATTTCACGTTAAATTCCATTCCATTCCACATAGAATTCAACATTCCATTCCACATTCCATTCCACATGCCATTCCATTGCACTCCACATTCCATTACATTGCATTACAGTCCATTCCACATTCCATTCCACATTCCATTACATTAAATTCCACATTGCATTCCACATTCCATTGCACTTTCCATTGCACGTTCCATTCCACATTGTATCACACGTTCCATTCCAAGTTCCATTCCATTCCATTCCATTCCACGTTCCATTCCACTTTCTATTCAACATGCCATTCCACATTCCATTCCTTTCCTTCCTTCATTCCATTCCATTCAACATTCCATTCCACATTCCATTCCACATTCCGTTCCACTCTTCATTGAATTCCTTTCCATTCCACATTGCATTCCACATTCCGTTCCAATCCATTCCATTTCTTTGCACATTCCATTCCACATTTCATTCCATTCCATTCTATTCCATATTCCATTCCACTACATTCAAAATTCCATTCCATTGCATTCCACATTCCATTCCACATACCATTCCACATTCCATTCCATGTTGCATTCCATTCCTTTCCACATTCTATTCCATTCCGTTCCACATTCCATTCCATTCGATTCCATATTTCATTCCATTCCATTGCATTCCACATTCTATTCCATTCCATTCCGTATTCCATTCCTTTCCATTCCATTCCCTTCCATATTGCATTCCATTCCATTCCTCATTCCATTACATTCCATTCCACTTTCCATTCCACATTCCGATCCACATTCTAATCCACTTTCCGTTCAATTTCTTTCCGCATTCCATTGCATTCCATTCGACATTCCATTCCATGTTCTATTCCATTAAATCCCACATTCCATTCCACTCCATTCCACATTTCATTCATTTCAATTCCTCGTTTCATTCCATGGTATTGCGTTCCATATTCCATACTATTCAATTCGTCATATCATTCCATTCCATTGAATTCCACATTCCATTCCGATTCCATTGCAATCCATTCTGTTCTATTCTACATTCCTTTCCATTCCCTTCTCTTCTATTCTACATTCCATTCCATTACATTACACATTCCTTTCCACATTCCATTGTACATTACATTCCAATCCATTTTGTTACACATTCCATTCCATTCCATTCCACATTACGATCCATTACATTCCACATTCCATTCACATTCCCTTCCGCATTCCATTCCATTCCATTATATTCAATTATACATTCCATTCCATTCAGTTCCACATTCCATTCGATTCAATTCCATTCCATTCCACATTCGATACCCTTCCATTCCAATCCACATTCCAATCCACATTCCATTCCCTTCTATTCTACATTCCATTCCATTCTATTCCACATTCAATTCCACTCAATTCCACATTCCAGTCCATTCCATTTCATTCCACATTTCATTCCACTCCATTCCGCATTCCATTCCATTCCATTCCATTCCATTCCATTCTATTCTGCATTCCATTCCATTCCATTCCACATTCCACTCCACATTACATTCCACATTCTATTCCATGTTCCATTCTATTCCATTCCACCTTCCATTCCATTCCACATTCCATTCTATTCCATTACACTTTGCATTCCATTCCATTCCACATTCTAATCCATTCCATTCCACATTCCAATCCATTCCATTCCACATTGAATTCCATTCCATTCCATTCCACATTGCCTTCCACGTTCCATTGCATTCCATTCCGCATTCCATTTCATTCCATTCCACACTCCATTCCAAATTCCATTTTAATTTCCATTCAATTCCATTGCATTCCACATTCCATTCCATTCCAATCCACATTCCAATCCATTCCATTCCAAGTTAAATTCCATTCCATTCCATTACACATTCCGTTCCACATTCCATTGTACATTCCATTCTATTCCATTTTATTACACGTTCCATTCCATTCCATTCCACATTCCATTCCATTCCATTCCACTTTCCATTCCACTTTCCATTCCATATTCCATTCTCCAATCCATTCCCTTCAATTCCATGTTCCATTCCAATGCATTCCATTCCGCATTCCATTACATTCCAATCCATTCCACATTCCATTCCATTCCATTCCTCTTTCCATTTCACTTTCCATTCCACATTCTATTCCACGTTCCATTCCATTCTATTCCACATTGCATTCCATTCCATTCCACATTCCATTCCATTCAATTCCACATTCCATTCGATTCCATTCCATTCCATTCCACGTTCCATATCATTCCATTCCAATCCACATTCCATTCCTTTCCATTCCACATTCCAATCCATTCCAATCCACATTGCATTCCATTCCATTCTACGTTGCATTTCATTTTCCATTCCATTCCATTCCACATTCCATTCCATTGCATTCCACATTCCATTCCAATTTCCATTCCACTTTCCATTCCACTTTCCATTCAACAATCCATAACACATTCTATTCTATTCCATTCCACTTTCCATTCCACATACCATTTCACTCCTTTCCACATCGCATTCAACATTCCATTCCATATACCATTCCTTTCCATTGCACAATCCATTCCACGTTCCATTCCTTTCATTTCTACGTTCCTTTCCACGTTCCATTCCACTTTCCATTCCACTTTCCATTCTACGTTCCATTCCATTACATTCCTATTTCCATTCAGGGTTCCATTCATTTGCAATTCACTTTCCATTCCATATTCCATTCCACATTGTATTCCACATAACATTCCACGTTCCATTCCACTATTCATTCCACGATCCTTTCCACGTTCTATTCCGTTCCACTCTACATACTATTCTGCATTCCATTCCAATCCATTCCACGTTACATTCCATACCATTCCATTGGACTTTCCATTCCACTTTCCATTGCAAATTCCGTTACATTCCATTTCAAATTCCGTTACATTCCATTCCAATTTCCCTTAAACCTTCCCTTCCACATTGCATTCCATTCCATTCTACATTCCATTCCACATTCCAATCCATTCCATTCCACGTTCCATTCCACATTCCATTTCATTCCATTCCACATTCCAATCAATTCCATTCCATGTTACATTTCACGTTCCATTCCGCGTTCCATTCCATTCCAATCCACGTTCCTTTCCAATCCACTTTCCATTCCATTGCATTGCACGTTCCATTTTATGCCATTTCACATTCCATTCCACATTCCATTTCACATACCATTCCATTACATTCCCTTGCATTCCACATTCCATTCCATTCCATTCCACATTCCATTCCTTTCCATTCCACGATCCATTCCATTGCACATTCCATTCCATTCCATTCCACATTCCATTCCACCTTCCATTCCATTCCATTCTATTCCATATTCCATTCCATTACCCTTCACATTCCATTCCATTGCATTCCACATTTCATTCCACATTCCATCCCATGTCCTATTGCATTCCATTCCACATTGCATTCCACGTTCCATTAGGCTTACCGTTCCACTTTCCATTCCATTCCATTCCAAGTTCCATTCCTTATTACATTCCATTCCTTTCCACATTCTATTCCATTCCATTCCACCCTCCATTCCTTTCCATTATAAGTGCCATTCCATGTTCCATTCCAAGTTCAATTCAAAGTTCCATTCCATTCCATTCCACGTTCCATTCCACTAAATTCCATGATCCATTTCATTCCATTCCACTTTCCATTCCACATTCCATTCCACGTTCCACACCACCTTCCTTTCAATTCCATTCCATTCCACTCCTCTTCCCATTCCATTCCATTCCACATTCCATTCCAGTCCATTCCATACCATTCCACATTCCATTCCCAATTCCATTCCCTTCCATTCTACATTCCATTCCCTTCCATTGTACATTCCACACCATCCCATTCCACATTCCATTCCACGTTCCATTCCGCTTACCATTGCACGTTCCATTCCATTGCATTCCACATTGCTTACAGTTCCATTCCAATCCATTCTGGATTCCATTCCATTCCAATCCTCATTCTATTCCACATTCCATTACTTTCCATCCCACATTACATTCCACATTCCATTCCACTTTCCATTCCAAGTTCCATTCTGTTCCATTCCACGTTCCATTCCGCATTCCATTCCACATTCCATTCCACATTCCATTCCATTCCATTCCACGTTTCATTCCACCTTCCATTCCATTCCGTTCCATGTTCCATTCCACATTCCATTCCACTTTCCATTCCACGCTCCAATCCACTTTCCATTCCATGTTCCATTCCACGTTCCATAACAAGTTCCATTCCACATTGCATTCCATTGCATTCAACGTTCCATTCGACATTCCTTTCCAATCCATTCCACTTTACATTCCACATTCCATTCCATATTCCATTCAACATTCCATTCCGTTCCTTCCCACGTTCCATTCGACATTCCATTCCACAAACATTCCATTCAATTCCTTTCCACATTCCTTTCCACATTCCATTCCGTTCCATTCCACGTTCCATTCCAGTTTCCATTCAACATTCCATTACAGATACTTTCCACGTTCCATTCCATTCCATTTCACCTTCCATTCAACTTTCCATTCCATTACATTTCATGTCACATTCCACATTCCATTCCACTTTCTCTTCCACATTCCAATCCGTTCCATTCCATGTTCCATTCGACATTCCATTCCACGTTCCATTCCAGGTTCCATTCCACATTCCATTCCATTCCAATCCACATTCCATTCCATTTCATTTCACGATGCATTCCATTGCACATTCCATTCCATTCCACATTCCCTTCAACTTTCCAATCCACCTTCCATTGCATTCCATCGTATTCCATATTCCATTCCATTCCATTTCACATTCAATTCCATTACGTTCCACATTCCATTTCACTTTTCGTTACTCATTCAATTCCAGATTCCATTCCACACTGCATTCCATTCCATTCTATTCCATTCCACATACCATTGCACATTCCATTCAATATTCCATTCCACCTTCCATTCCATTCCACAGTCCTTTCCACATTGCATTCCATTGCTGTCCACATCCCATTCCTCATTCCATTCCATTCCTTTCCACATTCCATTCCATTCCATTACACATTCTATTCAACGTTTCATTCCACCTCCCATTCCAGATTCCATTCCGTTATCCATTCCTTTCCATTCCAGGTTGCTTTCCACTTTCCATTCCATTACATTGCACGTTACATTCCACATTCCATTGCCCATTTCATTCTACATTCCATTCCACGTTCCGTTCCACCTTCCTTTGACATTCCATTGCATTCCTTTCCACGTTCCATTACACGTTCCATTCCATTACATTAAATGTACCATTACACATTCCATTCCACGTTCCATTCAGTTCCTTCCCACATTCCATTCCACATTCCATTCCACATTCCATTTCTGATTCCTTTCCACTTTCCATTCCATTATCCATTCCACTCAATTCCACCTTCCATTCCACAATCCATTCAATTCCATACCACTTTCCTTTGCACATTCCATTCCACATTACATTTCACATTGCATTCTGTCCATTTTACATTCCATTCCACGTCCCATTCTACATTCCATTTCATTCCATTCCACATTCCATTCCATTCCATTCAAGTTTGCTTTCCACATTCCATTCCACATTCCATTCCACTTTCCATTCCATTCCATTTCATTCCACATTCCATTCCGCATTCCATTCCGTTCCATTTTACATTCTATTCCACGTTGAATACCACATTCCATTCCGTTCCATTTTACATTCTATTCCACGTTGAATTCCACATTCCATTCCAGACTCCATTACACTTTGCATTACATTACATTCCACGTCCGATTCCACTTTTCATTCCCTTCCATTTCTCGTTACATTCCACATTCCATTCCACATTCCATTCCATTCCATTCCAGCTTCCATTCCATTCCACAATTCCCTTCCGCATTCCAATCCATTCCCTTCAACATTGCATTTCATTTTCCATTCCACTCCAGTCCACATTCCATTCCACATTCCATTCCATTTAAACATTCCATTCCATCCCATTCCACATTCCATACCACATTCCATTCCATTTCATTCCGCATTCCATACCACATTCCATTCCATTTCATTCCACTTTCCATTCCATTCCATTTCACATTCCATTCCACGTTCCCTCTCATTCCATTCCACTTTCCATTCCACATTCCATTTCAGACTCCATTCCACGTTCCATTCCACATTCCATTCCACGTTCCTTTCTATGTTCCATTCCATGTTCCATTCGTTTCCATTCCACGATCCATTCCACATTCCATTCCGTTCCATTTCACTTTCCATTCCACATTCCATTCCACGTTCCATTCCACTTTCCATACCATTCCATTGCATTCCATTCAATCCATTCTGGATTCCTTTGCATTCCATTCCAAATTATTTTTGACAATCCATTCCATTCCGTTCCACATTCCATTTAACATTCCTTTCCATTTCATTCCACTTTCTATTAAATTCTATTGCACATTTCATTCCTTTCATTTCCACATTACATTCAACTTTCCATTACACATTGCATTCCACATGCTATTCCACGTTCCGTTCCAAGTTCCGTTCCATTCCATTCCATGTTCCATTCTACGTTCCATTCCATTCAATTCCACATTCCATTGCACATTCTATTGTACATTCCTTTCCAAGTTCCATTCCACATTCCATTCCACTTTCCATTCCACGTTCAATTCCACGTCGCATTCCATTCAAGTTCCATTCCACATTCCACTCTTTTGCATTCCACGTTCCATTCCACATTCCATTCCATTCCATTCAACGTTCCATTCCAAGTTCCATTACATGTTCCAATCAATTCCATTTCACGTTCCATTGCACATTCCATTCCTTTCCATTCCGCTTTCTATTCCACATTCCATTCCCTTCCATTAAACATTCCTTCCCACATTCCATGCCACATTCCATTACATTCCATTCCACATTCCATTCAACATTCCATGCCACATTCCATTCCATTCCATTCCACATTCCATTCCACATTCTGTTCCATTCCATTCCATAGTCAATTCCACATTCCATTCCATTCCTTTCCATATTCCATTATGCATTCCATTCCATTTCATTCCACATTCCTGTGCACATTCCATTCCACATTGCATTCCACTTTCTCTTTCACATTCCATTCCATTCCTTTCCACATTCCCTTCCACATCCCATTCCATTACGTTCCATATTCCATGCCACATTCCATTCCACATTCCATTCCATTCCATTCCACATTCCATAATACATTCCATTCCATTGCATTCCTTGTTCCATTTCATTCCATTTCACTTTCCATTCCACATTCCATTCCACGTTCTGTTCCATTCCATTCCACATTCCATTCAACATTACATTGCAGACTCCATTCCACGTTCCATTCAACACTACATTGAGGACTCCATTCCACGTTCCTTTAAACATTCCATTCCACGTTCCGTTTTATGAACCATTCCATGTTCCATTCCATTCCATTCCACGATCCATTCCACATTACATTCCTTTCCATTTCACTTTCCGTTCCACATTCCATTCCACGTTCCATTACACATTCCGTTCCACGGTCCAGTCCACGTTCCATTCCATTCCATTCCACTTACTTTTCCACATTGCATTCCATTCCGCATTCCATTCCACATTGCATTCCATTGAATTTCACATTCCATTAAACATTCCACCTTCCATTCCAGATTCCATTCCACATTCCATTCCACGTTCCATTGCACATTCCATTCCACATTCCATTCCACTTCCCATTTCACGTTCCATTGCACTTTCCATTCCACATTCCATTACACATTCCATTCCATTCCATTCCACTTTCCTTTCCATTCCTTTCCACATTCCATTCCATTCCATTCCACATTGCATTCAATTCAATTCTACATTGCATTCAATTACTTTCCTTTCCACATTCCATTCCACATTCCATTCCGTTCCATTCCACATTCTATTGCAGATTATATTCCATTCCATTCCACAATCCATTCCATTTAATTCCATCCCACATTCCATACCACATTACATTCCATTCCACTTTTCATTCCATTTAATTCCACATTCCATTCCATTCCACATTCCATTCCATTCCGTTCCACATACCATTGCGTTCCTTTCCACATTCCATTCAATTCCATTGCATTCTTTTCCATATCCCATTCCGTTCCATTCCACTTTCCATTCCATTCCATTACACTATCCATTCCACATTCCATTCCATATTCTTTTCTACGTTCCATTCCATTTCACCCCAGAATTCATTCCATTCCTTTCCACGTCATTGCATTACATTCCACTTTCCATTACTCACTCCATTTCATTCCATTCCACATTGCATTCCAATGCATTCCACATTCCATTCCACATTCCATTCCAATCCATTCCACATTCCATTCCTTTCCTTTAAACTTTGCCTTCCACATTCCATTCCATTTCATTCCACATTCCTTTCCACATTCCATTCTGCGTTCCATTCCTCATAGCATTCCTTTCCATTCCACATTCCATTCCATTCCACATTCCATTCCGCATTCCATTGCATTCCTGTCAGCAATCCATTGAACATTCCATTTCACATTCTATTCCACATTCGATTCCATTCCATTCCACATTCCATTCCACATTCCTTTGCATTCCAGTCCACATTCCATTCCAAATTCCATTCCATTCCATTCCACTTTCCATTACGTTCTAAACCATATTCCATTCGACATTCCATTACACGTTCCATTCCACATTCCATTCCTCATTCCTTTCCATTACATTCCAACTTGCATTCCACATTCCATTTCAAGTTGCCATCCATTACATTCCACGTCCCATTCCACATTCCATTCCTCATTGCATTCCACTTTCGATTCCATTCTATTCCACTTTGCTTTCCATTCCATTCTATATTCCATTCCACTTTCCATTCCACATTCCATTTCACATTTCACTCCAGGTTGCATTCCATTCCATTCCACTTTCCATTTCACGTGCCATTCCATTCCATTCCATTCCACATTCCATTCCATTCCATTCCACATTCCATTCCATTCCATTCCACATTCCATTCCACTCAATTCCACATTTCATTCCATTGCATTCCATTCCACATTCCCCACCATTCCATTCCACATTCTATGCCATTCCATTCCATTCTTTTCCACTTTTCATTACATTCCTTTCCACATTCCAATCCATTCCATTCCACATTCCATTCCACATTCTTTTCCACATTCCATTCCATTACAGTCCACGTTCTATTCCTTTCGAATCAACATTCCATTCCACGTTCCATTCCCCGTTCCGTTCCATTCCATTCCACCTTCCATTCCACATTCCACTCCACGTTCTACTCCACTTTCCATTCCATTCAATTTGAGCTTCCATTCCATCTTCCATTGCATACCATTCCATTCCAATCCACATTCCATTCCTTTCCATTCTACATTCAATTCCATTCCATTCCACATTGCATTGCCTTCAATTCCACATTCCATTCCATTCCATTGCATTCCACATTTCTTTACATTCCCTTCCGCTTTCCATTCCATTCAATTCCTTTCTATTCCGCATTCCATTCCATTCCATTCCGCATTCCATTCCATTCCACTACACATTCCATTCCATTCCATTCTACATTCCAATCCATTACAATCCACGTTGCATTCCATTCCATTCCACATTGCATTTCATGTTCCATTCCATTCCATTCCATTCCATTCTATTCCAATGAACATTCCATTCCACATTCCATTACATTCAATTCCACATTCCATTCTATTACATTCCACATTACATTCCACAATCCATTCCACAATCCATTGCATTCCACTCCACGTTCCATTCCACATTGCATTCCACATTCCATTCCGTTCTATTCCACATTCCATTCCACATTCCATTCCACTTTCCATTTGTTTCCATTCCACATTCCATTCCACTTTCCATTTGTTTCCATTCCACTTTTCATTCCATTCCATTCCACATTCGATTCCACTTTCCATTCTTTCCATTCCACTTTCCATTCCATTCCATTATATATTCCATTCCATTCCATTAAACATTCAATTCCATTCCAGGCCATATTCCATTCCACTCCATTCTACATTCAAGTCCATTCCATTCCACATTCCATTCCATTCCATTCCATTACATAGTCCATTCCATTGCATTCCACATTCCATTCAATTCCATCCCATTCCATTCCACATTCCATTCCACATTCCATTCCATGATCCATTCCATTCCACCTTCCATTCCACATACCATTCCATTCCATTCCAAAATCCATTCCACATTCCATTCCATTCCATTCCATGTTCCGTTGCCTTCCATTTCATTCCACATTCCACTCCACATTTCATTCCATCCGATTCCACATTCAACTCCATTCCATTAAACATTCCATTGCATTCCATTCCATTGCACACTCCATTACATTCCATTCCACATTCAATTCCATTCCTTTCCATTCCATATTGCCTTCTATTCCATCCACATTCCATTCCATTCCTTTCCACATTCCGTTCCATTCCATTCCATTCCACATTGCATTCCCTTTCATCCACATTCGATTTCATTCCATTCCACATTCCATTCCAATCCATTCCACATTTCATTTCATTCCATTCCACATTCCATTACAATCCATTCTACATTCTGTTCCATTCCATTCCACATTCCATTCAATTCCACATTCCATTCCATTCCACATTCCACTTCATTACTTTCCATTGAATTAAAATTCCATTCCACATTCCATTCTACATTCCATTCCATTCCATTCCACATTCCATTCCATTCAATCCCAAATTCTATTCCTCATTACATTCCACGTTCCATTCCCCATTCCATTCCATTGCATTCCACATTCCGCTCCACAATCCAATCCACATTCCATTCCATTGAATTCCACTTTCCACTCCCCTTTGCATTCCACTTTCCAGTCCACATTCCATTCCATTGCATTGCACATTCCACTCAACAATCCATTAAACATTCCATACCATTCAGTTCCACATTACAGTCCATTTCATTCAACATTCTATTCCACTTCCCATTCCATTCAATTCCACATTCCATTCCATTCCATTTCACATTCCATTCCACATACCATTCCGCGTTCCTTTCTACTTTCCATTGCACATTGCATTCCATTCCATTCCATGCTCCATTCCACATTTCATTATATTCCATTCCACTTCCCATTCCACATTCCATTCCACATTCCATTCAACATTCCTTTCCACATTCCATTCTATTCCATTCCCGTCCTCATTCCATTCCTCATTGCATTTTATTTCATTCCACATTCCATTCCATTCCTCTCCACATTCGATTCCACATTCCCTTCCATTGCATTACACATTCCATTCCAAATTCCATTCCACATTCCATTCCATTCCCCTTTCCTTCCACATTATGTTCCACGTTCCATTCCAACTTCCATTCCACATTCCATTCCATTTTCCGTTCCATTGCATTCCATGTTCTATTCCATTCAATTCCATATTCCATTCCATTCCATTTCACATTCCATTCTACATTCGATTGCACATTCCATTCCACATTCATTTGCACATTCCATTTCATTTCATTCCATTGGTTTCCATTCCACATTCCATTCCACTCCAATCCACATTCCATTCCATTCCATTCCACATTTTATTCCATTCAATTCCACATTCCATTCCATTCCCTTCCACGTTCCACTCCATTCCATTCCATTCCATTACATTCCATTCCACATTCCATAACTTTCCACTCCATTCCACATTCCATACCATTCCATTGCATTCCATAATCCATTTTAATAATTCCACATTCCATTCCATTCCACATTCCATTGCATTCCATTTCATTACACATTCCATTCCACATCCCTTCCCCTTCCATTGCACATTGCTTTCCATTCCATTATATTCCTTTCCACATTCCATAGCATTGCATTCCTTTCCACATTCCATTACTTTCCGTTCTGCATTCCATTCCATTCCATTCCGCAATCCATTCCATTACATTCCAATTTCCATTCCACATCCCTTTCCATTCCGTTCCACATTCCATTCCGTGTTCCATTCTACATTCCATTCCACTTTCCATTACTTATTGCATTCCGTACCTTTCCACACTACATACCATTCCATTGCCTTCTATTCCACTTTCCATTCCATTCCAATCCACATTCCATTCCACATTCAATACCATTCAATTCCTCATTCCATTCGTTTCCATTCCACATTCCTTTCCATTGAATTCCACTTTCCATTCCGTTCCATTCCACATTCCATTCCATTCCATTATACATTCCATTCCATTCCATTCCACATTCCATTCCATTCCATTCCACATTCCATTCTATTCCACATTCCCTTCCATTCCTTTACATTCAAATGCAAATTCCATTACATATTCCATTCCATTCCATTTCACATTCCATTGCACTCCATTCCACATTCAATACTTTTCCGTTGTCCATTCTATTTCATTCCATTACATTCCACATTCCATTTCATTTAATCCACATTGCATTCCATTACGTTGCACATTGCATTTCATTCCATTCTATTCCACATTCAAATCCATTCCATTCCACATTCCAGTCCATTGCATTCCATTCCATTTCATATTACATTCTATTCCATTCCGCATTCCATTCCACATTCCATTCTTTTCCATTCCATTGCTTTCCACCTTCCATTCCACGTACCATTCCACATTCCATTCCATTCCATTCCATTCCACGTTACATTCCATTGCATTCCATGTTCCATTCTATTGCATTCCACGTTCCATTCCATTCAATTCCATTCCATTCCACGTTCCTTTCCATTCAATTCCATGTTCTATTCTATTGCATTCCACGTTCCATTCCATTCCATTCCACGTTCCATTCCATTCCACATAACATTCTAACCCATTCCATTCCACGTTCCATTCCTCATTCCATTCCATTCAATTCTACATTCCATTCCATTCCATTCCATTCCACATTCCCTTCCTCATTCCATTCCATTGCATTAAACACTCCATTCCATTCCACATTCCATTCCATTTAACATTCCATTCCACTCCACATTCCATTCCACTTTCCAATCCATTCCATTCCACATTGCATTCAACATTGCTTTCCATATTCCATTCAATTCAATTCCGCATTCCATTACCCATACCTTTATATTCAATTCAACGTTCCATTCCAAATTCCATTCCACATTCCATTCCATTCCATTTCACAATCCATTCCACAATCCATTCCAGTCAATTCCACATTCCTTTCCTCATTTCATTGTACATTCCTTTCCCCATCCCATTCCATTGCTTTCCACATTGCATTCTACAATCCATTCCACAATCCATTCCATTCTACTACATGTTCCATTCCACATTGCATTCCACATTCCATTCCGTTCTATTCCACATTCCATTCCACATTCCATTTCACATTCCATTCCTTTCCATTCCACATTCCATTCCATTCCATTCCACATTAGATTCCACTTTTCATTCCTTTCATTCCACATTCCATTCCATTCAATTCCATTCCAGATTGCATTGCACGTTCCATTCCACCTTCCATTCGACATTCCATTGCACGTTTCATTGCATTCCATTCCACTTTCCATTGCACATTCCATTCTATTCCACTCCACTTTCCATTTAACATTCCATTCCACCTTCCATTCCATTCCATTCCAGATTCCATTCCACATTCCATTTAACATTCCATTCCACATTCCATTCCATTCTGATCCACATTCCATTCCTCATTCCATTTCATTCCATTCCACATTCCGTTCCATTTAACTCCCCATTCCATTCCACATTCCATTCCATTCCACATTCCATTCCAAAATCTATTCTAAATTCCATTCCATTCCATTACACATTCACCCCATTTCTTTCCACGTTCCATTTCACGTTCCATTGCACATTCCATTCCACATTCCATTACGTCATATTCCACATTCCATTGCACATTCCATTCCATTCCATTCCTCATCCCATTCCACATTCCATTCCATTCCATTCCACATTCCTCACACATTACATTTCACGTTCCTTTCCAAGTTCCATTCCACGTTTCATTATATGTTCTATTCCCTTGCATTCCATGTTCCATTCCATTCCATTGCACGTTGCATTCCAGTCCGTTCCACGTTCCTTTTCATTCCGATTCACATTTCATTCGACTTTGCATTTCACATTCAATTCCACATTCCATTTCACATTCCATTCCATTCCTTTCCATTCCATTCCACATTCCATTGCATTCCAATCCACATTCCATTCCATTCCTTTCCACATTCCATTCCATTCCTTTGCACATTTCATTCCATTCCAATCCATTACATTCCATATTCCATACCATTCCATTCCATTCCATATTCCATACTGTACCATTACATTCCACATTCCTATCTTTCCATTCCACTTTCCATTCCATTGCATTCCACATTCCATTGCATTCCATTCTATTCCACATTCCATTCCACATTCCTTTCCCTTCCATTCCAGATTCCATTCCATCCCATTAGCTTCCATTCCGCTTTCCATTCCAATTTCCATTTCACCTTCCATTCCATGTTGCATTCCACATTTTATTCCCAGTTCCATTCCATTCCATTACACTTTCCTTTCCACATTCCATTCCACATTACATTCCGTTGATATCCACTTTGCTTTATATATTCCATTCCACATTCCATTCAATTCCGTTGCACATTCCATTCCATATTCCATTCCACATTCCATTGCATTGAATTCCACATTCCATTCCAAATTCCGTTCCATTGCATTCCACATTCCATTCCACATTCAAATCCATTCTATTCCACATTATATTCCCTTCCATTCCACGTTCTATTCCATTCCATTGCATTCCACATTTCATTCCATTCCATTCCGCACACCATTCCATTCCCATCCATTCCATTCGACGTTCCATTCTATTCCATTCCTTTCCACATTTCATTTAATTTCATTCCATTCTACATTCCATTCCAAGTTCCATTCCATTCCATTTCACATTCCATTCCATTCCATTCTTCGTTCCATTTCACAGTCCATTCCATTCCATTCCACATTCCATTTCATTCCATTCCCCATTCCTTCCACATGTAATTCCACGTTCCATTCCACGTTCCTTTCCAAGTTCCAATCCACGTTCCATTCCATTTTCCATTCCATTACATTCCATGTTCCATTCCAGTCAATTCCATATTCCCTTCCATTCTGTTTCACATTCCATTCCACATTCCATTTCACATTCTATTCCACATTCCATTGCACATTCCATTCCATTCCACATTCCATTCATTTCCAATCCTCATTCCATTCATTTCCAATCCACTTTCCATTCCATTACATTCCACACTCCATTCCATTGCATTCCACACTCCGTTCCACATCCCTTTCCATTCCATTCCACATTCCATTCCGCGTTCCACTTTACGTTCCATTACACGTTACATTGTACGTTGCATTCCACATTCCATTACTTATTCCATTCCATTCCTTTCCACACTACATACCTTTCCATTGTGTTCTATTCCACTTTCCATTCCATTCCAATCCACATTCCATTCGAAATTCCATTCCATTCTATTCCACATTCCATTCAATTCCATTCCACATTCCATTCCATTCAATTCCACATTCCATTCCATTCCATTCCACATTCCATTCTATTCCATTCCACATTCGATTCTATTCCACATTCCCTTCCATTTCTTTCCATTCAAATCCAAATTCCATTACACGTTCCATTCCATTCCATTCCACATTCAATTCTGTTCCATTCCGCATTCTATTCCATTCCATTCGACATTCAATTCTGTTCCATTGCCCATTCCATTCCATTCCATTACTTTCCACATTCCATTTCATTTATTCCACATTGCATTCCATTACCTTGTACATTGCATTTCAGTCCATTCTATTCCACATTCAATTCCATTGCATTCCATTCCATTCCATATTACATTCTATTCCATTCTTCTTTCCTTTCGATTCCATTCCATTCTATTCCACATTCCATTCCACATTCCATTCCTTTCCATTCCATTCCTTTCTGCGTTCCATTCCACGTACCATTCCACATTCCATTCCAGTCCACGTTCCATTCCATTCTATTCCACATTACTTTCCAACCCATTCCATTCTAAGTTCCATTACATTCCATTCCATTATATTTCATTCCATATTCCATTCTAATCCACATTCCATTCTTCATTCCATTCTGTTCTACATTCCATTTCATTCCATTCCACATTCTATTCCATTCCAGATTCCATTCCATTCCACATTCCCTTCCGAATTCCATTCCATTCCATTAAACATTCCATTCCATTCCACATTCCATTCCACTTTCCATTCCATTCCATTCCACATTGCATTCTACATTGCTTTCCACATTCCATTCCATTCAATTCCGCAGTCCATTCCCCATTCCATTCCATTCAATTCCACGTTGCATTCCGCAATCCATTCCACATTCCATTCCATTCTGTTCCACATTCTATTCCTCATTTTTTTTCATTCCATTCCACATTCCGTTCCATTTCACTCCACTTTCCATTCCACATTCCTTTCCATTCCATTCCACATTCTATTCCACTTTCCATACCATTCCATTCAATATCATTACACATTCCTTTCTATTTCATTCTACACTCCATTCAATTCCCTTCCACATTCCATTCCATTCCATTCCACATTCCATTCCATTCCGTTCCACATTCTATTCCTCATTCTACTTCATTCCATTCCACATTCCGTTCCATTTCACTCCACATTCCATTCCAGATTCCTTTCCTTTCCATTCCACTTTCCATTCCACTTTCCATACCATTCCATTCAATATCATTCCACATTCCTTTCTATTTCATTCCACACTCCATTCAATTCCCTTCCACATTCTATTCCATTCCATTCCACATTCCGTTCCATTCCTTTCCACATTCCTTTCCATTCCATTCCACATTCCATTCCACATTCCATTCTATACCATTCCTCATTACATTCCATTCCATTACAAATTCCATTCCCCATCCGATTCCATTACATTACACATTGCATCCCCCATTCTATTCCACAATCCATTCCATTCCACTCTACGTTCCATTCCACATTGCATTCCACTTTCCCTTCCATTCTGTTCCGGATTCCATTCCACGTTCCATTCCACATTCCATTCCACATTGCTTTTCTTTCCATTCCACATTCCATTAAATTTCATTCCACATTCGATTCCACTTTCCATTCCTTTCCATTCCACATTCCATTCCATTCCTCATTCCATTCCTCTTTGCAATCTGCCTTCTATTTGACTTTCCACTGCACGTTTCATTCCATTCCATTTCACTTTCCATTCCACATTCCATTCCATTCCACTCCACTTTCCATTTAACATTCCATTCCATTCTATTCCACATTCCATTTAACATTCCATTCAACATACCATTCCACACTCCATTCCATTCCGTTCCACATTGTATTCATCATTCTCTCTCATTCCATTCCACATTCCGTTCCATTTCACTCCACATTCCATTCCACATTCCATTCCATTCCATTCCACATTCCATTCCAAAATTCATTCCAAATTCCATTCCATTCCATTCCACATTGCATTAAACATTCCATTCCTTTTCTTTCCACGTTCCATTTCACGTTCCCTTCCACATTCCATTCCACATTCCATTCCATTCTATTCCACATTCCATTCCACGTTCTATTCCAGATTCCCTTCCATTCCATTCCTCATTCCATTCTACAGTCCATTCCATTCCTTTCCACATTCCATTCCACATTACTTTCCATTCCATTCCACATTCCTCCCACATTACATTCCACGTTACATTCCAAGTTCCATTCCACGTTCCATTATATGTTCTATTCCCTTGCATTCAGTGTTCCATTCCATTGCATTGCAAGTTCCATTCCAGTCCATTCCACGTTCCTTTTCATTGCAATTTACATTCAATTCCACATTGCATTTCACATTCCATTCCACATTCCATTCCATTCCATTCCATTCCATTCTATTCCACACTCCATTCCATTCCATTCCATTCCACATTCCATTCCATTCCACTTTGCATTCCATTCCAATCCTTTACATTCCACTTTCCATACCATTCCATACTGTTCCATTACATTCCACATGGCAATCTTTCCATTCCACTTTCCATTCCACTGCATTCCACATTCCTTTGCATTCAATTCCATTCCACATTCCATTCCACGTCCCTTTTCCTTCCATTCCAGATTCCATTCCATTCCATTAGATTCCATTCTGCTTTCCATTCCATGTTCCATTCTACCTTCCATTCCACGTTGCATTCCACATTGTATTCCAAGTTCCTTTCCAATCCATTACACCTTCTTTTCACATTCCATTAAACATTACACTCCCTTGCTTTCCACTTTGCACTCTATAATTCATTCCACATTCCATTCCGTTCCATTCCACATTCCATTTCATATTCCATTCCACATTCCATTCTATTGCACGCGACATTCCATTCCGAATTCCATTCCATTGCTTTCCACATTGCATTCCATTCTATTCCACATTCCATTCCACGTTCTATTCCAGATTCCCTTCCATTCCATTCCTCATTCCATTCTACAGTCCATTCCATTCCTTTCCACATTCCATTCCACATTACTTTCCATTCCATTCCACATTCCTCCCACATTACATTCCACGTTACATTCCAAGTTCCATTCCACGTTCCATTATATGTTCTATTCCCTTGCATTCAGTGTTCCATTCCATTGCATTGCAAGTTCCATTCCAGTCCATTCCACGTTCCTTTTCATTGCAATTTACATTCAATTCCACATTGCATTTCACATTCCATTCCACATTCCATTCCATTCCATTCCATTCCATTCTATTCCACACTCCATTCCATTCCATTCCATTCCACATTCCATTCCATTCCACTTTGCATTCCATTCCAATCCTTTACATTCCACTTTCTATACCATTCCATACTGTTCCATTACATTCCACATGGCAATCTTTCCATTCCACTTTCCATTCCACTGCATTCCACATTCCTTTGCATTCAATTCCATTCCACATTCCATTCCACGTCCCTTTTCCTTCCATTCCAGATTCCATTCCATTCCATTAGATTCCATTCTGCTTTCCATTCCATGTTCCATTCTACCTTCCATTCCACGTTGCATTCCACATTGTATTCCAAGTTCCTTTCCAATCCATTACACCTTCTTTTCACATTCCATTAAACATTACACACCCCTGCTTTCCACTTTGCATTCTATAATTCATTCTACATTCCATTCCGTTCCATTCCACATTCCATTTCATATTCCATTCCACATTCCATTCTATTGCATGCGACATTCCATTCCGAATTCCATTCCATTGCTTTCCACATTGCATTCCACATTCCATTCCACGTTCCATTCCATTATATTCCACATTGCATTCCATTCCATTCCACGTTCCATTCCATTAAATTGAATTCCACGTTTCATTCCTTTCCATTCCACATTCAATTCCACTCCATTCCATTACATTCCGTTCCACATTCCATTCTCTTCCATTCCATTCCACATTTCATTTCATTTCATTCCATTCCACATTCCATTCCATTCCATTCCACGTTCCATTCCATTCCATTCCACATTCCATTCCATTCCATTCCATTCCATTCCTTTCAACATTCCATAACATTCCACTACATTCCACATTTTATTAGTTTCCTTTCTGCATTCCATTCCTTCCATTCCCCATTCCATGCCATTGCATTCCACATTCCATTCCACATCCCTTTCCATTCCATTCCACATTCCTTTACACGTTCCGTTCTACGTTCCATTCAACATTTCATTTCATATTCCATTCCATTCCTTTCCACATTCCTTACCATTCCATTACATTCTATTCCACATTCCATTAAATTCCATTCCACATTCCATTTCAAATTCCATTCCATTCTATTCCACATTCCTTTCCATTCCATTCCACATTGATTGCATTCTATTTCACATTCCATTCCTTTCCATTTTACATTTGATTCCACATTCCATTAAACGTTCCATTCCACATTCCATTCTCCATTCCATTACAAGTTCCATTCCATTCCATTCCTCGTTCCATTCTATTCCATTTCAAGTTCCATTCCATTCCATTCCTCGTTCCATTCTATTCCATTCCACGTTCCATTCCACTTTCCATTCCACATTCCATTCCACATTCCATTCCACGTTCCATTCCATTCCATTCCACGTTTCATTCCATGTTCCGTTCCATTGTATTCCACATTCCATTCCACATTCCATTCTACATTCCATTTCACGTTCCATTCCAAGGTCCATTCCATTCAATTCCATGTTACATACAACATTCCATTACATTCCATTCTACATTCCACTTCACATTGCATTGCAGGATCCATTCCACGTTCCATTCCACCTTCCATTCCACATTCTATTCCACGTTCCATTCCATGTACCATTCCACTTTCCATTCACGTTCCATTCCACCTTCCATTCCACATTCCATTGCACATTCCATTCCACGTTTCATTCCACTTACCATTACACGTTCCATTCCACATTCCATTCCATTCTATTCCGCATTCCATTCCACATTCCACTGCATTCCATTCTACATTCCATTCAACATTCCTTTCCACATTCCATTCCACTCCATTCCAAATTCCATTGCATTCTATTCCACATTCCATTCATTCCATTCCACGTTCATTCCATTCTGTTCCAGATTTCATTCCTTTCCTTTCCACATTTGATTCCACATTCAATTAAACGTTCCATTCCTCATACCACTCCATTCCACATTCCATTGCCTTCCATTCTACTTTACCTTCCACATTCCATTCCACTTTCCATTCCACGATCCATTCCATAACATTCCACGTTCTATTCCATTCACTTCCACGTTTCTTTTCATTCTATTCCACATTGCATTCCACATTCCAATACTCATTCCATTTCGCATTCCATTGCATTCCATTCCATTCCATTCCAAATTCCATTCCACATTCCTTTCCTCATTCCACTTCGCATTCTATTTCGGATTGCATTGCATTCCTTTCCATTCCATTCCACATTCCATTCCTTTCCAACCAACATTCCATTGCATTCCATTCCACTTTACTTTCCATACCAAAATCCATTACATTCCATTCCACCTTCCTTTCCATACCACAATCCATTCCTTTCCATTCCACATTACATTCCACATTCCTTTCCTTTCCATTTCATGTTCCATTCTATTCCATTCTGCATTCTGTTCCATATTCCCTTCCTTTCCATTCCACATTGCATTCCATTCCATTCCACATTCCATTCCACATTCCATTCCATTCCATGCCACGTTCCATTGCACGTTACATTCCACAATCCATTCCATTACTTTCCACGATCCACTCCACACTCAATTCCACATTCCATTCCACATTCCATTGCGTTGCATTGCACATTCCATTCCACATTCCATGCCACGTTCCATTGCTCATTCCTTTTCAGGTTCCATTCCTCGTTCCTTTCCATTCCATTTCACTTTCCATTCCATTCCATTTCAAGTTTCATTCCACATTCCATTTTATTTCCATTCCACATAACATTCCATTCCATTCCACGTTCCATTCCACGTTCCATTCCATGTTCCTTTCGACATTCCATTGCATTCCATTCCAAGTTCCATTCTGCACTCCATTCCACATTCCATTCCACCTTCCATTCCGTTCCATTCCACATTCCATTCCATAATCAATTGCACTTTCCATTCAACTTTCCATTCCACATTCCATTAAAGTCCATTCCACATTACATTCGGTTCCATTCTACATTCCTTTCCACATTCCACGTTCCATTCCATTCCATTCCATTCTAGATTCCTTTCCATTCCATTCCACATTATATTAGCATTCCATTCCATTCCATTCCACATTCCATTTCATTCCATTCCACGTTCCATTCAATTCCGTTCCACATTCCATTCCATTCCATTCCACATAGCATTCCACTATCCATTACACATTCCATACCACATTATAATCTACGTTCCATACTACGTTCCACTCCATTCCATTCCACGTTCCATTCCGCGTTCCATTCCTCGTTCCATTCCACGTTCCATTCCGTTCCGTTCCATTCCGTTCAACTTTGCATTGCACGTTCCATTCCATAACTTTCCACATTCCAGTCAATTCAATTCCGTTACATTCCATTCCACATTCCTTTGCCTTCCAGTCCGCATTTTTTCCATTCCTTTCCACTGTCCATTCATCGTTCCAATCCACGTTCAAGTTCGCGTTTCATTCCACTTTCCATTCCATTCCATTACACTTTCCATTCCGTTCCATTCTACTTTCCATTGTACGTTTCATTCCACATTCCGTTCCGTTCCACTCCATTACATTCCTTGTTGCATTCCACACACCTTTCCACATTTCATTCCGATCCTTTTCACATTCCATTCCACATTCGTTTCCACAATCCATTCCACATTCCATTCCATTCCATTCCATTACATTACACATTCCATTCCACATTCCTTTGCACATTCCATTCCACATTCCATTCCATTCCATTACCCATTCTATTCTGCATTCCATTGCACATTCCATTCCACGTTCCATTCCATATTCCATTCCACGTTCCATTCCACATTCCATTCCACGTTCCATTCCACATTCCATTCCACGTTCCATTCCATTCCTTTCCATGATTCATTACACATTCCTCTCCATTCCATTCCACTTCCCATTCCACATTCCATTCCGTGTCCCATTCCGCATTCCATTCCATTGCAATCCACGTTCCATTCCACATTGCAGTTTATTCCACGTTCCATTTCACATTCCATTCCACATTCCATTCCACATTGCACTCCGCTCCATTCCACGTGCCAGTCCACATTCTATTCCACATTCCATTCCACATTCCATTCCAGTCCATTCTACATTCCACCGCATTCCATTCCACATTCGATTCCTCTTTCCATTCCATTCCATTCCACATTCCATTACATATTCCATTCCATTTCATTCCACATTCCACTTCTCATTCCAGTCCATTCCATTCCATTCAAAATTCCATTCCGCATTCCTTACCACATTCCATTCCATTCCATTCCACGTTCCATTCCACATTCCATTCCACATTCTATTCCACGTTCCTTTCCATTCCATTGCACTTTCAATTCCACTTTCCATTCCATTATATTCCACGTTACATTCCACATTCCACTGCGTATACCATTCCTCATTCCATTCCAAATTCCATTCCATTCCATTCCACATTCCATTCCATTCCATTCCACATTCCATTGCATTCCATTCCACATATCATTCCACATTCCATTCCATTCCATTCCACATGCCATTACACATTTCGTTCCTTTCCATTCCACATTCCATTCCAAATTCCATTCCGCTTTCCGTTCCATTCCATTCCACAATCCATTCCAACTCCCATTCCTCGTTCCATTCCACGTTCCATTCCACGGTCCATTCCATTCCATTCCCTGATCCATTCCACGTTCCAGTCTACATTTCATTCCACATTCCATTAAACATTCCATTCCACATTCCATTACATTCCATTCCACATTCCACTGGATTCCATTCCACATTGCATTCCACTGCAGCCCACATTCCATTCCACATTCCATTCCATTCCATTCCACATTCCATTCCACCTTCCATTCCATTCAACATTCCATTCAACTTTCCATTCCACATTCCATTCCACACTCCATTCCATGCATTCCACAATCCATTCCACACTCTATTCCATAACATTCAACATTCAGTTCTACATGCCATTCCACGTTCCATTCCATTCCATTCCATTCCACATTCCATTCCACATTCCACTCCACATTTCATTCCATTCCGCTCCAAGTTCCATTCCACATTCCATTCCACATTGATTCCACGTTCCATTCCACGTTACATTCCAGTCGATTCCACGATCCATTCCACTTTCCATTCCATTCCATTCCACTTTCCATTCCACATTCCGTTGTACATTACATTCCAACTTCCATTTCAAATTCCATTCCACGTTCCATTCCACGTTCCATTCCACGTTC
This sequence comes from Pongo abelii, assembly GCF_028885655.2. NCBI lineage: Eukaryota > Metazoa > Chordata > Mammalia > Primates > Hominidae > Pongo > Pongo abelii. The sequence goes on along the minus strand of NC_085929.1, from coordinate 10,554,829 downwards.
CATTCCATGCAAGTTCCATTCCACATTCTGTTCCATTCCATTCCACGTTGCATTCAACATTGCATTCCACATTCCATTCCACAATCCTTTCCACTTTCCATTGCACATTGCATGCCACGTGACATTCCACATTCCATTCCACGTTCCTTTCCACAATCCATTCCATGTTCCATTCCATTCAATTCCACGTTCCATTCCACATTCCATTCCACTCCATTCCACGTTCCATTCCACATCCCATTACACCTTTCATTCCACATTCCATTCCATTCCACATTCCTTTCCATTCCATTCCATTCCACATTTCTTTCCACATTCCATTCCATTTCATTCCACATTCCACTCCACATTCCATTCCTTTTTATTCCACGTAGCAGTCCACAATCCATTCCATTCCATTCCATTCCAGATATCATTCCACATTCCATTTCATTCCATTCCGCATTCCTTTCCACATTCCTTTCCAATCCATTCCACCTTCCATTCCACATTCCATTCCATTTGATTCCACATTCCATTCCGCATTCCATTCCACATTGCATTCCACGTTCCCTTTCACATTCCATTCGGCATCCCATACCACATTCCATTCCACATTCCATTCCATTCTATTCCACATTCCATAACACATTCCATTCCATTCCATTCCACGGTACATTCCATTACACTCCACATTCCATTCCACATTGCATTCCACGTTCCATTCCATTCCATTCCACGATCCATTCTACTTTCCATTAGATGTTCCATTCCTTTCCATTTCACTTTCTCTTCTGCATTCCATTAGAAGTTCCATTCGGCTTTCCATTCCACGTCCCATTCCATTCCATTCCACGTTACATTCCATATTCCTTTCCATTCCACATTCCATTCCTTTCCATTCAACATTCCATTCCATTCCATTCCTCGTTCCATTCGACGTCCCATTCCACATTCCATTCCATTCCATTGCACGTTCCATTCCATTCCTTTTCATGTTCCATTTTATTCCATTTCATGTTCCATTCCAGATTCAATTTCACATTCCATTCCACCTTCCATTCCATTCCATTCCATTCCACATTCCATTTCAATCCATTCCACTTTACATTCCATTCAATTCCACATTCAATTCCATTCCATTCCATTCCATTCCACCTTCCATTCCATTCCATATTGAATACCATTCCATTCCATTCCACATTCCATTCCACATTGCATTCCGTTCCATTCCAGATTCCGTTGCACATTCCATTCCACATTCCTTTCCAGAATGCTTTCCATTCCATTACACTTTCCTTTCCATTCCATTCCACTTTGCATTCCGCATTCCATTCCATTCCGTCTTCCATTCCATTCCAGTCAACATTCCATTCCACATTCCGATCCATACCATTCCACATTTCATTCCACTTTCGATTCCATCCCATTTCAGATTGCATTCCATTCCATTCCACATTCCATTCCACATTCCATTCCATTGCTTTCCATTCCACATTCCATTCCACATTTCACTCCATTCCATTCCACATTGCATTCCATTCCATTCCATTCCACTTTTCAATCCATTTTCCATTCCATTTCATTCCACATTCCATTCCACATTTCATTCCATTCCATTCCACATTTGATTCCACATTCCATTCCATCTTCTATTCCGTTGCATTCCACATTCCATTCCACGCTCCATTCCATTCCATTCCACCCTCTGTTGCTTTCCATTCAACATTCCATTCCATTCAATTCCACATTCCATTCCATTCCATTCCATTTCATTCGACATTCTGTTCCATTCCAATCCACATTGCTTTCCATTCCTTTCCACATACCATTCAATTCCATTTCACATTCCTTTCCATTCTGTTCCACATTCCAGTGCATTCCGTTTCACATTCCATTCCAATCCATTCCATTACAGTTTCGATACCTTTCCATTCCATTCCATATTCCATTCATTCCATTACACATTCCATTCCATTCCATTCCCTTCCATTCCACATTCCATTCCATTCCATTCCACATATCTTTCCATGTTCCATTCTTCGTTCCATTCCATGTTCCATTCCACGTTCAATTGCACGTTCCAATCCACGTTCCATTGCATGCCATTCCACATTCCATTCCACATTCCATTCCATGGCATTCCACTTTCCATTCCTGTTTCAATTCCATTCAATGCCACATTCTATTCCATTGCTTTGCATTCAAGTCCACACTTCATTCCATTCCATTCCATTCCACATTCCATGCTATCCCATCCCATTCCACATTCCATTCCATTCTATTCCACATTTCCTTCCATTTCATTCCACATTCCATTCCATTCCATTCCACAATCCATTCCATGCTATTCCACATTCCATTCCACATTCCATTCCATTCCTTTCCACTTTCCTTTCCATTCCTTTTCATTCCAGTCCACCTCCATTCCATTCCATTCCATTCCATTCCACATTCCATTCTACTGTATGGCACATTCCATTCCAATCCATTCAATATTATATTCCATTCCATTCAGCGTGGCATTCCAATGCAATCTTCATTCCATTCCATGTTCTATTCTACGTTCCATCCCATGTTCCGTTCAGTTCTATTCCACATTACATTCTACATTCCATTGAATTCCATTCCACTTTCCATGCCACATTCCATTCCATTGCATTCCATTCCACATTCCATTCCACATTCAAATTCCATTCGAATCCATATAGCATTCCATTCCATTCCATTCCCTTTCCGTTCCATTCGATTCTACATCCCCTTCCATTCCACTTTCAATTTCATTCCATTCGATGTTCCATTCCATTCTATTCCACAGTCCATTCCATTCGATGTTCCATTCCATTCTATTCCACAGTCCATTCCATTCCACGTTCCATTTCACATTGCATTCCATTTCATTCCAAATTCCATTCCACATTCCATTCCATTCCGTGACACATTCCATTCCATTCAATTACACTTTCCTTTGCATTCCAATCCTCATTCCACATTCCATTCCACTTTCCATTCCACGTTTGATTCCACTTTCCATTCCATTCCAAATTCCATTCCACTTTGCATTCCATTCCGTCTTATCTTCAATTCCACATTCCATTCGAAATTCCTTTCCACATTTCATTCCATTCCATAACACATTCCATTCCATTCCATTCCACATTCAATTCCTTTCCATTCCACATTCCACAGTCCATTCCATTCCATTCCATATTCCACATTCCATTCCACTTTCCATTCCACGTTAGATTCCACATTCCTTTCCACATTCATTCCATTCCATTCTGTGTTCCATTTAACTTTCCATTCCATTCCATTCCACTTTCCATTCCACTTTCCATTCCATTTTATTCCATGTTCCAATTCACATTCTATTCCATTCCATTCCATATTCCATTCCATTCCATTCCACATTCCATTCCATTCCATTCTACATTCCATTCCACATTCCGTTCAGTTCCATTCCACATTCCATTCCATTCCACAATCCATTCCACATTCCTTTCCATGACATTCCAGTTTCCATTCCACATTCCATTCAATTCCAATCCACATTCCATTCCAATCCATTACATTCCATTGCAGTCCTCCTTCCATTCCATTCAATTCCATTCCACATTCCATTCCATTGCATTCCAAATTCCATTCCATTCCATTCCACATTCCATTCCATTCAATTCAACTTTCCATTCAATTCCATTCCACATTCCATTCCATTCCATTCCATTCCACGTTGTGTTCTATTCCATTCCACATTCCATTAAATTTCATTCCACGTTGCATTCCATTCAATTCCACGTTCCATTCCATTTCATTCCATGTTCCATTCCACGTTCCATTCCAGTTTCCATTCAACGTTCCATTCCACATTCCATTCCTTTCCATTCCACATTTTATTCCATCCCATTCCACATTGCATTTCGCATTAAATTCTATTCCATTCCACATTCCATTCCAGATTCCATTCCCCTCCCTTCCACATTGCATTCCACATAGCATTATATTCCTTTCAACATTCCTGTCCATTCCATTCCATATTCTATTCCATTCCATTCTACTCCACATTTAATTTCATTCCATTCCACATTCTTTTCCATGCCACTCCACATTGCATTCCATTCCTTTGCATTCCACATTCCATTCAAAATTCCATTCCACATTCCATTTGATTGCATTCCACATTGCATTCAATTCCGTTCCACATTCCATTCCATTCCACAATCCTTTCCATTCCATTCCATTCCACATTCCATTCCAAATGAATTTCCATTCCACTTTCCATTCCTCATTCCATTTCATTCCGTTCCACAATCCATACCAAATTCCATTCCACAATCCATTCCACATTACTTTCCATTCCGGAATCCATTCCACATTCCATTGAACCTTCCATTCCATTTCACGTTGCATTCCACATTCCATGTCATTCCATTCCACATTCCATTCCTTTCTATTGCACATTCGATTCCATCGCATTCCACTTTACATTCCATTCCACTCCACTTTCCATTCCACATTCTACTTCATTTCATTTCACATTCATTCCATTCCATTCCATTCCTCATTCCATTCCATACCACGTTCCATTCCATTCCATTACATATTCCATTCCACATTCTATTCCACTCCATTTCACATTACATTATATTCCCTTCCATTCCATTCTACATTTGATTCCCATTCCATTTCACGTTCAATTGCAGTTTCCATTCCACGTTCCATTCCACGTTACATTCCACATTCCATGCCACATTTCATTCCAATCCATTTCATATTCCATTCCACATTCGATTCCATTCCATTCCGCATTCAATTCCATTCCATTCCACGTTGTATTCCACATTCCAGCCCATTGCATTCCACATTCCATTCCATTCCATTCCATTCCACATTTCATACCATTCTATTCCGTATTCCATTCCATTCCACGTTTCATTCCATGTTCCATTCCATTCCATTCCACATTCCATTCCATTCCATTCCACGTTCCATTCCACATTCCATTCTATTCCATTCCACATTCCATTCCATATCATTCAACATTCCATTCCACATTCAATTCCCTTCCATTCCCAATTCCATTCCACATTCCATTAAACAATGCATTCCACACGCCATTCCATTCCGTAATCCATTCCACGTTCCTTTCCACGATCCATTACATTTCATTCCATTCCACATTCCATTATATTCAATTCCATTCCACATTACATTTCATTCCATTCCACGTTCCCTTCCATTCCATTCCAATCCACATTCCATTCCACTTTGCATTCCTTTCCATTCCACGTTTCATTCCACATTCCATTCCATTGAATTGCACATTCCATTCAATTCCTTTCCACATGGCATTCCATTCCATTCCACATTCCATTCCATTCCGTTCCACTTTCCATTCCACTTTCCATTCCATTTCATTCCACATTCCATTTCATCTTCCATTCCATTGCAATCCATTCCACATTCCATTCCATTCCATTCCACTATCCATTCCATTCCATTCCACATTCCATTCCATTCCATTCCACAATCCATTCCAATTTCCCTTCCATTCCACGTTCCATTCCACATTACATTCCATTCCACTTTCCGTTCCACATTCCATTCTCGTTCCATTCAACTTTCCATTCCATTCCATTCCACGTTACTTCCCACATGATATTGAATTCCATTAATCATTCCACTACATTCCGTTCCATCCCACATTCTATTCTATTCCATTCCACATTCCATCCCATTCCATTAAACATTGCCTTCCATTGTGTTCCATTCCACATTCCATTCTATTCCACATTCCATTCCATTCCATTCCACCTTCAGATCCATTCCATTCCGTACCAGTCCTTGTTCCATTCCATTCCATGTCATTCCACATTCCATTCCATTCCATTCCACATTCCTTTCATGTTCCATTCCACGTTCAATTCCGCGTTCCATTCTACATTCCATTCCGCGTTCAGTTCCAGGTTCCAATCTCTTACATTCTATGTTCTATTCCACTTTCCATTCGACGTTCCACGTTCCATTACACTTTCCATTTCATGTTCAATTCCATGTTCCATTCCATTCCATTCCACCGTCCATTCAATGTTCCATTCCGCATTCTTTTCCATTCCATTCCACATTCCATTACACATTCCTTTCCTTTCCATTCCACATTCCCTTCCATATTTCATTCCATTATTTTCCACTTTGCATTCCACGTATCATTCCATTCCATTTCACACTCCATTGCATTCCATTCCACGTTCCTTTCCATTACATTCCCATCCATTCTACATTGCATTCTATTCCACTACACCTTCCATTCCACATTCCACTCCAATCCATTCCACATTCCATTCCACATTCCATTTCTTTACATTCCATACCACATTCCATTCCATTCCATTCCACATTTTATTCGATTCCACATTCCATTCCACATTGCATTCTATATTCCATTCCGTGCCATTCAACACTGCATTCCAGTCCATTCCACATTCCATTCCATTCCATTCCACAATCCATTCCATTCCACATTTCATTCCATTCCACATTCCATTCCACATTGCATTCCGTTCCATTCCACATTTCCTTCTACATTCCATTCCATTCCCTTCAGCATTCCATTCCATTCCATTCAACAATCCATTCCATTCCATTACTTTCCTTTCCACCTTCCATTCCATTTCATACTGCATTTCATTCCATTCCATCATTGCGTTCCACATTCCATTCCACTCCATTTGACACTGCATTGCACATTCCTTTCATTTCCATTCCTCATTCCATTCCATTCCACATTCCATGCCACATTCCGTTCCATTCCATTCCACATTCCATTCCACATTCCATTCGATTCCATTCCACATTGCATTACATTCCATTCCACATTCCATTCCATTCCATTCCACATTCCATACCATTCCATTCCACATTCCATACCATTCCATTCCACATTCCATTCCATTCCATTCCACATTCCATACCATTCCAATCCACATTCCATTCCATTCCCTTCCATATTCCATTCCATTCCATTCCATTCCACATTCAATTCCCTTTCACCTTCCATTCCATTCCATTCCCCATTCCATTCCACTTTCAATTTCACGATCCTTTCCATTCCATTCCACTTTGCTTTTAACGTTCCATTCCACGTTCCATTACACTTTCAATTCCAGGTTCCATTCCTTTCCATTCCAGTTTCCATTCCATGTTCCATTCCATGTTCCATTACACATGCCATTCAACATTCCATTGCACATTCCATTCCACATTCCATTCCACGTTCCATTCCATTCAATTCCCCTTTCCATTACACGGTCCATTCCTTTCCATTCCACATTCCATTCCACATTTCAATCCATTCCATTTCACATTCCATTCCGGATTTCATTCCAGATTCCATTCCACATTCCATTCCATTCCACGTTCCTTTCCACATTCCTTTCAACATTCCATTCCTTTCCACATACCATTCCACATTCCATTCCATTCCATTCCACTTTGCATTCCACATACCATTCCATTCCATTCAACTTTCCATTCCATTTCATTCGACATTCCATTCGACCTTCAATTCGATTCAATTCCACATTTCATTCCACTTTCCATTATACATTCCATTCCACATTCCATTCAATATTCCATTGCATTCCATTATGCATTCCATTCCACATTCCATTCCACATTCCATTTATTCTATTCCAGATTCCATTCCATTCCATTCCGGATTTCATTCAGTTTCATTCCATATTCTATTCCATTTGATTCCTCTTTGCATTCCATTTCATTCCAAATTCCATTCCACATTCCATTCCTCTACATTCCACATTCCATTCCACATTGTATTCCATTCCATTCCACATTCCATTCCATTCAATTCCACATTCCATTCTATTCCACATTCCAACAATTCCATTCTATGCTACATTCCATTCCTTTCAATTCCATTGCACTTTCCATTCCATATTCTGTTCCATGACATTCCACATTCCATTCCCTTTCACTTTTAATTCCCCGTTCAATTCCACGTTCCTCTGCTTGCAATTCCACTTTGCATTCCACTTCCATTCCACGTTCCATTCCAAGTAGCATTCCACGGTCTATTCCAGGTTTCTATCATTTCCATTCCACATTTCATTCCATGTTCCATTCCACATTCCATTCCACGTTCCATTCCACATTCCATTCCACATTCCATTACACATTCCATTCCATTCCATTCCGCATTCCATTGCACATTCCATTGCACATTCCATTCCATTGAATTCCACATTCCATTCCATTCCATTCCACATTCCATTCCCTATTCCACTCTATTCCATTCCACTTTCCATTCCACATTCCATTACACAATCCATTCAACAATCCATTCCATTCCACATTCCATTAAACAATGCATTCCACATTCCATTCCATTCCACGTTCCCTTCCACATTGCATTCCACATTCTAGTCCGTTCCACGTTCCATTGCACATTCCATTCCAAGTTGCATTCCACATTACATTCCGTTCCATTCCACATTGCATTCCACGTTCCATTCCATTCCACAATCCATTCCAATTCATTCCACATTCCATTCCATTTCATTTCACATTCCATTCGACCTTCCGTTGCACTCCATTCCACATTCCATTCCAGATTCCATTAAATTCCATTCCGCATTCCATTGCACATTCCTTTCCACGTTTCATTCCAATCCATTCCACATTGCATTCCGCATTCCATTACATTCCACATTGCATTCCACATTCCATTCCATTCCATTGCAGTTTCCATTCTATTTCATTACACATTCCATTCGACCTTCAATTCCATTCCTTTCCACATTCCATTCCATTCCATTCCACATTCCATTCCACGTTCCATTCCACATTTCATTCCATTCCATTCTACATTCCATTACACATTACATTCATTCTATGCCACATTCCATTCCACATTCCATTCCACGTTCCATTCCACATTTCATTCCATTCCATTCTACATTCCATTCCACATTCCATTCATTCTATGCCACATTCCAATCCACATTCCATTCCATTCCATTCCACTTTCCATTCTATTCCGTTCCACATTCCATTTCATATACCATTCCATTGCATTCCATATTCCATTTCATTTTGCGTTCCATTCCATTCAATTTTACTTTCCATTCCACGTTCAATTCCATTCCATTCCACATTCCATTCTTCTCCACTTTCCGTTCAATTCCATCCAATTAAAATTTCCATGCCATTCAATTCCATTCCACGTTCCATTCCACATTCTCTTCATGCCATTCCACAGTCCATTCCCCTTCACATTCCATTCCACGTTCAATTCCACTTTCCTTTCCTTTCCATTCCACTTTGAATTCCACGTTCCATTCTACTTTCCATTCCACGTTACATTCCACGTTCTATTCCAGGTTCCATTCCTTTCCATTCCACTTTCCATTCCATGTTCCATTCTACATTACATTCCACATTACATTCCACATTTCATTCCACATTCCATTAAACATTCCATTCCATTAGAGTCCACATTCCATTGAACATTCCATTCAACATTCCATTCCACGTTCTATTTCATTCCACTCCACATTCCATTCCAATACATTCCACGTTCAATTCCACATTCCATTCCTTTCCATTCCACATTCCATTTCATTCGATTAGACATTGCATTCCACCATCCATTCCACATTCCATTGCATTCCATTACACATTCCATTGCATTCCATTGCACATTACTTTCCACATTCCATTCCATTCCATTCCACATTCCATTCCACATTCCATTCCATTCCATTCCACATTCCATTCCACATTCGAGTCCATTCCATTCCACCTTACCTTCCATTACACATTCCATTGCATTCCATTCAACTTTCCATTCCACATTCCATTGCACATTACCTTTCCTTCCATTCCTCGTTTCATTCCATTCCATTCCACGTTCCATTCCATTCCACTCCACATTCCATTCCAATATATTCCACGTACAATTTCATATTCCACTCCATTCCATTCCAATACGTTCCATGTACAATTTCACATTCCACTCCATTCCATTCCACATTCCATTCCATTCCATGCCACTTTCCATTCCGCAATCCATACCACATTCCGTTCTATTCCATTCCACCTTAAATTCCACATTTCTTTCCACATTTCATTCCATTGCATTCCACTTTCCATTCCATTTTCTATTCCATTCCATTCCACAATCCATTCCACATTCCATTCCAATCCATTCCACATTCTATTCCACATTTGAGTCCATTCCATTCCATGTTCCATTGCACATTGCATTCCACATTCCATTCCATTCCTTTCTTCGTTTCATTCCATTCCATTCCACGTTCCTTTCCATTCCATTCCGACTTCCATTCCACATTCCGTTCCAATCCACTCCACTTTCCATTCCATTCCATTCTACGTTCTATTCCACATTCCATTCCATTCCATTCCGTATTCCCTTCCATTCCATTCCACTTTCCATTGCATTTCATTCGCCTCCATTCCACTTTCCATTCCAATTCCGTTCCAAATTCCGTTCTATTCCATTACATACCATTAATTATTCCATTGCACATTTCATTCAACATTCCATTTCACTTTCCGTTTTACGTTCCATTCCCCATTTCATTCCATTTCATTCCACGTTCCATTCCACATTCAATGTCATTCTTTCCACATTAAATTTCACATTCCAATCCACATTCCTTTCCATTCCATTCCAATGCACATTCAATTCCACTCCATTCCACTTTCCATTCCACATTCCATTCCATTCCATTCCATATTATATTCCACATTCCCTTCCATTCCACATTCCATTCCCTTCCATTCTAGGCACCATTCCATTCCATTCTATGATCCATTCTTTTTCATTCCACATTCCATTCCACATTCCATTCCATTCAGTTGTGCATTCCACTCCATTCCATTCCACAGTCCATTCCATTGCAATCCAAGTTCCATTTCATTCTATTCCACGTTCCATTTCGTTTCATTCCACGTTCCACTCCACTTTCCATTCCGTGTTCCATTCCACGTTCCATTCTACGTTACATTCCACTTTCCATTCCACGTTCCATTCCACTATCCATTCGACTTTCCATTCCACGTTCTATTCCAAGTTTCATTCCACGTTGCATTCCATTGCATTGCACATTCCAATCCACATTCCATTCCACATTCCGTTCCATTCCATTTCACATTCCATTCCATTCCATTCCACATGCCATTGCACATTCCTTTCCATTCCATTCAACATTGCATTCAAATCCATTCGATATTCCATTCCACATTCCATTCTACATTCCATTCCATATTCCATTCCACATTTCATTCCATTCCATATTCCATTCCACATTGCATTCCATTCCATTTCACATTCAATTCCACTCCATTCCATTCCATTTCACATTCCATTCCATTCCAATTTCCACTCTATATTCCGATCCATTCCATTCCATATTCCATTCAATACCTTTCCATTGCATTCCACATTACAATGAATTCCATTCCACCTTCCATTACATTACCTTCCACATTCCATTCAATTCTTCATTCCACGTTCCATCCCATGTTCCATTACACGTTCAATTCCAGTCCATTCCGCATTCCATTGCATTGCATTCCACATTCCATTGCATTTCATTTCACTTTCCATTCCTCATTCCATTACATTCCTTTTCACATTCCATTCCAAATTCCATTCCATTACATTCCACATTGCAGTCCAAATTCCATTACATTCCATTCCACATTCCATTCCATATTCCATTTCACATTCCACATTTCATTCCAAATTCCATTCTTTCCATTCCACATTCCATTCCACATTCCATTTCACATTCCTTTCCATTCCATTCCACATTCTCTTCCATTCCATTCCACATTCGCTTCCATTCCATTCCACATTCCATTCCATTCCATTCGACATTCCATTCAATTCCATTAAATTCCAATTTCCCTTTCATTCGATTCCAAGTTCCATTACAAGTTCCATTGCACTTTCCATTCTTCGTTCCATTCCATTCCATTCCACGTTCCATTCCACCTTCCATTCCACTTTCCATTCCACGTTCCTTTCCACATTTCATTCCACTCCACTTCGTATTCCCTTCCACATTCCATTCCAATTTTTTCCACATTCTCTTCCATTCCATTTCAAATTCCATTCCATTTCATTCCAATCCACATTTCATTCCATTCCTTTCCATATTTCATTCCATTCCCTTCGACATTGCATTCCAATGCATTCCACATTCCATTCCATTCCATTCCGCATTCAACCCCATATTCCATTCCACATTCCATTCCATTCCACAATCCTTTCCTTTCATTCCATTGAATTAAACATTAAATTTCACATAGATTTGCATTCCCTTCCAAATTCCATTGTACAATCCATTCCATTCCATTTCTCATTCCATTCAATTCCAATCCATTCCATTCCACATTCCATTCCACTCCATTCATCATTCTATTCCATTCCATTCCACATTGCATTCCATTGTATAGCACATTCCATTCTATTCCATTCCACATTGCATTCCAAATTCCATTCCTTTCCATACCGTATTCCATTCCACATTCTATTCCATTCCATTCTCATTCCATTCCAAATTCCCTTCCATTACATTCCATATTCCATACTACGTAAAAATGCATTCCGTTCCACTTTCCGTTAAATTCCATTCCATTCCACTTTCCATTCCATTCCATTCCATTCCACTTTCCATTCCATTCCACTTTGCATCCCATTCCATTCCACGTTCCATTCCACTTTCCATTCCACGTTCCATTCCACGTTCCATTCGACATTCCATTCCACGTTCCATTTCACATTCCGTTCCACGTTCCATTCCACTTTCCATACCATTTTGCATTTCTCATTTCTTTCCACGTTCTATTCGATGTTCCAATCCATGTTCCATTCCACATTCCATTCCACGTTCCATTTCATTCCATTCCACATTCCGTTCCACGTTTCATTCCGTTCCATTCCTCATACTCTTCCACGTTCCATTAAACATTCCACTCATTCCATTTCAAATTCCATTCCATTCTTTTCCAATCCATTCCATTCCACATTGCTTTCCATTCCATTCAACATTCCATTCCATTCCACATTCCATACCATTCCATTGCATCACATATTCCATTCAATTCCATTCCACATTCCAATCCTTTCCATTCCACATTCCATTCCATTCCACTCCACATTCCACTCCACATTCCATTACACATTCCAATCTATTCCACTCCACGTTCCATTCCTTTCCATTGCATTCCTTTCCTCATTCAATTCCATTCCATTCCATTCCACATTCCAATCCATTCCCTTGCACATTCCGTTGCATTCCACTCCACATTCCATTGCATTCATTTGAATTCCATTCCATTCCACCTTCCACTCCATTCAATTCCATTCTGCAATACATTCCATTCCCTTCCACATTCCATTCCATTCCGTTCCACTTTCCTTTCCAAATTCCTTTCCATTGCGTTCCTCATTCCATTCCATTCCATTCCAAATTCCATTGAATTCCATTCCAGATTCCATGCCTTTCCACTTTCCATTCCACGTTCCATTCCATGTTCCATCCCATGTTCCATTCCATGTTCAATTCCAGTTCATTCCACATTCCATTCCATTCCATTCCACATTGCATTCCAATTTCTAATTCCATTCCACATTCCATTCGTTTTTTCATTCTACCTTTCTTTCTTTCCGCATTCCATTCCACATTCAATTCTATTCCATTTCACTTTCAATTCCACTCTATTCCATTCCATTCCACATTCCATTCCATTCCACTTTCCACTCTACATTCCAATCCATTCCATTCCATACTCCATTCAATTCCCTTCCATTGCATTCCACATTCCAATCCTTTTCATTCCTCTTTCCACTCAATTCCCTTCCGTTGCATTCCACATTCCAATCCATTCCATTCCACCTTCCATTCCATTCCCTTCCACATTCCATTCCACGTTTCATTCCACGTTCCAACCCACGTTCCATTCCACGTTCCATTCCACTTTCCATTCCACGTTCCATCCCACGTTCCATTCCCTGTTCAATTCCAGTCCATTCCACATTCCATTCCATTCCATTCCATATTCCATTCCATTCCATTCCACATTGCATTGCATTGCATTGCATTCCGCATTCCATTGCATTCCATTCCACTTCCCATTCCACATTCCATTCCATTCCATTTCACATTCCATTCCAAATTCCATTCCATTATATTCCACGTTGCATTCCAAATTTCATAACCTTCCTTTCCTCATACCATTCCACAATGTATTTCACATTCCATTCCACTCAATACCACATTCCATTATATTCCATTCGACATTCCATTCCACATTCCATTCAATTCCATTCCACATCCCATTCCATTTCACTTTCCATTCCATTCCATTCCACATTACATTCCTTTAAATTCCATTCCATTCCACATTGCATTCCACATTCCACTCCATTGCATTCCACATTCCATTCCATTGCATTGCACTCCACATTCCATTCCACATTCATATAAATTCCATTCTAGTCCATATGCATTCCATTCCATTCCATTCAGTCTCCATTGCATTTGATTGAACATCCTATTCCAATGCATTACAAATTGCATTCCATTCGTTTCCACATTCCATTCCATTCCACCTCCCATTCCATTCCATTCCATTCCACGTTCCATTCCATTCCACGTTCCATCCCTCATTCCATTCCATTTCATTACACATTTCATTCCTCGTTCCATTCCATTCCATTCCATTGCACATTACTGTCCATATAACAATCCATTCCATTCCACATTCCATTCCATTCCATTCCACATTCCATTCCATTCCATTCCACATTCCACATTGAATTCCACTTTCCATTCAACGTTACATTCCACATTCCGTTCCACGTTCCATTGCATTCCATTCTACCTTCCATTACACGTTCCATTCCATTCCAATCCACGTTCCATTGCATTTCATTCCACGTTCCATTCCACAATCTGTTTCTTTCCATTCCACATTCCATTCGGTTCCATTCGGCATTCCTTTCAATTCCACATTCCATTCCACGTTGCTTTCCATTCCATTCTGCATTGCATTCCACATTACATTCAATTCCATTCCACTTTCCATTCCATTCCATTCAACATTCCATTCCACATTCCATTCTTTGCCATTCCAGTTTCCATTACACTTTCCATTTCATTCAAATCCACATTCCATTCCCTTCAATTCCATTCCACTACACATTCCATTCCATTCAATTCCATTACACATTCCACTCCATTCCATTCTACATTCCATTCCATTCCATTCCACATTCCATTCCATTCCATTCCACATTCCATTCCATAACACTCCAAATAACATTCCATTCCATTCCATTACTAATTCCATCCCATTCCACTCCACATTCCATTCCATTCCATTCAACGTTATATTCCATTACATTCCACGTTCCATTCCACGTTCCATTCCAGTTTCCATTCCACTTTCCATTCCGTTACATTCCACTTTCAATTCTATGTTCCATTCCACGTTCCATTACAGGATACCTTTCATTCCATTCCACTTTCCATTCCACATTCTATTCCACGTTCCATTCCATTCCATTCCAACTTCCATTTCACGTTCCATTCCATGTTCCATTCCATGCCATTCCACATTTCATTCCATCTCATACCACATTCCATTTCACATTCCATTCCATTCCATTCCATTCTACATTCCATTACAAATTCCATTCCACTCCCTACCACATTGCATTCCAGATAGCATTCCATTCCTTTCCACATTCCATTCCATTCTATTCCAGATTGCATTCCTTTCCATTCCACATTCCTTTCCATTCCATTCCACATTGCATTCCGTTCCTCTGCATTACACTTTCCATTCCAAATACCATTCCACATTCCATTTGATTCCATTCCACATTCCATTCCATTCCATTCCACATTCCAGTGGATTCCATTCCATTCCATTTCATTCCATTCAATTCCATTCCATTCCACATTCCTTTCTATTCCATTCCACATTCCTTTCATTCTATTCCATTCCATTACACATTCCATTCCACATTCCATTCCACTCCATTTCACATTGCATTCGATTCCATTCCATTCCACATTCCATTCCATTCCATTTCACATTGCATTCGATTCCATTCCATTCCATTCCATTCCATTCCATTACATTCCGCATTCCTTTCCATTCCGTTCCATATTCCTTTCCATTCTATTCCACATTCCTTTCCGTTCTATTCCATTCCATTCCACATTCCATTCCACATTGCTTTCCATTCCATTACATGTTCCATTCCACATTGCATTCCATTCCATTCCACATTACATTTCATTCCATTCCACATTCCATTCCACATTCCATTCCATTCCATTCCACATCCCATTCCACTCCATTCTACATTCCATTCCATTCCATTAAAAGTTCCATTCCACATTCCATTTCATTTCATTCCATTCCATTCCATTCCACATTCCATTCAAATCCATTCCACGTTGCATTAATTTCCATTTCATTCTACATTCCTTTCGACATTCCATTCCACATTACATTCCATACCACGTTCCATTCCACATTACATTCCACATTCCATTCCATACCATTACACTTTCCATTCCACATTCCAATCAATTTCATTCCACATTCCATTCCATTCAATTCAACATTCCATACCACTTTCCTTTCCATTCCTTTGTATATTCCATTCCTTTTTCCATTCCATTCCACATTCCACTGCACATTGCATTCCATTCCATTACACATTCCATTCCATTCCATATTCCCTTCCATTCCCGTCCACATAGCATTCCATTCCATTCCATTCCAAATTCCATTCCACATTCCAATCAATTCCACTTTCTATTCCACTCTCCATTCCATTCCATTCCACAATCCATTCCGCATTCCTTTCCATTCCATTCTTTTCCAGATTGCATTCCATTCCATTCCACTTTCCTCTCCATTCCATTCCACATTGCATTCCGTTCCTCTGCATTACACTTTCCATTCCAAATTCCGTTCCACATTCCATTTGATTCCATTCGACATTCCATTCCACATTCCATTTGATTCCATTCGATTACATTACATTCCATTCAATTCCATTCCATTCCACATTCCATTCCACATTCCATTCCATTCCATTCCACATTCCATTCCATTCCATTCCATTCTATTATATTCCATTCAATTCCATTCCATTGCACATTCCTTTCTATTCCATTCCACATTCCTTTCCATTCCATTCCACATTCCTTTCCGTTCTATTCAATTCCATTCCACATTCCATTCCACACTGCTTTCCTTTCCATTACATGTTCCGTTCCACATTGCATTCTATTCCATTCCACATTAAATTTCATTCCATTCCACATTCCATTCCATTCCATTTCACATCCCATTCCACTCCATTCTACATTCCATTCCATTCCTTTAAAAGTTCCATTCCACATTGCATTCCATTCCATTCCACATTACATTTCATTCCATTCCACATTCCATTCCACATTCCATTCCATTCCATTCCACATCCCATTCCACTCCATTCTACATTCCATTCCATTCCATTAAAAGTTCCATTCCACATTCCATTTCATTTCATTCCATTCCATTCCATTCCACATTCCATTCCAATCGAGTCCACATTGCATTAAATTCCATTTCATTCTACATTCCATTCCACATTCCATTGCACATTGCATTCCATTCCATTACACATTCCATTCCATTCCATATTCCCTTCCATTCCCGTCCACATAGCATTCCATTCCATTCCATTCAAAATTCCATTCCACATTCCAATCAATTCCACTTTCCATTCCACTCTTCATTCCATTCCATTCCACAATCCATTCCGCATTCCTTTCCATTCCATTCCCTTCCATATTCCATTCCATTCCATATTCCACCCCACTTCATTCCGTTTTCCAATCCATTCCATTCTTTTCCATTCCATATTTCATTCCTTGTTGTATTCCACTGCATTCCACATTACATTGCACATTCCGTTCCAAGTTCCATTCAATATTCCATTCCATTCCATTCCATTCCACATTATATTCCACATTCTATTCCATTCCATTCCACATTCCATTGCTCATTCCATTCCACGTTCCATTCCACATTCCATTCTAATTCATTCCACATAGCATTCCACGTTCCATTCGATTCCATTTCACATGGCATTCCAGATTCCTTTCCATTTCACGTTCTATTCCACATTCCATTCCACATTCAATTCCACATTCCTTTCCATTCCATATTCCATTTTACATTTCATTACATTCCATTCCACATTTCATTTCACATTCCATTCCATTCCATTCCACATTCCATTCCACATTCCATGCCATTCCTTTCCAAATTCCTTTCAATTCCATTACTCATTCCATTCCACATTTCATTCCACATCCCTTTACTTTCCATTCCACATTCCATTCCACATTCCACTCCACATTCCATTCCACATTCCATTTCATTCCATTCCACATTCCATTCCATATTCCATTCCACATTCCAATCCACTTTCCATTCCATTCCATTCCACATTCCATTCAACCTTCTATTCCACATTCCAGGCTCATTCCATAGTATTTCTTTCCACATTCCATTCCACATTCCATTGCACTCCAATTTACATTCCATTCCACATTCCATTCCTTTCAATTCCACATTACATTCCACATTCCATTCTGAAGACCATTCCACATTCCATTGCACATTCCATTCCACGTTCCATTCAAGTTCCATTGCATTTCGTTCCACATTCCATTACACAATCTGTTGCATTCCAATTCACATGCCATTCCACATTCCATTCCATTCCACATTCCATTACACATTCCATTCCACATTCCATTATGCAGTCCATTCCATTCCATTCCTGTTTCCATTTCATTCCAATCCTCTTTCCATTGCACATTTCATTCCATTCCATTCCACATTCCATTCCACATTCCATTCCAGATTCCCTTGCATTCCATTCCACATTCTATTGCATTCCATTCTATGTTCCATTCCAATTTTCATTAAATTCCACTCCACATTCCATTCCATTCCATTCCACATTCTATTCCTTTCCAATCCTCATTTCATTCCATATTTCAATCCATTCCTGTCCATTACACAGTCCATTCAACATTCCATTCCACATTCCGTTCTATTCCATTCCACATTCCATTCCATTCCATTCAATTCCATGTTCCATTCCACACTCAATTCCAGATTCCATTCCACATTCCATTCCGTTCCATTCCACATTTCATTCCACATTCTATACCACGTTCAATACCATATTCCATTCCATGTTCCATTCCACGTTCCATTCCACGTTCAATTCTATTGCATTTCACGTTCCATTACACATTCCATTCCATTCCTTTCCAAGTTCCATTCCACATTCAATTCCACTTTCCATTCCATTCCATTCAACGTTCCTCTCCACATTGCACTTCATTTCATCCTAATATCCATTCCACACTCCATTCCACATTACATTCAACATTCTATTGCGTTCCATTCCACATTCCATTCCACAATCCATTCCATATTCCAATCCACTTTGCTTTAAACGTTCCATTAAATTCCCTGTCACATTCCATTCCACAATCCATTCAATTCCATTCCACACTCCATTCCACATTACATTCCACATTCCATTCTGTTCCATTCCACATTCCATTTCACATTCCATTCCACTTTCCATTCCACGTTCCATTCGAATTCATTCCATGTTCCATTGCACATTCGATTCCATTTCATTCCACAGTCCATTCCACATTCCATTCCACATTCCCTTTTCCTTGCATTGCTTTTCATTCCACATTCCATTCCACATTCCATTTCATACCATTTCACAATCCATTCCAAATTCCATTCCATTCCATTCCATTCCACATTCCATTCCACTTTCCATTCCATATTCCATTACGCTGTCCATTCCAAATTCCATTCCACATTCCAGTCCGCAATCCATTCCACATTCCATTCCATATTCCAATACGCTGTCCATTCCAAATTCCATTCCACATTCCAGTCCACATTCCATTCTCATTCCATTGAATTTCTTTCCACTTTCCATTCCACATTCCATTGCATTCCAATTCACGTTCCATTCGACCTACCAATAAATTCGATTCCATTCCATTCCACATTCTATTCCACATTCCATTCCACATTCCTTTCCGCTGACCATTCCATTCCATTCCACGTTCCATTCCATTCGAATCAACATTCCATGTCACATTTCATTCCATTCCATTCCACGTTCCATTCCACTTTCCATTCCACGTTCCATTCCACATTTCATTCCATTCCACTTCATATTCCATTCCACATTCCATTCCATTCTGTTCCACAATCTCTTCCATTCCATTTCAAATTCCATTCCACTTCATTCCAATCCACTTTTCATTCCATTCCATTCCATATTTCATTCCATTCCCTTCAACATTGCATTCCATTGCATTCCACATTCCATTCCATTCCATTCCGCATTCAACCCCATATTCCATTCCACATTCCATTCCACATTCCATTCCATTCCATTCGAGATTCCATTCCCTTCCATTCCATTCCATTGCACGTTCCATTCCACTTTGAATTAAACTCTGTTCCACATTCCATTTCTCATTCCAGTCCATTCCATTGCACATTCCATTCCATTCCAATCCACATTTCATTCCACATTCCATTGCACAATGCATTCCACATTCCATTCCACTTTCCATACCACATTCCATTAAAGTCCATTCAATATTACATTCTGTTCCTTTCTAAATTCCATTCCACATTCCATTCCATTGCGTTCGACATTCCATTCCATTACACTCCTCATTTCATTGCAGTTTCCCTTCTATTCCATGCCACATTCTATTCCAAGTTCCATTCCATTCAATTACACTTTCCATTCCACCTTTTGTTCTCCATTCCATTACACATTCCATTCCAGATTTCATTCTTTTCCATTCTGCATTCCATTCCTCATTCCATTCCACTCTACGTACCAATCCATTCCATTCCACATTCCATTCCATATTCCATTTAATTCCATTCCACATTCCATTCTCATTCCACTGCATTACATTAAAGATTCCATTCCACTTTAAATTCAGTTTCATTTCACATTTCATACCACTTTCCATTCCATTGCATTCCACATTCCATTCCAGATTCCATTCCACTTACCATTCCATGTTCCATTCCACATTTCATTCCAAGTTACATTCCATTCCATTCCACCTTCCATTTGATTACATTCCACGTTCCATTTCATTTCGTTCCTCATTCCATTCCACATTCCATTTCAGATTCTAATCCACATTCTATTTCACTTTCCATTCCATTCCAAAATCCATTCCATTCCATTCCGCATTCCATTCCATTCCATTCCACATTCCTTTCCACTTTCCATTACACATTCCATTCCACTTTCCATTCCACGTTCCGTTCCATTGCATTCCACATTCCAATCCTTTCCATTCCATATTCCATTCCATTAAATTCCACACTCCATTCCATTGCATTCCATTCCATTCCACATTCCATTCCATTCCATTCCATTCCAAATTCCATTCTATTGAATTCCACATTCCATTCCACTCCATTCTATTTCATTCCACATTCGACTCCATTCTATTGCTTTCCACATTCCATTCCATTCCATTTCACATTTCATTCCACGTTACATTCCATTCCATTCCACCTTCCATTCCATTACATTCCACGTTCCATTTCTTTTCGTTCCTCATTCCATTCCACATTCCATTTCACATTCCAGTCCACATTCTATTTCACTTTCCATTCCATTCCACATTCCATTCCATTCCATTCCATTCCGCATTCCATTCCATTCCATTCCACATTCTTTCCACATTCCATTGCACATTCCATTCCACTTTCCATTCCATGTTCCATTCCATTGCATTCCACATTCCAATTCTTTCCATTCCATATTCCATTCCATTAAATTCCACACTCCATTCCATTGCATTCCATTCCATTCCACACTCCATTCCATTCCATTCCATTCCATTCCACATTCCATTCCTTTCCATTCCATTCCAAATTCCATTCTATTGAATTCCGCATTCCATTCCACTCCATTCTATTTCATTCCACATTCGACTCCATTCTATTGCTTTCCACATTCCATTCCATTCCATTTCACATTTCATTCCACGTTACATTCCATTCCATTCCACCTTCCATTCCATTACATTCCACGTTCCATTTTATTTCGTTCCTCATTCCATTCCACATTCCATTTCACATTCCAATCCACATTCTATTTCACTTTCCATTCCATTCCACATTGCATTCCATTCCATTCCGCATTCCATTCCATTCCATTCCACATTCTTTCCACATTCCATTGCACATTCCATTCCACTTTCCATTCCATTCCATTCTGCATTCCATTCCATTCCATTCCACATTCTTTCCACATTCCATTGCACATTCCATTCCACTTTCCATTCCATTGCATTCCACATTCCAATTCTTTCCATTCCATATTCCATTCCATTAAATTCCACACTCCATTCCATTGCATTCCATTCCATTCCACATTCCATTCCATTCCATTCCATTCCATTCCATTCCAAATTCCATTCTATTGAATTCTGCATTCCATTCCACTCCATTCCATTTCATTCCACATTCGACTCCATTCCATTGCTTTCCACATTCCGTTCCATTCCATTCCACATTGCATTCCATTCCATTCCACATTCCATTCCACTTTCCATTCCAGGTCGCATTCCATGTTCCATTCCATATCCCATTCCACGTTCCATTCCTTTCCATTCCACATTCCATTCCACATTCTCATTCCATTTCACATTCTCATTCTATTCCACATTTCATTCCACATTCCATTCCATTCTATTCCACATTCCATTCCACATTCCATTACATTCCTTTCCACATTCCATTCCACATTCCATTGTATTCCATTCCACTTTCCGCTCCACATTCCATTCCATTCCATTCCACGTTACATTCCTCGTTCCATTCCATTCCATTCCACGTTCCATTCCACGCTCCATTCCTAATTCCATTCCACGTTCCATTCCACCTTCCACTGCAAGTTCCATCCCATGTTCCAATCCATTTCATTCGACGATCCATTCGAAATTCCACTACGTTCCATTCCACTTTCATTTCCAAATTGCCTTCCACATTCCATTCTTTTCCATTCCACATTCCATTCGACATTCCATTCCATTCCAATCCAATTACCATTCCACATTCCATTCCACATACCATGCCACATTCCATTCCATTCCATTCCACATTTCATTCCACATTCCATTCCACATTCCAATCTACATTCCATTCCATTCCATTCCACATTCCATTCCACATTCCATTCCATTCCATTCGAGATTCCATTCCCTTCCATTCCATTCCATTGCACGTTCCATTCCACTTTGAATTAAACTCTGTTCCACATTCCATTTCTCATTCCAGTCCATTCCATTGCACATTCCATTCCATTCCAATCCACATTTCATTCCACATTCCATTGCACAATGCATTCCACATTCCATTCCACTTTCCATACCACATTCCATTAAAGTCCATTCAATATTACATTCTGTTCCTTTCTAAATTCCATTCCACATTCCATTCCATTGCGTTCGACATTCCATTCCATTACACTCCTCATTTCATTCCAGTTTCCCTTCTATTCCATGCCACATTCTATTCCAAGTTCCATTCCATTCAATTACACTTTCCATTCCACCTTTTGTTCTCCATTCCATTACACATTCCATTCCAGATTTCATTCTTTTCCATTCTGCATTCCATTCCTCATTCCATTCCACTCTACGTACCAATCCATTCCATTCCACATTCCATTCCATATTCCATTTAATTCCATTCCACATTCCATTCTCATTCCACTGCATTACATTAAAGATTCCATTCCACTTTAAATTCAGTTTCATTTCACATTTCATACCACTTTCCATTCCATTGCATTCCACATTCCATTCCAGATTCCATTCCACTTACCATTCCATGTTCCATTCCACATTTCATTCCAAGTTACATTCCATTCCATTCCACCTTCCATTTGATTACATTCCACGTTCCATTTCATTTCGTTCCTCATTCCATTCCACATTCCATTTCAGATTCCAATCCACATTCTATTTCACTTTCCATTCCATTCCAAAATCCATTCCATTCCATTCCGCATTCCATTCCATTCCATTCCACATTCCTTTCCACTTTCCATTACACATTCCATTCCACTTTCCATTCCACGTTCCGTTCCATTGCATTCCACATTCCAATACTTTCCATTCCATATTCCATTCCATTAAATTCCACACTCCATTCCATTGCATTCCATTCCATTCCACATTCCATTCCATTCCATTCCATTCCAAATTCCATTCTATTGAATTCCGCATTCCATTCCACTCCATTCTATTTCATTCCACATTCGACTCCATTCTATTGCTTTCCACATTCCATTCCATTCCATTTCACATTTCATTCCACGTTACATTCCATTCCATTCCACCTTCCATTCCATTACATTCCACGTTCCATTTCTTTTCGTTCCTCATTCCATTCCACATTCCATTTCACATTCCAGTCCACATTCTATTTCACTTTCCATTCCATTCCACATTCCATTCCATTCCATTCCGCATTCCATTCCATTCCATTCCACATTCTTTCCACATTCCATTGCACACTCCATTCCACTTTCCATTCCACGTTCCATTCCATTGCATTCCACATTCCAATTCTTTCCATTCCATATTCCATTCCATTAAATTCCACACTCCATTCCATTGCATTCCATTCCATTCCACACTCCATTCCATTCCATTCCACATTCCATTCCTTTCCATTCCATTCCAAATTCCATTCTATTGAATTCCGCATTCCATTCCACTCCATTCTATTTCATTCCACATTCGACTCCATTCTATTGCTTTCCACATTCCATTCCATTCCATTTCACATTTCATTCCACGTTACATTCCATTCCATTCCACCTTCCATTCCATTACATTCCACGTTCCATTTCATTTCGTTCCTCATTCCATTCCACATTCCATTTCACATTCCAATCCACATTCTATTTCACTTTCCATTCCATTCCACATTGCATTCCATTCCATTCCGCATTCCATTCCATTCCATTCCACATTCTTTCCACATTCCATTGCACATTCCATTCCACTTTCCATTCCATTGCATTCCACATTCCAATTCTTTCCATTCCATATTCCATTCCATTAAATTCCACACTCCATTCCATTGCATTCCATTCCATTACACATTCCATTCCATTCCATTCCATTCCATTCCATTCCATTCCAATTTCCATTCTATTGAATTCCGCATTCCATTCCACTCTATTCCATTTCATTCCACATTCGACTCCATTCCATTGCTTTCCACATTCCGTTCCATTCCATTCCACATTCCATTCCATTCCATTCCACATTCCATTCCACTTTCCATTCCAGGTCGCATTCCATGTTCCATTCCATATCCCATTCCACGTTCCATTCCTTTCCATTCCACATTCCATTCCACATTCTCATTCCATTTCACATTCTCATTCTATTCCACATTTCATTCCACATTCCATTCCATTCTATTCCACATTCCATTCCACATTCCATTACATTCCTTTCCACATTCCATTCCACATTCCATTGTATTCCATTCCACTTTCCGCTCCACATTCCATTAGATTCCATTCCACATTACATTCCTCGTTCCATTCCATTCCATTCCACGTTCCATTAAACGCTCCATTCCTAATTCCATTCCACGTTCCATTCCACCTTCCACTGCAAGTTCCATCCCATGTTCCAATCCATTTCATTCGACGATCCATTCGAAATTCCACTACGTTCCATTCCACTTTCATTTCCAAATTACCTTCCACATTCCATTCTTTTCCATTCCACATTCCATTCGACATTCCATTCCATTCCAATCCAATTTCCATTCCACATTCCATTCCACATACCATGCCACATTCCATTCCATTCCATTCCACATTTCATTCCACATTCCATTCCACATTCCAATCTACATTCCATTCCATTCCATTCCACATTGCATTCCATTCCATTCCACATTCCATTCTACATTGCTTTCCATTCCAGTCCACATCCCATTCTACATTCCGTTCCATTCTTTCCACATTCCCTTCCATTCTTTCCACATTCCATTCCATTCCATTACACATTCCATTCCACATTTCATTCTACATCCCTTTCCATTCCATACCACATTCCATTAAACATTCCATTCCATTCCATTCCACATTCCATTCCATTCCATTCCACATTCCATTCCAGTTTCCATTCCACATTCCATTCCAGATTCCATTCCACGTTCTACTCCATTACATTCCAAGTTCCATTCCACTTTCCATTGCATTACATTCCACTTTACATTCCACATTCCATTGCCCTTTCCATTCCCCCTTTCATTCAATCTTCCATTCCACGTTCCATTCCGTTTCATTCCAGTTTCCATTCCACGTTCCATTCCATTACATTCCACGTTCCATTCCACATTCCATTGCACATTCCATTCCCCATAACTTTCCGTTCCATTCCACATTCCATTCCACATTCCATTCTTCATTACCTTGCTCGGTCCATTCCACGTTCCATTACAAGTTCCATTCCACGTTCCATTCCATGAAATTTCACGTTACATTCCACAATCCATTCCGTTCCATTCCACTTTCGTTTGCAAATTCCATTCCACATTCCATTCTGTTAAATTCCACATTGCATTTCATAGTCCATTCCACATTCCATCCCATATTCCATTCTGTTCCTTTCCGTTACATTCCACGTCCCATTCCACTTTCCATTCCATTACATTCCACGTTCAATTCCACATCCCATTGACCATTCCATTCCAAGTTCCATTCCACGTTCCATTACACGTTCCATTCCATTCCATTCTACTTTCCATTCCACGTTCCATTCGATTCCAATCCACTTTCCATTCCACATGCCATTTCATTCCATTCCACTTTCCTTTGCACTTTCCCTTCCACATTCCATTCCATTCTATTCCAAATTCCATTAGATTCCATTCCATTCCGTTCCACTTTCCATTCCATTCCATTCCATTCCACATTTCATTCCATTGGATTCCGCATTCCATTCCATTCCATTCTATTCCATTCCACATTCCACTCCATTCCATTCCATTCCACATTCGGTTCCATTGTATTCCACATTCCATTCCATTCCATTCCATTTCTCATTACATTCCCGCTTCCAGCCCACGTTGCTTTCCACGTTCCATTCCATGTTCCATTCCTTTTTCCATTCCTTTCCATTACACATTCCATTCCTTTCCATTCCACATTCCATTCCATTCCACTCCAGATTCCATTCCACGTTCCATTCCATTCCACTTCATATTCCATTCCACGTTCCATTCCATTCCATTCCACCTACCATTCCATGTTCCATTCCATTCCATTGTACGTTGCATTCCACATTCCTTTCCACGTTCTATTCCATGTTCCATTTCACTTTGCATTCCATTCAATTGGAGGTTAATTTCCACGTTCCTTTCCATTCCATTCCACGTTCCATTCCACATTCCTTGGAACATTTCATTCCACGTTCCATTACACATTCCATTCTACCTTCCATTAAACGTTCCATACCACTTTCCATTCCACATTCCATTGGATTCCATCCTGCATTCCATTTCACATTCCATTCCATTCCATTCCACATTCTATTCAACATTCAGTTCCACATTCTGTTCCATTCCATCCCACCTTCCATTCCATCCCACCTTCCATTCCATTCCACATTCCATTCCACATTCCATTCCACATTCCATTCCATTACATTCTACATACAATTACATTCCATTCCACATTCCATTCCACATTCCATTACATTCCATTCCAACTTCCATTCCATTCAATTCCACATTTCCATTCCATTCCGTTCCACATTCTGTTCCAGATTCCATTCTACATTCCATTCCATTTCATTCTATTCCATATTCCATTACATTTCATTCAACATTCCATTCTATTCCATTCCACATTCCATTACATTCCTTTCCAGTTTACAATCCACGTTCAATTCCACTTTCCATTCCATTCCAATCCACGTTCCATTCCACATTCCCTACCATTCCATACCATTGCATTTCACAATCCATTCCATTCCATTTCACTTTTGATTGCACATTCCATTGCACATTCCATTCTGTTCTGTGCCACATTCCATCTTCCATTCCACATACCATTCCGTTCCATTCCATATGCAATTCCACATTGCATTCCACATTCCATTCCATTCAATTCCACATTCCATTACACATTCTATTCCACATTCCTTTCCACATTCCTTTCCATTCCATTCTACTTTCCATTCCTTTCCATTCCACTTTCATTTATATTCCATTCCACGTTCCATTACACGTTCCATTCCATTAAATTCCAGGTTCCATTTCACATTCCATTTCACTTTCTATTCCACATTCCATTCCGTTCCATTCCATATTTAATTCCACATTCCATACCACATTCCATTGCGTTCCATTCCACATTCCATTTCACATTCCATTCCACATTCCAATGAACATTCCATTCCACATTCCATTCCATTGCATTCCTCATTTGATTCCACATTCCATTCCATTCCATTACACATTTCATTCCACTTTTCATTCCATTCCCGTCTGCATCTCATTCCACATTCCATTCCATTACACATTTCATTCCACTTTTCATTCCATTCCCGTCCGCATCCCATTCCACATTCCATCCAATTCCTTTCCACATTCCATTACATTTCATTACTCATTCCGTTCCACATTTCATTCCACATCCAATTCCATTCCATTCCACATTCCATTCCACATTCTATTCCACATTCCATTCCATTCCATTCCACATTCCATTCCACATTCCATTACATTCCATTCCACATTCCATTCTCATTCCATTCCACTTTCCATTCCATTCCATTCCACATTCCATTCCACATTCCTTTCCACATTCCATTCCACATTCCATTCCGTTCCATTCCACATTCCATTGCATTCCATTAAATGTGCCCTTCCACATTCCATTCCATTCCCCTTTCCCTTACCTGATGCATTCCGCTTAAAATTCCACTTTCCACTTCATGCCATACCACGTTCCATTCCACATTGCATTCTATTCCATTCCATTTTCCATTCCAC